>NC_089822.1:266065615-266665615 GCF_035046505.1 Tiliqua scincoides
TCTCCAGCAGCCACCAGAGACCATGCCTTGGCATGTACGCTTGGACAGTCCCAATGTTTTGATCCTTGATTCTGTTCTCTCTATTGGATTCCTTTCTCTCTCTCCTCGTTGGTTCAGGCTTCTAGCACTTACTGTTTACTGTACTGGCTCCTAGCGATGCTTAAGGTTTCCACCTCCATCTCCTACTTCCGTCCTCCTTTCTTCTTCTCAGCAGAACATCCAGCAACCAGACGTCCAGCCCTTGCTATCCTCTGCCACCTTCCAACCCCTTGATACTCACTCGCCTTCTCCCCTCCTACACAACCCGCCCGAACGTATTCTTCCTTTACTAGACTGTAAGCCTGTGGGCAGGAGGCTTCTTTTGGAATTATTGTACAACACCTAACACAAGCAGGCGCTTTATAAATAAGAATGATAATAAATGAATCTCAAATGCTTTGAAGGCTGGAAAACATTCAGCCAAAGTTTAAGGGAATGCAAATTTGTCACCAAACCAATACAAGCTCCCTTCCAGCTCCCCCTTCCGCCCATAATGTTTACTTCCTGAAAAGCACAGTGGTGGCAGAAGTACTGTTTATGCCCATCTATACTGCTGGCCCATCCCTGAGGACACCCGATGTGGGTCGCATCAGTGGCTGGTGGCTGAGGGGGCAGCGGATTAGGGGTACCTCTCAGCCCAAGGCTGTCACTGCTGCCTCCAACCTGCTACCAGTGCAAACCACAGCAATCCGCTTCCCACTGGCTTGAGCAAGAAACAGACCATTTCGCTTCTTACTGTGTTCCTCATGTGCTTCTGTGAAACCTGGATAAAAAGTGCTGTTCCTGTAAATCAGTGGTTCTCAAACTTTTAGCACCGGGACCCACTTTTTAGAAGGAGAATCTGTCAGGAGCTGCTGGAAGTGATGTCGTGACCGGAAGTGACATCATCCCGCAGGGAAATTTTTAACCGTCCTAGGCTGTAATCCTACCCACACTTACCCAGGATAAGTCCCATTGACTCTCATTGTTAAAAGCATATACAGAGTAGCCTGTTCAAAGTACAAATCTGTAAGGTTTCCCCAAATGCAGTCCAATGCCATGGCAGCATCAAGTCTAATATGTTAAAAATAAATGAATAGGGATCCACCTGGTGGGTCCTGACCCACAGTTTGAGGAACACTGCTGTAAATGGAACCAGAAGTCTTGCACATCCAGATTTCACAAGCGGCGTATGAGAGCATGGTAAAGGGCTTTGTCTTTGCTTTGTAATGACATAATTCAGAGTCATGTCTCATGTAACTTATTTGAGTACAATGCCTGGCTTCTCAGAATCCTTTCCATGTCTTCAGCAGCACCTGCCAAGAAGCCTCTGTGTGTTATGGAGGATTTTGGGAAAAGCACTACTGGTAGATTACCCCTTGCCCGGACATGTGAAATCCGGACTATTCCAAAATCCAGACATCTTTGTCCTAGACTCTTTTTCTATAGTGTGGACATTAGACTGCCCTGTGCTCATTCCCACGTACAGTGCAGGTACAGGCAGGTTCTGTTATCTGCCCAGTAGTGGGTACCTATACAGACATTGTTGAAAAATATCAGAGACCAGCAGACATCTGTATGGATAACAGTGAAAAGGGCAAGAGGAAGCAGTTCTCATTATATTTATGCAATTATTCTGAAATCCAAACAAATCCAAAATCATAAGAACATAAGAACAGCCCCGCTGGATCAGGCCAAAGGCCCATCTAGTCCAGCTTCCTGTATCTCACAGCGGCCCACCAAATGCCCCAGGGAGCACACCAGATAACAAGAGACCTCATCCTGGTGCTCTCCCTTGCATCTGACATAGCCCTAAAATCTGACATTGCATCTAAAATCAGGAGGTTGCACATACACATCATGGCTTGTAACCCATAATGGATTTTTCCTCCAGAAACTCGTCCAATCCCCTTTGAAAGGTGTCCAGGCCAGATGCCATCACCACATCCTGTGGCAAGGAGTTCCACAGACCAACCACACACTGAGTAAAGAAATATTTTCTTTCTAACTCTCCCAACACTCAATTTGAGTGGATGTCCCCTGGTTCTGGTGTTGTGTGAGAGTGTAAAGAGCATCTCTCTATCCACTCTGTCCATCCCCTGCATGATTTTGTATGTCTTAAACATGTCCAACCTCAGGCGCCTTTTTTCTGGACCAGGAGTCTCTAAACTTTGCGGCCAAAGAGCCACATCAAATATCTGGCACAGTGTTGAGGGCCTGAAAAAAAAATTAAATATGAAATTTAAATAAATACATTAGAGTTAGATCTTGGATGGAATGAATGAATGAATGAATGAATGAATGAATGGGCTCAAATGTCCAGGATTTCTCCAAGCACCACACAGCCCAAGAAATAAAGCACACACTTAAATGGACCCCCATTCCCCCACCCCATAAACACAACTCTGGTTGTGTTTGGTCAACTGGGTCAGAGGCTCTCGGGGGATCAGAGGCTGACTGCGGGCTGGATAGAGACTCTCCAAGGGCCTCATCTGGCCCCCCAGGCTGGGGTTTGGAGACCCCTGTTCTAGACTGAAGAGGCCCAAATGACGTAGCCTTTCCTTGTAAGGAAGGTGCCCCAACCCAGTAATCATTTTAATCACGCTTTTTTCATTTCTACAATATCCTTTTTGAGATGCGGCGACCAGAACTGGACACAATACTCCAGGTGTGGCCTTACCATCGATTTGTACAAAGGCATTATAATATTAGCCGTCTTATTCTCAATACCTTTTCTAATTATCCCCAGCATGGAATTAGCCTTCCACCGCCACTGCACATTGGGTTGACGCTTTCATCGAGGTGACCACCAGCAAGATCTCTCTCTTGATCTGTTACAGACAGCTCAGAACCCATTAGCCTTAATAATTTTTGGGTGGATTCCAGGCAAGGAGTGGGCAGAACAGGGTGGACGGAGGGGAGGATCAGACCTGGAAGAGGGCTGGGACTGGTGGAGGCCCTGCCAGATACAAGCTAAGAAGCCTGACATGGAGCTCCTCCAGTCTGCACTGGCTATTTTGCTGGAGGAGGACTGGAGGAGACACATGCTGCTTCTGAGGAGCTCAGACGACCCTCTGGAGAGTCTGGTTTCCCTCAGTGTTGCTCATACCAAGTGGCATGGAGTTCCCATGACAGGTTTTGGCAACTAAAGCTTTCCCCTAATGTCCTGCAGTGACTCCTCTGACTCCAGGATGAGAGATGGACAGACACAAGGCTTCATTCTCCGAGGGCTGCTTTAAGTCACTACATCCAGATATGTCAATGCAGGACTAAAAGCTGAGTCACCCCTGCTAACTGGGCAAAGAGGCACCTGTCAAAATGGTGTCCTCTTATATTAAGCAAGGGGAGAGCAACTCTCCCTCTTCACCCCAGCATGGCATCTTTTCCAGTGGCTGTTGCTGGTATTTTTTTTGTTTTTAGACTGCAAGCCCTTTGGGGACAGGGAATCATTTGTCACTGCTGTGTAAACTGCTGTGCACAGCTGCGATACAAGGACATCTGCAAGAGGGATCTGAAGGCCTTAGGAATGGACCTCAACAAGTGGGAAACCCTGGCCTCTGAGCGGCCCGCTTGGAGGCAGGCTGTGCAGCATGGCCTTTCCCAGCTTGAAGAGACACTTGGCCAACAGTCTGAGGCAAAGAAGGAAGGCCCATAGCCAGGGAGACAGACCGGGAACAGACTGCACTTGCTCCCGGTGTGGAAGGGATTGTCACTCCCGAATTGGCCTTTTCAGCCACAATAGACGCTGTTCCAGAACCACCTTTCAGAGCGCGATACCAGAGTCTTTCGAGACTGAAGGTTGCCAACTAACCCTGCTGAAAAGCTGAATACTGTATAAATATTCTTAATATAATATATATATAGCGTCTTCCTTGCCCCTGGCAATTTGGGACTTCCTTCTATATCCCAAAGGGCTGGAAACCCCCCACACGCCCAGGATATCCCCAGGCAGGGTAGCAGTTTTGGCACCTGGACTGAGAAAGTTCCAGAGCCAGCCCAAGACCTTCTGGCACCTAAGGTGTGCACGTCATACTACAATGTCTATCCACCTCTCTCTGTAAAGCTCTCTGGTAAGTTGCAGCGTATTTAGAGCAGCTTCAAAGACGGACACTGCGTGCAACCTTGATTCCTGCAGGCATAAGAACAACAGCCCTGCTGGATCAGGCCAAAGGTCCATCTGGTCCAGCTTCCTGTATCTTACAGCGGCACACCAGAGGCCTCAGGAAGCACATAAGACAAGATACTTGCATCCCACAGCACACTGAGTTTTTACTCTTTTAGAAAGTTACAAAGTAGGGGAATCTCAAATTGGGGGGAGCCTGCAGTGTGGCTGGCTGCAGCATGTACACACACAGGTGTGGGAGTTGCACATTCCTTTTAAAAAAAATATGCACATGAGGAGCTGGAAAGGCAGGGCACATAAGAACAGGCATTTCAAGGGCAACCTGGTGTAAAGCTTGTGTTTTCACTGGAGGCTCTGATTGTCTCTAAGCCAGGGGTGCCCAAACCTTGGCCCTGGGGCCACTTGCGGCCCTCGAGGCCTCTCAATGCAGCCCTCAGGGAGCCCCCAGTCTCCAATGAGCCTCTGGCCCTCCGGAGATTTGTTGGAGCCCACACTGGCCTGACACAGTGTGAGGGGGACTTTTTGACGTCTTGCATGAGCTGTGGGATGAAGACTCCCTCCACTGCTTGCTGTTTTACATCTGTAATGCTGCAGTGGCAGTGAAGGAAAGGCCAGCCTTGCTTTGTACAAGGCCTTTTATAGGCCTTGAGCTATTGCAAGACCTTCATTCATTCATATAAGTTCATCTTTAATATATTCATTTATGTAAATTTATTCAAATTTATTCAAATTTTAAATGTAAATTAATCCCCCCCCCCGGCCCCTGACACAGTGTCTGAGAGATGACGTGGCCCTCCTGCCAAAAACTTTGGACACCCCTGCACTGGGGGAAAAAAAATCTTTATTTGGCTGGAGGTTTTGTGTACAGAAAACATTGCCTTGTGAAGATACTGTACATGGGTACTGCAATTCATTTGCCTGGCCAATAGTCACAGCACTAATACAAGTCCCTCCATTTCAAAGTCTTTTCTGAAAAAGAAAGAAAAATCCATAAAAGCAGTTGTTTACAGAAATATTCTCACAACAGATTTCTCTTGTGTGCTATTTTGTGTAAGCTGGTGGTGAAAACATAGTAAAAGATGCAAAAAAGCCTGTCACTGCCTTCTGTTTAGAACACAGCTTGGCAAACAAAAAGTTCAGTTCCGGCATATTCAAATCCATTTGGGAAAAAAGTGGTTTGGTTTGCCCAATTTTCTGCTAACTGTTTTCTGAACATCTCTGTTTTGTCCAGGTTGAATTAGATCATAAGAACAGCCCTGCTGGATCAGGCCATAGGCCCATCTAGTCCAGCTTCTTGTATATCACAGCAGCCCACCAAATGCCCCAGGGAGCACATCAGATAACAAGAGACCTGCATCCCGGTGCCCTCCCTTGCATCTGGCATTCTGACATAGCCCATTTCTAAAATCAGGAGGTTGCACATACACATCATGGCTTGTAACCTGTGATGGACTTTTCCTCCAGAAATTTGTCCAATTCCCTTTTAAAAGGATCTAGGCCAGATGCCATCACCACATTATGTGGCAAGGAGTTCCACAGACCAACTATACGCTGAGTGTAGGATCTATGGATACCTGCTTTAGAATAACAAACCACAACTAGAATAAACCACAGTTCCTCAAGTTCAGATTACACATGGTTTAAC
This sequence comes from Tiliqua scincoides, assembly GCF_035046505.1. NCBI lineage: Eukaryota > Metazoa > Chordata > Lepidosauria > Squamata > Scincidae > Tiliqua > Tiliqua scincoides. The sequence goes on from NC_089822.1 coordinate 266,071,402, forward strand.
TGAAAGGAAAAACTTTCATTCTTTTACTGTGGTGCTCGAAGGAAAAGAAGAGAGTGAGCCCAAAAAGGAAGCAGTCCGATTTATGATCATCTATTTTAAACCATGGTTTCTAAACCATGGTTTAAAATAGGTTATCATAAATGGGAAATCATCTAAATTTTAGATGATTTTCTGAACTGGCACTATGTCTATTTTTCTTCACTGAAGATTTTCAAACATTTAATCAGAAATGACCTGTGAATATAGTCCCTCCCAAATGTAAGAATTTACAGGCGGGGGGACCTCTTTGCAGCAATTCCATTCCCCCCCCCATGGATAAGGAAACTGCAGATATGGAGTAATTCTATATGACTAGCACCCCCTGTGTCCATCACAAGTACCTTTGATTTTCATAGCTGCAGGGCCAGTGTTTGTTCCTTAACATTCTTCGTAAACTAAAGAACCAAACATGCCAGCAACAAACCTGCATTCTACAGAGAGGAAACAAACTAAACATTACCCAGCACTATTTCTTTACCCGGCGTGTGGTTAGTCTGTGGAACTCCTTGCCACAGGAAGTAGTGATGGCATCTTGCCTGGGTGCCTTTAAGAGGGGATTGGACAAATTTCTGGAGGAAAAGTTCATCACGGGTTACAAGTCATGGTAGGTATGTGCAAGCTCTTGGTTTTATAGGTAGGCTGCCTCTGATTGCCAGATGCAGGAGAGGGCACCAGGATGCAGGTTGTGTCTGTTGTCTTGTGTGCTCCCTGGGGCATTTGCTGGGCCACTGTGAGATACAGGAAGCTGAGCTAGATGGGCCTTTGGCCTGATCCAGCGGGGCTCTTCTTATGTTCTTATGTTCGCAAGAAGCAGGAGTTCCTGCTTCCTTTTTTTGTTCAGTTACAGCCAAATCCTATCCAATATTCCAGTGCTGGTGCAGCTGTGACAATGGGGCAAGCAGTGCATGCTTGGGAAATGCATGGTGCATGGTGGGAAGCAGTGCATGGTGGGAAGGCAGTCACAGGGGGCCACTCAAGGTATGGGATCACTCAAGGTATGGGAACAATGCAGACTCATTTGGTCTGCATTGTTCCTGCACCGGTGCTGGGAAGTTGGATAGGATTTTGGCCCTCAGTCTCCCACTAGCCTTCAGGCCAACTGCCTGCACATTCAGTTCAGCAAGAAAGGAACAAACACTTGTGACTGCAAGCACAACTGTAAAAATTAAGATAGTTTTAATGGTGGGGGGACGGCGGATCCAGATACATGGATAACTGACTCCGAGGATACCGGATCCGCGAATATGGGGGCTTGCCTGTATATGGATCCTCTCCCACCTGTATTTATTATCATTTTTAATGAGAAATAAGGTTTAGGCATCAACGGAATCTCTTCCCACACTGCAAATGTTTGCAGGATTTCTAGCCTGTGTGGGTTTTTTCATGTTTAATCAGAAGCCACTTCTGACTGAAGCTCCTCTCACAGGTGGCACATTTATAGGGTTTCTCTCCTGTGTGAGTTCTCTCATGTCTGATAAGGTCTGAACGCTCAAAGAAGGTTTTCCCACAGGCAGAGCACTGGTGCGGTTTTTCCCCTGTGTGCTTCTTTTTATGTTTGATAAGGTTCCAGTTATAAACGAAGCTCTTTCCACAGGTGGAGCAAGTATACAGTTTCTCTCCCCCATGAGTCCTCTCGTGCTTGATCAGGAGAGAATTACGGCTGAAGCACTTCCCGCAGGCTGAGCACTGGAACGGCCTCTCCTCCGCATGGGTTCTCTCATGGAAAATGAGATTTGACCTCTGGCAGAAACCTTTACCACAGTAAGAGCATTTACGGGGCCTTTCCAAAGCATGGATTCGCTGATTTCTCACAAGCTGGTCCTTGCGAATGAGGCTTTTCCCACACTCAGTGCATTGAAGTGGTGTCTCTTGAGCACAGACTCTTCCATGTTTGGGAAAGCCTAACTCCTGCCTGAAGCCTTCCTTGGGCATCTCTTCTTTGTGCTCTAGAAGGCTTTTAAGGAGGATTTTGTTTGCCATGTCAGGAGTGGGTTTATTCATTCTGCTTCCTGGAGGGCTTCTCTGCCACCTCTTTGGGCTTTGCCAATTCCCAGAACTGTTTTCTTCTTCCTGATTCTGGGAAATGTTCTCTCTCACTCTCCTTTGGGATGCCTCATCTGGCTCAGAATTTTCCAGAATTTTTTCTCCAGAAACATTCACTTGCATGCAACCTTTGAGAAAGCAGAGGAAAAAAAATGTCAAGACTTTTGCTGCTGTCACTGTATGAAATCTCCCTCGCTTTAAGATCTGGAAGCACAACCTTGCTCAGTGTTTCATCACATCACATGGTGGTTCGGAAATGGCCATCCCTGACGAGTTTTCAAAGACCAGCAAGACAACTTTGTGCTCAGACAGGCTTTTGGTCAGGGGCAAATTGCTGAGACACTTTTTGAATCCAAAGTATTCAAGTTGAATCCAAAGTATTCAAAATAAAGAATCCAAAGCAAAAATTTCTTTTAAATGCAATGTTTAATTAGGTAGAGACCCAGTTAATACCAGTACAGTATGCCTGATCTTGTCTGATCTCGGAAGCTAAGCAGGGTCAGGCCTGGTTAGTACTTGGATGGGAGACCGCCTGGGAATACTGGGTGCTGTAGGCTTATACCATAGTCTTTCGAGACTGAAGGTTGCCAACCAACCAATTAGGTATGACAGTGGCATGACAGTGACTTTGAAAGTCTCATTTTAGGATTCTTGCCATCCCTAAAATGAGAGTCCAGTAATATACCACATTTGTGTATATCTAGGGCCCAATCCTGTGGTGATGGGGGCAGTCATGGAGGCCACCTCAAGGTAAGGGAATGTTTGTTCCTTTACCTTGGGGCTTTGTTGTGGCTGCACCCATGCTGGAAAAAGTATGTTCTTCCACCAATGTTCAAGGTGGCTGATAACAAATTTAAGAGCATGAACTTTCACCACACGCACTTGATTCATTAAAGATGAATCATGACATCTCAAAGAGAAAAACATGAATAACATGAGTTCTGTGGAACATGAGTTCTGTGGAACTCCTTGCCACAGGATGTGGTGATGACGTCTGGCCTGGATGCCTTTAAAAGGGGATTGGACAAGTTTCTGGAGGAAAAATCCATTATGCGTTACAAGCCATGATGTGTATGTGCAACCTCCTAATTTTAGAAATGGGCTATGTCAGATGCCAGGGAGGGCACCAGGAAGCAGGTCTCTTTTTATCTGGTGTGCTCCCTGGGACATTTGGTGGGCCGCTGTGAGATACAGGAAGCTGGACTAGATGGGCCTATGGCCTGATCCAGTGGGGCTGTTCTTATGTACTTAATAAGCAAACGGAAGAACATGGAATATATAAGATTATGATGAGAGGGGGTGCTCCAGGGTATTTAGTAGGGCAGCCATTTTCAACCACTGTGCCGTGGCACACTGGTGTGCCGCAAATGTTTGGTGGAGGGTCATTTATTAATTGGACCATTGGGGGATATGAGCCCCCCACCAACAGCATGGTGTGCCTTATCAATTGTTCAAAAACCGATGGTGTGCCTTGACAATTTTAGTACCTTCTCAGTGAGCCATGAGACAAAAAAGGTTGACAATCACTGTAGTCACACACTGTGAACACAATCCACGAACCACAGAGCAAAAGTTGACGCATAAGCAATCCTTACCCAGCAGCCTGGCCTCCCCGTCTTCTTCCTGCTTGGCCTCCTTCCACAGCTGCCTCTCCGCAGGGCCAGATGGAACAGAGTCTGCCTTGAAGGAACTTGCGGTGGCCTCTTCCAATCTTGTCACCAGCTGAAATAGTAAGAACATAAGAACATAAGAAGAGCCCTGCTGGATCAGGCCAAAGGCCCATCTACTCCAGCTTCCTGGACTAGTGAGAATCACTTTTAGAGGAGAGAGACCAGACTGCAGAGGATGACTGCCACCCTCTACCCCCAGCAATTTTCAACTTTTTTCATCTAACAGCACATTGATAAGGTGCTAAAGGTGTCAAGGTACACCATCAGTTTTTTTTGACAATTGACAAGGCAAACCATGCTCCTGATGGAGGGCTCACATCCCCCCCAGTTGGCCCTACTAACAAATGTTCCTCCCCAAAACTCTTGTGGCACACCTGTGGACCATTTGCGACACACTGGGTGGAAGATGCTGCTCTACCCTGTGTCCCAGTGAGCAAACTTTGCCCTTCCCAGCACTGATTGCAATCCAGGAGAGGCTGAAAATGACCAGCTTTCAAACAGCCTCCTGCTCCCCTTTACTCTTTGCCCCAACTTTAAGCATAAGCCTCTCATGGCCAAGATGAAACCTTCTCACCTGCTGTTCCCAACCGCTCGCCTCCTGTTGCATCTGCAGGAAATCTTCTGCAAGGGTTACTGCCTGGACACAGGTCTCTGGGCCACGTTCCCTGACCCACCTCTGGATCTCTGGTGGCAGGATGGTCAAGAACTGCTCCAAGATCAGCAGTTCCAGGATCTGCTCTTTGGAATGCCTGTCGATCTTCAGCCACCGACAGCAAAGTTCTTGGAGGTGGCCATAAGCTCCGCGCGGCCCCTCTGCCTCCTGGTAGCAGAAATGCCTGAAGTGTTGGCGTTGCTTCTCGCTGCTGATGGCATCTCTTTTTAAGATGGCCACCTTCACTTTCCCATAGTCCTCTCTGTCTTTGGCCTCCAGACTCACAAATGCCTGCTTGGCCCCTCCACTGAGAGCTGGCAGGAGTCGGGCCACCCATTCGTCCTTGGGCCACCGGCAGGCCTCGGCCACTTGCTCAAAGGAGGCCAGGAAGGCCTTGGCATCATCCCAGGGTGGGGGTTCCTCTTGCAAATGAGGGGTTTCCAGCCTTGGCTGAGGGCACTCCACTGTCTTCAGGAACTCCTGCCATTGCATTTCCCAGTGCTGAAGCAGCCCCTCACCTGGCTCCTGTTTCACCTGTATTTCTGGTATTCTCTGCAGGACTTTTCCGATACTCTCCATGTGAGAGAAAGGAAGGTCTTCTCGGGCACCCTGTGCGCCCTCTCCGTGTGTACGGCCTGCTGGGTCTTGCTCCTCCATTTTCATTCCAGCCTGATCTCACAGTAATTCTTCCTAGGTACTGAAACTGGTAGAATAAAATGGAGGATGCCAGAGGTCCTATTCTCCTAGACTGGGGCAGCGGGTTTCTCTCTGGGGAAGAAAGGCAGAAGCGGGACTGAGAGAGAGCAAAGGTGCTGCCACCACAGTCTTACAACACCCACATACAAAGTTTAAGAACTGCCTTTCGAGACTTTATCATCACGCAGTGAGAGACGTGCATTCCTGCTGCATGTACCTCCTGCCAGTGGTATAGCTACAGGGGGTGCAAAGTGCTTTGCAGGGAGCCTCACCGAAGCGTGCCAGCGGCCTCTCCCCTGAGGAGCCATTCTGGGTGGTAGGAGCAAAACGGAGGTGAATGCAAAGCCTTATGAGGAAAGGCTACGGCATCTGGGCCTCTTCAGCCTAGAAAAGAGGCGCCTGAGGGGGTACATGACTGAGACATACAAAATCATGCAGGGGATGGATATAGTGGATAGAGGGATGCTCTTTTCCCTCTCACATAACACCAGAACCAGCGGACATCCACGAAAGTTTTGGGAGAGTTAGGACAGACAAAAGAAAGTATTTCTTTACCCAACATGTAATTAGTCTATGGAACTCCATGCCACAGAAAGTAGTGATGGATGCCTTTAAGAGGGGATTGGACAAATTTTGGGAGGAAAAGTTCATCACGGGTGACAAGCCATGGTAGGTATGTGCAAGGTAGAGGTAGGCTGCCTCTGGTTGCCAAATGCAGGGGAGGGCACCAGAATGCAGGTTGTCTTGTGTGTTCCCTGAAGCATTTGGTGGGCCACTGTGAGACACAGGAAGCTGGACTAGATGGACCTTTGGCCTGATCCAGCAGAGCTCTTCTTATGTAAAAGGTTACTAATTGTGACATCCTTAGTAATTTACTTCTCAATTTCCATGTCCTCCTTTGCCATCCTGTCCATTTATATTTCTTGCCAGAGTAGATTTACTAAATCAGGGGCAACACTTTGGCTTCTTTAAGGAAGGTCTTTCGACTTTCTTTCGATGTGTGTTTCAACTGGTTTTTAAATGGAATTTCAGTGGAAAGTGACTGCCGGGAGTCTCTCCGCTTTTTAGTTGCGCTTTGCCTGGCATCTGCGCCACCCTGGGACGTTTTCTGAAGGGTGACGTTGAACATTTACATAAAGAAAAAGAAATAGTTGGGGGCTCTTTTCACCGCTATCCCTGCCCTAAAGTCTCATGGGGGGGAGATAATTTTCTCTGCCCCCCACCTGGAGATGCTTCCAGGGACTGTGACATCTGCACACAAACCAGGTACTTTGCCACTAAGCCGTGGCCCGTTTCCAAAGACTCAGTTCCCCCCCATTACAAATTTTCCCCCATCCTAAAATAAGCAGAAGTGATGACCCTGTTATGCCTTCAACAGAACCAGGAGAGGGGGATCATTTCACTAATGCAGGAAGAATGGCATGGAGAGGGTCCTGCTGAGGATAGATGGGGGGCTGAGATGTAGGGGTGGGGGGCAGGTTTATTCTCTCCCCCATTTGGTGCCTCCTCCCATTAAGAAATGCATTCCCCCCCCCCAACTCACCTCTCCATGCAGACAGGTCTTCCTCTCCCTCCTCCCCTGTTTCTGCTACTATTTCAAAACCAAACCCCTCCTGGACAGGAAAAGAGCCTCCCAACTCCTTCCTAGCCCCCCCATCTCATGCTTCTTTGGCCTCTCTAGCAAGCAGCTCTCGGTAGCTTTAACCCTTTGAAAACCTTGCAAAGAAATAGAGCAAAAATCTATTTCAGTGGGTCTCACACATTTAGCACTGGGACCCACTTTTTAGCAGGAGAATCTGTCAGGACCCACCGGAAAGTGATGTCATGATCATTCTGGTTAGCAACCTTCAGTCTTGAAAGACTATGGTATAAGCCAGGGGTGTCCAAAGTTTTCGGCAGGAGGGCCACATCATCTCTCTGACACTGTGTCGGGGGCCGGGGGGGGGGGAGAATTCATTTACATTTAAAATTTGAATAAATTTACATAAGTTTACATAAATTAATATACTAGAGGTGGAACTTATATGAATGAATGAAGGTCCTGCAATAGCTCAAGGCCTATAAAAGGCCTTGCACAAAGCAAGGCTGGCCTTTCCTTTGCTGCCGCTACTGCATCACAGACGTGAAACAGCAAGCAGTGGAGGGAGCCCTCGTCCCTCAGCTCACGCAAGAAGTCTAATAGTCGCCCTCACGCTGAGAGCGGTTGCGTCGGGCCAGTGTGGGCTCCAGCAAGTTTCCAGAGGGCCAGAGGCTCATTGGAGACTGGGGTGTCCCTGAGGGCCGCATTGGGAGTCCTTGAGGGCCGCAAGTGGCCCCAGGGCCGGGGTTTGGGCACCCCTGGTATAAGCCTACAGCACCCGGTATTCCCAGGCAGTCTCCCATCCAAGTACTAACCAGGCCTGACCTTGCTTAGCTTCCAAGATCAGACAAGATCAGGCATGTGCAGGGTAACAGTTGCTACATGTGTCATTCACATGACAGAAGTGACATCATCAAGCAGGAGCATTTTTACAACCCTAGGCTGCAATCCGACTCGCACTTACCCAGGAGTAAGTCCTATTTACTATCATTGTTGAAAAAACAACAATCTGGTGTGCTCCCTGGGGCATTTGGTGGGCCGCTGTGAGATACAGGAAGCTGGACTAGATGGGCCTATGGCCTGATCCAGTGGGGCTGTTCTTATGTTCTTATGTTCTTAACATACATAGTAGCCTGTTGAAAGTACAGAACTGTAACATTACCCCAAATGCAGTCACAATACTAATGTCGCATCAAGTCTAATATGTTGCAAATAAAATATTGAAATGAATGGGGACCCACCTGAAATTGGCTCACGATCCATCTAGTGGGTCCCGACCCACAGTTTGAGAAACACTGACCTCTTTGAAAAGAACTTTGCAATGAAGTGCTTTGTACTTTGTACTGGCAACCTTCAGTCTCGAAAGACTATGGTATCGCGCTCTGAAAGGTGGTTCTGGCACAGTGTCTAGTGTGGCTGAAAAGGCCAATCCGGGAGTGACAATCCCTTCCACACCGGGAGCAAGTGCAGTCTGTCCCTGGTCTGTCTCCCTGGCTATGGGCCTTCCTTCTTTGCCTCTTAGCCTCAGACTGTTGGCAAAGTGTCTCTTCAAACTGGGAAAGGCCATGCTGCACAGCCTGCCTCCAAGCGGGCCGCTCAGAGGCCAGGGTTTCCCACTTGTTGAGGTCCACTCCTAAGGCCTTCAGATCCCTCTTGCAGATGTCCTTGTATCGCAGCTGTGGTCTACCTGTAGGGCGCTTTCCTTGCACGAGTTCTCCATAGAGGAGATCCTTTGGGATCCGGCCATCATCCATTCTCACGACATGACCGAGCCAACGCAGTGCTTGAATGAAGCCAATGAAGTGCTTAATGTATAATGAAAGGGAAAAGAGGGCTCCGTTTCAGCAGCATTTTCCAAGCTCTGCTCCTCCATCCTTTTTTACATGGAGGCTCCATTGTTGACCCTCTTGGAGCCGGATCCTATGCAGGTCTACTCAGAAGTAAGTCCCATTAGAGTCAATGGGGTTTACTCCTAGGAAAGTGCGGATAGGATTGGGCTGTTAGTTGCTGGAAGTGTGTTTGTGGTCTTTTTGTTTGCCCTGATGGCTCCACATGGAAGCCATTTCAGCCCAGGGCTGTCAGTTTCTCCACCCCAGTTGCAAAATCCAGGCCAGCTGCAGAATTCCTGAATGCAGCACTGATGACCCTTGAATCATGCCTTTGAACAGAGAGGTGCAGGTGTGTTTCAGCCCAAGCCTAGGCATGTCTACTCAGAAGGAAGTCCCATTGAGTTCAGTGGAGCTTACTTCCCAGGACAGTGTGCATACTGTCACACAGTGTTGCAGCCCAAGTGTGTGTGGCTGGGGTGGGGGGGAGCAGTCCTTCCTTTGATGTGAAAGAGGCAGTGCCAGAAGGCTCCTGTCCCTGCTTGGAACAATGGGGAGCCTTTCTTGGGCAGTGCCACATCAGAGCAAGGACTGCTCCCCCCCCACTACACACACTCCTGGGAGTAAGTCCCACTGAACTCAATGGGACTTCCTTCTGAGTAGAAGGGGCAACACAGATGCAGCCTGATTGGGGGGGGGGGAGAGGAACCCCAGTGCTCTCCCTGCCCCTGCTTGGATCAGTGGGGAGCCTTAGAGTTGGGATTCCTCTCCCCCCCCAATCAGGCTGCATCTGCGCTGCCACCCCCATCCCTTCCCCTCACCTCTCCAAGCACCAACAGCCTCCCCCTCCTCCTGTTTCGGCTACAAGGAAGTGCAACACAGGCCCCCTCCCCTAGAAGCACCCACCCCAGGGTGACCAGATCCAATGGAGGACAGCACACCTATACCTCTAACCATTATATAGAAGAGGGAATTTTGGCAGGGGCAGCTTTAAAACCCTTCCCTGTTGAGCTGCCCCTGCCAAAATTCTCTCTTCTATGCAATGGTTAAAGGTATAAGTGTGCTGTCCTCCATTGGATCTGGTCACCCTGACCAACCCCTCCCTGGTTTGCAAGGTCCTCTCTGGGAAAGGGAGCTCTGCCACCAAACCAAAAACAGACGCCCCTTTTTATTTGGCCTGCAATGCTCCTTGGCTTGCACAAAAATATCACAGCTGTGGCTCAACCCCTTCCCTTAAGCCTCAACCTTTGATCAGGAAGAAGGAGTCAAAGCTCAGTGGAGGAGGACCTGCTTTGCACCCAAAAGATCCCAGGAGCAATCCCTGGCAGCCTGTCCAGGCAGCACTGAGGAAAAACTCCTGCCTGAAACTTCAGAGGCTTGCTGCCAGTCAGTGTTGGACATACCTGAGCCATTGGTCCGACTCGCCGTAAGGCAGCTTCCTATGTTCCAGAGAAGGTTCTGCTCCCTAATCTCAAAAGGACCAATGACTATAGTTGCTCATTGGGGAAAGACAGGCACTTCGTTCATGCCCAGAGGGCTAGAAGCAAAACACAAAAATGAAGTTTATAGCACCTTGTTGGGAAAGAATCATGTTCCCTGAATTAGGTAACTACCTGCATATGACAGGTTATATGCATATACATGAAATAGGATGCTTGAAATACATGAAATGTGGAAATGAACGCTTTCCACATGTGCTGCCTCCGATGCATCCTCGGCATCACCTGGCAGGACAAAGTTCCAAACAACACAGTCCTGGAAGAATCTCCAGCATGTATGCACTGCTGAAACAGAGACGCCTGCGTTGGCTTGGTCATGTCCTGAGAATGGATGATGGGCGGATCCCAAAGGATCTCCTCTATGGAGAACTCGTGCAAGGAAAGCGCCCTACAGGTAGACCACAGCTGCGCTACAAGGACATCTGCAAGAGGGATCTGAAGGCCTTAGGAGTGGACCTCAACAGGTGGGAAACCCTGGCCTCTGAGCGGCCCGCTTGGAGGCAGGCTGTGCAGCATGGCCTTTCCCAGTTTGAAGAGACACTTGGCCAACAGACTGAGGGAAGGAGGCAAAGAAGGAAGGCCCATAGCCAGGGAGACAGACCAGGGACAGACTGCACTTGCTCCTGGTGTGGAAGGGATTGTCACTCCCGAATCGGCCTTTTTAGCCACACTAGACGCTGTTCCAGAACCACCTTTCAGAGCGCGATACCAGAGTCTTTCGAGACTGAAGGTTGCCAACATGTAATGTAATGAAATAGGCCATCCTGAAGATCCATAGAAGCCCAAAACAGTTAACATCCTGGTACCTAAAATTGAGAAAATCAGGATAAATGAGTGCCAAAAGGCAGAGGACTTTTGCATCCATTCCAAGGATATTCCAAAAGGACGTGGTGGTCTTAACATTGTTTGGGTATTGTTTCTCAGGGTCAGGAACTAGCAATGGAGATATGGAAAAGGTTACAGTGGCATAGCTAGAGTGTCACAGCACTAAGTTTTTGCTTAAACTTAGTCACAGCACTAAGTTTTTGCAGGTTGCCTCACTGCGGAGTGCAAGCAGCCCTTCCCCCCCTTCAGAGCCATTCTGGGTGGTGGGTGCAAAATGGAGGTGAATCCCATCAGAAATGACTCTGAGGGGGAGGGGCCACTTACACATCGCGGTGAGGCTCCCTGCAAAACTTAGTGTTTTGCACCCTTTCTACACCACTGACTGTATTTCAGTATATACTTGAATCAATTACAGTCCATCAAATGCAGAATCAAACACTGTGGGGGAATTAGGGAGGGTTAGCCCCAGAAAAGACCAATACAGTGGGAGGTCAAAGAACTCAGGAGGCTGTACATTCACTTATTCTTTTATTTATTAAAGTTACTGATTTTTCTTGGACTAATGAATCTTACAAACACTTATTCTGCTAGGTTAATACCATTAAATTAGAACTAATCATACTAAACGCATAGATCTAAATCTACATATCAAGACCATCCTTTGTAAAACAATTTATACACCACCTTTCAGTCCCTAGTTTAGAGACACCCCCCCCTTTCCAACAGTAAACAATGACAAAAGAAATATCAGCACAAGGTATAAAACAAAGAAAAAACGGCACAATTAACAATTCAACAATAAACAAGCAACATCAAACAGTGCTTTCAACTCTACCTGTTGAACTAAGATAGTTATCATGAGTCAAGTACCTGCCTTTCCTAGGCAAGGTCATGATCCCTTGTCCAAAGATCTGGTGCATCATTTCTGAGTGTTCCTGGATGACCAGAAGGAATTTTAAAAATCATCTCAGCTGTCACAGCAACTGTGTCCATTTCTAATGCAAGTGGACCTTGCTACCGTATTGCACGCCCTGGAATCTTTTGTCTTGACTACTGTAATATGCTCTAAGTTGGGGGGGGGGCTTCCCCTTGAAGTCTACTTGGAAGCTTCAATTGGTCCAAAATGTGGCAGCACTTCTTTTGTCTGGGGCCAGTTGCAGAGGGCCACATTCCACCAGCTCTACAAGACCCTTCCAGACAGCCACTCGGCTGAAATCTCTTAGTATTGCTGCTACACTGGCTCTTAGTTTGAAGATATGGTTTCTTCACTGGTTGAATGGTTTCTTCCATTGTTTTTTGCTGCTTTGTTACTGTTTAGGGTTTATTTGTTCTTGAAAAGGCTGTTTCACACTAGAAGCTGTTCCAGAACCACCATTCAGAGCTTGATACCATAGTCTTTCGAGACCAGAAGGTTGCCAACTACTATTTGTTCTTGGATTGACACATTTAAATTGAAAGCCATTCAGAGGATATATTTAAATGAAAAACAGGTGAAAAATTACCCAAATAAAATAATCACAAGGGACCTTGTGATTGTCCTTGAATGGCCAAAGCGGCCTCAATTGTAGGGCTAGCCCATTTATGAGGTTAACTGAAGCAGAGGAAAAGGGACAGACAATTTGTGACTACAGACAGTTGCCCTAGAAACACAGTCACAGAACCTGGAAGAGTTTTTCAGCAATTTTCAAACACTGTGCTCCAAACTCCTGCGGGTCTTTTGCAGCACACTGGTTGAAAATGACTGGACTGGAGAGAGTCTCTTAGTCAGAGGTTGCAACTTCTAGGCAGGTTGCAGCCCTGGTCAGTTGTGGTTGCATGCTATCTCCCACCTCTGCTTGGACTCTGGGAGGCTGTCAGAGTCTTGGGGAACTCTCTCCGCTCCTCTGATGAAACCTAGAGGCTAACCTCACAACCAAACAGCCAGGCTGCACCGTTTGGGTGCATAAGTATAGCTTCCCTTCCCTTGAAGGAAAACAGATAGGTGCTTGTTTCAGCATGGGGAGAGTGCTGGGCTTCTGCCTTTATGTTGCAACACCTCATCTCACTGGTTCATAAAGAGAGAGAGGGTCTTCTCCCATTTCCAAAAGCATAATGGTGGAGCTGAACCAATGAACGAAAATGGCCAACGCCTGCTAGAGTTTTGCTGTCATCACGGTCTCTGTGTCAGCAACACGTTCTTCAACACAAAGCCCCAACATAGAGTCTCTTGGAGACATCCAAGATCAAAGCACTGGCACCAGCTCGACCTGATCCTCACCAGACGCTCCAGCCTTCCCAGCATCAAGATCACACACAGTTATCATGGTGCTGCCTGCGACACTGACCACTCCCTGGTGTGCAGCAGAGTGAAACTGCAAACAAAGCGACTGTATCACACGAAAAAGGAAGGAAGACCTCGCATTGATACCAGCAAGACCCGGGATCAGAGAAAAGTGGAGGAATTTGCACAAGCGCTTGAGGAATCTCTTCCAGGCCCGGCCGACTCAAACACATCCAACAGATGGGAACATTTCAAGAATACCGTTTACAACACCGCCTTGTCCATATTCGGCAAGAAGACCAACAAGGCGGCAGACTGGTTTGAAGCCCACTCTGAGGAGTTGACACCAGTCATTGAGGAAAAGAGGAGAGCTCAAGCAGCATACAAGGCCTGTCCCAGTGAGCGCAACCTGCAGGTCCTCCGAACTGCTCGCAGCAAAGTCCAACAGACTGCCAGGAGATGTGCTAACGACTACTGGCTCCAGCTCTGTTCCGAGATACAGATAGCAGCTGACACGGGCAACATCAAGGGGATGTATGATGGTATCAAGCAGGCCCTAGGTCCAACACAGAGGAAAATTGCCCCTCTGAAGTCTGCAACAGGTGAGGACATCCAGGATCGGGCGCAGCAGATGGAACGCTGGGTGCAGCACTACTCTAAGCTATATTCCAGAGAAAATGTAGTCACCGAAGAAGCGCTGAACAACATTGAGTGCCTGCCTGTGTTGGAGGAGCTTGACAGTGAACCAACCCTAGAAGAACTTCACATGGCCCTGGACTCCCTTGCCTTTGGCAAGGCACCTGGAAAAGACAGCATCCCTGCTGAAGTCCTAAAATGCTGCAAAGAGATCATCGTCACTGAGCTGCATGAAATCCTCTGTCTCTGCTGGAGAGAAGGTGGAGTACCTCAAGACATGAGGGATGCAAACATCATCACGCTGTACAAGAACAAAGGTGACAGGGGTGACTGCAACAACTACCGTGGCATCTCTCTCCTTAGCGTTGTAGGAAAGCTGTTTGCCCGAGTTGCACTAAAGAGGCTCCAGGTACTTGCAGAGAGCGTCTATCCAGAATCGCAGTGTGGATTCCGAGCCAACAGGTCCACCACTGATATGGTATTCTCCCTTAGACAACTGCAGGAGAAATGCAGGGAGCAACGACAGCCACTCTTTATAGCCTTCATAGATCTCACGAAGGCTTTCGACCTGGTCAGCAGAGACGGCCTCTTCAAGATTCTCCCCAAGATCGGATGTCCACCCAGGCTCCTCAGCATCATCAGATCTTTCCACAAGGACATGGACTCTTCGCTCACAACAGGAGAGGAAACTGAGCGCTTTCCACATGCGCTGCCTCCGACGCATCCTCGGCATCACCTGGCAGGACAAAGTTCCAAACAACACAGTCCTGGAACGTGCTGGAATCCCTAGCATGTATTCACTGCTGAAACAGAGACGCCTGCGTTGGCTCGGTCATGTCGTGAGAATGGATGATGGCCGGATCCCAAAGGATCTCCTCTATGGAGAACTCGTGCAAGGAAAGCGCCCTACAGGTAGACCATAGCTGCGATACAAGGACTTCTGCAAGAGGGATCTGAAGGCCTTAAGGATGGACCTCAACAAGTGGGAAACCCTGGCCTCTGAGCGGCCCGCTTGGAGGCAGGCTGTGCAGCATGGCCTTTCCCAGTTTGAAGAGACACTTTGCCAACAGTCTGAGGCTAAGAGGCAAAGAAGGAAGGCCCATAGCCAGGGAGACAGACCAGGGACAGACTGCACTTGCTCCCGGTGGGGAAGGGATTGTCACTCCCGGATTGGCCTTTTCAGCCACACTAGACGCTGTGCCAGAACCACCTTTCAGAGCGCGATACCAGAGTCTTTCGAGACTGAAGGTTGCCCATACAATGGTGGAGCCCCAGGGTTGCAGAGACCGTAGCAAGTGCAAGAGGCTAACTGTGTGCTTTATGTGAATTAAACTTGTCCCTTCCTTTTATACCAACCTCCAGAGCAAATTTGGGGGGAAAGGGAAGAAAGCCACCATTGTCATCAGATGCAAGAAGGAGCTGGAAACTGGAGCTGACTGGGAAACCCAATCCCCACTTCCTTGCAATTATTCTTGTTACCATCTGAATGACCGCCCAACATGGCAACTCTCCATGGGCTGCACTAGGTTTAAATGCACACCATTTGGGCAGCTCTTTGAAGAATGCTCTGAAAATCTGTAAAGCTGTTCTCCCTTGGACAATTGCAAATACCTGTATTGGATCATGACACAGTGCTTCTAGTCTTCAGGAATGTTAAACGGGAATTTTGCAGGAACAAGCAGGCAGCACATCAACAGGAAGAACCTGTGGTGACCCAAAAAGGTCCTCTGTGTAAGGTCCCAATCTGGAGTTCTTTTTACATTTCAGGAGCCTCCTCAATGGGAAAAGGAATCTCAAGAGAGTCTCAAATCTTGAATGGTACAAGAAGGTCTACAGAGCTTGTGTCCTGAGTACACTTCTGTACTGCAGCGAGTCATGGACTCTTCGCTCACAACAGGAGAGGAAACTGAGCGCTTTCCACATGCGCTGCCTCCGACGCATCCTCGGCATCACCTGGCAGGACAAAGTTCCAAACAACACAGTCCTGGAACACAGTGCTGGAAACCCTAGCATGTATTCACTGCTGAAACAGAGACGCCTGCGTTGGCTTGGTCATGTCGTGAGAATGGATGATGGCCGGATCCCAAAGGATCTCCTCTATGGAGAACTCGTGCAAGGAAAGCGCCCTACAGGTAGACCACAGCTGCGATACAAGGACTTCTGCAAGAGGGATCTGAAGGCCTTAGGGATGGACCTCAACAGGTGGGAAACCCTGGCCTCTGAGCGGCCCGCTTGGAGGCAGGCTGTGCAGCATGGCCTTTCCCAGTTTGAAGAGACACTTTGCCAACAGTCTGAGGCTAAGAGGCAAAGAAGGAAGGCCCATAGCCAGGGAGACAGACCAGGGACAGACTGCACTTGCTCCCGGTGTGGAAGGGATTGTCACTCCCGGATTGGCATTTTCAGCCACACTAGACGCTGTGCCAGAACCACCTTTCAGAGCGCGATATCATAGTCTTTCGAGACTGAAGGTTGCCAATACAATACAAGAAGGTGAATTCTCAAGGTGGAAAAAGTCTAATCTCTCTTAAAGAACTATTAAGTCAAACCAAGAACAACTCGTCACCTTGAAAACATTTGTCCTTTTCCTCTGTGTCTGTTCTGCTTTGATTCTGTGTCCCAAAGGAACTTGTGTGGTTTCCCAGATGTTTTATTAGTCCTGGTTTTATCACAGAAGCTTTCATTACAATCCAAGCATTTATTTTATTTTATTTATTTATTTATTTATTAGATTTGTATTCTGCCTTTCTCCCCGAAAGGCACCCAAGGCGGCTGTACAACTTCAGTTATGCAGAAATTCTCTAGCAAACAAGAGGGTAACTGAGATTGCTCTGTGCGTAGAAATACCTTTATTCATGAGATCTATCCTGTGAGTGGATTCTTAGATGAAGCTCTTTTCATACTCAGAGTATTTGTAGCATGCATTCCCCGGGCAAATTTCTTGATGTGAAGCATGCGTCGATTTGCTGCGGAAATTCTTTCCGCATTTCAAGCATTTATACGGCTTCTCCCCTGTGTGGATTCTTTGATGGGAAGTAAGGTTTGAGCCCTGACTGAAGCACTTTCCACATTCCAGGCACTGATACGGTTTTTCCCCTGTGTGGATTCTTTGATGCAAAATAAGATGGTCTCCCCTCCTGAAGCTCCTCCCGCACTCCAAGCACACATATGGTTTCACGCCTGTATGTGTTCTTTGATGTTCCATAAAGCATGTGCTCGAACTGAAGCTCTTCCTACACTCTGAACATTTATAAGGCTTCCCCCCTGCATGAATTCTTTGGTGGGAAATAAGGGCTGATTTGCTACTGAAGTTCTTGTCACATTCCGAACATTTATAGGGCTTCTCCCCGGTGTGGATTCTTTGATGCAACGTCAGTTGTGTACTGGTGCGGAAACTCTTCCCGCACTCCAAGCATGGATACGGTTTCTCCCCTGTGTGGATTCTTTGGTGTAAAATAAGATGGTCTCTCCGGCTGAAGCTCCTTCCACACTCCATGCATTTGTACGGTTTCACACCTCTGTGCATCCTTTGATGTTCAACAAAAGGTGATCTCCAGTTAAAGCTCTTTCCGCACTCCAGGCATTTATAGGGTTTTTCTCCTGTGTGGACTCTCTGGTGTTTCTTCAGCCCTGATGTAGAAGCAAAGCTTTTCCCACACCCTGGACACTTAATCCT
This sequence comes from Tiliqua scincoides, assembly GCF_035046505.1. Taxonomy (NCBI): domain Eukaryota; kingdom Metazoa; phylum Chordata; class Lepidosauria; order Squamata; family Scincidae; genus Tiliqua; species Tiliqua scincoides. Next base: position 266,088,800 of record NC_089822.1, read on the forward strand.
TCTCTTTCCCTTTTGCAAGTTTGGTTGGACAGGGACTTCATGAAAAGTCCTGACCTGACAAGTCACCGATTTCCTCCATTCTTTCTGTTTTGCTTCTGTTTTCTTTTGCTGCTTCTTCAGATTATTTTGATTCCTGGTGCTCTCCTCCAACACTTCTGGATGGTCCATTTCATCTGAACTCGCCCTATGGAGTTCTGGCTCACTCTCATACTCGCACACAAATCCTGCAGGAACAAAGCACGATGAGATTTTTAATCATAGTAAGACAAAGTTGCAAAAAATGTAGGGACGGAATGCGAGATGACGATCCTATTGTTTAGGGTAGGCGGGGTGTCTTTTTTGTGCAGATCAAAGATGAGACAGAGATTTGTTGGGTGCTCATATGAACATACAAGGACATCTTGCGATACAAGGACATTGTGATACAAGGACATCTGCAAGAGGGATCTGAAGGCCTTAGGAGTGGACCTCAACAGGTGGGAAACCCTGGCCTCTGAGCGGCCCGCTTGGAGGCAGGCTGTGCAGCATGGCCTTTCCCAGTTTGAAGAGACGCTTGGCCAACAGACTGAGGCAAAGAAGGAAGGCCCATAGCCAGGGAGACAGACCAGGGACAGACTGCACTTGCTCCCGGCGTGGAAGGGATTGTCACTCCCGGATTGGCCTTTTCAGCCATACTAGACGCTGTTCCAGAACCACCTTTCAGAGCACGATACCAGAGTCTATGGAGACTGAAGGTTGCCAACTACATATGAACATAAGAAGAGCCCTGCTGGATCAGGACGAGGACCCACCTAGCCCAGCTCAAAATGCCAGATGCAAAGGATGGCACTGGGATGTGGGTCTTTTGCTGTCTTGTGTGCTCCCAGAGGCATTTGGTGCACCACTGTGAGATGCAGGAAGCTGGACTAGATGGGCCTATGACCTGATCCAGCAGGGCTGTTCTTATGTTCTTAGCTTCCTGTGTCCCACAGTGGCCCTCCCCCAGATGCCTCAGGGAGCACTCTGCTGCGGCCGTACTTGGATCGTGCAGACCTGGCCACGGTGATCCATGCCTCTGTGACATCGAGATTAGATTACTGTAACGCGCTCTATGTGGGGCTGCCCTTGAAGACGGTTCGGAAACTGCAACTAGTGCAGAATGCGGCGGCCCGTGTGGTTACTGGAGGTAGGCGGTTCGACTCTGTCAGTCCGCTTCTCCAGCGGCTGCACTGGCTGCACATTCGTTTCCGGGCCCAATTCAAGGTGCTGGTATTGACCTTTAAAGCCCTATTCTGCTCTGGGCCAGGGTATCTTAGAGATCACCTGCTCCCGTACAATCCGGCTCGTCCTCTTAGGTCATCAGAGAAGGCCTTTTTACAAGTGCCTCCGCCTAGGGAGGTACGTGGGGCAGCTGCAAGAAATAGGGCCTTCTCAGTAGTGGCACCAACGCTATGGAACTCCCTTCCCTCTGACTTAAGAATGGCTCCCTCTCTTGAGACCTTTCGGCGAGGCCTGAAGACCCTTCTGTTTAAACAGGCCTTCTGAGTTCTCTGCCTTTTAACATCTTTTTAACATCTTTTAATATTTTTTACAGGCCTGATTCTTTTATGACTTGCTGCTGCTCTATGCTCTTTTTACCTATTTTTTACTCTGACTGCTGTTTTTTATGATGTGTTAATATGTTTTTATTTGTTTTTAAATTATGTTTTTATATGTTGTAAGCCGCCTTGAGTCTCTTTGGGGAGAAAGGTGGGATAAAAATAAAGTTATTATTATTATTATCTGTTTCCATTTCCTTGCATCTTACAACAGTTGTATCAGAAATATGCTACCTCTAAAATCTGGAGGTTGTATAGAGTCATTGTGACTTGTAATGTTTCCTCTATAACCCAAATCATCTTGGCCAGGACACGCCCCTCCAGCCCCAGTCTTCACCTTGTTCCTCCCCCTTCTTGTCCCGATCTGCCCACCACCCATTCCCTGCACTGACTTACACCAGGAGTCCTTTAAAGGCCATTGGCACACAGCCATGGGCCCTCACTGTTTGCGCCGGAGGCCTAGCAGCACAGAATGGCACGTCAGCTTTTCCAACTGCCATAAAGCATGCTGCATGGCCAGAACATATGTTCTGTTGGCACAGTGTGCCAGTAGGATTGGGCCCTTACCTTTACACCCTGTTTGTCCACTGAAAATTGGGAAACATGCCATTTGCGTCAGTGGCACTCCTAGGATAAAAAAGGTGCTCTGCAGAGGTGATTTTCAATGGGCAAACAGAGTGGAGGGAAAAGACTGACACATCTGAACTCTGCGTTGCAGTCTCAAGCCAAAAAGTTTTTTCTGAAAAGTTCACTCAAGCCTGTAGCCACCTCTAATGTCACACACAGTTTAGTCCTCAGGCACCTTCATGTGTTCAGCATAGTATCCTCAATGTGAACTGGTGCTCACAGGTACATGGGCTTATTTGCAATAACCTCCCAGTAATAAATTTTCCCCTCCATATGTTATTTCGTGAATTATCAGCCCAATCCTTTCCCCATCGACACGCAGGGTGCAGGGCAGCCAAGCCAGTGTCTGTTGCATCCTGTGTGCCAGCAGTGAGCCAGGCCCTCCAGGAGAGGAGAGTAAAGAAAACATTTTGACATATACCTCCTCAGCTGCTACCGTGTCCCTCATGGCACTCCTCAGATCTGCACCACCTCTTGCTGGCATGGATCTGAGCAGACTGCTGGGGGCATGTCAGGCCTGCGATGGGGTTTTGGATATTGCAGGTGCTAGTACCCCTGAGATCTATCCCTGTCCCACTGCCAAATGTGCCTCTCCACTGGCAGAACTCTGTCAGTGGCCAATCAGTGTGGCACTGCTGAGACTCACACCTGTTACGAGTGTTACACCTGTTACACCTGTGACTCACACCTGTCACACCTGCTGAGACTCACACCTGTTCTTATGGGTGTACCATAAGAACAGGACTGGGCTATTAGATATCACAAACAAACCCAAAGAAATATCCATCTGCACGTGTATTACAAAAGAAAGAAGAGTGCGTATGGATGTACACTGTCCTAAAAGTTAGCATTCCAGAAAAGTTGAATAAAATCAATCTTTCAACGGGTTAATCTGCTGAAATTTCTTCTTTGACACACCTGTAATAGGTGAAGAGAAGAGAGATTGAAGAGAGATTTGTCCAAAGCTGGTTGAAATAGGCCAAAATATTTAGGGTTGTGTAGGAGATTTCCAAGAAACTGTGATTTTTTTCCCCACTTCAATAACAATGAAGAAAACATTCCAGGTTACTTCAGGGAAATAGACATAACCCTGAAGGATACTCACTCTCGGCCAGCTCAGTCAGAAAGGAGATATTTTCTCGAAACCCTCCAGTGAGCTCTGCAGGGCTTCTTCCGATGCAAGGTTGTCCAGCAGAAAGCTCTCCACCTCTTCTGTGGGAGAGAGAAACAGGATCCTTGTTCCAAAAAGAGAAGATGTCAACACCAGGGGACCCTCCCTGGGGAGTGATTCCACAAGCAGGGAGCCACAACCAAGAAGTCTCTCTTCCTTGTTGCTACCCTCCCTCACCTCTGAAGGGGCACACTACACATTTGAGCATTCATCAGCTGATCTCTCCCCTTCCGCAGAACCATGCCGGCCACTGTTGGAGTACAAAAGGGGGCCTTGGTGTGCTTTAAGCCTGAGCTGTGAAACAGAAAGTCCTCTGTTCAAGTCTTGCCTCTGCTGTAAATCCATTGGGTGGCCTGAGGCCAGGGGTGACAAGCTCTTTCGAGCCCAAATTGGTGATAATCTTCTAGAAAGTTCTCTCACATGCCTGTGGTAATTTTCAGCAGCAGATTATAATCGATTATTCTTATATTTATATTTTACTTATTTTTTAAGGAGAAAGAAGTATTTCTTTACTCAGTATTCTTACTGAGTATTTCTTTACTAAGCATGTTATTTCTTTACTCAGCGTGCTATTTATTTATTCGGTCTGTGGAACTCCTTGCCACAGGATGTGGTGACTGCATTTGGCCTGGATGCCTTTAAAAGGGGACTGGACAAGTTTCTGGAGGAAAAATCCAGTACGGGTAACAAGCCATGATGTGTATGTGCAACCTCCTGGTTTTAGAAGTGGGCTATGTCAGATGCAGGGGAGAGCACCAAGATGCAGGTCCCTTGTTATCTGGTGTGTTCCCTGGGGCATTTGGTGGGCCGCTGTGAGATACAGGAAGCTGGACTAGATGGGCTTATGGCCTGATCCAGTGGGGCTGTTCTTATGAACTACAATTCCCAGGATGCCTTGCAGGTCTCTTGTTATCTGGTGTGTTCCCTGGGGCATTTGGTGGGCCGCTGTGAGATACAGGAAGCTGGACTAGATGGGCCTATGGCCTGATCCAGTGGGGCTGTTCTTATGTTCTTAACTACAATTCCCAGAAAGCCTTGCAGGTCTCTTGTTATCTGGTGTGCTCCCTGGGGCATTTGGAGGGTCGCTGTGAGATACAGGAAGCTGGACTAGATGGGCCTATGGCCTGATCCAGTGGGGCTGTTCTTATGTTCTTAACTACAATTCCCAGAAAGCCTTGCAGGTCTCTTGTTATCTGGTGTGCTCCCTGGGGCATTTGGAGGGTCGCTGTGAGATACAGGAAGCTGGACTAGATGGGCCTATGGCCTGATCCAGTGGGGCTGTTCTTATGTTCTTAACTACAATTCCCAGGATGCCTTGCAGGTCTCTTGTTATCTGGTGTGCTCCCTGGGGCATTTGGTGGGCCGCTGTGAGATACAGGAAGCTGGACTAGATGGGCCTATGGCCTGATCCAGTGGGGCTGTTCTTATGTTCTTAACTACAATTCCCAGGATGCCTTGCAGGTCTCTTGTTATCTGGTGTGCTCCCTGGGGCATTTGGTGGGCCGCTGTGAGATACAGGAAGCTGGACTAGATGGGCCTATGGCCTGATCCAGTGGGGCTGTTCTTAAAGAACAAAATGCATGAAAGCATTCTTAATTTAACACCAGCACACCCCAATCCTTCTACTTACCAGGAGTGTAATGTGCAGCCTGCCTGTCCGTGCTGCTTCTGTTTGAAATGGAAGTGGCACAGTTTGGGTTCCCAGCCTGCACTGTGACTGCACATATCAAACAGAATTGCCATGGACCAAACAGGCTGTGGGTCATATACCTTGTAAATAATCTAAAGGGAAGGGGAGTGGGCTTCATGTTACCTCTCCCTGCCTGCTTATAGATGGGGCGAGGTGATCTGGAGCACAGCAGTCTCCCTCCTCCCTCCCTTCTTCTTGCAGCCAGGAAGAACAGAGAAAAAAGCCCCTTACCTCTCCACTGCGCTCAGTTCTTGTGTGGGATTTAAAGCTTAAAATGAACGAGTTCTTTAAAGACCGGGGAGGAGATAGTCAAGTGCTCCTTTCTCATGCAGCATTAAAAGTTTAAAATGTTCCCTGTCAACTTCAAGTTCAAGTTCAACCAAAAAGAGTGAGCATGGAGCACAGGGAGGAAGGAGATGAGAAAACTCCTGCTTGCAGTCCGTGTGGCACTGCAAGCCGCATGCCAGCAACGTTTTTCCGCATGCCACCTTGGGCGTGTGTGCCATGGTTCACCACCCCTTCTTTGGGCAAACAAATCTTACCTCCCCATCCGCAATTTGTGGCATAAATAGCAACTTATGTCAGGGCAGTGATTTTCAATGGTTTCCTTTCTAGGGCACACTGACCTCTCTGGTCTTCTCTACAGTCTTTGCCTTTTGTGCTGTCACTTTCGACTTCTGGGAGACTCTTCCAGATTCTGTGGCTCTATTTCTAGGGTAACTGTCTGTAATGTCTGTTCCTATGGCTCTGCGTTGATCTAGACCAGGGGTGCCCAAACCCCGGCCCTGGGGCCACTTGCGGCCCTCAAGGCCTCTCAATATGGCCCGCAGGGAGCTCCCAGTCTCCAATGAGCCTCTGGCCCTCTGGTGATTTGTTGGAGCCCACACTGGCCCGACACAACTGCTCTCAGCGTGAGGGCAAGTGTTTGACGCCTCACGTGAGCTGTGGGATGAAGGCTCCCTCCACTGCTTGCTGTTTCACATCTGTGATGCAGTAGCGGCAGCAAAAGAAAGGCCAGCCTTGCTTTGTGCAAGGCCTTTTATAGGCCTTGAGCAATTGCAAGACCTTCATTCATTCATATAAGTTCATCTTTAATATATTCATTTACGTAAACGTATGTAAATTTATTCAAATTTGAAATGTAAATTAATTCTTTTTTTCCCCCGGCCCCCGACACAGTGTCAGAGAGACAATGTGGCCCTCCTGCCAAAAACTTTGGACACCCCTGATCTAGACCAGTGGTTCTCACACATATAGCACCAGGACCCACTTTTTAGAATGAGAATCTGTCAGGACCCACCAGAAGTGATGCCATGATCGGAAATGACATCATCAAGCAGGAAAATTTTGAGCAATCTTAGGCTGCAATCCTGCCCACACTTACCCAGGAGCAAGTCCCATTCACTATCATTGTTAAAAGAATACATACAGTGATGCCTCGCAAGACGAAATTAATTTGTTCCGCGAGTCATTTCGTAATGCGAAAATTTCGTCTTGTGAAGCACAGTTTCCCATAGGAATGCATTGAAATTTAATTAATGCGTTCCTATGGGCAAAAAAAGTCAGAACAAAGTCATATTTGGTTTACAAAGTGTTTATTAAGTGCTAGGACAGAAGCAGTTTACAGTTAGCCAAAGCCAACCTGGAGACAGACCCCTCTGTCCCCCAAGTCTCACCATCACTGCTCTAAGTTACCAGACAACTTGGACAACGCTGGACAACTTGGAGAAGGCTTCAAGGCTTGACTTCAAGGCTTCTAGGAGGACGAGGAGGAGGAAGAAGGCAACTGGGCACCACTGGTAGAAGCAGCAGGTTCCTCTTCCACTCTTTGCTTCTTCATGATGAACCTCTCCATGGTCTGCTGCTTCAGCCGCCTTTTCAGCACCCCTCTGAAAGAGGACATGATCCTTGTATCAAACATGTTCGCAAGTTCACGTGCCAGAGCCTTGTCTGGGTGGTGCCGCTGTGCATAAGTCTGCACGTTTTTCCACTGTTGGCAGATGTCCTTCAGTTCTGTGGAGGACAGCTGTTCCTCACTTGTCGCTTCTTCCTCTTCCAAAGAGGCCTGCTCCTGCGTAGCCTCTGTCTGCAGTCTGACCAGCTCCTGGGTGAACAGCTCCTGGTCGTGGTCCTCCACCAGCTCGCAGACGTCCTCCTCTGTGACCTCGAGGCCCATGGTCCTCCCCAAGGAAACAATGTCCTCCAGCACTGTTGACTCTGGTGCAATTCTGAAGACCTGCTGCAAGGCAGCCTCTCCATGCCTGACCACGCTGTGGATTCCAGATCTGGTTTTGAATCTTTCAAACCAGCCTCTGCTTGCCTTGAAGACTTCTGGCTCGGCTGAGGTTCCTGGCTCTTGCTGTATGAGGTCTGCGTGCAAGGCCTTGGCCTTCTCACAAATGACAGCCTCAGTCACTCTGTCCCCTGCACGCTGCTTCTCTTCCATCCAGATGAGCAGCAACTTCTCCACCTCCTCCAGAACAGCTGGCCGGTTCTTCACGATCCTGGTGACTCCCTTGGCTACATCTGTTGCAAGGATCTTCTCCCTCATCTTCAGGATGGTCCCAATGGTGGATGGATTCCTCCCGTACTCCCTGGCGAGGTCTGTCAATCGCATGCCTCTGTCGTGCTTCCGGATGATCTCCTTCTTCATTTCTAGTGTAATCTTCTCCTTTGTCCTCTTCCCGGCCTCTGCAGGAGCAGCCTTCTTGGGACCCATGTCAGCATAGTTGCTACGTTCGCAAAAACAAAAGGCAGTGCTTCACATCCGCTTCACACACACCTTCCCACCCCTGGCCAAACCTGCCCGGGACAAACAAGTGGCATAACAGCCCCCCCCCCAACACAGGAGAACAAATGCACATGGTGAAGCTAAGCTCCCTACCTTTCCACTGCTTGACATGTTCCTGTGAAGAAGCTCCTTAAATCCTGGTCTGGAAAAACAGTTGCAAATGAGTTCCACAGATTCCCCAAACTGCTGGAAAAACTCTCCTAACCTCTCCTAACCTCCCCAAAACAGCAGGCCAAAACTGGCCAGCTGGCCCCCCAAAACGTACCTCAAACGCTGGCCACCACTTCCCAAAAGTTATGAAAAGTTCAAAGAAACTTACCTTAACTGCTGGTAGTAGGTTCCCCAAACCTCTGCAACTTACCAAAAAAAAAAAAAAATCCAAACCCCCCCCCCCCAAAAACCCCCAAACCCACAAAAAAGTTTGGAAAATGTGGGAAAGATGTTCAGAACAGCTCACCAAATGGTGGCAAAAAAGTTCTGAAAACCTTCCAAAAAGCTTCCAAAAAGGCTTGCTAGGAGTTGGTGAACTGCTCAGAACAGTTGACCAAAGACAGGGTTCGCCCACAGCACAGGCCACAGTTGCTCCTCGAAGTCAACCCTGGAACTGCACATGGAGAAGTGAGCCCAGGCTGCATTGGGGAGGCTTTTTAAACCTCCAGGCACAATGCATCCTGGGTATTAACGGTTGTGCGTTAAACAAACAAACAAACAAAAAAAGCAAAAAAATTCGTCTTGCGAAGCACGGCCATAGAAAAATTCGTCTTTTGAGTCACTGAAAAATCGCAAAACGCTTTCATCTTGTGAGCTTTTCGTTGCGCAAAGCATTCGTCTTGCAAGGCATCACTGTAGTAGCTTGTTGCACAGGTCTGTGACATTTCCCCAAATGCAGTCACATTCCATGGTAGCATCAAGTCTAATACATTAAAAATAAAATATTGAAATGAATGAGGACCCACCTGGAACAGACTCGTAACCCGCCTAGTGGGTCCCGACCCACAGTTTGAGAAACACTGATCTAGACAGTTGATCTAGAAACAGGACTGCAGAATCTGGAAGAGTTTTTCAGTGATTTTCAATGCTGTGCTCCAAACCCCCACAACACACCTGCAGACCTTTCACGACCCATCAATGTGCCGCTGGATATTTATTGAAAATCACTGCCTTAGGACGTTGCTATAAGGATTAAGGAGTAACATATAGCCCTTGGCTAAAAGGTAAATGGCAAGGAGGAGGACGATCATCACACTCACCACGGGAACACGCACTCCCATCTTTGCTCTCCTGCTTGGCCTCTCTTTGCAGCCTCCTCTTCTCCAAGTCACACGGCGCCCGCTCTGCTTCCGAAAGGGGCATAGCCAATGGTGTCACTGCCTGAAATAAAAGCGAGGAGGATCTCTTTCGGTACAGAGGAAACAGGCAGGGGAACAGTGAACAGGAAGGGCCTCTCTGCCTCTTCCCCACAACAGTCCTAGAAGAACATAAGAACAGCCCCACTGGATCAGGCCATAGGCCCATCTAGTCCAACTTCCTGTATCTCACAGCAGCCCACCAAATGCCCCAAGGAGCACACCAGATAACAAGAGACCTCATCCTGGTGCCCTCCCCTACATCTGGCATTCTGACTTAACCCATTTCTAAAATCAGGAGGTTGCGCATACACATCATGGCTTGTACCCCATAATGGATTTTTCCTCCAGAAACTTGTCCAATTCCCTTTTAAAGGCGTCTAGGCTAGACGCCAGCACCACATCCTGTGGCAAGGAGTTCCACAGACCGACCACACGCTGAGTAAAGAAATATTTTCTTTTGTCTGTCCTAACCCACCCAACACTCAATTTTAGTGTATGTCCCCTGGTTCTGGTATTATGTGAGAGTATAAAGAGCATCTCCCTATCCACTCTGTCCATTCCCTGCATAATTTTGTATGTCTTAATCATGTCCCCCCTCAGGCGTCTCTTTTCTAGGCTGAAGTCTAGAAAGTACATGGCTCACAGCTCCTTCCCAGAGCACATAAACAGTGGCACATTCTTCCACTCCAACATTTCACAAAGGAGACCCACTTATAAAACCCCTCTCCCCACTCCCAGTTATGGCTGTATAGTGCAACTGTTCCAGCTCCAAAAGGAAAATGGCTGGGTACGCACGCATTAAAAAAAAATAAGCTGGATCAGCCCATCTATGAGGCAGCTACCTCAGGTAGTAGACAGGCTGGGGGTGCCCAATCTCCATGCACTCACCTGGCAAATCCTTCTCCTTCTCCCATTCCTTGGACTAGAAGGGGAAGAGAGGGTGGGGAGGAACAGGAAGCATAGAGGAGAGGAGATTGGGGGTGGGAGTGCGATGTTATAAGCCCACCATTCTCCTCTTGTCTGCCCTTTCTCTTCCACTCCATACCCCTCTTCCTTTCTGAATCCAGAGGAAGGGAGGAGCAGAAGCCAGTGCATCACAAAGTCGTGATGCCCGGAGATCTTGGGTCAACCCTGTAAGTAAACACACACTCCCACACCATTTGCCTTGTTCTTTGGCTCCGCAACAGCCCGTCCTCCACAGATCAAAATTTTTTTTCTTCAGTGCAAAAACAGTCAAGAACAGCAGTTCCCAAACTGTTGGTCACGACCCACCGGTGGGTCATGACCTGATTCCTGGTGGGTTGTGGGCCCACTGAGGACACACATAGACAAACAAGACACATAGAAACACATAGACAAACAAACATGAAACACATAGACAAACAAGCCTTGCTGAGAGAGAATCAGTATGGCTTCTGTAAGGGTCGGTCTTGCCTCAAGAACCTTTTAGAATTCTTTGAAAAGGTCAACAGGCAGGTGGATGCGGGAGAACGCGTGGACATTATATATCTGGACTTTCAGAAGGCGTTTGACACGGTCCCTCACCAAAGGCTGCTGAGAAAACTCCACTCAGGGAATTAGAGAGCAGTTCCTCTCATGGATTGAGAACTGGTTGAAGACCAGGAAACAGAGAGTGGGTGTCAATGGGCAATTTTCACAATGGAAAGAGGTGAAAAGCGATGTGCCCCAAGGATCTGTCCTGGGACCAGTGCTCTTCAACCTCTTCACAAATGACCTGGAGACAGGGTTGAGCAGCGAGGTGGCAAAGTTTGCAGATGACACCAAACTTTTCCGAGTAGTGAAGACCAGAAGTGATTGTGAAGAGCTCCAGAAGGATCTCTCCAAATTGGGAGACTGGGCAGCAAAACAGCAGATGCGTTTCAATGTAAGTAAGTGTAAAGACATGCACATTGGGGCAAAAAATCAGAACTTCACATATAGGCTAATGGGTTCTGACCTGTCTGTGACAGATCAGGAGAGGGATCTTGGGGTGGTGGTGGACAGGTCGATGAAAGTGTCAACTCAATGTGCGGTGGCAGTGAAGAAGTTCAATTCTATGATTGGGATCATTAGAAAAGGAATTGAGAACAAAACAGCTAATATTATAATGTTGTTGTACAAATCGATGGTAAGGCCACACCTGGAGTATTGTGTCCAGTTCTGGTCACCGCATCTCAAAAAAGACATAGTGGAGATGGAAAGGTGCAAAAGAGAGTGACTAAGATGATTACTGGGCTGGGGCACCTTCCTTATGAGGAAAGGTGGGCCTCTTTGGGCCTCTTCAGCCTAGAAAAGAGGTGCCTGAGGGGGGACATGATTGAGACATACAAAATTATGCATGGGAAGGATAGAGTGGATAGAGAGATGCTCTTTACACTCTCACATAACACCAGAACCAGGGGACATCCACTAAAATTGACTGTTGGGAGAGTTAGAACAGACACAAGAAAATATTTCTTTACTCAGTGTGTGGTTGGTCTGTGGAACTCCTTGCCACAGGATGTGGTGACGGCATCTGGCCTGGACGCCTTTAAAAGGGGATTGGACAAGTTTCTGGAGGAAAAATCCATTACAGGTTACAAGCTATGATGTGTATGTGCAACCTCCTGATTTTAGAAATGGGCTAGGTCAGATGCAAGGGAGGGCACCAGGACACAGGTCTCTTGTTATCTGGTGTGTTCCCTAGGGCATTTGGTGGGCCGCTGTGAGATACAGGAATGTGGACTAGATGGGCCTTGGCCTGATCCAGCGGGGCTGTTCTTATGACATGAGGCTGCATGGTAAAATGGAAGATGAGCCAGAAGTCACTTCTGGGTCACACACACCCCATGTCCTTGGCCATGTTGTACCACATTTCCAAACTGTATGTTGTACCAGTGGTTGTGATGTACAGTTTGGGAAACACAGCATGACACAGCCAATGATGCAGGTCGTGCGTGCGCGCAACCTGGAAGCAACTCCTGGGTTGTCTGCCTATAATGGAAGATCAGAAGATCATCAGGTGGGTGATGTGGTGTTGACAGTGATCCCAGGTTTTGACAACTGGTTGACAGCTCTGGGAAGGGCAGGGCTGACTCCACAGCTGTAATCAATCAAGGCCAATGGAGACTCTGATGGACACCTGAGCTTCATTTGACCTTGATGGGACTTTGACTGGACATGTACTGAAGAGATAGCTCACCTGAGCCTAATTTGGACTTAACAAGGGGCTAACAAGGTAGCTCACAGCTGAGCTGCATTTTGGATAATGGGACATCCAAGGATAAAAAGGCAGCTTCAGAAAGAGCCCAGACCTACCTGGCCAGACCTACACCCCCACCCAGACCTACGGGATAGACCTATGGGAGAAGGGGACTGCCAGGACTCTGCTGGAGAGGACACAGAAGAGGGACTGCTGCAGAAGACTGGACTGGACTGTGCTTTGGAGACTGGACTGGACTTGGACTGGAGGCTTTGGACCTTTAACCACTGAGTTAAGTGGAGTTTTGGGGAGGGAAAGCCTCTGGACAAGAGAACTTGCAAGGAATAAGTGTTTGTAGCAATAAGTTTGGTTAATTGCTACAGATAAGGAGCTCGGTGTTCATTCCTTTGCACACCACAGCTGTTGTTTCTAGAGATAAAAGAGGGTGTTAATTAGCCAAAAAGCGGGCATTGGGAGACTGAATATTTGGACGGGACACTGCCATTTTACCCTGCAATGTCATCCTGCAGGCCCTGGATCTACCTCAGACGACACAGGAGGTCACCAAGGTAAAGGGTTTAGGAAACCCTAAATAGAAAAACACAAATTATCCTACAATTCTTCTCAACTGTTCAAAGGAGGTCACCATGGCCTGCAGATCCCCATAAGAGGGGGCAAAGATTTCAGCCTGGCTCCATCACACACTGAAATGGTCTCACCTGGTTCTCTTGTCTTTGGGCCTCTTGCTGCCTCAGTAGAAAATCTTCAGCCAGGGCCACTGCCTGGGAGCAGGTCTCTGGGCTGTGTCCCCTCACCCAAGTCAAGATCTCTGATGGCAGGATGGCCAGGAACTGCTCCAGGATCAGCAGCTCCAGGATCTGCTCCTTGGAGTGCCTGTCGGCCTTCAGCCACCCATGGCAAAGCTCCTGGAGTCGGCTGTAAGCCCCTCTTGGCCCCTCAGCCTCCTGGTAGCAGAAACGCCGGAAGTGTTGACGCAGCTTCTCCCTGTTGATGGTGTCTCCTTGCAAGATGGCTGCCTTCACTTTTCCATACTCCACTCTGTCTCTGGCTTCCATCCTCTCAAAGGCCTGCTCAGCTTCTCCACTGAGAGCAGGCAAGAGATGAGCCACCCACTCTTCCCTGGGCCACCGGCAGGCCTCAGCCACTTGTTCGAAAGAGGCCAGGAAAGCCTTGGCGTCATCCCATGGTGTGGGTTCTAGTGGTGGGGTCCCCCAGCCTGGGTGTGGGGAGTCCAGGAACTCCTGCCACTGTGGTTCCCAGGGGTGAAGCATCCCCTCATCTGATTCCTGTTTAACTTCCCCATGGATCCGTTGTAGGCTTGGCCTCCTAGTCTCAACCTGGTGGACATGGGAGGTTTCTTCCACTCCCTCAGATCTCTCTCCTAAGGCAGGGTATGTGGGCTCCTGTGCCTCCATTTTCATCGCTGGCTAACCGTACAAAGACAGTGGGGTGGGATAGAAAACTGGAGAATGCACAACAGTGATGTAGACCACTGTGATGGGCTTTTCCTGGGGGAAAATCCTGGAAAGAGAGAGAACGAACAAATGTCAATGGTCAACCGACAAGATGGAAGCCACCATTTCTTCCAAAAGAGACAAGCCACCATGCAAAACACTTGCAAATTATATGCAAGCACATAAATGTACAGAACAGGTCACCCTGGTGGAGAGTAGGGCTGAGTGATACAACAGGTGGAGTCAGAAGTCCCTTGACCAATCAAGAGCGCAGTGTTGGAGACACTCTAGTCTGCCACTCTCCTCTCCTCCACATTTCAAAAGAGGAGAATGCAGCATAGTGTTTGAGACACTCTAGCCTGCTACTTTCCTCTCCTCCACACTTCAAAAGGAAGGGGGGAATGGAGCCCAGTATTAGAGACACTCTAGCCTGCCACTCTCATCTCCTCCACATTTCAACAAGAAGAGGGGAATGGAGCGCAGTGTTGGAGACACTCTAGCCTGTTACTTTCCTCTCCTCCACACTTCAAAAGGAAGGGGAATGGAACACAGTATTGGAGACACTCTAGCTGCCACTCTTCTTTCCTCCAGGCTTCAAAAGGAAGGGAGAATGGAGCCCAGTATTAGAGACACCCTAGCTGCCACTTTATCTTCTCCTCTCCTCCACACTCCTTTCCCCATCTCCTTTTTCAACTACATTGAGCCTGAGGAGGAGGCATCAGGTCTTGGGCCGGCCCTGGGAGGAGGTCTTGGTGTTAGAGACAGGCTGCCTCTGATTGCCAGACGCAGGGGAGAGCACCAGGATGCAAGCTGTGCCTGCTGTCTTGTGTGCTCCCTGGGGCGTTTGGTGGGCCACTGTGAGATACAGGAAGCTGGACTAGGTGGGCCCTTGGCCTGATCCAGCGGGGCTCTTCTTAGGTAAGCCTTGATTCCCTCAGCCTTCATCCCCATCGTGGGAATAGGAGTAGGATGGATTTTGACAGGGACAACCAGTGGAGACCGGGGGGGGGGGGGAAGGCCCCAAAAGTCTTGAAGGGAAGCAAATGCTGAGCACCCTCCTGCACACCCTGAGATGCAAATTCCCCTCCGGATAGTGTTTTCCCATCCAGTGGCATAGCTAGAGGGGGGCAAAGCATTAAGTTTTGCAGGGAGCCTCACAGCGGTGTGCAAGTAGCCCCCTTCGGAGCCATTCCAGGTGGGGGGTGCAAAACGGAGGCAAAGCCACTGTGAGGCTCCCTGCCAAACTTAGTGCTTTGCCCCCCTCTAGCTACACCACTGGGGGGGGAAGGGGGGAACGAAGCAGAACTGACAGGAAGCCTGCATTAAATACACCAGGCAGGAAATGATCAGTGGGTATTGGGGGGGGGGCAGATGCCAGCCAGAGAGGCCAGGCCAGGAGACCCAGAGAACCAAATGCAGACAGAACGGGGGGCGGGGGTGGCTGGGTGCAGGGACTGCGCCCCAAGCGCAGTCACCTTTCCCGGGGCGCCGCACCCCCCATTGCCACTGGACACCCCAGAGAGGGCTTGGGGGAGCTCAGGACCAGGCATGGGGGGCGAGGGGCAGCAGGCGACGCTGGCCTTGGAGAGGACCCGGGCTGGTGCCCCCTGGAAGGAGCTCTGCCCCCCCCCACTGCTCCTGCAGCCCCCCGGGGCCAGCAGCCCCCACTCACCCGCCTGCCGCCCTCCAGCCCGCGTCCTCCTCCCCGCGTCTCCCCAGCCGGCTCGGGGGCGGGCAGGGAGGGAGGGAGGAAAGAAGGGGCTCGGCTCCTTCGAGGAACGCCTGGCCGCCCAGCGCAGCCTCCCTGCGCTCAGCCCAGCAAAAGGAGGCCAGCCCTGGCGGGGAGGGGCGGGGCTGGCTGCGCCCCCCGCCTCTCCCCCTCTGGAGCTGGGGGGTCCCTGCGGCTCTGCCTGCAGCTGGATCCTGGCCGCCTTCCGTATAAAAGAAAGGTCTCTGCCCCGCGGAGCCCAAAGGGTGCGTGAGTGGGTGGGTGGGTGGGTGAGTGGATCATGGATGGATGGATGAACATAAGAACATAAGAACAGCCCCACCGGATCAGGCCATAGGCCCACCTAGTCCAGCTTCCTGTATCTCACAGCGGCCCACCAAATGCCCCAGGGAGCACACCAGATAACAAGAGACCTCATGCTGGTGCCCTCCCCTACATCTGGCATTCTGACTTAACCCATTCCTAAAATCAGGAGGTTGCACATACACATCATGGCTTGTAACCCATAATGGATTTTTCCTCCAGAAACTCGTCCGATCCCCTTTTAAAGGCGTCTAGGCTAGACGCCATCACCACATCCTGTGGCAAGGAGTTCCACAGACCGACCACGCGCTGAGTAAAGAAATATTTTCTTTTGTCTGTCCTAACCCGCCCAACACTCAATTTTAGTGGATGTCCCCTGGTTCTGGTATTATGTGAGAGTGTAAAGAGCATCTCCCTATCCACTCTGTCCATCCCCTGCATAATTTTGTATGTCTCAATCATGTCCCCCCTCAGGCGTCTCTTTTCTAGGCTGAAGAGGCCCAAACGCCGTAGCCTTTCCTCATAAGGAAGGTGCCCCAGCCCCGTAATCATCTTAGTCGCTCTCTTTTGCACCTTTTCCATTTCCACTATGTCCTTTTTGAAATGCGGCGACCAGAACTGGACACAATACTCCAGGTGTGGCCTTACCATAGATTTGTACAACGGCATTATAATACTAGCCGTTTTGTTCTCAATACCCTTCCTAATGATCCCAAGCACAGAATTGGCCTTCTTCACTGCTGCCGCACATTGGGTCGACACTTTCATCGACCTGTCCAGCACCACCCCAAGATCTCTCTCCTGATCTGTCACAGACAGCTCAGAACCCATCAGCCTATATCTAAAGTTTTGATTTTTTGCCCCAATGTGCATGACTGGTCTCTCTGATCTTCCTCACGCATCAGTCCTCTCACCCATTTTGTTTGGGGCTGTCCCTCTGCCTCCGCAGTGGCTTCCCTCCAATGTGGGTTTTTAAGCACAGCTGGGGACCAAGCAGGCAGAAATCCAGCCGGTGAAGCTATCCCCATCCCTGATCTGCAGAACACCAGCCCTAAGGGCAGGAAGGTCCTAGAGACCAGGGACCTGCAGTGGCCCCTGGGTGCCCTTTTTGACCCTGGGCCCGAGTACAAATTAGTACCCCCTCCATGCAGGGATGCACAGTGGGTGGGGAGGCAGGTGAGGCCGAGCTTCCCCACCAAAATCCTTTGAAAAGCGCCGCTGCCAGGTGAGGTGCACAAGCACTCACAATCCACGTGCTCTGCCCCTTGGATGGTAGACGATTATGAGTCAGACCTTTGGTCCATCTTGCTTAGGACTGCATACACTGGCTGACAGCAGCTGTCCAGGCTCTCAGGTGGGCCTCAGGTGGCAGCTGCCTGACAGCGGCTGCTGCCAATGAACCAAGTTGGGACCTCCTGCACAGAAAGCAGGTGCTCTGTCCCTTCTGCAAAGTGACTTCCCTCGAGCTGCAGGTGGCCTCTTGGGGACAAAGTGCCAAGGTAAGGCAGAGCAAGTTAAGCATCTTTGAGAGTTCTGCAGCAGGGCAAGGAAACCAGGGCCCCAAACACTGCCCTTCACTTTCCTTGAAAGAGGGGCAGAAAACCATTTTAAGCTTTTTTAAGGGCCCCAAAACAAACCCACAAAACTATGCAGCCAGACAGCCAGCCGCAGGATGGGGGCTCAACATGATGTCCTGGAAGTGTTAAAAAAGTGAAAATGGGGGAAAATCCACCTACTTCCCACCAGCAGCTTGCCTCCCACTTACTCTTCCACCTCCCCCCAGGCTCCCTCCATATTAACACCTTATTGGTTCCCTGCTGTATCATAATGACACCTGATTGGCTCTTGCAACAATCAGTCTCATTGGTCAGTTTTGAGTTAAGAAAATGCAGCAGTTGTGTTTTTATTTTCCAGTTATTTGGTTATAACTTTTGATAGAACAGAAATATTTTGATGCAGTTTTTTTCCATTGCATTCTGCATTAAATTCCGCATCAAATGGTATAAAACATGATGGTATTATTAAAAGATAACAAGATTTTCACAATTTTGGCCACTAGTGTCAAGCTCAGGTTGTTGCCCCCCTAACGCTTACTACCCGGTGCAGTTGCTACCCCCTGCACCCCCTTAGTTATGCCACTGGGAGGGAGAGAGATTGCATCTAATGAGAAGGCAAAGCCCCACTCCAAAGGGTTAACAGACCGCCAATGCGAGTCATTTGGAGCCGAGTCTAAAAGCTTGATTCAAACATCTCAAGTATTCAAAATGGACAGTGAGGAAGGCGGAGAAGAGTGGGGGCTGTTTTGCACACCCTGCCACTTTTGTGCACGGGAAAGGGGGGCGGACCTCACATTTTGTTGACAAGGAGAAACAGTAGAGCTGCTGAAATGGTAAAGATGTTGAATGACTTGTTCCTGGGCAGAAGGGGTGCACCCCACTAAACACAGGGAAAGCCAGCGCCTGCCCTACTCCCCAGTTTCTTGTTCACACTCATCTTGGTTGAAGTGCAGAAGTCACGGGGGTGAGATGGAGGGTATGCAAGGTTTCTGTTGGGCCTGAGAGGAGAGAATTGGGGGGTCAAGAGTGGGTAAATGGAGGGCCTGTGGCATAGCTAAGGGGGGCAGAAGGTACTACATGCCTGTGGGGAGTGCTGAAGAAGCAGACATAGCCATGGTACCTTTTGAAGTAGTTTATTGCACCCCTGCCGACACCAAAGCCACAATGAATGAGTCATCCCATGTGGAGCTAGGGGCGTAAGAAAAGTGCGAAGCCGCTTCTGCCGAGCAAACAGAAGTCCCTGTTTAAAACCCATTTCTGCCCAGCCCACAGGAGTACACATTTGATCCCTGTTGCATATATGCAACATTGGGCAGAAATGGCTTAAAGGCTCCTGAGTCGGTGTGGAGCCCCTGGCAGTGTGGAAGCTGGGGCAGTTGACCCCCCCCCCCAGCAACGCCACTGTCCCTAGCCAGTTCTTTTCAGGGACTCTAATAAAATGGAATCATGGCTCTTCACCATCTGAGTCCCAGCGATGTGGGAGAAGAGTGGTCTGTTCCTGATGGTCATGGGGACCCAAGAATCAATAAGGTTGTATCCAGACAAAAGTCATGAGCCGTGACGGAGCACCTGAGACATGAATGAGTCAAGCTCATCTTGATTCATTTCCATGTCCTTAATTTCAGCTGGACTTAGTCATGGCTGATTTTCTTTGGCTACAACCCAATGAGAGCCATCCTCCCTGAGCCTCTTCGGGCTCTCAGTGGTGTCCCCAGATGAGGACAGTTTTTCTCCATGACATCCAAAGCGTGTCTTGAGCTCCTCTTCTCTCTCGCTTGGAGGGTAATTCAGGACAGAAACAGAAAGGAAGTTTTAAACTCTGCACATTCTTGCCAGCATGCTTCTGTGTGCATTCGGGGAATGCCAAAAGGGTGCTTAGAAAGACCCCCCCACACACACACTACCACCAAAAGACCCTGCTGGTCAGGCCAAAGACCCATTTATTGGTAGCTAAAAACTGTATTCTATTTTCCATGGTGGTTCACCAGCTGCCTCTATGAAGCTCACAGCAGGAGACAAAAGACTGCAATCCGATACCTGCTTTCCTTGCAAAGTCCCATTGCAGTCTGTGTGTATTACGTCTGAATAGACATGCATAGGACTGTACTGAATGACATATTTCTTTCTCCCCTGTAACTGGTATTCAGGGTCATGTTGCCATTGCATCTTGGGAGAGCAATTAGCCTCCATGACATGTAGCCATTGATAGACCTGTCCTCCATGAATTTGTCCAATCCTCTTTGAAAGCCATCTGAGCTAGCAGTCATCATCGCAGCTTGTGGCAGTGAATTCCACAGGCTACTTGAAAAAGTACCTCTTTTATCTGTCCCAAATCTCCTGTCAATTAGATTCATTGGTTGAGCCACAGTTCTAGTAGTGTGAAAGAAAAAGGAAAGCTTCTCTCTTTCCACGCCATGCATAGTTTTATGAATCTAAGTCATGTCTCCCCACCCTTAATAGATTTTTTCCCCAAGCTCAAAATCCCCAGGCACTGTAGCTTTACCTTGTAAGGGAGGTTTTTCCAGCCCTCTGATCATTTTGGTTGCCCTCTTTTGCACTTTTCCCAACTCTTTGTATCTCTTGTCTGGTGAAACAATCTTTCTGTTTGGTTATTTGCCAAACAATATTTGTAGAGATGTATATTACCAGCTTCCCCTGGGGGCTGGGGATAAGAATAGGCCCTCAGTTTGGCTGTACTTGTCATAAGAGGCGACTAAACAGCCACCGGGTAGATGGGACTCCTCAGCCTGGGAAGGCAGCTCATCTGAGAGAAGGAAAACTCTGATCCCAAACCTCCGCTGCCTTGTGGCTACATCCAGTTATGGAAAAGGCTTCAGGAGTCAACCTCGAGGCAAAATCCGGAGCCGGAGTCCCTGAGACAGTTCATGGCTGAACACAGTCACATTCTGGCAACTCCTGCACCATATTGGCCTCTGCCTTTCCACTGGACCATTCCAGCAACGTGGAGAGGGGGGATTTGCTGCATGGGTAACAGTCTATCCTCCATATCTACTTTACCCAGGCTTCGTGCACTGGAGAGGACACTCTGTTCCAGAGCGCGATACCAGAGTCTTCTGAGACTGAAGGATGCCAACATGTATATTACCAGCAGTGCTACAGCTTTCCTTCCCCCCCAATGGCCCTCAAATACAATACTGAGATCTCTCCAAGGAATTCAACTTGACATCACCCCTTGCAGAAAAAAGTCCCACCTAGCCCCTGAGGATGCAGGAGATAGGATAGACTGCCCACATGACTGGAAGCAGAGGACATTCTTATGTTCTGTTGGCTGATGGATGTATTTTGTGGGAGTGAATTGCAGGACAGTGGAAACAGACTGTTTGTGGTCTTACTGTGGCTAAAAGACACATTAAGGCTGCAGTCCTAACCACACTTTCCTGAGAGTAAGCCCCATTGAATAAAATTGAACTGACTTCTGAGTAGACCTGGTTAGGATTGTAACCTAAAGCATTCAAAAAAATACTTGCTCCTTCCCTCCCTCCCTCCCACTATCCTTCAGTGGATGAAGGAGCTTTTAAGTCTATCAATACTTGTATGTATAGCTTATAGTAGACAACTCCAGAGGGATATATATTTGGATATTTAGAAGTCCTTTTTTAAGAGTTTTGTCTATACTGCTTGTTAGTATCCAATTCATAGACTGCTGCGTTCATCTGTGTGCTTATCTTGCATATTATGTGTCTTCTTTTTTCTTTGATTTTGTTGTTTCTACTGCTATTTTTTTCAATGATTCTGTTCACAAATAAAGGAGGAACAAAGATGATCTTAGAGTAAATAGGATTGGGCAGCAGCATGTTCCCCTCCCTTGCAAAGAAGCAAACCAAACCAAACCACAGAGACAGAGAGAGCCTGTATCTGAAATCCAAGGCAGCCCCAAAAGTCCCCTCCAGGCAGGATGTCGTTCTTGTATTTTCTTTGCTCTGCACTCCCAAGACGTGCGCCAAAAGGGCCATTTCTGAGGTTTGAAAGGAATATTTTAATTTCTGTACATCAGTAAAGGTCAAGGACTCCCCTAGTTCTTCTTCTCTGCAAAATGCTCCCTTTTTTCTGTCTCTCCAGCACACCAAATACACTCTGGAGACATTCATCCACCATGAACAAGGCACGCATTGGTTTGAGGTGAGGGACTCTTTCATTGGTACCTTTTCCCTGATAAAAATTTTTTGCTAATAAGACTCTTGTGTTACCAAAAAGGGCTGTTATGTTTTAAGGGGAATTATTATATTACCCTTTTGGAAACCTCAGGATTGCAGGCTAGATAACAAAACAGCGTAATGCAGAGATAATCCCTTGTAGCTTAAAGAGGAGACTGGGAGAAAGATAACTTTCAATCAACGATTATATTTTTATTACAAAAACACATAGGTAAACATAATGCACATGGAGAATTGATAAGTATAGGTTTCTAGTACTTGTGTCTAGTGTACCTAGCTTTATGGTGGTTGCCTGAGCCGTGTATTTGGTGCATCCGAGAAGGAATCAGAAAAGGATAGGTTGTAGGGAAGGATTTTAGGGGTCCCTGGTCTGCATAATCCAGTTGCTAACTAAGATGGGGAGAGAAGGGGAGAAATAGGTAGAATAGAAGGAAGAAGATTCCAGAGGCAAGATATAGTTACCTGTCCTGGGAAGCAGTTGGGGGGGGGGTGGAAGAGTCCTATGGAGGACCTGTGCCTTGGAGGGCAGCCAGAGAGAGAGACCATGTGGCCGGAGCTTTCTCTTAAAGTGTTGTGGCTGACCTGAAATGACCCGGATGTGGCCTCCTGGATGCGCATGCTCAGTACACACAGTGGTACACGTGGAGTATGTAAAACAGTGGAAGGGTCCAGAAATCAGCTACCAGCAAAAGGCTGACCCTGGGGGAGGGGGGGTAGCTTGCTTCCTGTTGCTGCTGGACTTTGGAGTCAGGATGTAGCTTAATGGCTGTGATTTAGTTAACAATAGATGGAGGCTAGGTACTTAGACTTTACTGCTAAAGTCTTCCTCCCTTACTGTGTTTGCATATGCAGTGATTGGATCAGGAGGCACAGTGGTTAGGTTAAAACAATACACATATTTACACATTTACACATTTAGGGGACTTTTAGGAGAATAGGAGACATTTGCTTGTCCCTATAGAACTAGGTGATCTGTAGCCATTCGCTTGTGACTTGACTTGGCTGTGGCCTGTATGTTGAGGTCTTACCTACATAATATTTTAGTCCAAAATACATAACCAGATATAAAAATCACAACTTAAAAGGAAAAAGGGGATTTTCACATAACACTTGCATCTTGGAAGATGCTCCCTTCTCAGTATCCTTCACTGATTCTTGCCTAGGCTGGTCTTTGCACCTTAGCAGCATAAAGACCCCCTTCCAGGAAGGTGAAGCCTCACTACCTCAACCTGCCTGTGAATGTTTTAATTAATTCCCCAACAATCCAATCCTACCTAAATCCCCCTTGCTGATGCAGCTGCACCACTGGAGCATGGGGGAATTCATGTCCTGGAGGTCTCCTCTGTGTAAGAGAACACTAGTTTCCTTACCTGGGGTAACCCTCCACCACCTGAACAGGTCTACTCCAACCTGCACCAGTTACTTTGCTGTCACAAATCTGAGTGAACCGAGGAAGGTGGGTCAAGGCTGGGAAGGGGGGTAGGATATTGGTGGCGCTGGGACAGGAGGGTCTCTCAGTGCTCTGCAGAACCTCCATGTTCTGTGCAACATCAGGATGCATTCAAACTGACCTCAAGAGTTCCCAGAGGCATCTAGTCTCATTAAGGCAAGATACTGGGCAAGAGAGGTCTGTAGTCTAATCCAGTAGGACCTTCTTTTGTTCCTGCAACTTTCCAAGTGAATTCAGGTCCTTTGGGGAAGCCTGTGGATACCAACCGTGGCTGTTCCTTCCGCCTAGCCCTGAATCAGAAATCTTCCCACAGGACAATCGGTATTTGACCCTCCCTTTGTCAAATCTCTGAGGATATTGTTATATTTTTCTTTTTCACATATGGCCATTTCTCCAAGGAGCTCAGGGTGGTGTATGTGGTTCCTCCCCTCCTTGCGAAGCCCTTCAAGTGAGAGATGTAGAAGCTGCTTGTCAGCCAGCGTGGGAGGCAACTGGAGGCCAGAAGTGAGACCGGACCATGAAAGATCCAACTGAAACGTTGTGCGGTTCTTGAAAGACAGCACCTTTCTGTTATTGTAAAAATCCCCTTGGGGGTTTTGAGACAGCCTGCCTTTGTGAACCGCCTTAAATAAAGTCAGAAGAGTAATCTCATGACCAGAAAGGCGGTATAAGGATCTCCTCTATGGAGAACTCCTGCAGGGAAAGTGCCCTACAGGTAGACCACAGCTGCAATACAAGGACATCTGCAAGAGGGATCTGAAGGCCTTAGGAGTGGACCTCAACAGGTCCGCTGGGCGGCCCGCTTGGAGGCAGGCTGTGCAGCATGGCCTTTCCCAGTTTGAAGAGACACTTGGCCAACAGTCTGAGGCAAAGAGGCAAAGAAGGAAGGCCCATAGCCAGGGAGACAGACCAGGGACAGACTGCACTTGCTCCCGGTGTGGAAGGGATTGTCTCTCCCGAATTGGCCTCTTCAGCCACACTAGACGCTGTGCCAGAACCACCTTTCAGAGCACGATACCAGAGTCTTTCGAGACGGAAGGTTGCCAACAACAACAACTCAGTGTTGCATATTTATTTTTTAATTGATCAATAGCTGGATGTCAAGTGAAATGGTTCATCAGATTTTTAAGGAGGGGATTTTAATTTTTATGTTTTTTCCATTTATTTATTATAATAAAGAAAAAAGGGAAGGAAAGACTCAATAAGAGAAAATAAGAAAAACAAACAACATTAAAGATAAAAATAAGAAATACAAAGAATACTTCTAATAGTGTAGCAGGGGAGAGTTGAATGTTCTGATTACTTACAGTTTTGTATCTTAAGAATCTAAATTAACACCCATATACGCATTACATCTCCAACAGCCACCCTTATCTACTCGCTGTAAGTAAGTATTCCATTTCAGATTCTATTTCAGATTAATGTTCTCGATTTCTTTCAATCTGATCTTCAATACAGAGTTCATGAACAGCCCAATCCTAAGCTGTCTGGGGCGTGGAGCTACAGCAGAGCCGAATATGGCTGGCGCCGCATCCTGCATGTCTCAGGCAGCCGCCAGCGGCACCTCGGGAAAAGGAGACCTTCATCCCCTTCCTCCAGGTAAAGGAAGTAGCCCCGCAAACACAGAGGCTTTGTATCCAGTGGAGCAAAGCTCCACTGGTCCCGCCTCCCCATCGTCTCCCTGCCTCCCCCCTCCCCAGAACGCTTCCTCCCCGCCTCCCCCACGCCCCCGTTTACCTCTCCGAGCAGTGGAGCTCGGGTGCCCCCCCCAGCGGCAGCCCAGCATTAGGACTCGCAAACGTGCTTTATGGTGAGCTCAGGATTGGGCTCTAACTCATTATTCTCTCTCGCTTATGCAGAAAGTCAGTAATTGATTTTTAGTTCTTCATAAAGTTTTCTGTTGATTTCTCTTCAAGTGAGGTTGTCGGTTAGTCCATTTCTGCTCAGTCTATAACTTTCATCCGCCAGTCTTCTATCAATGGAGTGTCAGGCATATTCTAGCCACACTTATCATATATAAAAATAAAATTTCAATTTTTTCCCCCACATACTCATCATACTCAGCAAAGACTTCCGCTTCCATTTGCACATTTGTTCTAAAAATCATCTGTATCTGTGCATGTATGTGCATCCAGTCCTTTTTTCCTTTAATACACGTTCACCACATATGATAAAAAGATCCCTCCTGTTTTTTACATTTCCAACACTGACAGCCCAATCCTGAGCTGCCCGGGGCGCCCAGGTTTGGCAGCACTGAGAACGGCTGCCGCCGGATCCTGTGCACCTCGCGCTACCGCGGGAGGCGTCTCGGGAGAAGGGGACTTTCGTCCCCTTCCCCCGGGTAAGGTAAGCAGCCCCGCAAAGGGGTTACTCACTGCGGTGATGCCCTCTCTCCACCCTCCGCTGGCCTCCCCCCTCCCTGGAAAGCCACCTCCCCGTCCCCGCCTACCGTGCTGCGGCTTGGCGGTCCATGAGACCGCTGAGCTGCAGAAGCTGGGCGACCACCCCGCGCTAGCCCAGCACCAGCCAGCGCCGGGCTAGCACTGGCGGTAGCCCGGCGGAGAGGCTCACAAACGTGCCTTATGGCACATTTGCAACAGGGCCCGGGACAAAGCACAGGATTGGGCTCTTATTTGACCTATCTTTGTACATCTTTGCTAATGTATGTGGCTTCATATACCATCGATAAATCATCTTATATACATTTTCCTTGATAACGACATTTAAATTTCATATGCTTTGTCCATAGTTTCTCTCATTTTTCCACTGAAAGTTCATGACCCACATTTTTAGCCCAATGAATCATGCATTATTTATTTTTTTTGAATTTTTCCAAAAACAAAATAACAAACACACATAACACACAATACAATACAATATTAAAGGGTGCAAGTTATCATACATCACTATAACTAATAAATCATTACATATTTCCCAATCCAGTTCCTCTTCTACATTAGCCTCTTAATATCATTTATCATTTATCTATCATATCACATATAATATATCATATATATAATACATTCATCTAAATACCCTATCTTATGCTTCTACAACTTTATTTTCAACCAAACATAAAATAATTTTCATTACTCAATCTATATCGGTTTCACTGTTGATCCAAGCTCTAAAAATCTGTCCATTTCCACCACATTCACTATTTTCTCTATTAATTCATCTTTTATTGGAATCTTCGTGTCTTTCCAATATCTAGCATATAAAATCCTCACAAAAATTAATATCATAATCCAATATCTAACATACTAAATTCTAACAACTTTTAATATCCTAATAATTACATATATTGTTTCTCTGTCTATAACATCAAAAATTAATGTATCCTCATGACTAAATACATAAATGTATACATAAACATCCAAAACAATATCACCTAAAATTAATTCTAACTCATTAAAATGATCCTCTAAAATTCTAACATCTATTAATATCAAACTAACTAAAATTTTTATACGTATTACATATCACCTATAAAGCTTATATGAATTCTCATTGACATCTAATAAGCTTTAATTTCTAACATACAAAATTAACACATTACTGTCTTTCTTTTTATCTATTCCCAACTGTTACCCTGCACATGCCCGATCTCGTCTGATCTCGGAAGCTAAGCAGGGTCAGGCCTGGTTAGTACTTGGATGGGAGACCGCCTGGGAATACCGGGTGCTGTAGGCTTATACCATAGTCTTTCGAGACTGAAGGTTGCCAACCATCTCCAGCCTAAATATCCACAGGTCTGCCAAATTTCTAGACTTTAACTTTTCATCTTTTTTTTCTAATAAATTTCACATGAGTTCCTCTTAATAGATCACAGTTTAATTTCCTCCTCTTGCTAAATCAACATCTTGATGAGTCATCTCCTTCACTTGATCATTCCAATCTATGTCAATTGGTTGAAGTATTTCTTCTTCCTTCACTTGATCAATCCAATCTGCATCAATTAGTCGAAGTATTTCTTCCCCTTTGTGGTCTGGTGACTTTTGAGTCTTTATCTTTATCTTCCAAGCTATCTCCAATAACATTGTCCCTTCCAATTGTTTGTTTTGTCCTGTCTCCAGTGTTTTGGATTTATCTTCCATTTCTTTGCTCTTTGGTTGATCCTCTCCTGTTTGTTGCGTATTAGACTCATTTGTCTGTTGAATTAAGATTTCCAGGCTAATTTGGATTTGTAAATATTGATTTGCTTGTTGCTTTCCCATAATCCTTTGTTTTTCTCATGTGATTAGGATATAACATCTTTAAGTTGCGCACTAAGATCATTTAGTTGTGTAGTTAACAATCAAAACTAGCTTGAACCCGCAGATATTGATTTATTTGTTGCTGTCCCATCGCCACTAATTTCTCTATATTGTCTTGTATTGCCTGCTTCCATTCTTTCCCTTTCGGTTCCTCTTGTGTTAGTTTTCCCAAGCAGAAGAACTCTTAACTTTCTCTCCTTTTCCTGTCATCCATTTTCTTCCTTCTTATATCTTCTTTCTTCTTACTTCACTTGTCAAGTCCTTGTCCTTGTAGTATATTTTTAGTCCACTAGATGTCCCTGATGTTCTTATTTCTGTTGTTTATATCTTATTTCTATTATTTATATTTGTTTCTATGTCAACTGCATTCTTTTCCAGGCAATAATCAAAGGAATGTAAACCATCAAACACTTTTGCAAAACAAAAAAAATGCACAAGCTCTCCACAGGAAAACGAAACTGAACACTCCACAACAATAGTTGCATTCCAAGACAGTTAATTTGTAATCCAACAACTTTTAATTTATAAAGTTAGAGTTACGCACTCATATTTCCATAACAATCTCAGCAGATCTCCTCCAAAGCTTCTTCTCACATCAACATACAAATAAGCAGAGAAAACCTCCCCCTCATTCCTCTTCTCCCAGGAGGGGGAAAGCCTGCCCCTCCTTCTCCTTCTCTCTGGCTGAAGCTTAATCAGGCAGTCAATTAGTCAATTAATGCCAGACACACATAACAACACTCATTTGCTCCTTTCAACTTCCTTCCCTGCTTGGAGCCTTTGGCAATTTCAACATTGAATCCTCACCATCACTGACATCAATGGCTGGGTTCCCTTGGAGAATAAACAGTCCCTGGCTGACCCCTTCTTCTCCATAACCGTACACCATCTGTAGGATCGAGGCCTCTCCTGACCACTGATCCTCGGATCTCATCAGACCCGTGATTTTGGAAAGAAATAACATGCTTTCCAAGCGCTTTCCAGGAGCTCAAAAAACACGGCTACTCAGCCACCTCAGGCCCTGCCCGCTCCAAATCATACATTATTTAACCTGTTCGTCTTCCTTTCAGATTTAAACAATTTATAAGTTTTAGAGATTATCTGCTCTTTGGATTCTTGTTGTTTTTCCAGTATTGACTCTTCCTCTTCAAATACATATAATTTTTTTATCGATTTTAAATCTTTCTGATATTTGTAGAAATAAGAACCAGAGACATTAAAACCTTCTTCTATTAATTCTTCTCTAGACATCAACTTATATTGCCCTGTGAATAAATTTCTATATAGTAACAATTGTTTCATCAGATTTATTATCTTGTATCTGTTGATGTGGCTGTTGTTCTTTTGAGAAACTGTTTTCTCAAGAATATCCAAGTTGGATCTCATGGATACTATACTGCTCATGATTGAAGTTCAAAGCACTGCTAAAACTGGGTGTAGGGATGTTTTGATGTCAACAGTGGAAGGCATAGATGAAGTTTATATACTGTGTGTGTACCACAATGTGCTGCAAGGCAGAAGTTTTCATAAAACTCCAAGCATTTAAATTGTTTCTTCCCCCCTGTGGGTTCTCTGATGCATAGTGAGGACTTGTCTTCGACTGAAGCTTCTTCCACACTCCAGGCATTTAAATGGTTTCTCCCCTGTGTGGGTTCTCTGATGCGTAGTCAAGCTTGAGCTCCTACTGAAGCTCTTTCCACACTCCAAGCATGTATATGTTTTCTTTCCTGTGTGGGTTCTTCGATGAGAAATCAGGCTTGAGCTCCCACTAAAGCTCTTTTCACACTCCAAGCATTTATAAGGTTTCTCCCCGGTATGGGTTCTTTGATGCAGAGTCAGGTTTGAGCTCTGACTGAACTTTTTTCCACATTGCAAGCATTCATATGGTTTCTCCCCTGTGTGGGTTCTCTGATGCACAGTGAGGACTGCTCTTAGAATGAAGCTTCTTCCACACTCCAGGCATTTAAATGGTTTCTCCCCTGTGTGGGTTCTCTGATGCGTAGTCAAGTTTGAGCTCCTACTGAAGCTCTTTCCACACTCCAAGCATGTATATGGTTTCTTTCCTGTGTGGGTTCTTCGATGAGAAATCAGGCTTGAGCTCCCACTAAAGCTCTTTTCACACTCCAAGCATTTATAAAGTTTCTCCCCTGTATGGGTTCTTTGATGCAGAGTCAGGTTTGAGCTCTGACTGAACTTTTTTCCACATTGCAAGCATTCATATGGTTTCTCCCCTGTGTGGGTTCTTCGATGAGTTCTTAGCGCCCAGTTGAAACGGAAACTCCTTCCACATTCCAAGCACTTATATGGTTTCTCCCCTGTGTGGGTTCTCTGATGCACAGTCAGGCTTGAGCTCACACTGAAGCACTTTCCACACTCCAAGCATTTATATGGTTTCTCCCCTGTATGGATTTTTTGATGCACAGTCAGTTGTGAGCTGCTACTGACGCTCTTTCCACACTCCAAGCATTTATAAGATTTCTCCCCTGTATGGGTTCTTTGATGCAGAGTCAGGTGTGAGCTCCGACTGAAGTTTTTTCCACATTGCAAGCATTCATATGGTTTCTCCCCTGTGTGGGTTCTTCGATGAGTTCTTAGGTCCAAGTTGCGACGGAAACTCCTTCCACATTCCAAGCACTTATATGGTTTCTCCCCTGTGTGGGTTCTCTGATGCACAGTCAATTGTGAGCTATTAGTGTACCTCTTCCCACACTGAAGACACTGATATGGTTTTTCCCCAGTGTGTGTTCTTTGATGCAAGGTCAAGAATGACCTCACTCTGAAGCTCTTTCCACACTCCAAGCATTTATAGGGTTTTTCCCCTGTGTGGGTTCTTTGATGCAATGTCAGGTCTGACGTCCTAATAAAGTGCTTTCCACACTCCAAGCATTTATATGGTTTCTCCCCTGTATGGATTTTTTGATGCACAGTCAGCTGTGAGCTGCTACTGACACTCTTTCCACACTCCAAGCATTTATAAGATTTCTCCCCTGTATGGGTTCTTTGATGCAGAGTCAGGTGTGAGCTCCGACTGAAGTTTTTTCCACATTGGAAGCATTCATATGGTTTTTCCCCAGTGTGTGTTCTTTGATGCAAGGTCAGGAATGACCTCACTCTGAAGCTCTTTCCACACTCCAAGCATTTATAGGGTTTTTCCCCTGTGTGGGTTCTTCGATGCAATGTCAGGTCTGACGTCCTAATAAAGTGCTTTCCACATTGCAAGCATTCATATGGTTTCTCTCCTGTGTGGGTTCTTCCATGAGTTCTTAGGTCCGAGTTGCAACGGAAACTCCTTCCACATTCCAAGCACTTAAATGGTTTCTCCCCTGTGTGGGTTATTTGATGCATAGTCAGGCTTGAGCTCACACTGAAGCTCTTTCCACACTCCAAGCACTGATATGGCTTCTCCCCAGTGTGGATTCTTTGATGCAAAGTCAGGCCTGTGCTCTGACTGAAGCTCTTTCCGCACTCCAAGCATTTATATGGCTTCTCCCCTGTGTGGGTTCTTTGATGCGAAGTCAAGTGTGAGTTCCTACTGAAGCTCTTTCCACACTCAAAGCATTCAAACGGTTTCTCCCCTGTATGGGTCCTTTGATGCCGAGTCACTTCTGACCTATTTCTGAAGTTCTTTCCACACTCCAAGCATTTATAAGGTTTCTCTCCAGTGTGGGTTCTTTGATGACTTTTAAGACCTGAGCTTGAAGAGAAGCTCTTCCCACATTCCAAGCAGCTATACAGCTCCTCCCCTGTGTGGGTTCTTTGATGCAAAGTCAGGTGTGTGTTCTCACTGAAGCTCTTTCCACACTGCAAGCATCCATATGGTTTCTCCCCTGTGTGGGTTCTTTGATGCCGAATCAGTTTTGCTTTCTTACTGAAGCTCTTCCCACACTCCAAGCATTTATGTGATTTCTCCCCTCTGGGGGTTCTTGAATGTTTTCTAAGTTTTGTTTTACTCCTGAAGGTTTCTGCACTTTGACGGCATTTTTCCTTCCTCGTTTCTTTTCGTGGATCGACTTGGATGACACTCAAGTCCCCACCCCGAGGAGCATCAGATGTAGTTCTCCATGTCTCTGTCTGGTTTCCTTCCTGCTTCCATGATCTGTCTTTGCCTCTAAAAGTCACTTCCTCGAGATCAGAAAGGGTTGTTTCTGGGGACATCCCTCGTGGCTCCCTCTCATCTTTATTATCATGTCCATTGCCTCCTAGAACAGAGAGAGAACCTTCACCAGCAGTGCCACAGAAAATTGGGACTTCTGAGATGCACGCCTAGGCACACCCCAATGGATTCAGTGGCACCAGCCTCAATTACGGGATAATTCCCCCCCCCCCGCCAGTTTTTGGCTTTACATTTCTTTCTCTTTCTGGTTATGTTAGTATTACAGACTCTGATACCAAATAACAGTACCACAGTTTCATATGCCAACCTTGATGGATACCAGTGTGCAAGATGAACTGCTTTCCCAGAACCCCAGGCACAAAATAGGCAGTACAGACATTACGAACTCTGGCCTTGTTTTCCAAAGACTTTGGTCAAGCTCAAAGTGTTGCTTGTGTACATGATTCCCACTCCCCCATCACGGGTTACAAGCCATGATGTGTTTGTTCAGCCTCCTGATTTTAGAAGTGGGCTACCTCAGAATGCCAGATGCAGGGGAGGGCACCAGGATGCAAGTCTCTTGTTGTCTTGTGTGCTCCCTGGGCATTTGGTGGGCCGCTGTGAGATACAGGAAGCTGGACTAGATGGGCGTATGGCCTGATCCAGCAGAGCTGTTCTTATGTCTCCCATCCTGGGAGGAAAGAGCTAATCTACCATTGTGCTTCTAGCTGAAAGCCACCTTGTAATTCTTTCATGAATCTTTAATTGTGAGCCATGAATCTGTAATCCTTTCATTGCATTTGCATTCTGTATCTGCCCTCCAAATAGAATTCAAGTAACCCCTGTATCAAAATATCTGCATACCCGCAGATATGTACCTTATGCCTCTTTGTGTTTCTGGTTGGATCTGTATGTTTTCACTACGTAAGAGGTGTGTGACAAACAGTTCTCATGTAGTTCTACCTGCCTGTATGATAGTTCTCATGTGTATTATAAATAAGCTTAGTAAAATGCATTCATAGAAGTTCTGTCTCTAATATATTCATTTATGTAAATTTATTCAAATTTGAAATGTAAATTCATTCTTTTTCCCAGCCCCCGACACGATATCAGAGAGATGATATGGCCCTCCTGCCAAAATGTTTGTCCACCCTTGCTTGTTAGTTGTTAGACGCAGGACTGGAAGGAGCAGGGACTGCTGGAACTCTTTCCCTACAAACTCCTTTCCATCGGCTGCACCAAATACACTCTCACTACACTGCACTCACCGCTAGAGGACACTCTGGTCCTGGGTAGGGTATTACACTCTGGTTAGGGTATTACAATACTATTCTGGGTGAAAAAGGGTATCTGTTTTAAGAACATAAGAGCATAAGAACAGCCCCACTGGATCAGGCCATAGGCCCATCTAGTCCAGCTTCCTGTATCTCACAGCGGCCCACCAAATGCCCCAGGGAGCACACCAGATAACAAGAGACCTCATCCTGGTGCCCTCCCCTACATCTGGCATTCTGATATAACCCATTTCTAAAATCAGGAGGTTGCGCTTACACATCATGGCTTGTACCCCATAATGGATTTTTCCTCCAGAAACTTGTCCAATCCCCTTTTAAAGGCGTCTAGGCTAGACGCCAGCACCACATCCTGTGGCAAGGAGTTCCACAGACCGACCACACGCTGAGTAAAGAAATATTTTCTTTTGTCTGTCCTAACCCGCCCAACACTCAATTTTAGTGGATGTCCCCTGGTTCTGGTATTATGTGAGAGTGTAAAGAGCATCTCCCTATCCACTCTGTCCATTCCCTGCATAATTTTGTATGTCTCAAAATTATGCATTTTTTGTATTCTTGCTTAATGAAGCTACCATCTTTTATTGGAAGTTATCGCTCAGTCTCTTCTTTGAGGGAAAGGGCATTCTCTGCATTGCACTGATCTGTTATCCAGTCTGCCTTGTGGTGACCTCCCCTGCATCTTGCAATCAGAGGCAGCCTACCTCTAAAACCAGGAGCTTGCACATACCTACTATGACTTGTAACCCGTGATGAACTTTTCCTCCAGAAATGTGTCCAATCCCCTCTTAAAGGTGTGACAGAAAAGTGATCCTTGGGGGAATCAGGTAATATTTGTGGAGGCGGCTACTTCACAGGGCCCTCAGATAAGGTACCAAGCTGCTAAATTGGCTCCAAGGCCGACTTGATTAACAACGAGGTGCAGCTGTGAACCTTTCAGGTTCAGTGGGGGGAGTCCACCATGTGGCTTGTGGAGAAGGCTTGTGGCACACCTAGAATGTCCACACCTAGAATGTTCGACTGGATCCGAGTTCTGATTGGTGGTTGGGTCAGGAGACCTACAAAGGTGGAAGGAAGTAGCTTTCCTTTGTCTTAGTTCATCTCTGGCCAAGGGGGCCTGAGCTGTGACCGTTCTGACAAGATGGACCTGCCTTGACTGCAGCAAGGATGGGTTGAACTGGAACTCTGAAAGTGTAAGACTTTGGTGAGTGATAGAGTTCGGAGTTAGCTCTTTATCGTTCTATCATTGCTGAGTGTTGTATTGTATGGATATGCCCTACTCTAAATTCTGAAATCTTTGACTGATGCAGTGCCTGTCTGTATAACTATTCTTAAACTTTCTCTTCAGTAAATCCTATCTATTACAGCTGACTGGATTATTGGGACTGATGGAACGAGGGTTGTGGGAGCTAATCCAGAGTGATTGGTATGTGAACTGGAGACCCCAGTAACTGACACCGGCTCCTGGGTTCAAGCTGAGTCAGGGAGGCTCAGGCCGCAGCATGGCTTAAAGGGGTTCACCAAATTGGCCTGACTACCAGAACTGAAAGCTCTTATGGTTATAGAGCAATTTGGCAACTGAAACTGGAGAAGCCTGAGAGATGTTAAGTGGCTAAGGGCGCAATCCCAACCCCTTATGTCAGTGCTTTCCAGCACTGGCATAGCAGTGCCAATGGGACCTGCGCTGCATCCTACAGTTGGGTGTCACTCACAGAGGCTTCCTCAAAGTAAGGGAATGTTTGTACCTTTACCTCAGAGCTTCATTGCTCTTATGTCAGTGCTGGAAAGCTCTGACACAAGGGGTTAGGACTGCGGCTTAGAGGGTTATGGCCTGTTAATTACCTCTAGGGGCAATAAACAAACTGCACGGCCCTCAGGGAGAAGGTCGTGGAGGCTGTCGCAAAAGGTATCTAGGCAAGATGCCATCACCACTTCCTGTGGCAAGGAGTTCCACAGACTAATTACATGCAGGGTAAAGAAATATTTTCTTCTGTCTGTCCTAACTCTCCCAACACTCAACTTTAGTGGATGTCCTGGTTCTGGTGTTATGCGAGAGGGAAAAGAGCATTTCTCTCTATTCGCTGTATCCAGCCCCTGCATAATTTTGCATGTCTCAATCATGTCCCCCCTCAGGCACCTCTTTTCTAGGCTGAAGAGGCCCAAAGCCATAGCCTTTCCTCATAAGGAAGGTGCCCCAGCCCAGTAATCATTTTACTCGCCCTCTTTTGCACCTTTTCCATTTCCACTATGTCCTTTTTGAGATGTGGCAACCAGAACTGGATGGTGTGGCCTTACCACTGATTTGTACAACGACATTATAATATTAGCTATTTTGTTCTCAATACCCTTCCTAATGATCCCAAGCATAGAATTGGCCTTCTTCACTGCCGCCGCACATTGGGTCGACACTTTCATCGACCTGTCCACCAGCACCCCAAGATCTCTCTCCTGATCTGTCAGCTCAGAACCCATTAGCCTAGAGCAGGGGTCTCCAAACCCCGGCCCGGGGGCCAGATGCAGCCCGCAGCAAGCCAACCTCTTGTTCCCTGAAAACCTCTGGCCCGCTCAACTGAACATGACCAGAACTGTGCTCTGATTGTGTCTGGAGGGTGTCCTGAGGGCCAGAGAGGTTGAATGAATGAGCCCGTTCATTCAGTTATTCACTCATCTAAGTTCCATCTCTAATTTATTTATTTAAATTTTATATTTAAGTTTTTTTTTCCGGCCCTCAACACCAAGCCAGATATTTGATGCAGCCCTCTGGCCAAAAAGTTTGGAGACCCCTGGTTTAGAGGTGAAGTCTTGATTCTTTGCCCCAGTGTGTATGACTTTACCTTTACTTACATTTTAGGAACGTTGCCACTCTTTAGCACCATATTTATTATTCTTATTGGGAAAGGTGCTGTGCCAGGAGCACACTTATTTCCTTTAGCCCTTCCCCCTTCCCACACTGCCCCTGCTCCTCAGAGAGGTAGAGTGCAGGCATGGTATGTCGGGTGCAAGAAAATATTTCTTTACTCAACGTGTGGTTGGTCTGTGGAACTCCTTGCCACAGGATGTGGTGATGACGTCTGGCCTGGACGCCTTTAAAAGGGGATTGGACATGTTTCTGGAGGAAAAATCCATTACAGGTTACAAGCCATGATGTGTATGTGCAACCTCCTGATTTTAGAAATGGGCTATGTCAGAATGCCAATGCAAGGGAGGGCACCAGGATGCAGGTCTCTTGTTATCTGGTGTGCTCCCTGGGGCATTTGGTGGGCCGCTGTGAGATACAGGAAGCTGGACTAGATGGGCCTATGGCCTGACCCAGTGGGGCTGTTCTTATGTTCTTAAACTACAATTCCCAGGAGGCCTTGCAGGTCTTCTTGTTATGTGGTGTGCTCCCTGGGGCATTTGGTGGGCCGCTGTGAGATACAGGAAGCTGGACTAGATGGGCC
This sequence comes from Tiliqua scincoides, assembly GCF_035046505.1. Taxonomy (NCBI): domain Eukaryota; kingdom Metazoa; phylum Chordata; class Lepidosauria; order Squamata; family Scincidae; genus Tiliqua; species Tiliqua scincoides. The sequence continues at coordinate 266,124,952 of NC_089822.1, forward strand.
TATGGCCTGATCCAGTGGGGCTGTTCTTATGTGCAGAGGAGACCTCACGTGTGAGCTCAGGCAGAGGCTGACACATTTGGTAAGGGGCCAGTCGCTGGCTTCCTGCTTCAGGGTGGAGAAAGCTCTGCAGGAGGCAGGGCTCTGCTCATCGTGCTCTCCTTGTAACACCTTGGCATGGATGATTCCAAGCTGGGGCATGAGTCAGTCACAAATTGAGATGGCAGCTAAGGCCCTAAAGCCGACCCAAAGGACAGATTACACAACAGAGCTAAGCAGTTGATCCATCCCCTTCCCTACCTGTTGATCCATCCCCTTCTGAGGAGTCCAGGACCCCCCCTTCTTCCAGCCAGGAGACAAAGTCAGCTTTGGGAAAGTCTGTGGAGGAAATAAAGAGAGTAGTTATTTCTGACTACAAAATTCCAACGTTAAAGCAAAAATTTCCTGGCAGGGGAGTACAGTCTGACCTCAGCATCTGCAGGGATTCCATTCCCGGAACCCCCACGGATGCTGAAAACCATGGATAATAAAGTTTGGGGGTGGGGCCGACAGCCGCACCCAGGAGGTGGTCTGGGAATCCCGGAGGGCCTTGGAAATGAAAACCAGAAGTGCATTTCTAAGGCCTTCTGGAGACCTTCTAAAGCTCAGACGGACCGCTGCCTCTGTAGGCCTTAGACCATCTCCCAGACATGACTGAAAGACTCTTCTGGTTGCATGCAGAAGGTACAGGTTGGCCTCCTGGTTGGGACCTGTGGTGGGTCAAATCCGCAGGTCCCTGATTCAGCAGTTAAGGAAACATGACCTGTATGTAACACATTCCCACATGGCTCTGAAAATGTTTGCCAGGCAATACTGAGTAGAAGCAAACTGTGCACAGAACTTGGACTGAAATGTCAGCCGGGGGTTCACATGGAGAGAAGTCCCAGCCTGGCGTTCCTCCCTTCCAAAAATGAGCCCCTCCCCAGTCAAGATTCTGGGATCCTGCCTGTGTGAGCAGAGGAGGGTGTGGAGGTTTTCGCCCAGTTAATCCATTTGGAGGTGCCTCTCCTAGGAGCAAATGATCTAGGTTTATCCAGAGCTGGACCTGAAAACGGGGTCTGTTTCTCCACAGCTGCCACCAGCAGTGGGTTGCGGCTGACTGGGTGCACCTCCCCCCACCCTCACAAGAAGCACAAAGCGTTAAGATCCACCCATTCTAAGAAAATAAAGAGAAGAATCTCATGCTGGCCTTTTCTCCATTTGGCTTTAATGAGGTGCCAAAGCAGAGCAAGAGGACCTCCAGCCTCCAAAGTGCTTTGACTGCACCACTTTAGAGGAAGTCCGAGACAGTGTTCACAACATGGCCTGGGGAAGCTCCCACACTTCCATCTGGTACTACCAGTGCTTAAACATAATTCCTCCACATGGTAAGGATAAATGGGGACATTTTTGTAGAAGCCTGGCTCCTGCATTTGCTGGGTGGGGATGATCTGGGACTTTCTTCATTTAGGGTCTGGTGTCCTTTGAGGCGGTGGCTGGTGTTTCGCCAAGGGGGAAGGGGCTCAGCTGAATCCAAGCCGGAAGTCATGCTTGAGAAGAAGGGGAATGTGACTTCTTTAAGTCAGGCTTCTTTTGCTCTTCTTTTGTGGATGCTGAAAGTATGAATTAATGTTTACCGTTGTAATGATTCTCCAGGGGAATGGGTAGCAATGCCTGCCTTGCTTCCTTGTTACAGACCTGAGCACAGCTGAAGTGATGTTGCTTGTAACCTGTGTAACCATCTGAGCAGAAGGGGAAATGCGGAGGGAAGAGACTGGAGGGCTAGAGCCTCACGGCCCAATCCTATCCAACTTTCCAGCACCAATGCAGCTGAGATAAGGGAATGGTTGGCAACCTTCAGTATCGAAAGACTATAGTAGAAGCCTACAGCACCTGGTATTCCCAGGCGGTCGCCCATCCAAGTACTAACCAGGCCTGACCCTGCTTAGCTTCCAAGATCAGACAAGATCGGGAGATAGTGTTCAGTATATAGGGAGATGGTTGGCAACCTTCAGTCTCGAAAGACTATGGTATAAGCCTACAGCACCCAGTATTCCCAGGCAGTCTCCCATCCAAGTACTAACCAGGCCTGACTCTGCTTAGCTTCCGAGATCAGACGAGATGTGCAGGCTAACAGTTGCTGTGAGATAAGGGAATAAATGTTCCTATACTTTGAGGAGGCCTCTGTGACTACCCCTCCACTCCAGGATACCCCTTTGGCAAGGCTGAATCAGTGCTTAAAAGTTGGATAGGCTTGAGCCCTCAGTCACTCAAGTGAGCCAAACTCAGCTTTGCAGGTGCCAAGCTCAGAATGGTAGGAATATGCTGACTCATCCTAATGAATGCCAAGTGCAAGAAGGCATGGGTGTCTCCATCTTTCTCACAGCCCCTAAAAGAGCATAGTGGAATTCTTGCCTTTGATGCTGTGAGATGACTAGAGGCCGCATCTGGGAGAGACAGGCAAGAAGCACATTCCCAGATTTAAAACAACAGTAACAACCCAGGTATGTGAATATTCACAGAAACTCCTGCCTGGCTCTGAACACATCTGTCTGGCACTTGTGAGCAGTAGCAAAGTCTGCAAAGGACTTGGACTGTAATGCCAGTTAGGGGTTCACATGGAGGGAAGTCCCAGCCAGGCATTCCTCCCTTCCAAAAATGAGAGCCTTCCTGGTCAAGAGCTCTAGGATGCTCTAGGAAGCAGAGGTGGGTGTGGAGGTTTACTGCCTTTTAATCCCTTGGGAGGTGGACATTTGGAGGAAAGTGGTGGGCCAGGCAATCGGTTCACATCGCACAGGCTCTTTTAGTCTACAGCTCAGCTGAACTGCTTTCTTAGGCTTGCAGGTGATGGGATCCGAATTGCAGGGAGGTATTGTGCTGACTCCACCAACCAACGCCACGTTACTCTAGAAAGGAACTTCCTATTGTGGTGAAGGGTCCCAATTTGCCCCAGCACCTGTCTGTTCTCATTCACCCAGCACCCACTGGGCTGAAGCTCCTGCTGAGTTTAACATTACTTGCACAAGCAAGTTACCTGCTGATTTAACCTCTTCCTGGAAAAATGCACCCTCCCCTTCTTCCAGCTGGGAAATGAGGGCAGGGGGAAATTCCTCTGGGAAAGAAACAGGGAGATGAGTACAAAATATTGAGGCTTTCTAAAGCAACCTGATTCTAGTACTTTGCTGACTCATCCTGACCATTGCCAAGTTGCTCCACAAGAGAATTTTGGTTGTGGTGAAGGGTCCCCATTCACCACACCACCCCTCTGGTTCAATTCACCCTGCACACTGTGAACTGAATCTACTGCTGTGTGAAGTGGGCCTCTGCATCAGCTCCTTACCTGCTGATTTCTCTTCTTCCTGGAGATATGTACACTCCCCTTCTTCCAACTGGAAAATGAAGGCAGGTTTGGGAAATTCCTCTGGGGAAGAAACAAGGAGATGCGTGACTTCAGTCTGCAAAATGTCAAGGTTTTCCAAAGAGACCTGACTTGAGGCTACCCCCCCCCCCGATCCCCCAAATGGCAGGGTATGGGATGGGGAAAAGGTGAGTTCTTTACACATGAATGTGCTTCAGAAAGAGATCCCAAAGTCTCAGTCTGCCTTATGTAAGTGCTGTAAAAGTGAAACCTGAACTGAATCACCCATTGGGAATATAGTTGTGGAGGCAAAACCAGGCATGTTTCTTTCATCTACTTCTCAGCACATGGAAGGGAAGCCTCAACTAGAAGGCCAACCATCCCACTCCCCCTCCTAAACCAATTCTCTCTCTGCATAGGGACTGGAAATTGAGGCAAGCAGAGAAGGAAGGTGGCCTTCTCCACTCCCCGTCCTCCAGCAGGGTTCTCACTGGAGCACCACACCAGTCTGCAGCAGCTGCAGCTCAGTGGTAGAGAACCAGCTTTGCATGGAAGAGACCCCCAGATTAGTCACTCGGGATCGATCTCCAGTACCAACTCAAGGGAGGGCTGAGATATGTCCCTGCCTGAGAAACCAATCCTAAGACTCTGAGCACCAGTGCTGAATCCCAGCACCGGAGCCAAGTGTTGTAAACCAGGTTTATGGCACTCTCCATGTAGGAAGCATCAGTGCTGGGCCCAATGCCAGATGGACACCACTAGTAAAAGGAAGAGAAAGTAAGGACTTTCAGGGCGGGGGAGGTGTTCTGGGGTGGGGCAAGAGGAGGAGTTGGGGAAGGAAGGGGGTGGGACCAGCACAGCCCTGCTTGGCTGAAAAGCCTGACACAAGCAATCTCAAGTCTGTGCCAGCAAAATACCCGGTGCAGACTTGAGAAGCCCCATTGCGGGGCTTGAGGCTTTCTATGGGGGAAGGGAACAGAAGTCCACTTCCACCGAGGAGACCACCGACGGCCCCCGTGGTGCTGTCAGTCAGCATAGACAGGACTGAGCTGGGTGGGCCAAGAATCTGGCTTAGGGGAAGGTGGCTTCCCTCTGTCCCCAAACTCCATGAGTGTCTCTCCAGAAAAGCTCAGAAAGGGAAGAAGAGCTGCTTTAAGGAATTGGACACTCCATCTTCCCCTTGGCTGATCTGACTATAAAATCTCTTACTCATATAATCCTACCTTTCCACTGAGGTCATCAGAGGGTGCCCTTCTAAATGTGCTGCCATTGACAGAGGTGAGGGGGATGGTGGCAAGAAACAGGGCCTTCTCGGTGGTGGCATCTCGGTTGTGTTATTCTCTCCCCCTGGAATAAAGAATGACTCCCTCGTTAGAGCTGTTTGGGAGGCCTTTTTAGTTAGGAAGGCCTCTGACTGCCGACATCCAGGGTTGGAGCTTTTTTTTTTTAATAAATGAAATGCCATTTTATAAGTCTATGTTGATCCATTGGCTTCTGTTTTATTGTTCTAATTGTTTTTACATTTTGATGTTTTAGTATTGTTTTATATCCATAACTTGTATTGGTGTTTTGATCTTGTCAGCTGCCTAGAGAGGCCTTGATTGCGGTAGAAAGGCAGGGTATAAGTTCTTTCAATAAATAAATACCGAGACAAAGTTCTAAGATTGGATCACCAAAGAAAAGCAAGAGAAGGATGACTTGAGGCGCAATCCTTTCCAGCACTCACTTAAGGGCAATGCAGCTCTGAGGTAAGGAAACAAACATTCCCTGACTTTGAGGAGGCCTCGGTGAGTGACCACCAACTGCAGGCTGCAGCACACGTCCCAGCTATGCCAGTGCTGGAAAGTGCTGACATAAGGGGTTAGGATTGCGCCATTAAGCTGGTTGTCTTTTTGTTAGGCTTAGATGACCAAATAGGGGCCCAATCCTATCCACTTTTCCAGTGCTGGTGCAGCAGTGCTAATGGGGCATGCATCCTGTGGTGGGGAGGAAGTCATGGAGACCTCCTCAAGGTAAGGGAACAAATGTTTCCTTACCCCGGGGCTGCATTGTGGCTGCATCAGCGCTGGATAGTTGGATAGTATTGTGTCCTATGGCTGGCAAATCAGTAGGCTTCAAAGTCCTTTTGGCATTGGGACAGACCGAGTCCTAGACAGCAAGAGCCACAAGCCCTGGAGGTGATCCAGCAAATGGGTGGGCCTTCTATTCTGGCCTTGGGGTAAAATAAAATATGATTTATTTATTTTTCACCTTTTTATACTACCCTTCCTCCAAGGGGATGAGGGTGGCGTATATGGTTGGCAACCTTCAGTCTGGAAAGACTATGGTATAAGCCTACAGCACCCGGGATTCCCAGGCGGTCTCCCATCCAAGTACTAACCAGGCCTGACCCTGCTTAGCTTCTGAGATCAGATGAGATTGGGCATGTGCAGGGTTGGTTAGGATTGTGCCCTAAGTGGGGACTTGAACCTGGATCAAACCACTACACCAGTGTTTCTCAAACTGTGGGTTGGGACCCACTAAGTGGGTCGCGAGCCAATTTCAGGTGGGTCCCCATTCATTTAAATATTTTATTTTTAATTTATTAGACGTGATGCATTTGGGAAAATGTGACAGACCTGTACTTTTAACAAGCTACTATGCATATTCTTTTAACAATGATAGCCAATGGGATTTACTCCTGGATAAATATGGGCAGGATTGCAGCCTTGGATTGTTAAAAAATTTTCTGCTTCATGATGTCACTTCTGGTCATGACCACTTCAGGTGGGTCCTGACAGATTCTCATTCTAAAAAGTGGGTCCCGATGCTAAATGTGTGAGAACCGCTGCAGTACAACATCGTGGCCCTTGCTTATGATAAATATAAATTTGATAACTGATAATTTGATAGGATATTATCATGAATCCCACTTCTACTTACACTCAAACCCTCCCAGACCAGACCTCCTTCGTGCCCCCAGCGCAACAGGCCAATCACAGTCCACCCTCTCTCTGGTGAAAACAGGCATAGCCTCAGGGCAACCACACTCCCTTCAGCTGAGCCTGATACACTCACATTTCCTTGGGGAGAAGAGGCAGGATAGGCAGACCAGGAAATAGTCCTCCCCAGCAGCGCCTGGTCCTGAGCAGCCCAACAATTAGAAACATAGTAATGCAGAGGATCGAGAATCAGGAGCAATTCCAAGTGATCCCTTCGGCAAGCCTGGCATCTCCCCAAGGAAATCAGAACAAAACTCTTTTTGTAGGATTGTACATCCTGCTTTTCATCTTCCAAGAGGGCATCAGTCAGGCTAAGCTGAGCTCTGCAACAGTGAGGTATAGCAGGTTCCTGCCCAGGCACAGGTTCCTGCCCCACAGAGCCCACTTCTATGGTGCAATTCGGGCAGCGAGAAACAAGAAGACGGAGAGTTCAAGACTTTGGTCCTGTGCACCAGGGAGAAAGGGCATCCTTACCCAAAGAGGCCGCGATCCCATAATTCTCCAGCATGACTTCCCTATACAGAACTTTTTGGTCTGGATCCAGCAGAGCTCCCTCCTCCTCTGTGAAGCGCACAGCCACATCCTCAAAGGACACTGGACTCTGAAAAAAGAAATCATTCACTCCTCACAAATCATATCTCTAGAGCAGGGGCGTCTAAACATTTTGGGAGGATGGCCACATCATCTCTCTGAGGCTGTGTCGGGGGCCGGGGGGGGGGGAAAAGAATTAATTTACATTTAAAATTTGAATAAATTTACATAAATGAATTTATTAGAGATGGAACTTATATGAATGAATGAAAGTCTTGCAGTAGCTCAAGGCCTATAAAAGGACTTGCACAAAGCAAGGCCAGCATTTCCTTCGCTGCCACTGCTGCAACACAGACGTGAAACAGCAAGTAGTGGAGGGAGCCCTCATCCCACACCTCAAGTGAGAGGTTGAACAGTCGTCCTCATGCTGAGAGCAGTTGCATCGGGCCAGCACGGGCTCCAGTAAGTCCCTCAAAGGCTTGAGAGACTTGAGGGCTGCAAGTGTCCCCCGGGCTGGGGTTTGGGCACCCCTGCTCTAGAGCAGCAATTTTCAACAGTGTGCCTTGGCACATTGGTGTGCCATGAGTGGTCCGCAGGTATGCCGCGGGAGTTTGGGGGTGGGTCATTTGTTAGTAGGTCTATTGGGGGACGAGAGCCACCCACTGGCAGCATGGTGTGCCTTGACGATTGTCAAAAAACTGATGGTGTGCCTTGACAATTTTAGCACCTTAGTGTGCCATGAGATGAGAAAGGTTGAAAATCACTGCTCTAGAGCATCCCCCATCCCTGCCCTTTTATGTACGCTACTGTGATTTGAGGGAACAGTTATGCGGGAAAAGAGACAAAGTGCTTTTTAGAAAGATACATTCTCAAGTCTTAACAAGGACATGACAATATGTGATGACAGAGATATGGTAAGGGAGGCAACTCCAACTGCAAAAATCTCCTGATCAACATCTGATGAGCATCCCAACTCTTGTACCTGAAGGTCACACTCTTCTGAACAGGCCGCCTGGATGTTTTGCAGCACCAGAAAGCACAGGAAAGAATCAGGCTCTTTCAACTGAGAAAAAAAGTGGAGGAAACATCCAGAGCTGTTTCTTCAACACTGCCCTGGTGATCTGCCCCTTACCTGAGTAGGCTGCAAAGTTGGAAGAGGAGACCCTCTGGAACATGGCCCCAAATCCATCTCACTGTCTGTGAGGGAGAAAGAAAATGCTGGGGAAACTCTGATGCTTCGTACCCTTTTCAAATTTCACTTTCTCATGCAATTCAAAATTCTCTTCCCATTTGCTCCATAGCACTGGTTCCGACCCAGAAGTGCCTCTGTGGGGTGAGCCCCACACATCTTGATTCACTTCCTTCCACTTCTTCCCTTTGTCCCTGTTTCTTTCTCTGTCTCTGCCCATCTACTCTCCTCCCTCCCATCCTTGAAATCTCCTTGCAAAACATGCTTCTGCAAAGCCCTTCCAGGCCCACCAAAACCCACCTTTCCTGCTATACTTTCTGCCTCAATCTCCTATTGCAATTTTTCAGGAAGCCCAGTCCCTAAGTGAGATTCAGCAGCAGATAAGACAAATGTCTTATTGATTCCAGGTGATGAATTATAACTCAGACCTTGAGAGCTGATGTGGGGGTGGGGGCGACCTTGCTTTGGGGTGGAGGAGGGTTGCATCTAGCAGGGGCATCTTGGCAGGGCTGTTGCCCCAGTCCTAGATGGAGGCCCAGTTATGTCTGTATGAGGAAAGAGACCTCCCCACAGAGACGGGCCCCTTGAATGATGCAGATGTTTCATCACAGGCTGTGTAAGGAGATTGCTCTCCGTAGGGCAGGCATTTGGGGGCTGATTATTCTGTGCTCAGCTGCTGAGGGGCTCACCCTGCTTTGTCCTCCTTCCTTCCTGCTTCTGAGAGCACCAACCCACTAATGAATTCTCTGGTTCTTTCCAATCAGCCTCAGATATCTAGTCAGACCCTTCTCAAGTGCAGAATCCAGTTCCCTTTCCTAAGATTTCTATCCCACCTGCCTCTGTTAGAACCTTGAGTAAACTTACAACAGTTAAAAGCCTGGTCTTCAACCAGTTAAAGTTCAAGCAGTGGTTTTCGACCTTTCTCGTGTCACAACCCCGTGTGCTCCCTGGGGCATTTGGTGGGCCGCTGTGAGATACGGGAAGCTGGACTAGATGGGCCTATGGCCTGATCCAGTGGGGCTGTTCTTATGTTCTTAACTACAATTCCCAGGAAGCCAGCAGGTCTCTTGTTACCTGGTGTGCTCCCTGGGGCATTTGGTGGGCCGCTGTGAGATAGAGGAAGCTGGACTAGATGGGCCTATGGCCTGATCCAGTGGGGCTGTTCTTATGTTCTTAACTACAATTCCCAGGAAGCCTTGCAGGTCTCTTGTTACCTGGTGTGCTCCCTGGGGCATTTGGTGGGCCGCTGTGAGATACAGGAAGCTGGACTAGATGGGCCTATGGCCTGATCCAGTGGGGCTGTTCTTATGTTCTTATGAGACTGGGGACCCACCGTCAATCTGCCCACCCAGTCACTGCCCACTCCCCACCCGTTATGCCCTTCCAGCACTGTTCACTGTAGCCAAATATTATTTGAGAGTGCAGGAAAAGCGGTTTTGCAGGGTGCCTCACTGGAATGCGCAAGTGGCCTTTCCTTTGGAGCCATTCCAGGCACCGGGAGCAAGACGGAGCTGTGTGGCGCGGAATGACTTTGAAGGGAGGGGGAGAAGCCGCTTGCACGCTGTGGTGAGGTGCCCTGCTTTGCACGCCCTCTAGCCGCGCCACTGCACTAGTGAAAGTTACTTTAGCACCACTGCCAAGAACCTGGGCCGGACCGGGACCCCTGGTGCCTGAGACGCTTCCCCGGTGGTGCTCTAGTCCAGGGGTCTGCAGCCCTAAGTTGCCACGACCCCACATCTGAGGCTTCTGGACCCCAAGACGGAAGGAGGCTAAAGCGCCATCAGAGCTTTGTGTGCCCCCAAATGCCACACCCTCCAAACCCCCAGGCAGCCCCTCCTTTCCCCAATCAGAGGAAGAGTTGCAGGGTCTCCTTGCACGCTGCAGAACTTGGCGGGGGTCTCAGTGCGGAAGGGCCCACCCTGCCCCCTCAGGACCCCCCCCAGAGACAGGAGGCAGCTGCAGACCCTCAGCAGACCCCAAATTTGGCATGCAAAGTGTGTGTGTGGGGGGGGTGCTCCAGTGAGCCTTCTCAGCCCCTCTCTGCCCTGCACTGGCTGGGCTGTGAGCCTGGCCTGCCCTTCCCTCCCCACCTGGGGGCGCTCCTCTCCCCCACCACAGCCCTGGGACCCCTCCCCACTCTAACAGGCTTTGGTCTCACCAGAGAGGCCCCTGTCCTGGCAAAGGGAGGGGTGGAGTAAGAAGAGGCTTCCCGCTCACTCCCCCTCTCCCCCCCCCCCAGGAATCCGGAGTGGCTCCGCTTAACCCTCGCAGTGCCGCGCGGCTGCAAGACCCTGTGCGGGAGCCAAGTCTGGAGCCTGCAGCTCCTGGAGCGAAAGTGGAGTCTGGACCACTGCCTGCTCCAGCCTTTGTCCCCCCACCAGTGTGTGGGTCAGAAGCATCTCTGGCGAGCCCTAAGGTGGTTGGGGCAAAGGGGGGTCCCAGGGCTGCAGTGGGGGTGGGAGACGCTCCCAGGTGGGGAGGGGAGGACGGACTCACAGGCAGAGGGAAGGGAAAAGGAGTGGACATGGAAAAGGTGCAAAGAGAGCGACTAAGATGATTCCTGAGATGCAGCACCTTCCTTAGGAGGCGTTTGGGCCCTTTCAGCCTAGAAAAGAGACGCCTGAGGGGGGACATGATTGAGACATACAAAATTATGCAGGGGATGGACAGAGTGGATAGGGAGATGCTCTTTACACTCTCACATAACACCAGAACCAGGGGACGTCCACTAAAATTGAGTGTTGGGAGAGTTAGAACAGACAAGAGAAAATATTTCTTTACTCAGCGTGTGGTCGGTCTGTGGAACTCCTTGCCACAGGATGTGGTGCTGGCGTCTGGCCTGGACGCCTTTAAAAGGGGATTGGACAAGTTTCCGGAGGAAAAATCCATTACGGGTTACAAGCCATGATGTGTATGCACAACCTCCTGATTTTAGAAATGGGTTATGTCAGAATGCCAGATGCAAAGGAGGGCACCAGGATGCAGGTCTCTTGTGATCTGGTGTGCTCCTTTGTTGCAAGGTGCAAAAGCCAAGATGTTGCAAGGGATCCTAGATTTTCAAGAGATCTCAGATGTTGCACTGTAATCCCAGGTACCAAAGCAAACTCAGTAGACAGTGGTGATCAAATCCAGGCCTTTATTGTAAATCCATCAGCAAAAGGTGGTAAATCCATCCACGTCTCCAAAGGAGACTGCAAGCATTAGAAGCGGGAAGGAAAAAGCCTCAAAGGAGACTGCTTGCACCAGAAGTGGGGAGAAGAGAAGCCCCAAAGGAGACTGTGAGCATTGTGTGTGAAGGAGAAGTGTGAAGAAGAGAAGCGTTTAGCGCCCCCTTCAGCTGACTTTTATTACAATCTGGGGTTCCCCTCTTGAGACACGTACATGGAGACAATTCATTGGTGGGTTCAAAACATCTGTTGTTTTATAATAGGCCATCTTATACACCCATCATATACAATATACCCCCAGCAGTTAGCCAGTGGCACTGCACACACGTTACCTCACCTCATAACCATCGCGTGATCCACTGTGGCCTTCCTGTGCAGCCCGTGAAATGCAACATACTTGCTATTGACGTCATGGTGTGTGTTCAAAAACTGCTGCGAAATGATTTTCTGTGGGAATCTGACCTTTGATATTAACCTGGAAATCATTTTGGTGTGAACCTGATGGCATACACCCAAGGGTTATTAAGGAATTGAAGAATGAAATTGCAGATCTCTTGACCAAGGTATGCAACTTGTCCCTCAAAACGGCCACAGTGCCAGAAGATTGGAGGATAGCAAATGTCACGCCTATTTTTAAAAAGGGAAAGAGGGGGGACCCGGGAAACTATAGGCCGGTCAGCCTAACATCCATACTGGGTAAGATGGTGGAATGCCTCATCAAAGATAGGATCTCAAAACACATAGACGAACAGGCCTTGCTGAGGGAGAGTCAGCATGGCTTCTGTAAGGGTAAGTCTTGCCTCACGAACCTTTTAGAATTCTTTGAAAAGGTCAACAGGCATGTGGATGCGGGAGAACCCGTGGACATTATATATCTGGACTTTCAGAAGGCGTTTGACACGGTCCCTCACCAAAGGCTACTGAAAAAACTCCACAGTCAGGGAATTAGAGGACAGGTCCTCTCGTGGATTGAGAACTGGTTGGAGGCCAGGAAGCAGAGAGTGGGTGTCAATGGGCAATTTTCACAATGGAGAGAGGTGAAAAGCGGTGTGCCCCAAGGATCTGTCCTGGGACCGGTGCTTTTCAACCTCTTCATAAATGACCTGGAGACAGGGTTGAGCAGTGAAGTGGCTAAGTTTGCAGACGACACCAAACTTTTCCGAGTGGTAAAGACCAGAAGTGATTGTGAGGAGCTCCAGAAGGATCTCTCCAGACTGGCAGAATGGGCAGCAAAATGGCAGATGCGCTTCAATGTCAGTAAGTGTAAAGTCATGCACATTGGGGCAAAAAATCAAAACTTTAGATATAGGCTGATGGGTTCTGAGCTGTCTGTGACAGATCAGGAGAGAGATCTTGGGGTGGTGGTGGACAGGTCGATGAAAGTGTCGACCCAATGTGCGGTGGCAGTGAAGAAGGCCAATTCTATGCTTGGGATCATTAGGAAGGGTATTGAGAACAAAACAGCTAGTATTATAATGCCGTTGTACAAATCGATGGTAAGGCCACACCTGGAGTATTGTGTCCAGTTCTGGTCGCCGCATCTCAAAAAAGACATAGTGGAAATGGAAAAGGTGCAAAAGAGAGCGACTAAGATGATTACGGGGCTGGGGCACCTTCCTTATGAGGAAAGGCTACGGCGTTTGGGCCTCTTCAGCCTAGAAAAGAGACGCTTGAGGGGGGACATGATTGAGACATACAAAATTATGCAGGGGATGGACAGAGTGGATAGGGAGATGCTCTTTACACTCTCACATAATACCAGAACCAGGGGACATCCACTAAAATTGAGTGTTGGGCGGGTTAGGACAGACAAAAGAAAATATTTCTTTACTCAGCGCGTGGTCGGTCTGTGGAACTCCTTGCCACAGGATGTGGTGCTGGCGTCTAGCCTAGACGCCTTTAAAAGGGGATTGGACGAGTTTCTGGAGGAAAAATCCATTATGGGGTACAAGCCATGATGTGTATGCGCAACCTCCTGATTTTAGGAATGGGTTAAGTCAGAATGCCAGATGTAGGGGAGAGCACCAGGATGAGGTCTCTTGTTATCTGGTGTGCTCCCTGGGGCATTTGGTGGGCCGCTGTGAGATACAGGAAGCTGGACTAGATGGGCCTATGGCCTGATCCAGTGGGGCTGTTCTTATGTTCTTATGTTCTTATGAACCTTAAACCTTTTACTGCTGTTAGACTATTAACTTATTTAGGCTAACGTTAGTTACATGTGTTTATGCACCAAAACTGGTTCTGGTGTATAATACTGTTCCAGCGTGTGTGTATACAGCCTGTTGCTCTAATAATATTGTATAGCTGTCTACATATGCCTATATATGCAATCTCTAAACTTAAAACAATAATAAAACTTCAAGCCGAATTTTAAACTGCTGAAATATATATCTCTTTTTTTTTTCCTGTGCTCTGAAAACAAAGGAGCATTCACTGTGCTTGCATTCAAAAGTATCAACATTGTTCTAAGAGAACATCTTGTGGCAGGCTGCCCAATCCCAGCCAAAACCGAAACCTTCCCTTTTACTCTTCCACTCCAACCTACTTGGACATCTCCTCTTTACTCTAACTCACACATACAAACCAATCAAAAATATACGTTTCAGGTAAGCATTTACCTTGTTACCTTCCAACACCTTGGGGCATTTGGTGGGCCGCTGTGGGATGCAGGAAGCTGGACTAGATGGGCCTATGGCCTGATCCAGTGGGGCTGTTCTTATGAGGGGGCTCAGAAGGTGAACTGGGACAACCGCTCCCCCCCAATTGCATGCCAGGCCTGCTGTGTGGTGGCTTCATTTCAGTAGTGGGACCGTGGAGAAGCCGGAGCAGAGAGGGTCAGCAGGGTCCCCACCAGGGATGGCCAGGAGGATCCCCACCAGGGATGGCCAGGAGGATCTCCCCCAGGGATGGCCAGCAGGGTCCTCTCCAGGGATGGCCAGGAGAGTCCCCTCCAGGGATGACCAGCAGGGTCTCCTCCAGGGATGTGCGGTGGGTGAGGAGGCAGGGGAGACACCTTCTCCCCCCCAGAGTCCTTTGAAAAGCACCACCACCCAGTGAGGTGCCCAAACACCCACAACCTGCGCTCTACCTGCCCGCTCCTCTGCCCTCTCTGCTCTGCGCATGGGTTGTGGGTGCTTGGGCACCTCACAAGTCAGACATTTCTTTTAATTATCTGCCACTAATTATTAGTTATTGGAATTTGTATGTTTTAGTATCCCGTCTTGGGCTATTTGGAAACATCTTTTTGGGCACGTTTTTTTTAAAGAGACAGTATTGGGGTCCACATTTGTAAAATGTGTACAAATGAAAGCAATACCACCGACCCCTTCCTCAGTCAGACTTTTGTAACCACAGTTCTCACAGAAATGCAAATTGATCCACTTACCCTTAGAGCCCAATCCTGAGCTCTGTGCTGGCTCACCACCAAGCAGGGAGAGGTAGGTGGGAGTGTGGGGGGGAGGCAGGGAGGAGACATTCCAGCCAAAGTTAACCTTTTATTCTCCTCCACTCCCTTTTGCAACCTGGTTCTGCTTTGCATTTGGCAGAGGCCTGTTTTTGGAAACACCAGGATGGGATCCTCCTTTCCATTTGAAGCAAAGTCCCAGGCTACAATGCAATGCGCCATTACTTAAGAATAACACCCATGGAAAGCAGTGGGTCTACTTCTGAGTAAAAAGGGTTGCAACTATATGCAGCTCATCTCTCTGCTGTGAACTGAATTGCACACTCTCACTTATGTGTTATAAGTCATATGTTATATGTAGAGCTTTGGGCTTAACACACCAGACACCTTAAAGGTGGATTTGATTCCTGGTTCTCCTGCAGTGGTTCCCAACCTTTTTTACTTGCATATCCCTTGGCAGCCCATTTCCATAAATTGTACCCTTCATATTAGCAAATCTGATTGCCAGATGCAAATGTAATTAATAATACAAGCCCTCATCTGTATTAATCTGTAATTAATAATACAAGCCCTCATGTTTTGCCACATCTCAAAAAGGATATAGTGGAGATGGAAAAGGTGCAAAAGAGAGCGACTAAGATGATTACTGGGCTGGGGCACCTTCCTTATGAGGAAAGGCTACGGCGTTTGGGCCTTTTCAGCCTAGAAAAGAGACACCTGAGGGGGGACATGATTGTGTGGAACTGCACAGTCTGTGGAACTGCTTGTCCATCCCGTGCATGCAAAGACGCATCTAGTCCAGCATATGCTTCCATTTTGCACCCACCATCTGGAATGGCTTTGGAGGGGAGGGGAAGGGCCATTTGCACACTGTGCTGAGGCTCACTGCAAAACTTAGTGCTTTGTACCCCTCTCGCTACACCACTGGCCCAGGCCACAGGTGGGGAGGGGGGGCAGTGTACCATAGGGATGCCAGCTGATCAGAAAAAAATCTACCTTCCCAGCTTTTTTCTTGAAACCCCCAGGCATGTGGCCAAAATTTCTGTGGCTTTGCAATTTTTAGGTTTCCGTAGGAAAAAGTGCCTGAAATGTTCTGGGGAAATTGAAGGTTTGCCTATGACATTGTGGGGTTTTCAAGAGGTCTTGATCAAGTTCTGACCCGGTTCTGTCTTTTCCAAAGCAGTTGCCCAGCCCAGCCTGAACTCTCCAGGAATCCACATCCATCCCCAGAAAGGAGACTCTGCAAGAGTATTAGGAGGTTTCCGGGGAGCTCCTGGACTCAGCGATGTGATGCCAGGCTGGGGAAAGACACCAGGGAACTGTGGTCTGTGTTGGCCACTTGCAGCCTGCAGGGTCTGTGTTGCTCAAGGTGCATCAGGTTGCAGGGTGACCAGATGTCATAAATGCATAAGAGGACCAAGCACCCCAAAATGCAGGACATCCAAGAAAAAGTAGGACGCGAAAAAATAAAAGCTAAAAACTCTCGTATATTGATTTCATGTGGTTCATTTAAACATTTTGTCCTGCCAGCTGATGCCAAGGATGCATCGGAGGCAGCGCATGTGGAAAGCGCTCAGTTTCCTCTCCTGTTGTGAGCGAAGAGTCCATGACTCGCTGCAGTACAGAAGTGTGCTCAGGACGCAAGCTCTGTAGACCTGGATCTTGGTATGTTCCGTCAGCTTCTTGTTGGACCAGACTCTCTTTGTGAGTCTGGAAAACGTGGTAGCTGCTTTACCGATGCGCTTGTTTAGCTCGGTATCGAGAGAAAGAGTGTCGGAGATCGTTGAGCCAAGGTACACAAAGTCATGGACAACCTCCAGTTCATGCTCAGAGATTGTAATGCAGGGAGGTGAGTCCACTTCCTGAACCATGACCTGTGTTTTCTTCAGGCTGATTGAAAGGACAAAGTTCCAAACAACACAGTCCTGGAATGTGCTGGAATCCCTAGCATGTATTCACTGCTGAAACAGAGATGCCTGCGTTGGCTCAGTCATGTCGTGAGAATGGATGATGGCCGGATCCCAAAGGATCTCCTCTATGGAGAACTCCTGCAAGGAAAGCGCCCTAAAGGTAGACCACAGCTGCGATACAAGGACATCTGCAAGACGGATCTGAAGGCCTTAGGGATGGACCTCAACAAGTGGGAAACCCTGGCCTCTGAGCGGCCCGCTTGGAGGCAGGCTGTGCAGCATGGCCTTTCCCAGTTTGAAGAGACACTTTGCCAGCAGTCCGAGGCAAAGAGGCAAAGAAGGAAGGCCCATAGCCAGGGAGACAGACCAGGGACAGACTGCACTTGCTCCCGGTGTGGAAGGGATTGTCACTCCCGGATTGGCCTTTTCAGCCACACTAGACGCTGTGCCAGAACCACCTTTCAGAGCGCGATACCATAGTCTTTCGAGACTGAAGGTTGCCAATACATGATGAACATTACATTACCTATTATTCCATTAAAAACTATATTAAATATAGTTGATTATTACATATAATCTATGAAAGAAGACTCTGAACTGCCTGCGGTGGGCCCACTCGCAGTGAAAAGGAGGACATTGAAGTTATTTTCCAGGACATGAGGCTATAAAGAGGACGTGCACTGGAAAAAGAGGACATCTGGTCACCTGGATCTGGTGCTGAATTGGAGGACTGAATTGGTGCTGAATTGGAGGGATGATAGTGTGGAAAGCCTGGCTGGAGGAGTTGTGCCTTCCTGCCCTTAATGGGAACTGGAACGTCAAGATCTGAATTCCCTGCAAAGGGACTTTTAGCTAACAGGCACTCCCAGGGTTAAAAGGAGCAACTCCAGATTCCTAGAGAAGCTAATGGGAGGGGGAGCCACTACTCACTCCACCCCCTTCTTTTGTCCCCTCCCCAGTCACATCAGTGGTGAGTCCAAAGCCAGCTGGGGGCTCAGGGGGTCCCAGGGTAGAGGAAATGGGTAGAGGAACCCCCAGATGGAGGGGCTGAGAAGGCAAACTGCAACAAGCTCCCCTCCCACACTTTTGCATGGTGAATTTGGGGTCTGCTTTGGGGCAGCCCAAACCACAAGTGGTTTTGTGTCTCTGGTGGGGGTCTTGAGGTGGGCAGGGTGGGAACCAGGAAAGGGAGGGCCGGAGGGGGGCCACACAGCATTGCGGCCCCTGCAAATAGCAGCAGGATGTGTTGGGAGCAACACTGTAGCCCTGCAGCTCTTCCTCTGCTTCTGGAACTGAGGGGTCGCGTTTTTTGTTCAATCTTGATGTATTTTTGGATGTATATCTCTAATGTTGCTTTATTGTCTTATTATCAGTTTAACAGTTTTATTATTTTAAGAGCATCTTTGCACCTGGTTTTAACAGAGGCAGGTGGGACAGAAATCAGAAGGAAGGAGGCTGGATTTTGCAGCTGAAAAGAGTCCATCTGGACCAGCCATTTTCAACCACTGTGCCATGGCACACTGGCGTGCCACAAATGGTCCCCAGATGTGCCACGGGAGTTTGGAAGAGGTTTATTTATTAATAGGACCATTGGGGGATGCAGGCCTCCCATTGACAGCACAGTGTGCCTTGTCAATTGTCAAAAAACTGATGGTGCGCCTTGGCAATTGTAGTTCCTTACCAGTGTGCCATGTGATGAAAAAGGCTGCAAATCACTGATCTCACATAACACCAGAACCAGGGGACATCCACTAAAATTGAGTGTTGGGAGAGTTAGAACAGACAAAAGAAAATATTTCTTTACTCAGCGTGTGGTTGGTCTGTGGAACTCCTTGCCACAGGATGTGGTGATGGCATCTGGTCTAGATGTCTTTAAAAGGGGATTGGACAAGTTTCTGGAGGAAAAATCCATTACGGGTTACAAGCCATTATGTGTATGTGCAGCCTCCTGATTTTAGAAATGGGCTATGTCAGATGCAAGGGAGGGCACCAGGATGCAGGTCTCTTGTTATCAGGTGTACTCCCTAGGGCATTTGGTGGGCCGCTGTGAGATACAGGAAGCTGAACTTGATGGGTCTATGGCCTGATCCAGTGGGGCTGTTCTTATGTTCTTATGTAGACATCTGTGTCAGATCCAGGTGGACTAGAGCAGGGGTGTCAAACATAAGACCCGCCGGTCATATGTGGCCCCAGGAGGAAATGTATCTACCCCCCTCCCCCATTGTAATTGGGCTCTCCCAGCATGATAATTGACCTCTCTCATATCTTGAAATTACAGATAATATTTGCATATTTTCTCTTCTGTCATTTGCAGCTAATGGGTTTCTGTGCGAGAGCAAAGTTCAGACTTCTGGCCATCGTCTGCTTAATGGTGTCACTTCGGCTTAATGATGTCACTTCCAGTCCTCAGCAAATGCCATGAATGCTGTTCAGCCCACAACATGAAACAGGTTTGACACCCCTGGATCAGAGAGTTCTTACAGAGTTGGTGCTCTCAGAAGAAGAAATTGAAGGGGGCAAAGCAGGGTGAGCAACTGAGCAGGGAA
The DNA here is from genome assembly GCF_035046505.1 of Tiliqua scincoides. NCBI lineage: Eukaryota > Metazoa > Chordata > Lepidosauria > Squamata > Scincidae > Tiliqua > Tiliqua scincoides. The sequence continues at coordinate 266,144,052 of NC_089822.1, forward strand.
GATCCAGCCCCAAATGTCTGCCCTGCCGAGAGCAACCTTCTTGCACAGTCTGCAACAAAACATCCACATTTTCCAAGGTGTGTGTCAGTGGGGGGAAGGCATCACCTTCTACATACAGAGATAACAGGGACTCCTCCTAGGATTTAAGTGTCTGTTTGGGTCAATAACCTTGTCAATAAGCCCCCATTACATAAACGCTTCCCCCCCCCCCGATCTCCAAAACCACTTTCCCCCCACATTAGCGGGGCAAACTGGCAAAAGGTTGAAGTGGAAGAGAGTGAATGAATATGTGTGGGACTTACCCCACTGGGGCATTTCTGGGTCGGAACCAGAGCTATGGGGCAAATGGGAAGAGAATTTTGAAATGCGCAAGAAAGTGAAATTTGTAAATGGTATGGAGAGTCAAAGTCTCCCCATCATGTTTGTCTCCTTCGCAGGCAGTGGGATGGCTTCGAGGCTACCTTCCAGACCACCTCCTCTTCCAACTCTGTGGCCTGCTCAGGTAGACGGACGCTTGGCAACCTTCAGTCTCAGCAGGGAGGTGTGGAAGAAACAGCTCTGGACGTTTCCTCCTCCTTTTTCCCGGTCCACTGTTTTTTTTCCTGTGGTTTCTGGCACATAATACCCAAGGAGCCTGCTCAGAAGAGTGGGAACTTCAGGGTGCCAGGGTTGGGATGCTTGGGAATATTCTGAATATTCAGCAGCAGAATATTGCAGTTGGCGCCCTTTCTCATTTCTCTGTCATCACATATTGTCAAGTCCTTGTTTAGAGTTGAGAATGTCTCTCTCTAAAAAGCACTTGGTCTCTTTCCCAGCATCCCTCAGATCACAGTGGCAGGCATAGGGAGAAGCAGGGAGCCTTTTCTCCTCCCAGGAGTCAAAGTCACACCCAACATTGTGCTTATAATTAGTTTTCAGTGCCCTTTAATGCTCTGCTTCCCTGGGGGCTGGGGATAAGAGTGCCCTTTAATGCTCTGCTTCCCCTGGGGGCTGAGGATAAGAATAGGCCCTCAGTTTGGCTGTATTTGTCCTAAAAGGCGACTAAACAGCCAGCCACCAGGTAGATGGGACTCATCAGCCTGGGAAGGCAGCTCATCTGAGAGAAGAAAACTCTGATCCCAAACCTCCACTGCCTTGTGGCTACATCCAGTTATGGAAAAGGCTTCAGGAGTCAACCTCGAGGCAAAATCCGGAGCCGGAGTCCCTGAGGCAGTTCATGGCTGAACACAGTCACGTTCTGGCAACTCCTGAGACGTCGCTGGAACCAACCGTATTGGCCTCTGCCTTTCCATTGGACCATTTCAGCGATGTGGAGAGGGGAGATTTGCTGCATGGGTAACAGCCTATCCTCCATACCTACTTTACCCAGGCTTCGCGCACTGGAGAGGACACTCTGTTCCAGAACCACCATTCAGAGCGTGACACCATAGTCTTCCGAGACTGAAGGATGCCAACTAATGCTCTGCAAAGAGCTTCTGCCCTCTCTCCTCCCCCTCAGGCACATGGCCCAGGTGCATTTATTTATTGTCCATGTGCTCACATCTTGCACAATCAGGAAGAGTAATCAGACCAACATACACATGCTGTCCTATCAATGGTGCTCAGGCTTTGCCAGCTACCTCAGAGCCTCACAAAGTAGCAATACCTGTTTTTGAAAAAGGCCCTTATCTGGCCATCTGCATCCTGCCTTAGTTTGGACAGAGGGGTTGGCAGAGACACCAGCATGGACCACTTATACCTGCTGGCTCCTATAGTAACCAGCTGGGCTTGGGGCCAGTGACCAATTCCCTCCCTCACGCCTAAATATTGTTCATAGCTACTGACAAACGTACGGAAAGATTTCCATAAAAATGCTTAACATGTTGGGAATAAGGCTCAATTAAATACCATAGCATTGGAAACTGTGGTTAATACATGTAGGAGACAGCAACATAGTTATATACCGAGGATACAGAAATATGGAATATTTGCATCTGCTAGAATCCTACACCGCAGGATATCCCAAAGGAGCGTGTGGTTGGTCTGTGGAACTCCTTGCCACAGTATGTGGTGACGGCATCTGGCCTAGATGCCTTTAAAAGGGAATTGCACAAGTTTCTGGAGGGCAAATCCATTACAGGTTACAAGCCATGGTGTGTATGTGCAACCTCCTGATTTTAGAAATGGGCTATGTCAGATGCAAGGGAGGGCACCAGGATGAGGTCTCTTGTTATCTGGTGTGCTCCCTGGGGCATTTGGTGGGCCGCTGTGAGGTACAGGAAGCTGGACTAGATGGGCCTATGGCCTGGTCCAGTGGGGCTGTTCTTATGTTCTTAACTACAATTCCCAGGATGCCTTGCAGGTCTCTTGTTATCTGGTGTGCTCTCTGGGGCATTTGGTGGGCCGCTGTGAGGTACAGGAAGCTGAACTAGATGGGCCTATGGCCTGATCCAGCAGGGCTCTTCTTCTTGTTTTTATTTTATTAATTTATATCCCGCCTTTATGCCCAAAGGGCACACGGCGGCTTACAGCATTTAAAAATACAACATTAAAAACAATAATTAAAACAATTTACAACTAATTAAAAATCTAAAAACAAACCCTGTGGATTCTCATATAAAAAAGCAAGAAAGCCAGCCAGCCTGTCAACAATTAAAAGCTTTTTGAAATAAAAAGGTCTTCAGTCCATGCCGAAATGTTAGCAAAGAGGGAGCAGTTCTCAATTCTAAGGGGAGGGTATTCCAAAGTTCGGGGGCCACCACCGAGAAGGCCCTCTTCCTGGCCGCCGCCCCTCTCACTTCTCTTGGTGGCGGCACAGTCAAAAGGGCCCCCCCAGATTATCTAAGAGCCCGGGCAGGATTGTAAGGAAGGAGGCGGTTCCTCAAATACCCCGGACCCGAGGCGTAAAGGGCTTTAAAAGTCAAAACTAGCACCTTGAATTGGGCCCGGAACAGAACCGGCAGCCAGTGTAGCTGCCGAAGCAATGGCTTGACAGAATCAAACCAACATGCTCCAGCCACCACACGAGCAGCTGCGTTCTGTACTAATTGTAATTTCCGGACCGTCTTCAAAGGCAGCCGAACGTAGAGCACATTGCAATAATCTAATCTAGATGTCACTAGGGCATGGGTTACTGTGGCCAGGTCCGCGCAGCTCCAACTCTTATGTTCTTATGAGCTCCAACTCTACACAAAGAGAGCTTCAGCAGTCAGTTTTCCCTCCTTAGCTTAAAATAAGTGACTATAAGCATTCACACAGTCCATCCACGTTGCCTGGACTGACTTTCAATAGCAGGCAATTTGTCCTTCCTTCCTCCACAGCCATTGAGCTGTGGTCAGTCCACAAGGGCCATGGCATTTTCTTCCAGGGTCTATATGCTTTGCTTGGGGCTGGCATTTGTCACATCAGAAAAAGGAGAAGAAAAATGGGCGCCCAACTGGTCTAATGTTGCCAGATAAACTGCAGGGAAATAAATGCCCAGGTCCTCCCATTTTATTTCCCCTTCCAGGCTGTGCATAGAAGGGTTTGAAGAGGGGATCTTGTGAAGAAATGAATTGTGAGGAATGGATGATTTAATTTTTCAGGTTTGGCGGTCCTTTGAGGAGGTGGCTGTGCACTTCACGGAGGAGGAGTGGGCCCTGCTGGATGCAGACCAGAAGGCTCTGTACTGGGAGGTTATGCTGGAGAATTACAGGATTGTGGCCTCTCTGGGTAAGGCTGCCTTTTCTTCCTGGTTGGACAGGAATCAAAGGCTTGAACTCTCTATCTTCTTGTTTCTCGAGGTATCTTCTTCTCTATCTTCTTGTTTCTCGAGGCCATAGGCCCATCTAGTCCAGCTTCCTGTATCTCACAGCGGCCCACCAAATGCCCAGGGAGCACACAAGACAACAAGAGACCTGCAGGATGTACATTCCTAAGAAAGAGCTGCATTTCTGAAAAGTTCATAATCTCCTTGGGGAGATGCCAGGCCTGCCAAAGGGGTGGCTTGGAAATGCTCCTGATTCTCAGCTCTCGTCATTCTCTTTCCTCTGCATTATTGTGTTTCTTCCCCATTAATTGATGGCCTGCTGTCCTGCTGGGGAGGACTATTTGCTGGTCTGGTTGTCCTGCCTCTTCGCCCCATGTATCAGGCTCACCTAAAGGGAGGTGTGGTTATCCTGAGGTTGTGCCTTATGTCACCTGAGAAAGGCTGGACTGTGATTGGCCTGTTGCACTGGGGGCATGAAGAAAGTCTGGTCTGGTTACTCACCGGGGAGGTTTTGAGTGTAAGCAGAAGTGGGGCCAGGATTCACAATTCATGATCCTGCTTTATTTCCCCCCAAGGCCATGTAGGAAGCACATAACGTTTGTCAGATCATCTCTAGCACTTGTGGCTTTTGCTATCTAGGACTCAGCCTGTCACGGTGCCAACAAAGGACTTTGTGCCAATTTGCCCACCCTATTTGGTTGTCTAAGACTAGTGGAAAAAGAAGGAGCTTAATAGCTTACTCCTACCAAAGTTCCTCCATGCCAATGCAGCATGCCAATTGGTAACAGATGGACAGAGTGGATAGAGAGATGCTCTTTACGCTCTCACATAACACCAGAACCATGGGATGTCTACTAAGATTGAGTGTTGGGAGAGTTAGGACAGAAAAAAGAAAATATTTCTTTACTCAGTGTGTGGTTGGCCTGTGGAACTCCCTGCCACAGGATGTGGTGATGGCGTCTGGCCTGGACGCCTTTAAAAGGGGATTGGACAAGATTCTGGAGGAAGAGTCCATTACGGGTTACAAGTCATGATGTGCATGTGCAACCTCCTGATTTTAGAAATGGGCTATGTCAGATGCAAGGGAGGGCACCAGGATGCAGGTCTCTTGTTATCTGGTGTGCTCCCTGGGGCATTTGGTGGTCTGCTGTGAGATACAGGAAGCTGGACTAGATGGGCCTATGGCCTGATCCAGTGGGGCTGTTCTTATGTTCTTAACTACAATTCCCAGGATGCCTTGCAGGTCTCTTGTTATCTGGTGTGCTCCCTGGGGCATTTGGTGGGCTGCTATGAGATACAGGAAGCTGGACTAGATGGGCCTATGGCCTGATCCAGTGGGGCTGTTCTTATGTTCTTAATGCAGTGCCTCCATGCCCCAGCATGGCTTGTGCTGCACCCCATGGGAGAATTTAGCAGGCAAAGGTTTCCTCATGGTAAGGGGGCATTTGTCTCCATGCCCCATGCAAAGCCCCAGCTGACGCTATGGGTCAGCTTGGATCTGAGCCACCAATATCACAGGGGCAGATCCGTGTTGGCAGATCAGGCCTGGGAAGAGGGATAAGATATGGTGCACAGCAGTGCCACCAATCCCATCTCCTTCCAGGGCCTGATCTGCCCACCCCATCACTGCTCTCTCATAAGAACAGCCCCAATGGATCAGGCCATAGGCCCATCTAGTCCAGCTTCCTGTATCTCACAGCGGCCCACCAAATGCCCCAGGGAGCACACCAGATAACAAGAGACCTCATCCTGGTGCCCTCCCCTACATCTGGCATTCTGACTTAACCCATTCCTAAAATCAGGAGGTTGCGCATACACATCATGGCTTGTACCCCATAATGGATTTTTCTTCCAGAAACTTGTCCAATCCCCTTTTAAAGGCGTCTAGGCTAGATGCCAGCACCACATCCTGTGGCAAGGAGTTCCACAGACCGACCACACGCTGAGTAAAGAAATATTTTCTTTTGTCTGTCCTAACCCGCCCAACACTCAATTTTAGTGGATGTCCCCTGGTTCTGGTATTATGTGAGAGTGTAAAGAGCATCTCCTATCCACTCTGTCCATCCCCTGCATAATTTTGTATGTCTCAATCATGTCCCCCCTCAAGCGTCTCTTTTCTAGGCTGAAAAGGCCCAAACGCCGTAGCCTTTCCTCATAAGGAAGGTGCCCCAGCCCCGTAATCATCTTAGTCGCTCTCTTTTGCACCTTTTCCATTTCCACTATGTCTTTTTTGAGATGCGGTGACCAGAACTGGACACAATACTCCTGGTGTGGCCTTACCATCGATTTGTACAACGGCATTATAATACTAGCCGTTTTGTTCTCAATACCCTTCCTAATGATCCCAAGCATAGAATTGGCCTTCTTCACTGCCGCCGCACATTGGGTCGACACTTTCATCGACCTGTCCACCACCACCCCAAGATCTCTCTCCTGATCTGTCACAGACAGCTCAGAACCCATCAGCCTATATCTAAAGTTTTGATTTTTTGCCCCAATGTGCATGACTTTACACTTACTGACATTGAAGCGCATCTGCCATTTTGCTGCCCATTCTGCCAGTCTGGAGAGATCCTTCTGGAGCTCCTCACAATCACTTCTGGTCTTTACCACTCGGAAAAGTTTGGTGTCGTCTGCAAACTTAGCCACTTCACTGCTCAACCCTGTCTCCAGGTCATTTATGAAGAGGTTGAAAAGCACAGGTCCCAGGACAGATCCTTGGGGCACACCGCTTTTCACCTCTCTCCATTGTGAAAATTGCCCATTGACACCCACTCTCTGCTTCCTGGCCTCCAACCAGTTCTCAATTCACGAGAGGACCTGTCCTCTAATTCCCTGATTGTGGAGTTTTTTCAGTAGCCTTTGGTGAGGGACCGTGTCAAACGCCTTCTGAAAGTCCAGATATATAATGTCCACGGGTTCTCCCGCATCCACATGCCTGTTGACCTTTTCAAAGAATTCTAAAAGGTTCGTGAGACAAGACTTACCCTTACAGAAGCCATGCTGACTCTCCCTCAGCAAGGCCTGTTCGTCTATGTGTTTTGAGATCCTATCTTTGATGAGGCATTCCACCATCTTAACCGGTATGGATGTTAGACTGACCGGCCTATAGTTTCCCGGGTTCCCCCTCTTTCCCTTTTTAAAAATAGGCGTGACATTTGCTATCCTCCAATCTTCTGGCACCGTGGCCATTTTGAGGGACAAGTTGCATATCTTAGTCAAGAGATCTGCAACTTCATTCTTCAATTCCTTAATAACCCTTGGGTGTATGCCATCAGGGCCCGGTGACTTATTGATCTTTAATTTATCAATGAGGTCTGAAACATCTTCTCTTTTAACCTCTATCTGACTTAACTTCTCGGTTAGGAGGGGCCGTTCGGGCAGCGGTATCTGCCCGAGGTCTTCTGCCGTGAAGACAGATGCAAAGAACTCATTTAATTTCTCTGCCATCTCTAAGTCTCCTTTTATCTCCCCTTTCCCTCCCTCACCATCCAGAGGGCCAACCGCTATTCTGGCGGGTTTCCTGCTTCTAACATATTTGAAGAAGCTTTTATTATTCCCCTTAATGTTGCTGGCCATGCGTTCCTCATAGTCTCTCTTGGCCTCCCATATCACCTTCTTACATTTCTTTTGCCACAGTTTATGTTCCTTTTTATTCTCCTCATTAGGGCAAGACTTCAATTTACAGAAGGAAGCTTCCTTGCCCTTCACAGCCTCTCTAACTTGGCTGGTTAGCCATGCGGGCACCCTCCTGGATTTAGTGGAACCCTTCTTTCTTTGCGGTATACACCTCTGCTGGGCCTCTATTACTGTTGTTTTAAGCAGCCTCCATGCACTCTGGAGAGACTGGACTCTTTTTACCCTCCCTTTCAACCTCCTTCTAACCAGCCTCCTCATTTGAGGGAAGTCCGCCCGTCAGAAGTCAAGGGTTTTTGTTAGAGATTTGCCTGGTATTCTTCCCCCAACGTGCACGTCAAAACGGATCGCAGCATGATCACTGTTCCCCAATGGCTCAGTAACGTTTACATCTCTAACCAGGTCCTGCGTACCGCACAAAATTAAATCCAGAGTCACCTGTCCTCTGGTGGGCTCCGTGACTAGCTGATCTAAGCCACAGTCATTTAGCACGTCAAGAAATCCGGTTTCCTTATCGTGACCAGAACACAAATTGACCCAGTCAATATGAGGATAATTGAAGTCCCCCATGATTACAACCCTGTCCTTCCTTGTCACCTCCCTGATCTGTTTCCTCATTTCAAGGTCCCCATCAGATTTCTGGTCTGGAGGACGATAGCACGCCCCCAGTATTACATCGCTGCACAAGCCTGGTAATTTAACCCACAGAGATTCTACGGTGGAGTTGGACCCACCTTCAATCTCTACTTTGCTGGATTCTATCCCTTCCTTAACATAAAGGGCCACCCCACCTCCAACACGCCCCTGCCTGTCCCTCCTGTAGAGTTTATAGCCCGGGATTGCAGTATCCCACTGATTCTCCGCATTCCACCAGGTTTCCGTTATGCCCACTATGTCAATATTTTCCCTTGTCACCAGACATTCCAGTTCTCCCACCTTTGCTCGTAGACTTCGGGCATTCGCATAAGAGCATTTATACACGGAATGCCCCAGGATGGGCTGCTTATTCACTCCTTTGTCCCCGCATCCTCTCATTTTGCCAAACCGTCTATCACATCCCATCTCCCTACCTTTCCCAATTTCTTCTCCTACCCTGCCTTTGTCTTGTTGTTCTCTAACCTCCCCATCCTCATCCCATAGGGATGAGGAGTCCCGAACCAGATGCCCCTCGGCTCCTGTCGGCCTTCCCCCAGGGATCAGTTTAAAAGCTGCTCTGCCACCTTTTTAATGTTATGCGCCAGCAGTCTGGTTCCATTCTGGTTCAAATGGAGCCCGTCCCTCTTGTACAGGCCCCGCTTGTCCCAAAACGTTCCCCAGTGCCTAACGAATCTAAACCCCTCCTCCCTACACCACCGTCTCATCCACGCATTGAGACCCCTGATCTCCGCCTGCCTAGCTGGCCCTGCGCGTGGAACAGGTAGCACTTCAGAGAACGCTACCTTTGAGGTCCTGGCTTTCAGCTTCCTGCCTAAAAGCCTAAATTTGGCCTCCAGGACCTCCCAGCTACACTTGCCCACATCGTTGGTGCCGACATGCACCACAGCCGCTACCTCTCCCCCAGCACTGTCTACTAGCCTGTCTAGACGAGAAGTGATGTCCGCAACCTTCGCACCAGGCAAGCAAGTCACCATGCGGTCCTCACATCCGTCGCAAACCCCCCTCTCTATGTTTCTAATAATCGAATCCCCCACTACAAGAAGCCCCCGACCCCCCTCCCGCCGAGGAGTATCCCGAGTGCGCTCGGATACGGGCCCATCCCCTGGAGAAGGGATCCCCCCAGGGGATTGTTTCCCTCCTCTCCAGGATGACGTCCTCCAGTCCCGAGACTTCCCACCCGGGCAGCCGAGGAGCTGCACGCCTGAAGTTGGGACGAAGCCTGATCGTCCCCGGAAGTCTCCCCACGGTCCTCCTCTGGCTGCCTGCGCTTCTCCAGGTCGGCCACCAAGGCTTCAAGGGAGCGGACGCGTTCCCTGAGACCCTGGAGCTCCTTGCACCAAGGACACACCCATGACTTATGCCCCAGAGGCATATAATCATACATGTGGCACTCGATGCAGAACACTGGATAGCCCCCACCCTGCTGCTGGCTGTCTGACTGCATAGCTTTTTTGTTGTTGTTGTTGTTGTTTTATTTAGGGGTCCTTTTAAAAACCGTACACTGGATAGCAGCCCTCTTCTCAAGGGAAGAGGAAGGGCAGTGTTATGGGGCCCTGGCCTCCTCGCCCTGCTGCTGAACTCGCCCAGATGCTAAACTCTTGTGCCTTACCTGGCACTTGGTTCCCAGAGGCCACACGCGTCTGCAGAGACTAGATGGGCCTTTGGCCTGATCCAGTGGGGCTGTTCTTATGTTCTTAAACTACAATTCCCAGGATGCCTTGCAGGTCTCTTGTTATCTGGTGTGCTCCCTGGGGCATTTGGTGGGCCGCTGTGAGATACAGGAAGCTGGACTAGATGGGCCTATGGCCTGATCCAGTGGGGCTGTTCTTATGAACTACAATTCCCAGGATGCCTTGCAGGTCTCTTGTTACCTGGTGTGCTCCCTGGGGCATTTGGTGGGCCGCTGTGAGATACAGGAAGCTGGACTAGATGGGCCTATGGCCTGATCCAGTGGGGCTGTTCTTATGTTCTTAACTACAATTCCCAGGATGCCTTGCAGGTCTCTTGTTATCTGATGTGCTCCCTGGGGCATTTGGTGGGCCGCTGTGAGATACAGGAAGCTGGACTAGATGGGCCTATGGTCTGATCCAGTGGGGCTGTTCTTAAGTTCTTATGTACACCTAGAGTGTACAGCTGTTGGAGTAGTATCAATAGTCAGCACTCCAGTGATTCATGCAGAGACATTTCCCAGCCATTCCTTGAAGTGGTGCCAGGGATAGATCTTGGGGTCTCTTGCACATGAAGCAGGTTCTCTGACACTGAACTGCAGCTGCTCTGGCCTCGTTTCGTGCTCCAGTGCCTTGCTCAGGGGGTATAAAGGCAGGAGAAGGCCATGCTTGCCTGAATTCCCAGCCTTCTTGCATAGAGGGTGGTGAGGGGGATAGTTGTGCTTCTGGTTGAGGCTTCCCTTCCGTGTGCCAAGAGGTGGATGAAAGAAAAATGGCTGGTTTCATCTCCACAATTATATTCCCAATGGGTGATTCAGTTCAGGTTTCCCGAGCGGTGAGCTTATGCTGTACTCAAATAAGCCAGACTGAGACTTGGGATCCCTGAAGTTCTTTCTCCAGCACATTCATGTGTGTTGAGTTTAAGAGCTCACCTCTCCCATCCCACTCCCTGCCCTGTTGGGGATGGGGGGCACTTTGAGAAACCTTGACATTTTGCAGACTGAACTCACGCATCTCCTTGTTTCTTCCCCAGAGGAATTTCCCAAATCTGCCTTCATTTCCCAGCTGGAAGAAGGGGAGGCTGCATATCTCCAGGAAGAAGCAAAATCAGCAGGTAACTTGCTTGTGCACAGTAATGCTTGTCACAGCAGTAGCTTCAAACCAGAGGGTGCTGGGTGAATGCGGACCCTTCAGTACAACAGCAGCTCACCTCTTTATGGGCAACTTGGCATTGGTTAGGAGCCAGCGCAGTCCGTCTCTTGCGTTCTGACCTTGCCACCTGAAAAAGTGAAAGTGGCAGTGTGATCTGAGTGACTGAGGGCCCAATCCTATCCAATTTTGCTGGTGCAATTGTACCAATGGGGCGTGCACTTCATCCTGCGGTGGAGGGGCAATCACTGAGGCCTCCTCAAGGTGTGGGAACATGTATTCCTTTACCATGGGGCTGCATTGCAGCTGCACTGGTGCTGGAAAGTTGGATAGGATTGGGTCCTCAGCATCAATACAGCTGCAATGCAGCCCGACGTTTCCTCTGTGACTGCCTCCCCCACTACAGGATGCAGTGCACGCCCCATTGCCACGGCTGCATTAGTGTTGGAATGTTGGATAGGATTGAGCCCTGAGACCTCCACATTTCCTCTTCTGCTCAAATGGTTATATAGGTTACAAATGACATGACCCAGGCCCTGCTCACATCTGTAACGAGGAGGCAAGGCATTTGCTATCCATTCTCTGGGGAATCATGCAATGATAAACATATATTCATAGGTTTTAGCATCTATAATGAAAAGAATAAGGATCCTGACTTACACACTGAAGTCACATTCCCTTTATTCCCTAGTCACATTTATTCCCTTTATTCCCTAGTCACATTCCCTTTATTCTCAGAATACAGTAGCTTTTGGTTTGGACACAGCCAAACCCATTCCTCCTAAGAACATAAGAAGAGCCCTGCTGGATCAGGCCAAAGACCCATCTAGTGCAGCCTGTATCTCACAGTGGCCCACCAGATGCCCCATTGAGCACACAAGACAACAAGAGACCTGTGTCTTTGTGCCACTCCTTTGCATCTGGCAATCAGAGATAGGCTATCTCTAAAACCCAGAGACTGCACGTAGTTCTCCTTGGTGAGCCACCCCTCAAAAAACACCAAACCCTGAACGGTGAGTCACAAATCGTCCCCACCCAATAAATTCAAGAGCCAAGCTACTGTCACGGTGTTGCAGGTGATGCACTGAGAAGGGTAGAGCTCTACTTTGCAAGTTGCCCCTGAAAGGAGGGCGCTTGCCTGGAAGGGTTTCGTGGAAGTTGCCTAGAAGTGTCCCCATTCTCCACAGCACCCTCGCAGGTCTTTTGTCCCCAGAGCTCTAGCTGATGCTGGGGCTGGGGAAGAGAGCAGTGATGTTCTGCTGTCCTTTGATTCCACTTTTTGACTTGCACCACCTCTGAAGACACAGTCCGGATCATGCCTGGTGTTTGATGGACATTTGATTTGACGTATCACCTCCCCTCTCCATTGCACTCAAGTCCTCGCCCCATTTTAGCTCCAAATGGCACTGTACCATTGGCTGATATATCTGCCCAGTATGGTGGTATCTTTGGTATAAGGGAACTTCTGTGTTGCTCAGACTGTAGCCATTGCAGCAGAGGCATGTAAAACACAGGTTGTGGGAATTATGCTCAGAGAACAGCTTGGGAGACCTCGTTCCACTTTCCCAGGCTGCAGAGGCTTACTCTTGGGCAAGGGAACAAATATTCCAGAGGCCTGGAGGAGACCTCTGGGACTGGAGGAGACCTGGAGGAGACCACAGGATGCCATCAGTGCCAATGTATCCTCTAGAGCAGGGGTGTCAAAAGTTTTTGGCAGGAGGGCCACTTCATCTCTCAGACACTATGTCAAGGGCCGGAGGGGGGATTCATTTACATTTAAAATTTGAATAAATTTACATATGTTTACATAAATGAATATATTAAAGATGAACTTATATGAATGAATGAAGGTCTTGCAATAGCTCAAGGCCTATAAAAGGCCTTGCACAAAGCAAGACTGGCCTTTCCTTTGCTGCCGCTACTGCATCACAGACATGAAACAGCAAGCAGTGGAGGGAGCCCTCATCCCACAGTTCACATGAGAGGTCAAACAGTTGCCCCCACGCTGAGACCAGTTGTGTCGGGCCAGTGTGGGCTCCAGCAAATCACCGGAGGGCAAGAGGCTCATTGGAGACTAGGGGCTCCCTGAGGGCCACATTGAGAGGCCTCAAGGGCCACATGTGGCCCCGGGGCCGGGGTTTGGGCACCCCTGCTCTAGAGATTAGCAACTGTTACCCTGCACATGCCTGATCTCGTCTGATCTCGGAAGCTAAGCAAGGTCAGGCCTCGTTAGTAAGAACATAAGAACAGCCCCACTGGATCAGGCCATAGGCCCATCTAGTCCAGCTTCCTGTATCTCACAGCGGCCCACCAAGTGCCCCAGGGAGCACCCCAGATAACAAGAGACCTCATTCTGGTGCCCTCCCTTGCATCTGGTGTTCTGACATAGCCCATTTCTAAAATCAGGAGGTTGTACATGCACATCCTGGCTTGTAACCTGTAATGGATTTTTCCTCCAGAAACTTGTCCAAGCCCCTTTTAAAGGCATCCAGGCCAGATGCCATAGTTAGTACTTTGATGGGAGACCGCCTGGGAATACTGGGTGCTGCAGGCTTATACCATAGTCTTTCGAGACTGCAGGTTGCCAACCATAAATGCCTGGAAGTGTGCATTAGAGGTTCCTTTTCTACACCACAGTGCTAATCATGATTCCCTCTCAGTTCCAGGAGGAAATGGACAAGACGTTGAGGAGAAGACAGAGCCATGTGGGGTGTCAGTGTCCTGGACCGTCCTGGATGTGAAGGAAGTGACTTTTGGATACCAAGATGGATCAGGGAGGCAGGAGGGAAGGCCAGCACCTGTCTGGAGGACAGAATGTGTTGCTTGTCAGGGTTATGATTTCCATGAAATCCCAGTTCAACAGGAAAGTCAGAAAGGAGAGAGAAGGAATAAGTGTCCTTTGCATGGGGAAACTATCAGTTGTAAATTAAACATTCATAAACGCAGCAAAATGTGCACTGGGAAAAAATTCTTTCAGTGCTCTGAGTGGAGAAAGAGCTTTAGCTCAAGCACACTTCTTGGTTCCTATAAACCAATCCACACAAGTGAGAAAGCTGCACGTCAAGACAGATTAGAGAAGTGGGAGGGAAACCAGACACAGTTACAGAGAAATAACTCTGATGCTCATCGGGGTGGAGATTTCAGTGTAATCCCAGGAGATCAAGAAAAAGGAATTGGAACCTGGCAGGAAAAATGCCCCCAAAGTGCAAAGATCTTCAGCAGTAAATCAGAACTTAGAACACACCAAAAAACCCACACAGGGGAGAAATCGAATAAATGCCTGGAGTGTGGAAAGAACTTCAGCACTAACTCAAGCCTGACTTTGCATCAAAGAACCCACACAGGGGAGAAACCATATAAATGCCTGGAGTGCGGAAAGAGCTTCAGTCAGAGCACAGGCCTGACTTTGCATCAGAGAACCCACACAGGGGAGAAGCCATATCATTGCTTGGAGTGTGGAAAGAGGTTCAGATACAGCTCAGACCTTATTTTGCATCAGAGAACTCATACAGGGGAGAAACCATACACATGCTTGGAGTGTGGAAAGAGTTTCATAAAGAATGGAAATCTTACTCTCCATCAAAGAACCCACACAGGGGAGAAACCATATAAATGCTTGGAGTGTGGAAAGAGCTTCAGTGTGAGATCAAGCCTGACTGTGCATCGAAGAACCCACACAGGGGAGAAACCGTATAAATGCTTGGAGTGTGGAAAAAGCTTCAGTCAGAGCTCAAACCTGACATTGCATCAAAGAAGCCACACAGGGGAGAAACCCTATAAATGCTTGCAGTGTGGAAAGAGCTTCAGGAAAAGCTCACACCTGACTTTGCATCAGAGAAGAAACACATTTTCCGCAGAGTAAGCCTCCGGAGTAATTGTGCTACCCAGGCAGAATAGTAATCCCAGTGCTGCTTTGCATGTTGGAAGTGTCCAGGCTGCAAGATCTCTGGCTTTAGCATCTTTGAGCAAAAGAGATGCGCTGGCATGTTCCAAGCATTGGAGATGTCAAAGGACTTGTGCTTGTTTGTTGCTTTGCCTGCCAACGAGCTTGCATCCGAAGTCTCTGCCAAGTCTCTGCTCTGCTCCGAAGTCTCTGCTCTGTTCTCTGCCAAGCAGTTGGCCTTAGCCATAGAGCAGCCCGGCTGCACTTGGGTTCTGAGCAGCCATTGTTTCACTGGTTGACTGGTCATGCTGGGGCTGCCATTCACATTATTGCTGCATGTCATGTAATCCAGCTGTAGCTTTGGGAGTACACAATTCATGTATCTGTACTATGTGTTTTGCTCTTTGAACTGGACTCCACAATGGGGTCTGCTGCCCTTCCCAGTGCCTGGGAGCAGTTCAAATAAAGAACTCCTTGTAAGTCAACCATGGGTTGGTCATGTCCTTTCCTTGGCATCCAGAAGCCCTTCAAAGCCCATGGCCTGGGCATGCACTTGTGGAAAGAGCTTCTGATGGAATAGGAGCTTCTTTACGTGAAAAAATTCCACATGGAGTTTCAGTATCACCTGCAAATAGAATGATGAGCATTACGGTGTCTGTGAGAATTGAAGCCAAAAATAATTTCTCGAAAGAACAAATGATGACAGTGTACAAAGAGAATGTTAAATCTGAGCAAACTATAATGCAAGAAAACTTGTTCATTCATTTACTCAAAGAAATTACATACGTGTCAATATTGAATAGAATGTAGGAATGTCCAGTTCATGCTTAAGATTAAAATCGCACACAAATAACCAAATACAGCTGTGATCTTCCCTGCAAGTCATTTTCTCCCCCCTGTCTCAACACCAGAGGTGTGATTGGTCAGAGGTTTGGGGTGGGCATAAGGTGGTCTCCCTTCACACAGCGCATACTTAGCCTGTAGAATTCATTGCCATAAGAATAGCCCCACTGGATCAGGCCATAGGCCCATCTAGTCCAGCTTCCTGTATCTCACACCGGCCCACCAAAAGCCCCAGGGAGCACACCAGACAACAAGAGACCTCATCCTGGCGCCCTCCCTTCCATCTGGCATTCTGACATAACTCATTTCTAAAATCAGGAGTTGCACATACACATCATGGCTTGTAACCAGTAATGGACTTCTCCAGAAATGTGTCCAATCCCCTCTTAAAGGCATCCAGGCAAGATGCCATCACTACTTCCTGTGGCAAGGAGTTCCACAGACTAATTACACTCTGGGTAAAGAAATATTTCTTTTGTCTGTCCCAACACTCAACTTTCGTGGCTGTCCCCTGGTTCTGGAGTTGTGTGAGAGGGAAAAGAGCATCTCTCTCTCTCCACTCTGCCCTTCCCCTGCATAATTTTGTATGTCTCAATCATGTCCCACGAAAGTCCCCTCCAGGCGCCTCTTTTCTAGGCTGACACCCAAAGCATCCATGAGCTTTTCTGTCCCGCGTGGCTCGCTTGATGCGCCCTCTGATCGGATCAGCCTTGGAGAACCCGAAGAGGAGGCGGTGGCGTAGCCAGAGGGGGGGCAAAGCACAAGCACCTACTTTTGCAGGGAGTGTTTTGCTCCCACCGCCCAGAATGGCTCCGAAGGGGCCGCTTGCACGCTGCGGTGAGGCACCTGCAAAACCTGGAGCTTGGTCCCCCTATGGCTACGCCACTGAGAGAAGGGGATGCCCAGCCTGGGAGTTGCAGGTCCAGCCTCTCTAAGGGTTAAGAGGAGTGACTCCGGTTCCCTAGAGGGGGAAAGGGGAGGGGAAAGGTGCTTGATTGTCACTTCCTGCCCCACCCCCTTCCTTTGCTTCCCCCACACAGGTATGTGGAGTCTGCAGGCAGCCCTTCTGGTGGGTCCAGGTGCAGTGGGGGGAAGGGGAGTCCCAGGGCTGGGGGGGGGTGGAAAGGAGGAGAGAGGAGGGGGAGGGGAGTGAGGCACAAACAGCCCCCCCCACAGCCTCCCTCCCCCCTTTCCATGGGGATTCGGGGTCTTCTTGGGGGCAGCTGCTCCTCCCACGTGGTTTTGTGAAGGGGGAGGGGAGTGAGGCACAACAATCCCCCCAGGCTCCCCCCCTTTGCATGGTACATTTGGGGTCTGCTTAGGGGCATAGTTTCATGTCTCTGGTGGGGGTTTGGGGGGGCAGGGTGGGAACCAGCCAGGAAGGGGAGGGGGGCATCAGCACTGAGGCCCCTGCAAAGAACTGCAGGGTGTGGAGGCTACACTGGAGGGCAGCACTGTAGCCCTGGAGCTCTGCCCCTGGGACTGAGGGGTGGCAGGTGTGTTTGTGCTGTGTTGTCTTTTCAGTGTCTCTCTCTCACATGGGGTTGTGTCCTCTGAACTGTTGCCAGTGTCTTTACCAGGGACTTAAATTGACGCAGGTGGGATAAAAGCCTTAAGGAAGAAAGGTGGATCCTGCAACTGGAAAAGAGCCTCCCAGGATCTGGACCTGACCCAGAAGGACCCCAGAGTTCAGCAGAGAGTTGAGGCTCTCAGGAGAAGGCACTACAGAGCAGGGTGAGCTCCTTGGCAACTGAGCCCCAAAGATCCAGCCCCAAAAGTCTGCCCTGGAGAAGGCAACCTTCTTGCACAGCCTGCACTGAAACATCTGCAGCTTTCAAGGTGTGTGTCTTGGGGGGGGGGGGATTTCCACATAGAGAGATAGCTGGGCCTCTGCCTAGGATGGAAGTATCTGCCTGAAGCAATAACCCTGCCAAGATGCCAGGGTTAGATATGACCACCCAGCACCCCCTGCATGTGCAAAGCAGGGTTCCCCCCACATGATCTGTCACAGTCATAGTTACAGGACATCACCTGGAATCAACATAGTACCTGTCTCGTGTGCTGCTAAATCTCATTACTGGGACTGGGCTTCTTGAGAGAATCCCAGCAGGAGGAAGGGACTGAGGGAGAAAATACAGCAGGAAAGGTGGGTCTTGGTGGGCCTGGAAGGGCTTGGCAGTTTTGCAAGGAGGAGAGGGAGGTTCCCAGATGGGCAGAGGGGGAAGAGACAGGGACAAGTGGCAGAAGGAAGAAAGGCAAGAAGGTGGACCCCAATGTGTGGGGCTCACCCCACTGGAACATTTCTGAGGCAGAACCGGAGCAATGGGGCAAATAGGAAGAGAGTGTCAAATTGTGCAAGGAAGTGAAATCAGGAAGGGTGTGAAGGGCAAAAGTCTCCCCATCACCTTTGTCTCCTGCATAGGCAGTGAAATGGCATCGGGTCCACCTTCCAGACGGTCTCCTCTTCAGCACGGAGCAGAATCAGTCACTCTGCAACCTGCTCAGGTAAGGGGCAGACTGGGGGTGTGTGTGCATACATGTGGGCACAAGCCACAGCTTGGGTACCTCCTTCCTTCTCACCGGCCTTAAGCTTTAATTTTTCCTGCTGTTGCAGGGCAATCCAATTGCTCCACTCACAAGAGTGTGTGAACTCCCCAGAACGCCAAGGGTTGAAGAGCCGCTCCACTGACCAGTACCTTTTTGTAACCGGTCCCCTGTTATTGAACTGTCCAAGCATATTGTCAGATGTTCCTTGGAGCTGAGAAATCTGCTAAGTGGCTCTCCCCCTTTTCATGGCTCCAGGGGGCCCTTTGAGCGCACTGGCTGGGCTGAAGAGGGGCAGGGAGCCTTTTCTCCCCAGGCTTCCAGGAGTCAAAGCCACACCCAGCACTGATTCCAGAAATACTTCAGTGCCCTGAGTCTCCCCCCAGGGAGCTTCTGCCCTCTGCTCTTCAAGTGGAGCACCAGGGCCAGCTGCTCCTGTGGCTCTTTGCATGTCATAGTTAATTTTGAGTTATGGACTTTTGTTAGGTGCTAGATGGGACCAGCAGGGTGATGGTGGGTGGTGTGGGTGTCAGGGGAGGGAACTCTGGGCTCCAAGACTGCTGGAGGAGTTGGCCGTTCAGGTTGCCTGCTTAAGGACTGAAGTTTTCGTTCAGGGTGAAATGCTTTGTGTGGAACTGGTCTGACTTGCCAAATCTACAGCAG
The DNA here is from genome assembly GCF_035046505.1 of Tiliqua scincoides. Lineage (NCBI taxonomy): Eukaryota > Metazoa > Chordata > Lepidosauria > Squamata > Scincidae > Tiliqua > Tiliqua scincoides. Next base: position 266,162,821 of record NC_089822.1, read on the forward strand.
AGAAATTCCTAGCCAGTCCCCCTTTAATTGATCTTTTCAGGCTGTGGGGAAAAGAGCAGGCAGATGTTGTTAAAAGGGTGGAATGTTATTTCTGAGATGGTTTTCTCCTTGCAGGCTGTTGTGTCCATCGAGGAGGTGTCTGTGCGCTTCACGGAGGAGGAGGGGGCTCTGCTGGATCCTGGCCAGAAGGCTCTGTACAGGGAAGTCACTCTGGAGAATTATGAGCTCCTGGCCTCTCTGGGTAAGGATGTCCTTTCTCCCTGGGGGGCAGGAACCAATTGCTCTTCTTCTATGAAGCCCACTGTCAGGATTGCACCACATAAGTGGGGCGTGTGGGACTGGAACGTATGCCCTGGGCATGCCTCACTGTTGCAGAGCCAAGATTGGCCTGACTGATGCTCCTTGAAGTTCAAACTGCAGGATGTAAATATCTAAATAAAGGAATCGGGAAAAGTACAAAGTTCCTTTTTGGGGGATGCCAGGCCTGCAAGAGGAACCACTTGGAATGATGGGGCTTGTCACACCTCATTGTTCTCCTTCCTCTGCATTATCCAGTCTCTGAGTCCATTGATTGATGGTTTGTCCAGGATTAGGTGCTGCTGCTGAGGGGATTTTGTATGACCTGCCCGTCCTTCTTAGGACAAAGTATGGGATTTATAAGGGTAACCTGAACGGGGTGTGGTCACCTATTGCCTGTGTCTGATGTCACCAGTGCGATGCTGGATTGTGAATGGCTTCCTGCACTGGAGACATGATGGAGGTCTGATCCAATTAGTCATGTTGGAAGTTCTCCTTTCAAGAGGAGGCAGATCAAGATCCCAGTTTATTTTTATTTCTGCCTGATTCCAGCCTCATAGATTTCTCTGAATGGCTTCCAGATCGATTTATAAAGCGTCAGTATTTTCTTGTCATAAGTAACTGATTTCCTTGTTTCTTTCCCAGTGGAATTCCCCAAACCTGCCTTCATTTCCCAGCTGGAAGAAGGGCAGTGTGCATATCTCCAGGAAGAAGAGAAACCAGCAGGTAAGGTGCTTCTGCACCTTTAATGCAGGAGTAGCTTTCCTCCAGAATGTGCTGGGTGGATGGAACCAGAAGGGTGCTGTTGTTAACAGGGACCCATCACCCCCATAGAAATTCCCCTCTTGTGGGGCGACCTGGCCTTGGTCAGGATGAGTCAGCAAAGTTCATCTCTGACATTCTGATCTCGTAACCTGCAAGCTGCAAGAGCACCTTGGCTGAGCTGTAGACACAAGTGCCATTGTGATCTGGGTGGCTGAATCTCTGGCCTGCTGCTTAACTCTCTGCCACATTTGCTTTTCTGCTCAGTCCTGCTGTTCCGTTCCCAAGCCAGGGAGTGGGAGGAGGTGCAATGAAAGCAAGTGGGTGGATAGAAGTGGGCCCTGCCAATCTCCTGCCTTAGGCAATTGTCTCAGTTGGCCTCCTGGATGGGCCAGTGCCTTTTCCTCCACTGCCTGTTATGCAGCTTTCAAGGTGCAGGTTCCCAACCCTACTCCAGCCACATCTGTGCATGGCTGGCAGGCAGAATCCTGAGATTGCCACAAAACGGAACTAGGGAAGCTGCCTTATGCAGAGTCAGTGGTTTTATAGGTCAAAATGGCATGAGGCCCAGCCAGATCTGCACCAGGGAGGCACAGCAGGTGTTTGCTACTTCTTCCCCCGGAGAATACGGGTTCCCATTTGCCACAGCCTAAGGCTGGAGCCGACTGTTGTTGAGATGGTTTTTCTAGCCTCTTCCTGCCTCCCTCAAACCAACTGGAGCTGTTCTATGGCTCCAGGCAACTCAGATTGCGACAGAGAATTCGAAGAGGTTCATGAGGCAAGGTTTACCGTAACAGAAGCCATGTTGATTCTCCCTCAGCAAGGCTTGTTCTTCTATGTGTTTGGAGATTCCACCATCTTACCTGGAATAGATGTTAGGCTGACTGGTCTATCGTTTCCTGGGTCCCACCTCCTTCCCTTTTTAAAGATTGGTGTAACATTTGCTACCTTTCAATCTTCTGGCACGGTGGCCATTTTAAGGAAGAAGTTGCATATTTTAGTCAAGAGATTGACTACTTCATTCTTCAGTTCCTTAAAACTCTTGTGTGGATGCCATCTGGTCCCAGTAACTTATTGTTTTTTTTAATGTCAATTATTAGGTCTGAAACGTCTTCTCTTTTAACCTCTATCTGACTTAACTCCTTAGTCACGAGGGGCCGTTCAGGCAGCGGTATCTGCCCGAGGTCTTCTGCCATGAAGACAGATGCAAAGAACTCATTCAATTCCTCTGGCATCTCTAAGTCTCCTTTTATCTCCCCTTTCCCTCCCTCACCATCCAGAGAGCCAACTGCTTCTCTGGCGGGTTTCCTGCTTTTAACATATTTGAAGAAGCTTTTATTACTCCCTTTAATGTTGCTGGCCAGGTGTTCCTCATACCGAAAATAAGACTTATCCTGAAAATAAGACCTAGTGTGTTTTTTGAGAATTGCTGAAATATAAGACCTACCCTGAACATAAGACCTAGTTGTGATCAGAGCCAGGGGGTTGGGAGGGGTGGAGAACGTGACCGGAACGCTGCACTCCTGTGCACCACCTAGAAAGCGCCTGCTGGGCTGCCTTGGGCAGAGGACACTGAGGAGGAGCTAAGGCGGGAAGCAGCAAGTGAGGCAGCCCTGCCTGCTGGGCTCTGAGGCTCTCCACACCTTCCAGGGAGTAAGTCCCATTAACTATAAAGGGACTGACTTCTGTGTACACAGGCAGGCAGGCATCCTCCTGGGCGCTGAGGGGATATTTTTCTAAGGTATATTTTTGTACCCGAGTGACTGAATTGTTGTACATTAAAAATAAGACGTTGTGTGATTTTCTGAGCCAAAAAAAATATAAGACAGTGTCTTATTTTCGGGCAAACACGGTAGTCTGTCTTGGCCTCCCGTATCACCTTCTTACATTTCTTTTGCCACAGTTTATGTTCCTTTTTATTCTCCTCATTAGGGCAAGACTTCCATTTACGGAAGGAAGCTTCCTTGCCCTTTACAGCCCTCTAACTTGGAACATTAGCCATGCGGGCACCTCCTGGACTTAATCAATCCCTTCCTCCTTTGTGGTACACACTTCCACTGGGCCTCTACTACTGTTGCTTTAAACACCTTGGAGAGACTGGACCCTCTTTACCTTCCCTTTCAACTTCTTCCTAACCAGCCTCCTGATCTGAGAGAAGTCTGCCCTTCGGAAGTCAAGGGTTTTTGTGTCAGATTTGTTTGGCACTCTTTCCCCAACATGCATGTTGGAACAGATTGCAGCATGGTCACAGTTCCCCAATGGCCCAGTAACATTTACCTCTCTAACCAGGTCCTGAGTACTGCACAATATTAAATTCAGAGTCACCTGTCCTCTGGTGGGCTCCGTGACTAGTTGCTCTAAAGCACTATCATTTAGCAAGTCAAGAAATCCAGTCTCTCTTACATGACCAGAGCATGAATTCACCCAGTCGATGTGAGGATAATTGAAGTCCCCCATGATTACAATGCTGTCCCTCCTCAACACCATCCTGATTGGTTTCCTCATCTCAAGGTCCCCTTCTGGTTTCTGGTCCGGAGGACGATAGCATGTCCCCAGTATTACATCACTCCTCAAACCTGGTAATTTAACCCACAGCAATTCTGTGGTGGAGTCAGACCCGCCTTCAATCTCTAGTTTCCTGGATTCCACCCCTTCTTTAACGTTGATGGCCACCCCACCACCAACAGACCCTTCTCTGTCCCTCCTATAGAGTCTGTCGCCTGGGACCACAGTATCCGCTTGTCAGGCCTTTGGCTTCCCAGGCCCTGAATTAAGCCAGGATGTGGCTGGAGCGGCCTTGATGTCCAGGCCTGGTATGAAATGCAATTAAAAGGAATAGCAGCACTGTCTATGTATGCTGATGCAATCAGCTGCACCTGTTGCAGGTGGGAGTCACGTGACTTTGGGAGGATGTGTGCAGAGTCACTCAGGCTATGGTGGAGTGGTGCAATGCACCACTGGACAGCCAATCAGAAAGGGTCACAAGACTGTCTTGTGACGATGAGCTTGCCCTATTCTGATTGGCTGGCCCCGGTACATATGGGGGCAAGAGCAGACACCAAATGTGGGTTGCTGTGGTGGAGTTTCTGCGTGTCGTGCTGCTGGTTTGTTCTGTGACTTGGACTGTGTCGTGCCTGTGCCTCTCTGTATCCCTGACTTCTGGACCGTTTGACTGACTCCTCTTCTGCCTGCTCCTTGACCAATACCTGCTTCTGCAACAAACAAGCCTGTGTCTGCTCCTTGGGCTCTGTTTGGGATCGCCTGCTTCTTTTGCTACCTCCCTACGCTCCCATACCATTCTGCTCTCGGGAAAGCAAGGGCTATCCTCCCCTGCTGCCCTGACACCACTGGTTCTCCTTATTCCACAGTGTTTCTGTTATGCCCACCATATCAATGTTTTCCTTCGTCACCAGACATTCCAGATCTCCTATCATGAACACCATCAAGACAGGTGTTCCCAGGCAGATCTCCAGCCTGGGAGAAACTATTCCTCTGGGCTTCTTTGTTTTTTAGTGCTGGTGCTCATGCTGTATTTATTGCTCCCGCATGTGCCACAACACATTGGTGTGCCGCAAATGGTCCACAAGGGTGCTGTGGGAGTTTGGGGAAGGGTCATATATTATAGGGCTATTGGGGGGTGTGAGCTGCCCCACTGGCAGCATGTTGTGTCCTGTCAATTATCAAAAGACAGGTGGTGTGCCTTGTCAATTTTAGCCCTTCTCAGGGTGCTGTGACATGAAAAAGGTTCAACATAGCTGTAGTGTGAGATAAAACAATATGGGCGATAAACTGAAGGTTGTGGAGATTCACTTCTGACCTTTCCAGTGCAGCTGAACCGAGTGCCGTCTATGGCAGGGGTGCTCAATAGGTGGATCGCGATCTACCGGTAGATCACGAGGCAAAATGAATAGATTGCGGAGTGCTGACCCCCTCCCCTTCAGGTGCCTCTGGGAGGAAACACCGGGAGTAAGGCCCACTGTACTCATTGGGGCTTACTCCCAGGTAAGTGTGGCTAGGATTGCAGCCTCACAGCCTAATCCTAGGCATGTCTACTCAGGAGTAAGTCCTGTTATACTCAGTGGGGCTCAAGGTACACCAACATACATTGTACACATAAATGTTATATGTTATGATGGCGCGAACATTGTAAAAAAACTCTGGTAGATCTCCGGGCCTTGCTGGGTTTCAAAGTAGCTCTCGAGCCAAAAAAGTGTGAGCACCCCTGGTCTATGGGCTATTAAAAACCAGTCACAGAAGCCCCACTTTACAAAATGACCGGTGTTTTCGCATTTATAATGTGACATTCAAGCAGATGTGAGGCCTGAGAGAATCCAGAGGGAGGCCCTCCCTCTCCTGACTTCTCCGGAGAATCACGTTCATGAGGGCTAACAAAGCTGCCCCCACCCCAGGACCCCGTCACACTGCAACGTGCCAAGCAGTCAAGATTGTGCAATTCTCCACAACAGCTAACTGAGGGTTAGTCACAGAGCAGGGCTGCAGTCCTGAGCATACTGTCCTGGGAGTCAGTGCGCATGAATCCATCTGGGTTTTCTTCTTACATGCCCAAGAGTGTTCTGAGAGGATAATGAAGATTCTTTTTGCATTCCAGGAAACGATGGAGAAGACAATGATGGTCGGAGGCAGCCACGAGGGGTGTCACAGGGAACAACCATTGCTGAGGTCAAGGAAGTGACTTTTAGAGACCAAGACGGATCAGGGAAGCAAGACGGAAACCCAGCACTTGTCTGGAGGAGAGAATCCATTCATCAGCAGTATTATGACCAACCTGAAATTCCAGTCCAACAGGAACATCACCAAGGGAAGAAAAGGAATAAGTGTCCTTCACATGGGGAAAAAGTCAGCAAAATCCACACAGAGAAGAAATTTTGTAAATGCTCTGAGGGGGAAAAGATCTTCAGTACAAACACACATCTTGCTTCCCATAGAAAGACCCACCCAAGGGAGAATGTTGTGCATCAAAACGGATCACAGAAGCAGGAGGAAAAGCAGGCAGGGAAACGGAGAAATAGATCTCATGCTCGTCATGGTGCGGAGTTCCATGTCATTCCAGTCAGTCCAGAAAAAGAAACTGGAAAGAGGAAGGAAAAACATCCTCAGTGTGCAAAGACCTTCAGCAGCAGATCAAATCCTACAACAAATGAAAGATCCCATAGAGGGGAGAAACCATATAATTACCAGGAGTGTGTAAAAAGCTTCAGTCATATATCAAGCCTGATGAGGCATCAGAGAAGCCACGCAGGGGAGACACTGTGTAAAGGCTTGGAATGCGGAAAGAACTTCAGTCAGAGAGGAAACCTGACTACTCATCGAAGTAACCAAGTAGAAGAAAAAACATATAAGTGCTTGGAGTGCGGAAAGAGCTTCAGTGACGGTGGAAACCTCACTAAACATCAGAGAATCCACATAGGAGAGAATCCATATAAATGCTTGGAGTGTGGAAAGAGCTTCAGAAAGAGTGGAAAACTGACTGTGCATCAGAGAACCCACTCAGGGGAGAAACCATATGAATGCTTAGAATGTGGAAAGAGCTTCAGTGTGAGCTCAAACCTGACTGTGCATCAAAGAACCCACTCAGGGGAGAAACCATATAAATGCTTGGAGTGTGGAAATAGCTTCAAAGAGAGTGGAATACTGACTGTGCATCAGAGAACCCACACAGGGGAGAAACCATATAAATGCTTGGAATGTGAAAAGAGCTTCAGTGTGAGCTCAAACCTGACTGTGCATCAAAGAACCCACACAGGGGTGAAACCGTATCAATGCTTGGAGTGTGGAAACACCTTCAGTGAAAGAGGTAGCTTGACCAGGCATCAAAGAACCCACACAGGGGAGAAACCATTTAAATGCTTGGAGTGTGGAAACAGCTTCATAGAGAGTGGAAAACTGACTGTGCATCAGAGAACCCACACAGGGGAGAAACCTTATCAGTGCTTTGAGTGTGGAAAGAGCTTCAATCAGAGCTCAAACCTGACTGTGCATCAAAGAATTCACACTGGAGACAGGCCATATAAATGCTTGAAGTGTGGAAAGACCTTCAGTCACAGCTCATCACTGGTTAGACATCAAACAATCCACACAGGGGAGAAGCCATATAAATGCTTAGAACAGGGATGTCATACAGAGGGCCGAAAAGCATTCCTGATGCCTGCTGAGGGCCAGAGGTGATGTCATTACACAGGAAGGGATGTCATTAAACAGGTCAAAACCAGAAATAAGCACTCTGTTCTCCTGTAGGAACTCATTAGCTGCAAATTACAGAAGAGAAAATACACAAATCTTGATCATATTTCAAGACGGGGAGAACCCAATTATCAGGTGTGCCACTCTTTCAGCAGTGTCACCTCAGCATTGCTCAGCAGCTGAGAGTCCGAGGGCCAGATAGAAAGCTTCTGTGGGCCACATCCGGCCCGCAGGCCTTATGTTTGACACCCCTGACTTAGAGTGTGGAAACACCTTCAGAAGAGACAGCTTGACCATGCATCAAAGAACCTACACAGGGGAGAAACCATTAAAATGCTTAGAGTGTGGGAAGAGCTTCAGTGTGAGCTCAAGCTTAACTATGCACCAGAGAACCCACACAGGAGAGAAACCATTTAAATGCTTGGTGTGTGGAAAAAGCTTCAGTCAGAGCTCACACCTGAACGTGCATAAAAGAACCCACACTGGGGAGAAACCATATAAATGCCTGGAATATGGAATGTGCTTCCATGGGACCTCAGACCTGACTTTGCATCAAAGAACACACACAGGAGAGAGGCCATATAAATGCTTGAAGTGTGGAAAAAGGTTTGGCCACAGAGCACGCTTTAAGGCACATCAAGCTACGCATGCATGATATTAACCACATGAATGTGGAAAGAGCTTCTGTGATCGCTCAGCCCTTCTCATGAATCAATGCACACTGGAGCGAAACCATTCAAAGACACTTGGAGTGCAGTTCATCAATAGCGTACACCTTAAGCACATCAAGATAGCCGCATAAGCTGGAAAGCACATCAATGCTCTGTCTGGGGAATGAGCTTCAATCAGAACCTTCCTTCATTTTAAAACCCAACAGAGGTAGTTTCAGTACTGCTTTGCAGTTAACTCATGAGCATTATAATATCCTTGAGAACCAACTTCAAAGACAATTTCTTAAATACTGTGTATATTATAGTACAGGTGGAGGTTCCTTTTCTGCATTGCACTGCTAGTCGTGATTCCCCTCTGTTCCAGAAAGCAACAGACAAGATGATGAGCCAAGTGGGGTGTTACTGGAAGCAACAAAGCTTAAAATAGAGGATGTGACTCAGAGAGACCAGGGTGGATCAGGGAGGCAGGAGGAAAGCCCAGCCCATGCCTGGAGGACTGATTCAGTTCTTTCTCAGGGTTAAGACAGACTTGATATCCCAGTACAACAGGAACATCCCAAAGGGAAGGGAATGAACATCCTTTGCACGAGGAGAAAGCGCTTCTTCAGGCACACACTGTACTGCCCTTAACAAGATCCACACAAGGGAGAAAGCTACACATCAAGACAGATCAAGGAAGTAGGAGGGAATCCAGACAGAGAAAGGGAGAAATCAATCTGATGCTCATCATGGTGGAGATTTCAGTAATCTCAAGAGACAGAGAACAAGGAACTGAAAACAGGCAAGAAAAATGCCCCCAATGCTCAAAGACTTTCGGCAGAAAATCAGATGTTAGAACACATCAAATGAGTGTTTAAGGAGCTGCAGTGAGAGTGGAAAGTGGATTGTGTAATAAAGAACCCACACCGGGGAGAAACCTTTTAAATGCTTGGCATGCAGAAAGAGTTTCAGTGTGCACTCCAGCCTGCCTTTGTATCAGAGAACCCATACTGGGGAGAAACTATAAGCAATTGCAGTGTAGAAAAAGCTTCAGTTAGAGGTCAAAACTGAAGTCACATCCATACACAAGTAGACAATGTTTTAGGCTACACTCTTTTGCAACATATCAACAATTCCACACAGGGGGGACTTTTGTTTGGGAGAATGATGGACTAACAGCACTGTGTAGCAGCAGAGCAACTTCGGAGACCTAAACCCTTTGCAGAAGGCAGCTGAGGACACCCCTGGACCAAAACAGAGTACAGGAGATGACCACAAATCTTTGTTGCCTCTGAGCAGTTTGCAAGCTGTGTAAATAGAGGGAGATAAATGTTTAAGCAACTTTGTTCTGGTGTGCTTTTTTCCGTGAATGACAGGTAGTGAGGGAAGGTCACAGAACTAAGCCCCTCAAGCCTTGAGGCTATTCATCTCTCCAGACTGGCAGAATGGGCAGCAAAATGGCAGATGCGCTTCAATGTCAGTAAGTGTAAAGTCATGCACATTGGGGCAAAAAATCAGAACTTTAGATATAGGCTGATGGGTTCTGAGCTGTCTGTGACAGATCAGGAGAGAGATCTTGGGGTGGTGGTGGACAGGTCGATGAAAGTGTCGACCCAATGTGCGGTGGCAGTGAAGAAGGCCAATTCTATGCTTGGGATCATTAGGAAGGGTATTGAGAACAAAACGGCTAGTATTATAATGCCGTTGTACAAATCGATGGTAAGGCCACACCTGGAGTATTGTGTCCAGTTCTGATCGCCGCATCTCAAAAAAGACATAGTGGAAATGGAAAAGGTGCAAAAGAGAGCGACTAAGATGATTACGGGGCTGGGGCACCTTCCTTATGAGGAAAGGCTACGGCGTTTGGGCCTCTTCAGCCTAGAAAAGAGACGGTTGAGGGGGGACATGATTGAGACATACAAAATTATGCAGGGGATGGACAGAGTGGATAGGGAGATGCTCTTTACACTCTCACATAATACCAGAACCAGGGGACATCCACTAAAATTGAGTGTTGGGCGGGTTAGGACAGACAAAAGAAAATATTTCTTTACTCAGCGTGTGGTCGGTCTGTGGAACTCCTTGCCACAGGATGTGGTGCTGGCGTCTAGCCTAGACGCCTTTAAAAAGGGATTGGACAAGTTTCTGGAGGAAAAATCCATTATGGGGTACAAGCCATGATGTGTATGCGCAACCTCCTGATTTTAGAAATGGGTTAAGTCAGAATGCCAGATGTAGGGGAGGGCACCAGGATGAGGTCTCTTGTTATCTGGTGTGCTCCCTGGGGCATTTGGTGGGCCGCTGTGAGATACAGGAAGCTGGACTAGATGGGCCTATGGCCTGATCCAGTGGGGCTGTTCTTATGTTCTTATGTTCTTATATTAGGGCTTCCTCATTAGGAGAAGCTCTTCAACCATTAGGAGAAGCTCTTCAACCTAAGGATCTCCTCTATGGAGAACTCGTGCAAGGAAAGCACCCTACAGGTAGTCCACAGCTGCGATACAAGGACATCTGCAAGAGGGATCTGAAGGCCTTAGGAGTGGACCTCAACAGGTGGGAAACCCTGGCCTCTGAGCGGCCCGCTTGGAGGCAGGCTGTGCAGCATGGCCTTTCCCAGTTTGAAGAGACACTTGGCCAACAGTCTGAGGCAAAGAGGCAAAGAAGGAAGGCCCATAGCCAGGGAGACAAACCAGGGACAGATTGCACTTGCTCCCAGTGTGGAAGGGATTGTCACTCCCGGATTGGCCTTTTCAGCCACACTAGATGCTGTGCCAGAACCACCTTTCAGAGCGCGATACCAGAGTCTTTCGAGACTGAAGGTTGCCAACAACAATTAGGAGAAGCAGATGGAGTTTTTTTTGCAAATAAAATAAATAAATAAAATATTAATGGTAAACAAATAGAAATATGATTTCTTTCTTGATCACCTTTTAATAAAAGTTTTGTAAAGCTAAGTGGGTGCCGGTACTAAAATGTTTGAGAACCTCTGGCCTATATGATGTGCAGCCCATGGGATGCGCGACGTGCTGGCCTATGGAATGTGTGACATGTTGTGTCCTTGGATGTACAGCATTAACCAATGCTAGAAGAGTACTAGTGCTAAAAATGTACAGTTGGATCCGAGGAGGGAGAGCAATTTCCTTTGTGGAAAGCTCTCTCCCAGCATGAATAAATCATGAAAACTCCAAGCAATTGGGTTTCAAAGTCTTGTGGATTTTCCTTGACTGGGGAGAGGTGTAGGGGGCAGGTGGGGAAGGGAGGGAGACCAGGCAGGGTTGAGAGCAGGTGGAAGGAGAGACTGGATCAAAATAAGGCCTCAGCCCAGTCAAGGATAGAGTCAGGCAGGCAGGAGGAGTCTGTGCCGAATCCCAAGGGGTAGGAGAGAGCCATTCAGGTGGGACCTGGTTTCCACAGACCCCTGAGCATTGGCCAGCAGCAGGGCAAGCCCACATGCTGACTCTGCCCTGCAGCTGGGAGGAACCTCCAGCCCAGGGTCTCCCTCGAACCATTCCCAGTGCTGAAAGGCAGCCCCCCCCCAGGACTAGATTCAGGGCAGCTGGAGCCAGCATGCAAGCCAGCAAGAGTGATACGATACTGACTACCAGTAGCCCCCTCCCCATTCTGGTGGGAGTATTATCACACCTCCACGAGGATCCCCCTTCTTTTGTGTTTTTGTACTTTTGTGTTGCCTCCATTGGACATTGGCCAAATGCTGCTTGGCATTGAAAAGCAGCCCTCTCCCCCCTCTCACTTCTGAGCAGGGCCTGTACGAAGACTTTTGAAAATGAGTTGCCTTCTTGCATCAAAGAACCCACAAGGGGGAGAAATTGAGTAAGCGCCTGGAGTGTGGAAAGAGCTTCAGCACTAACTCAAGCCTGACTGTGCATCAAAGAACCCACACGGGGCAGAAGCCATATAAATGCTTGCAGTGTGGAAAGAGCTTCAGGAAAAGCTCACACCTGGCTTTGCATCAGAGAAGAAACACATTTGGAACGTGTTGAAAGCTTTTTCCGCAGAGTAAGCCTCAGGACTCAGAGTGCTACCCAGGCAGAATATTAACCCCAGTGCTGCTTTGCATGTTGGAAGTGTCCAGTGTTGCATGTTCCAAGCACTGGAGATGTCAAAGGACTTGCACTTGTTTGTTGCTTTGCCTGCCAACAAGCTTGCATCCGAAGTTCACACTGTTCTCTGCCAAGCAGTTGGCCTTGGCCATAGAGCAGCCCGGCTGCACTTGGGTTCTTGAGGAGAGAGGTGCCTTGGAGACTGGGCTTTGTGAAAGGAAGGCGTTGGAGGCAGCGCATGTGGAAAGCGTTCAGTTTCCTCTCCTGTTGCCCCAGGGAGCACACCAGATAACAAGAGACCTGCATCCTGGTGCCCTCCCTTGCATTGGCATTCTGACATAGCCCACTTCTAAAAGCAGGAGGTTGCGCATACCACTGATATGGTATTCTCCCTTAGACAACTGCAGGAGAAATGCAGGGAACAACGACAGCCACTCTTTATAGCCTTCATAGATCTCACAAAGGCTTTCGACCTGGTCAGCAGGGATGGCCTCTTCAAGATTCTCCCCAAGATTGGATGTCCACCCAGGCTTCTCAGCATCATCAGATCCTTCCACAAGGACATGAAGGGCACTGTTGTCTTTGATGGCTCCACATCAGACCCCTTTGACATCTGAAGCGGCGTGAAGCAGGGCTGTGTTCTTGCACCAACCTTGTTTGGGATCTTCTTCGCTGTCCTGCTGAAGCAGGCCTTTGGAACTACAACAGAAGGCATCTATCTCCGGACCAGATCAGATGGAAAGCTCTTCAACCTCTCCAGACTGAGAGCAAAGTCCAAAGTTCAGCTGAAATGTCTGTGTGACTTCCTCTTTGCCGACGATGCAGCTATCACTACCCACTCTGCCAAAGATCTCCAGCAGCTCATGGATCGTTTTAGCAAGGCCTGCCAAGATTTTGGACTGACAATCAGCCTGAAGAAAACACAGGTCATGGTTCAGGATGTGGACTCACCTCCCTGCATTACAATCTCTGCACATGAACTGGAGGTTGTCCATGACTTTGTGTACCTTGGCTCAACGATCTCCGACACTCTTTCTCTCGATACCGAGCTAAACAAACGCATCGGTAAAGCAGCTACCACGTTTTCCAGACTCACAAAGAGAGTCTGGTCCAACAAGAAGCTGACGGAACATACCAAGATCCAGGTCTACAGAGCTTGCGTCCTGAGTACACTTCTGTACTGCAGCGAGTCATGGACTCTTCACTCACAACAGGAGAGGAAACTGAATGCTTTCCACATGCGCTGCCTCCGACATATTCTCGGCATCACCTGGCAGGACAAAGTTCCAAACAACACAGTCCTGGAACGTGCTGGAATCCCTAGCATGTATGCACTACTGAAACAGAGACGCCTGCGTTGGCTCGGTCATGTCGTGAGAATGGATGATGGCCGGATCCCAAAGGATCTCCTCTATGGAGAACTCGTGCAAGGAAAGCGCCCTACAGGTAGACCACAGCTGCGATACAAGGACATCTGCAAGAGGGATCTGAAGGCCTTAGGAGTGGACCTCAACAGGTGGGAAACCCTGGCCTCTGAGCGGCCCGCTTGGAGGCAGGCTGTGCAACATGGCCTTTCCCAGTTTGAAGAGACACTTGGCCAACAGTCTGAGGCTAAGAGGCAAAGAAGGAAGGCCCATAGCCAGGGAGACAGGCCAGGGACAGATTGCACTTGCTCCCAGTGTGGAAGGGATTGTCACTCCCGAATCGGCCTTTTCAGCCACACTAGATGCTGTTCCAGAACCACCTTTCAGAGCGCGATACCATAGTCTTTCGAGACTGAAGGTTGCCAACAAAAAGCGCATACACATCATGGCTTGTAACCCGTAATGGATTTTTCCTCCAGAAACTTGTCCAATCCCCTTTTAAAGGCATCCAGGCCAGATGCCGTCACCACATCCTGTGGCAAGGAGTTCCACAGACCAACCACATGCCGAGTAAAGAAATATTTTCTTTTATCTGTCCTAACCCGCCCAACACTCAATTTTAGTGGATGTCCCCTGGTTCTGGTATTATGTGAGAGTGTAAAGAGCATCTCGCTATCCACTCTGTCCATCCCCTGCATAATTTTGTATGTCTCAAAATTCTAGTATTACATCGCTCCTCAAACCTGGTAATTTAACCCACAGCAATTCTGTGGTGGAGTCAGACCCACCTTCAATCTCTACTTTCCTGGATTCCACCCCTTCTTTAACGTTGATGGCCACCCCACCACCAACAGACCCTTCTCTGTCCCTCCTATAGAGTCTATCGCCTGGGACCACAGTATCCAAAGGCTTGTCAGGCCTTTGGCTTCCCAGGCCCTGAATTAAGCCAGGATGTGGCCGGAGCGGCCTTGATGTCCAGGCCTGGTGTGAAATGCAATTAAAAGGAACAGTAGCACTGTCTATGTATGCTGATGCAATCAGCTGCACCTGTTGCAGGTGGGAGTCACATGACTTTGGGAGGATGTGTGCAGAGTCACGCAGGCTATGGTATTGCACCACTGGACAGCCAATCAGAAAGGGTCACAAGACTGTCTTGTGACGATGAGCTTGCCCTATTCTGATTGGCTGGCCCCGGTACATATGGGGGCAAGAGCAGACACCAAATGTGGGTTGCTGTGGTGGAGTTTCTGCGTGTCGTGCTGCTGGTTTGTTCTGTGACTTGGACTGTGTCGTGCCTGTGCCTCTCTGTATCCCTGACTTCTGGACCGTTTGACTGACTCTTCTTCTGCCTGCTCCTTGACCAATACCTGCTTCTGCAACAAACAAGCCTGTGTCTGCTCCTTGGGCTCTGTTTGGGATCGCCTGCTTCTTTTGCTACCTCTCTACGCTGCCATACCATTCTGCTCTCGGGAAAGCAAGGGCTATCCTCCCCTGCTGCCCTGACACCACTGGTTCTCCTTATTCCACAGTGTTTCTGTTATGCCCACCATATCAATGTTTTCCTTCGTCACCAGACATTCCCGATCTCCTACCATGAACACCATCAAGACAGGTGTTCCCAGACAGATCTCCAGCCTGGGAGAAACTATTCCTCTGGGCTTCTTTGTTTTTTAGTGCTGGTGCTCATGCTGTATTTATTGCTCCCGCATGTGCCACAACACATTGGTGTGCCGCAAATGGTCCACAGGGGTGCTGTGGGAGTTTGGGGGAGGGTCATTTATTCATAGGGCTATTGGGGGATGTGAGCTGTACGACTGCAGCATGTTGTGTCCTGTCATTTACACAGGCCAACACACATTTTGCTTCCTTAAATGTTACACCAATTCCTGTGTATATTTGGGGTGCTGATTCCAAAAATGGCATCCTTTTTGCGCTATCACGTCTATGGAGACACGGCATAGCCACTTTAGTGAATGGTTCAAGCAGCTTCCTCATGAGGAAGGCTACACCATGGCTTTCTCATGAAGAAGCTGCTTGAACCACTCACTAATGAGGCTATACTCTATCTCCAAAACTAGATGTGATAGGGCAAAACGGATGCCATTTTTTGAATCAGCACCCCAAATTCATTTCAAACCACCATAAAGTTTGGGAAAAACTTTTCTGACCCTCAGTTTTGTAGGCCTGTGTAATCCGTACTCATAAGCAACTCAGCCCTATGGAGGGCTGCATGGGGTTCCCTTCACCTCCTGCTGCTTGCCCAAGCCCACCCCCCTTGCCCCCCGTAGTGATGCGATCCTGGGGATCACACCACTCCCTTCACCACTCCCCCACAAAGACGTACTTAAGGAGTAAAGCTCCCTAAAAGTGTGAGAACCACTGCCTTGAAGTGTTCCATTTCTCTGTTGCTAATCCAGGTTCTGTCCCTTTTCTAGGAGGCAACGGACAGGACAGTGATAATCAGAGAGAGGCACCAGAAACAACCATGCGGGATGTAGAAGAAGTGACTTTTGGAGACCAGGGCGGATCAGAGAAGCAGGGGGGAAGCCCCGCACCTGTCCAGAGAACCACACCTGTTCTTTGTCAAGACAACGACCGCCAGGAAATTCCAGTTCAACGGGAGCATCCAAAAGGGGAGAAAAGAAAGAAGCGTCCATTGCGTGGCAAAACCAGCAGATATAAATCCAACATGAATAAATGCAGGAAACTCCCCAAAGAGAAGAAATCATTTAAATGCACTCGGTGGAGAAAGAGCTTCAGTGCAAATACACACCTCACTTCCCGTGAAAAGAGCCTCACAGCAGAGAGAGCTGGGCATCAAGACAGATCAGGGAATCAAGAGGGGAAAGAAACAGAGATGCAGAGAAAAAAACACGATGCTCGTCAGGATGCAAATTCCAAAGTCATCCCAGTTAATCCAGAAGAAGGTGCTGGTAAGGGGAAAGAAAAATGCCATCAGCCTGCGCAGACCTTAAGCAATAAATCAGAACTTAGAACACATCAAAGAACCCACACAGATGAGACACTACATAATTGCTTGGAGTGTGGAAAGGGTTTTAGAAGTAGAAGAATGCTTACTCGACATCAAAGAATCCACACAGGAGAAAAACCATATGAATGCTTGGAGTGTGGAAAAGGCTTCCGTGTCAGCTCACACTTGACTCAGCATCTAAGAACCCATACTGGGGAGAAACCATACAAATGTTTGGAGTGCGGAAATAGCTTCAGTGTGCGTTCAAGCTTGAATTCACATCAAAGGACGCACACAGGGGAGAAGCCATATAAATGCTTTGAGTGTGGAAAGAGCTTCACCCAGAGCACAAGCCTGACCTCACATCAAAGAATCCACACAGGGGAGAAACCGTATAAATGCCTGCAGTGTGGAAAGAGCTTCAATGCGAGCTCAACCCTGGCTAAGCATCAAAGAACCCACACTGGGGTCAAACCATATAAATGCAAGGAGTGCAGCAAAACCTTCAGGTATTGCTCACACCTCATTCGGCATCAAAGAACCCACACAGAGGAGAAACCATATAAATGCTTGGAGTGTGGAAAAAGCTTCACTGGGAGCCCAAGCTTAACTGTGCATCAAAGAAGCCACACAGGAGAGAAAGCATTTAAATGCTTTGTGTGTGGAAAAAGCTTCAATCACAGCTCACGCCTGAATGTGCATCAAAGAACCCATACAGGAGAAAAACCATATAAATGCTTGGAGTGTGGAAAGAGCTTCAGTGACAGTGGAAGCCTCACTAAACATCATAGAATCCACACAGGAGAGAAACCATATAAATGCATAGTGTGTGGTAAGAGCTTCAATGAGAGTGCACACCTCACTGTGCATGGAAGAATCCACACTGGGGAGAAACCATATAAATGCTTGGAGTGTGGAAAGAGCTTTTGTATCAGTGGTGGCCTGAGTTTGCATCAAAGAACTCACACTGGGGAGAAACCATATGAATGCTTGGAGTGTGGAAAGAGCTTCAGTGACAGTAGAAACCTCACTAAACATAATAGAATCCACACAGGAGAGAAACCATATACATGCTTGGAGTGTGGAAAGAGTTTCAGTGCCTGTGGCAGCCTCACTAAACATAATAGAATCCACACAGGAGAGAAACCACATAAATGCATTGTGTGCAGCAAGAGCTTCAATAAGAGTTCACACCTCACTGTGCATGGAAGGACCCACACAGGGGAGAAACCATATAAATGCTTGGAGTGTGGAATGAACTTCAGTGTCAACTCAAGCTTGACTGTACATCAGAGATGCCACACAGGGGAGGAACCATATAAATGCTTGGAGTGTGGAAAAAGCTTTCGTATCAGTGGTGGCCTGAGATTGCATCAAAGAACTCACACTGGGGAGAAACCATATGAATGCTTGGAGTGTGGAAAGAGCTTCAGTGACAGTGGAAGCCTCACTAAACATAATAGAATCCACACAGGAGAGAAACCACATAAATGCTTGGAGTGTGGAAAGAGCTTCACTGCGAGATCAAGCCTGACTGTGCATCAAAGAACCCACACGGGAGAAACCATATAAATGCTTGGGGTGTGGAAACAGCTTCAGTAAGAGTGCGTGTTACAGATCAACCTTTTATAATCATTTCTTTTAGCTAATGCCTATGTCATGCCTGTGCAAATGCCAGTAAAGGCATCCCCTGGTATCCGTGGACCCACTTATACTCGGTTCCCTGGGCTCATCTGCGCCCATTACCTTTGCTTGAGTTATTTACAGTTGCACAAAGGATCATGTATCTTTCTTTAACCCAATGCTGTGTAAGCAGAAACCTTATAGCAAGACAAGCAGGCAGGGAGCCTGAAGCTAGAGCAGCTCAGGAAATGTTAACAGGAAGCAGGAAGCTTATAGCCTCTGGTTAAAGCAAGATACGCGATCCTTTGTGTGACTTTAAACAACATAAACAACGGTAATGGGTGCAGGGGAGGTGCGGTGTCATTGAGTCCGTGGAGATAGGGTTCCCCGTATACATGGTTTCTCCATGGCGGGGCTAGGAATGCATCCCTTGCGGATATGGGGGGATGCCTGTATAAGTGTTACTGCCACGTAACAGAAGCACCAGTTTTTTGTGCCAACTTATGTGGTTCCCAGCCTGGCATGATGAACAATTTCACCCAGAACTTATACGCGCACAATAGTCCTCCATCGCTGAACTTTGGTTCCTGTCCTTATCCAGGGAGGCCACGATCCATCATCTTCCATCATAACTTCCCAGGGCCGAGCCTGCTGGCTGAAATCCACTCCTGTAGCTCCTACTCCTCCGTGAAGTGCACAGCCACCTCCGTGAAAGACACAGGACCCTGGGAGGAGAAACCGGCTTTGCTCACAAATTTCCCCACAACGTTCCCTACCCCCTTATTCACTGCCCAAAGGAGAAATTATGGTGGGAGGGTCTGGAGATTTCCTTGCTTATGTAGCTAGTTGGGTTGTGGGTTTTTTCTTTCTTCTTTCTGATGGGACCAAACCATCCCTATTGAAAGCACGGGCTCCGGAAGGAAAACACTGAGCCCCTCGCTGAATAACTGTTCTGCAAACAGTCGGCAGGCGCTCCGGTGGGAGAAGAGAGAGGTGCAAGGTGGTTGAAATGGATAGAGATTTTAGAGGGTTAACCCATCTTCTCTGGTTGGGAAAATAACTTAAATATGAGTTAGGAGCAGAGGAGGAGCAGAGGAGGAGCGGAGGAGGAGCAGAGGAGCGAAGAAAAGACTGGTGTTTCCTGTAAAAAGATAAGAAATCATGTTGTTATATCAAAGTGACCTAAAGAGATCATTATTGACAGAACATGTAGAATTCCAAGAGCTTGTGTAACTAGAGTTGTGGGCCAAGAACATTTGATTTCAGAGCAAAATGACCTAGTTAGAGCTGAAACCATGCACCAGTGTCATGATATGCCAAATAAGGAGGTGGGAGTGACATACAGTGTCACATGGTTGTCTTGTTTGTCTTAGGTTATTAATATGATTTTCTGAGAGTAGTTCGCGGAGAAACAAGATGAGAAGGAAGGAGTGAACATCTGTATCTAAACTGAACTGATTTGGGTTGTAAATATGTTAATAAAACCTCCAAAATGATTCTTAAAGGACCTGTGACTGTTTAGCATTGCGTCAGTGACAAGAATCTGGAAATCTTTCTATCAAAACGTTTCCTGAGATCGGTGTTGTGTGTGACTTGACTCCCAGGGTGCTGGGGAGAAAAGGCTCCCTGATTCTCAGCACTTCAGCCAGAGCTCCCCAGGGACTTCCTGATGCTGTGAATGGGGCGCTGCCTCTGAGGGAAAGAACTACTAGCTCCATGGTGTATGTTCTCAGAAGCGCCACAAATACGGGAGATCACGTCAGTCCTTGGAGTCGGGAAAGAGCCAGCTGAGGGCAAAAACCTTGTTTCACATGTAGTCAAACTCCCTGCCTTAGGAGATCAGATTTGGGGCTGATTTACAGCCCTGTCCTAAGCTTCCCTAGCGCCCAGGGTTTCAGCGGGGCCAAAGTGGTGACCACTGCATCTAGTGGGGCAGAGAAGAGCGCCAGGTCTCCTCCAGGTAGGGGAACAAATGTTCCTTTAACTCAAGTAGCGGCCAGGTGGCCCCAATGGGTCTTCCCGGTTCTGTGCCTGCTATTGAGCTGGTGCAGAATTGAGGAGACCTGTGTTGGGTTTCACAGCCCGGGAAGGGGGTTAGAATATGCTGGCAGAGCCTGCCACCATCTCCGCCCCCCCTCCTGGGCCTGCTCCTCCCCTTCCCCCAGCCAGTTCTGCACCCTCCCACCCTGCCCCGAAATGACCTGACAGCAGCTGGTAGCAGTACTTGCTGGCGGGAGCTCTTGATGGCTTTCCCAGGTGCTGCAGCCCCAGGCTGACTGATGATGGGACCAGTGCCGGCGGTGTGTTCAGTACTGCTCATGCAGAAGTGCCGGCGCTGTGGCCCACAGGACTGGGCCCTGACACAGCCAGTTTGGGTCTCTCAATTGCTCCATCAGAACCTTAGGAGGAAAGGCCAAATTTTCACAAAAGGAATTCCCCATTAAGGCTGCAATCCTATTATAAGAATATAAGAACATAAGAACAGCCCCACTGGATCAGGCCATAGGCCCATCTAGTCCAGCTTCCTGTATCTCACAGCGGCCCACCAAATGCCCCAGGGAGCACACCAGATAACAAGAGACCTCATCCTGGTGCTCTCCCCTACATCTGGCATTCTGACTTAACCCATTCCTAAAATCAAGAGGTTGCGCATACACATCATGGCTTGTACCCCATAATGGATTTTTCCTCCAGAAACTCGTCCAATCCCCTTTTAAAGGCGTCTAGGCTAGACGCCAGCACCACATCCTGTGGCAAGGAGTTCCACAGACCGACCACGCGCTGAGTAAAGAAATATTTTCTTTTGTCTGTCCTAACCCGCCCAACACTCAATTTTAGTGGATGTCCCCTGGTTCTGGTATTATGTGAGAGTGTAAAGAGCATCTCCCTATCCACTCTGTCCATCCCCTGCATAATTTTGTATGTCTCAATTATGTCCCCCCTCAAGCGTCTCTTTTCTAGGCTGAAGAGGCCCAAACGCCGTAGCCTTTCCTCATAAGGAAGGTGCCCCAGCCCCGTAATCATCTTAGTCGCTCTCTTTTGCACCTTTTCCATTTCCACTATGTCTTTTTTGAGATGCGGCAACCAGAACTGGACACAATACTCCAGGTGTGGCCTTACCATCAATTTGTACAACGGCATTATAATACTAACCGTTTTGTTCTCAGTACCCTTCCTAATGATCCCAAGCATAGAATTGGCCTTCTTCACTGTCACCGCACATTGGGTCGACACTTTCATCGACCTGTCCACCACCACCCCAAGATCTCTCTCCTGATCTGTCACAGACAGCTCAGAACCCATCAGCCTATATCTAAAGTTTTGATTTTTTGCCCCAATGTGCATGACTTTACACTTACTGACATTGAAGCGCATCTGCCATTTTGCTGCCCATTCTCCCAGTCTGGAGAGATCCTTCTGGAGCTCCTCACAATCACTTCTGGTCTTTACCACTCGGAAAAGTTTGGTGTCGTCTGCAAACTTAGCCACTTCACTGCTCAACCCTGTCTCCAGGTCATTTATGAAGAGGTTGAAGAGCACCGGTCCCAGGACAGATCCTTGGGGCACACCGCTTTTCACCTCTCTCCATTGTGAAAATTGCCCATTGACACCCACTCTCTGCTTCCTGGCCTCCAACCAGTTCTCAGTCCAGGAGAGGACCTGTCCTCTAATTCCCTGTGGAGTTTTTTCAGTAGCCTTTGGTAAGGGACCGTGTCAAACGCCTTCTGAAAGTCCAGATATATAATGTCCACGGGTTCTCCCGCATCCACATGCATGTTGACCTTTTCAAAGAATTCTATAAGGTTTGTGAGGCAAGACTTACCCTTACAGAAGCCATGCTGACTCTCCCTCAGCAAGGCCTGTTCGTCTATGTGTTTTGAGATCCTATCTTTGATGAGGCATTCCACCATCTTACCCGGTATGGATGTTAGGCTGACCGGCCTATAGTTTCCCGGGTCCCCCCTCTTTCCCTTTTTAAAAATAGGCGTGACATTTGCTATCCTCCAATCTTCTGGCACTGTGGCCGTTTTGAGGGACAAGTTGCATACCTTAGTCAAGGGTCATACCTTAGTCAAGAGATCTGCAACTTCATTCTTCAATTCCTTAATAACCCTTGGGTATATGCCATCAGGGCCCGGTGACTTATTGATCTTTAATTTATCAATGAGGTCTGAAACATCTTCTCTTTTAACCTCTATCTGACTTAACTCCTCGGTTAGGAGGGGCCGTTCGGGCAGCGGTATCTGCCCGAGGTCTTCTGCCGTGAAGACAGATGCAAAGAACTCATTTAATTTCTCTGCCATCTCTAAGTCTCCTTTTATCTCCCCTTTCCCTCCCTCACCATCCAGAGGGCCAACCGCTTCTCTGGCGGGTTTCCTGCTTCTAACATATTTGAAGAAGCTTTTATTATTCCCCTTAATGTTGCTGGCCATGCGTTCCTCATAGTCTCGCTTGGCCTCCCCTATCACCTTCTTACATTTCTCTTGCCACAGTTTATGTTCCTTTTTATTCTCTTCATTAGGGCAAGACTTCCATTTACAGAAGGAAGCTTCCTTGCCCTTCACAGCCTCTCTAACTTGGCTGGTTAGCCCTGCGGGCACTCTCCTGGATTTAGTGGAACCCTTCTTTCTTTGCGGTATACACCTCTGCTGGGCCTCTATTACTGTTGTTTTAAGCAGCCTCCATGCACTCTGGAGAGACTGGACTCTTTTTACCCTCCCTTTCAACCTCCTTCTAACCAGCCTCCTCATTTGAGGGAAGTCCGCCCGTCGGAAGTCAAGGGTTTTTGTTAGAGATTTGCCTGGTATTCTTCCCCCAACGTGCACGTCAAAACGGATCGCAGCATGATCACTGTTCCCCAATGGCTCAGTAACGTTTACATCTCTAACCAGGTCCTGCGTACCGCACAAAATTAAATCCAGAGTCACCTGTCCTCTGGTGGGCTCCGTGACTAGCTGATCTAAGCCACAGTCATTTAGCACGTCAAGAAATCCGGTTTCCTTATCGTGACCAGAACACAAATTGACCCAGTCAATATGAGGATAATTGAAGTCCCCCATGATTACAACCCTGTCCTTCCTTGTCACCTCCCTGATCTGTTTCCTCATTTCAAGGTCCCCATCAGATTTCTGGTCTGGAGGACGATAGCACGCCCCCAGTATTACATTGCTGCACAAGCCTGGTAATTTAACCCACAGAGATTCTACGCTGGAGTCGGACCCACCTTCAATCTCTACTTTGCTGGATTCTATCCCTTCCTTAACATAAAGGGCCACCCCACCTCCAACACGCCCCTGCCTGTCCCTCCTGTAGAGTTTATAGCCCGGGATTGCGGTATCCCACTGATTCCCCGCATTCCACCAGGTTTCCGTTTTGCCCACTATGTCAATATTTTCCCTTTTCATCAGACATTCCAGTTCTCCCACCTTTGCTCGTAGACTTCGGGCATTCGCATAAAAGCATTTATACACGGAATGCCCCAGGATGGGCTGCTTATTCGCTCCTTTGTCCCCGCATCCTCTCATTGTGCCAAACCGTCTATCACATCCCATCACCCTACCTTTCCCAATTTCTTCTCCTACCCTGCCTTTGTCTTGTTGTTCTCTAACCTCCCCATCCTCATCCCATTATCATTATCATTATCCTATCCACAATTCCCCATTAAGGTTTCCCATAGAGTCACTTTTTCTTCTAATGGCAGAGAATGCTGAGCAAACTGGACAAAAGCCTGACATTCTAGAAGCAGCTGTTCATGTCAGGAACTCAGGTTTAGTATTCTTTTATTTTTATTATTATTAATTTTTTATTATTTTCCAAAAAAACCCAACAACAAATATAAAGGAACACATAACAAACTCAATATACAGCACAAAAACACACCATTGGAGGGTGCAGGCAATCATATATCAATACAGTGGTGCCTCGCATAACGAATGCCCCACGCAGCAAAAAACTCGCATAACGAAAATTTCTGGCCTTGCTTCTCATAACGAAAAATTTTTTAGGTACGTGCTTTGCATAACGAAAACTTTTTAGGTCCGTGCTTCGCATAACGAATTTTTTAAAAATTAAAAATTTCATGTATGCTTCAAATTTTAGAAATCCTCTGTGCAGTATGTATGCCTTTAAAGAGCACATAATAAACACTTTGTAAAACAAATTTGACTTCGTTTTGACCTTTTTTGCCCATAGGAACGCATTAATTAGATTTCAATGCATTCCTATGGGAAAACGTGATTCGCGCAACGAAAATTTCGCATAACGAAAGGATTCGCGGAATGGATTAATTTCGTTATGCGAGGCACCACTGTATATCTAATCAATCAATACATATCTCCTAATCTTGTTCCTCTTCTAGTTTAGCCTCTTAATATCATTTATCTGTCATATCATATCCTGTATCATGTATACAATATATTCATCTAAATGCCCTATCTCATACATCTACAACTTCATTTCCAACCAAGCATAGAATGGTCTCCATTGCTCTATCGGTGTCGGTTGGCGCTGTTGATCCAAAATCTCTGTAACTCTATCCATTTCCGACACATTCATTATTTTCTCTATTAATTCATCTTTCGTTGGAATTTTTATGTCCTTCCAGTATCTAGCATATAAAATCCTCACAGCAGTTAATATCATAATAACGAAATACACATCATTTTCTTTATCCATAATATCTAAAGTAATATTAAGCAAGAATAATTCTGGTCTCAACGGTATCATAAATCCAACAATCTCTTGTATTAAATTCCTTACCATTCTCCAATATACTTGCATTTTTTAACATGTCCACCACATAAGATAAAATGTTCCTTCCTCACATTTACACTTCCAACAATTTTTTGGTATATTCTGGTTCATTTTTTACCAGTTTTACTGGTGTCATGTACCATCTATATACATTTTCTTTAAAATTTGTTGCTCTAGTAAATTTTATATTATATTTCCAAATCTGTTCCCATTGTTCTAATGTAATGTTATGGCCTATATTTTGCGCCCATTTTATCATACATTCTTTTATAGTTTCTTCTTGCATCTCAAAATCCAATAAGAACATACACATTCTTTTAGTATTCTTAGGGCACAATCCTATGCATGTCTACTCAGAAGTAAGTCCTGTTGTGTTTGATGAAGGTAATGGGCACAAAGAAGCAAGTACTGTACATAGGGTTCCCTTTTTTCTGTGATTTCTTTATCTGTGTGTGTGTGTGGGGGGGTGCCAAATCTACAGGGGCATAAGAACATCAGAACAGCCCCACTGGATCAGGCCATAGGCCCATCTAGTCCAGCTTCCTGTATCTCACAGTGGCCCACCAAATGCCCCAGGGAGCACACCTGATAACAAGAGACCTGCAAGGCCTCCTGGGAATTGTAGTTAAGAACATAAGAACAGCCCCACTGGATCAGGCCAAAGGCCCATCTAGTCTAGCTTCCTATATCTCACAGCGGCCCACCAAATGCCCCAGGGAGCACACCAGATAACAAGAGACCTGCATCCTGGTGCCCTCCCTTGCATCTGACATAGCCCATTTCTAAAATCAGGAGGTTGCACATACACATTATGGCTTGCAATCAGTAATGGACATTTCCTCCAGAAATCTGTCCAATCCCCTTTTAAAGGCGTCCAGGCCAGATGCCATCACCACATCCTGTGGCAAGGAGTGCCACAGACCAACCACACGCTGAGTAAAGAAATATTTTCTTTTGTCTGTCCTAACTCTCCCAACACTCAATCTTAGTGGATGTCCCCTGGCTGTGGTGTTATGTGAGAAGGAAAAGAGCATCTCTCTATCCACTTTATCCTTCCCGTGCATATGGCACCTGCAGTTAGATTTAGCTCGTTTCTTTGCTCCTTTCATATATACTACTTACCCAGCTGGGTTGCCCCTTTATTTGCCCTTCGGGAGGCGGGGGGGGGACTGTCCCCTTACTTGTAATGGAAGAAAGCTCAAATAAAGCTTTATTTTCAGATTTCTGGTGTTGTGCATATTTGTGGGTGAACTGCATTTTCACAAAGAACCTAGTGTAAAGGACACAGGGCAAACTGAAATTCCCTTTCCCAATCTCTTTCTCCCCTCCCCCACCCCATGGTAGCTAAGTGTAAGCAGGGAGGAAATGATGAAGAGTAGCGCTTGGTAGCTTGGCTAATTGGATGAAGCTGAGTGCAGGTGTGGGACTGGTGCTAATTTGTGGGGGGAGGCAACATACCTGCACCAGTGGACCAGACTTCCCTGGAAGCCTGTGGCCCCTGGACATCAGTGGTACACAGGTTCCACTATGCCATTTCTGAGACGTGACCAGAACTGGACACATCACCATGTGGCATGAATTTCTACAATGGCATCATAATATTGGCCGATCTACGTATTCTCAGTCCCTTTGTCAATTACCACAGTAACTTGCAGTGATACTTGACACTCTTTGCCTGCCTCCTGCTGGCTGAATGGGAAGTGGCATAGCTAGAGGGGGTACAAAGCACTAAGTTTTGCAGGGAGCTGCACCATGGTGTGCAA
Organism: Tiliqua scincoides; assembly: GCF_035046505.1. Lineage (NCBI taxonomy): Eukaryota > Metazoa > Chordata > Lepidosauria > Squamata > Scincidae > Tiliqua > Tiliqua scincoides. The sequence goes on from NC_089822.1 coordinate 266,189,266, forward strand.
GCGGCCCCTCCCCTTTGGAGCCATTCTGGGCAGGGGGAGCAGTGCCAGGAGAAAGATGCTCTTTATGCATTTGCAAGGGACTCTGCGCTGAATAGCTGCCTGTCTTGAGTCAGTTCCACATACTGCTGCAATCCTAAACACACTTTCTTGGGAGTAAGCCCATTGAACCTAATGGGACATACTTCTGAGTAGATGGGCATTGAATTGGACTGTTTCTTACTGGACAGGATCCCCAGCCATGGGCTTGCCTTTGGACTGCTGCTTTCAGGATTCCCTGCACAGCTCTCCCAGCCTCCTGGACTTGGTGTTGAGGTCCGCAGCCCCCTCTGGTGAATTGACCCATTGAGGGCGGCGGGGGTGGTGGTGGGGGGGGGGCAGAGATGGCCAGTCTCAGGGCCCAGCCAGGAAGGGGGAGGGGAGAAGACAAACTCTGACAGCCCCCCCCCCCCCACTGCATGCTCAACTTTGGATCTGCTTTTGGGCAGCTGCTCTTTAAATGGGTTTATTTTTGTGCTTGGCTGGAGGGGGGGGTGTTGACTGGGCCCTTGTGAAAGCAAAAGGGCCTGGTCATTCATGAGAGAGAAGCAGGAAACAGCAAGGGACCCTGGAGAAGAGTACTGGAGACCTGAAGCAGTTCCTGTGGCCCTGATACTGAGGACCGGGGGCTCTTTGCTGCATTTCTAATCCATACTCGGTCTTTAAGATACAGCCCCCGTTTGTCCGTATTTCTGCCTTGCAGCTGCCCTATGGAGGATCTGCATCTTTCAAGGCTTGTATCTTGAGGGGGAGCATCTTTGTAGGAGGGAAGTGCCCAGGGTACTATCTGTAACTAGATAGTTTTCTAATAACTTAGAGCAGGGGTGCCCAAACCCTGGCCTTGGGGCCACTTGGGGCCCTCGAGGCCTCTCACTGTGGCCCTCAGGGAGCCCCCAGTCTCCAATGAGCCTCTGGCCCCCTGGAGATTTATTGGAGCCCACACTGGCCCGACACAACTGCTCTCAGCGTGAGGACAACTATTATGCCCTCGCAGCACTAACTGTTCCCTGTAGCCACGTTCTTGTGGAGAGCAAAACAGTTCCCCCGAAGCCTGGCACGAGTGGATACTATTTTAGAACAATGGCTAAGAGGCTGAGCAGGCCTGGACACCGTCTCCTGGTAGCTGAAGAGGTAAGTCAGGTGCCTCCCCCTTTACCTGCTGGTGTTCTAACTTCAACCTTTTTCATTCTGGTAAGTTGCCCAGATCCCACAACTGATGCTTTTGACCCCACTGGGTTCCTGACCCCAGGGTTGAAGAACACCGACTGAGAGTACATTAAAGTTGAAATCTGATGCCAGAAAAGCTCTCAGACAAGTAACATCTCTGATGCTGGATCAGGGCTGCCATTCCTGCGCTAGAGAAACCCCCCAGGCTCTTACCGTGCTCCTCATGAGCTGCTTTGAAACCCAGAAGTGCTCGACTTTGAGTGGAACCAGAAGTCCTGCAGTTCTGGGTTTTAAGGCAGCGCATAAGGGGTGCAGGACGTATCTGAATGAGGTGCTTTGTGGTTGAGAGTGGAACAGAATCAGTTTCACACACGTCCCAAGAAGAAGTGAATTGTTCTTGGACTGATGGAGGCTGGGGACGGTGGCAGAAGAGGTGAAGGGCACCCTAACTCCGATGTCGCCTCAGTCCCTCCACAACCTGCAGCCAAGGGAGATGCTTCAGTTCACTGGTTATGGGCAGCGACCTTGTGGCCCCACCATCACATACAACCCCTTCCACCTCCTTCATCTCCAAAACAGGTGTTTGCCCCATCCGCTCTCATGGTCCTCATTATAGGACACCACCAGGAATGGGCAGAGCGCCTGCCTCGCTGGCTGCTAATGTCCATCTTGGAGACTGGGCTTTGTGAAAGGAGGGCAGCAGGAGGGCTGGGCTGAAGCAGGGAAACTGGGTCTTGGGAGAAGCAGGTTTTGCAAGGAGATTTCCAGGGGAGGAGAGAGGCGCCTGCATAGGCAGAAAGGGGAAGAAACAGGGACAAGGTGGCAGAGGAAAGAATGCCAGAAGGTGAATCAAGGTGTGTGAGGCTCACCCTAACCGGCCATTTCGGGGTCAGAAGGAAAACCAAATACTGGTGCGATCTTCCTTGTAACCCATTTTCTCCTCTTTCACAGCACCAGAGGTCATTCCATGAAAAGTGCTGGCGAGATCCTTAGAATGGACAAAAGAAGGTGCTTCTTCACCCAGCAGATACTTAGCCTGTGGAATTCATTGCCACAAGAGCTGGGGTGGCAACCAATTTGAACGGCTTCTGCCTGTGGAGGTGGGCAGGCTGTGACAACATTGTCGTTGCTGGGCATGGCCGGCTCTTCTGAGCTGGATATTGCCTCAGCTGTGGGAGGCAGCATGGCTGACAGTGGTCAGTTGGAATCAGTGCTGGGGCACTGCTAGGAGCTCCTGGGCTGGACGAGAGGAGGAATGAGAGAGGAAGGGGAGATGGAGCAGGGGACAGAGGAGCAGAGGAAGGAAGAGGGAGACAGAGAAGCAGGAGGAGTAAGAGCAGCAGGAAGAGGTGGAATGCAGAAGTGGGGGAGAGGGGGGTGCACTTGGTCAGGGGTGGACAGGGAGAGGAGGAGAGGGAAGGGAGACCGGGTGCAGCCCAACCAAGGAGAGTGAAGGAAGACTCTGGGCAGAGTCCCAAAGAAAAGGTGCCCAGTGTGGCGGCCCTGCTTGCACAGACCATTGAGCTCTGGCTCCCCCCCCCACAGCTGGGCGGACCCTGGGTCCCAGTCTGCTCTTGCATGGACAGGTGGGCTGGCCCTGAGACATGCTGTCCATCCATTCCCAGCGACTGGGAGACAAGCAGCTGCTTAATGGACCAGAGTCCCTCGTAATGGAGCCAGCTGAGGTGATGCTATCCTGCAGCATGGTTTTTCCAGTGCCCCCGTAGAAGCATAGACTTGTAAGGGACCTGCATGGTCATCTAGTCCAACCGCCTGCCTGCAGCAGGAAATCCTCCTAGAGCAGTGGTTCCCAAACGGAGTCAGGACCTACTAGAGGGCAACCTGATTTTTGGTGGGCTGTCAAATGGTGCTGGAAAGATCTGATCACTAATTGCCTCAAGCCCTGAGGCCCTTCAGAAATCACCTGCCTCCCCCCTTACTGCCCAGGGAGGCTCTGCCTCACCTACCTTCCATCCCCACACAGGGAAGCTCTGCCTCACCTGCCTCCCCTCCCACCGCACAGGGAGGCTCTGCCTCACCTGCCTCTTCCAACTGAACAGGGAGGCTCCACCGCACCTGCCTCTACCGACCACACAGGGAGGCCCTGCCTCACCTGCCTCCCCCCCCCACTGCACAGGGAGGCCCTGCCTCACCTGCCTTCCATCCACAGCACAGAGAGGCTCTGCCTCACCTGCCTCTTCCGACTGAACAGGGAGGCTCCACCTCACCTGCCTCTACCGACCACACAGGGAGGCCCTGCCTCACCTGCCTCCCCCCCCACTGCACAGGGAGGCCCTGCCTCACCTGCCTTCCATCCACAGCACAGAGAGGCTCTGCCTCACCTGCCTCTTCCGACTGAACAGGGAGGCTCTGCCTCACCTGCCTGTCCCCTCACTGCACAGAGAGGCTCCACCTCACCTGCCTCCCCCACCGCACAGGGAGGCCCTGCCTCACCTGCCTCCCCCCCACCGCACAGTCTTGGAGGCTCTGGACGTCTTTCCTCCCTGCGGAGGCATGCAAGGGTTAAAAGGAGCGACTCCGGATTCCTAGAGAGGCGAATGGGGGGAAGGGAAGGAGCAGTGGGGCAGCCACTTTCTTCCCCGCCCCTTCCTCTGCGCACATGCGTGGTGTCAGTGCCTGTCTGGTGAGTCTCTGGGTGGTTGGGGGTGCTGGAGCTTTGGGGGGAGGGGGAGACCCCCAGGCCCCAGAGCCAGCTGGGGAGGGGAGGTGCTGCAGCCCCCTTTGCATGCCCAGCTTTGGACCTGCTTTGGGCAGCTGCTCTGAAGAGCTTCACTCCAGTGCTGGGGGGTGACAGGGCCTTGGGAAGCAGGACTGGGGCTGGGCGTACATGGGGGGCTGCAAGGAGGGCCCTGGGTGGGTGTGGAACTGGTCCCCTGCAGCTGTTCCAGTGGCCCTGCTGAGGGCTGGGGGCTCTTTCACCCTGCTGTGTGTTTAATTCGTATACTGTCCTTAAGGTACCGCCCCAGGTTGTCCTTACGTATGCCTTGCAACTGCCCTGAGGTATGTGCGGTGGGTGGGGAGGCAGGTGGGGCAGAGCCTCCCCTCCGGGGTCCTTCAGAAAGGAGCAATGCGACAACCAAGGAAGACCATGAGGTCCTAGAGCAGCAGGGAGGTGGGGAGGCAGGGGAGGCAGAGCCTCCCCTCTGGAGTCTCTTGGGGACTGGACAAGTTTCTGGAGGAAAAATCCATTACGGGTTACAAGCCATGATGTGTATGCGCAACCTCCTGATTTTAGGAATGGGTTAAGTCAGAATGCCAGATGTAGGGGAGGGCACCAAGATGAGGTCTCTTGTTATCTGGTGTGCTCCCTGGGGCATTTGGTGGGCCACTGTGAGATACAGGAAGCTGGACTAGTTAGGCCTATGGCCTGATCCAGTGGGGCTGATCTTATGTTCTTAATTCCCAGGAGGCCTTGCAGGTCTCTTGTTATCTGGTGTGCTCCCTGGGGCATTTGGTGGGCCGCTGTGAGATACAGGAAGCTGGACTAGATGGGCCTATGGCCTGATCCAGTGGGGCTGTTCTTATGTTCTTATGAGTCCTTTGAGAAGCTGCACTGGCGCTGTGTGAGGAGCCCAGGCGCTCTCAAAAGAATGTGGGGGGAACCGGCAGTGCTCTGTTGAGCAGATGGTTGAGAAAGGTCTGAGATACATGAGAAGCATTCCCTGAAGGCCATCTGGGATGTCCCATTGAGCAGCAAACCTCCCGTAGAATATACATTAATATATACCTCACTGTTGCAACATTTACAGTGAAGTTCTTTACAAGCAACCCTACTGGGTCAGTGGGATTTGATGGGGGCCAAGCGCGAACCTGACAAATATTAGGTGAGTTACAGTGTCAGTCCAATGTTCTAGAAAACAGCCACGGTAATGTTAACAGTGAAACGGAGTTTCAGGAGGTTTCAGGTTATGTCAAAGGAACATAAGAAATTTTGTGCTGTTCTCTAACTAGCAGCAAAGTTTCTTTGCGAGGTCAAGTCTTCTTTGCAAGTCTTTCCAAGAGTGGCCACACTAAGCATAGCTTTCTGGCCCCCACTTATTCAGGGGGATTGCCAGGGCTGTGGGATGCCAGCATGGCTGCTCTCTGCTGCTGGCCCTCGGAGGTGCCCCCTGGGATCCAGCCACAACCACCCTCTCCCCTCCGTCAAGCATAAATAGAATTCAGGGATTCCAGGAAGTTTACAGAACGGTAGCTGTGAGAACACCAGATGTGGTGAAAAGAAGGTGAAATTGCATTCTGTGTCCCCTTTTGCATATGTGACTGAATATTCACACAGTGCCATTTCCTGGGCAGCTCTGCAATTGCAGCTCAGGCTTCCTGGCTCCCAGGTGAATACTGTAAGTGTCATCACTCGAAGAGCAATGTAGTGTTTTCCTTCAGGATGCCAAATGGCAGGCAGGGTCAGCATTTGTCTTGCCAGGACAGAAGAAAAAACTCAGGCAACCAGCTGGTCTGATTTGCCAGATAAACAACCAAAAAATGCCCACCTTAATTTCTTTTTTCCAATGAAGGCCAAAGAGTGTGAGTGTGTGTGTGTGTGTGTGATGTTAAAAGAGTGGGACACTATTTCTGAGCAGAAACTGCTTTATTCTTTCAGTGTCTGGTGTCTTTTGAGGAGGAGCTCTGAGTTTCACGGAGGAGGAGTGGGATCTACTGGTTCCAGGCCAAAAGGCTCTACACTGGAGCGTCATGCTGGAGAATTATGAGAACATGGCTTCTCTGGGTGAGGACACCCTTTTCCCCTGGTGGGCAGGAACCAAAGGCTTGAATTGATCGTCTTTTTTCCTCACTCTCGTGATTGCGCCACATAAATGGGATCTGTGGGGCTGGGATGTGTTCCTGGGCATGCCTGCTCTGCCGTGGTGATGCAGAGCCAAGCTTGACACTGTGGGGATGAAACAGCAGGATAGCAATACCTGAATAAACCATTCAATTGTGAAAAGTACAAAATCCCATTTGGGGACAAGCCAGACCCTTGATATGAGCGGCTGACAACTGATAGTGCTTGTTGCCCCTCGTCATTCTCCTTCCTCTGCACGATCCATTCCTCTGCTTGGCCCATTAATTGGTGGTTTGTCCAGGACCAGGTGCTGCTGCTAGAGGAATTTTGCATGATTTGCCTCTCCTATGTCCAGATCACCTCTACAGAAGAATGTGGGATTTTTAAAGGCTACATTAACTTGGCGTGGTTACTCAGTGCCCTGGCTTGGTGTCACCCATGACTTGCACTGATTGGCCTACTGTACTGGGGCATGATGGAGGTCTGATCCGGTTCTTTCATGGGACATGGAACCTTTCATGCGTGAGGGCAAAGCTGGGCCAGGAATAAGGTGATTTCAGTCTTCCAGCCTGGGAACCAGGAACACCTTAATATTTTGCACTTGTAAGCAACTCATTCCTTTGCTTCCTTTTCAGAGGAGTTTCCCAAAACTGCCTTCGTTTCCCAGCTAGAACAAGGGGAAGGTCCATTTGTCAAGGTTCTCAAGGAAGAAGAGCTATCGGCAGGTAAGTTGCTTATGTTTGGAGGCTCCTCTTTCTGTGACCTGGAAATTCTTGGGGTTTCTGCAGAGGGATGGTGGTTTCTGGGAATTGTGTCTTATTTCACGTAGGACAGACAGGCCCATCCCAAATGTATTCTCTGCTTCAGGGAGACCCAGTGAGGAAGAACTGGGGGGAAACTATTATTAATTATTATTATTATTAACAGTATTTATATACTGCTTTTCAACTAAAAGTTCACAAAGCGGTTTACAGAGAAAAATCAAATAACTAAATGGCCTCCTGTCCCAAAAGGGCTCACAATCTAAAAAGATGCAAAAAGAACACCAGCAGACAGCCACTAGGACAGTGCTGGGTGGGCCAGTTACTCTCCCCCTGCTAAAAAAAGGAGCACCCACTTGAAAAAGTGCCTCTTATCCAATTATAATTAGGGGTTATACCCAAACTATACATTGGAAGGGAAGTATCATAATGGTAGCACAACCCCCAGCCTGCATGTGTCCCAATTTGATATCAGGCCTCATTGGGCTTTGGAGGAAGCAAACCCTCTCCTCATTGTTGAATGAATTGGTGAGGAATTCCCCCTGGCAGTTTCTACATTGGGCCTCCCATTGCTTTTTCAGTGTGAATCTTGGGTCAGGCAGCGCCTTTCTCTGTCCACCTCTGCTTGTCACCCTGGTCAAATTCATAGGAAGGTATCAAGGAGCGCAGGGACAGAGCGTGTGCCAGAAAAGCCCCACAGAGAGGCAAAGCTCAGATAGGGGCCACAAATCTGAATGAATTGGTGGATCTCGACAGGGATTTGCATTACAAAAACGATTGTTAGATCTTCTACATCAACATGATGGAGAAGAGGAAAGCAAGAAGCGCCCCTTCACTACCAGGTGGGAAACGAACCATAAAGGCAGGGCTTTTGGTAACCAGTTACCCATAATAAACATGTCCGGATTGCGGCTTGGTCTCTGCAGTGGTCTTGAGAGGAAGGAGGAATGGGGGATGATCCTGGTTTCTGAATGGGCAAGAAGGCAGCAGGGAGTCCAGAACAGGCCAGCCCAAAACAGGATTGGACTGTGTGGAAGCCACCTTCTTCTGACTCAGACCCTTGGCCATCTAGCTGCTGCTGCCATGGACTGGTTGGGGCCCTCCAGGGTTTCAGGCAGGGATCTTCCCAGATCTGCCTGGCGTTGGTGCTGCAGACGGATAATCAACTGATCCCTCTGTTTCCTTCTCAGAGGAATCTCCCAAGCCTGCCTTTGATTCCCAGATGGAACAAGGGGAAGGGCCATTTGTCCAGGTTCTCAAGGAAGAAGAGGAATCTGCAGGTATCTTGCTTATTATTAACAACAGTATTTAAATACTGCTTTTCAATGAAAAGTTCACAAAGCAGTGAAAATCAAACTAACGGCTCCCTGTCCCAAAAGGGCTCACCATCTAAAAAGATGCAGAAGCACCAGCAGGCAGCCACTAGAAAAGACACTGCTGGGGTGAGGAGGGCCCAGTTCCTCTCCCCCTGCTAACTAAAAGAGGAGCACCCACTTGAAAAAGTGCCTCTTACCCAGTTAGCAGGGCCAATGCACAAGCAGGGGCTTATGTCTGGAGGTGCCCCCTTTGTGGCCTGGGAATTGTGAGGTTTTCAAAGAGGGCCGATGGGTTCTGCGTCTTGTGTTTTGTTTCACCCGGGACAGATAGACCCATCCCAGATATGTTCCCTCTTTCCTTACGGAGCTTAGGGACACCCAGTGACGAAGGACTCGAGGGAAACTGTCCATTGGGAAGGAGGCATTAAAATGGGTAGCATAATCCCCTTTATAGCTGACGATTTCTCTGTGGGGCCTCCCTTTGCATCTAACTTGTTCCGTGTGATCTTGGGTCAGGCAGCACCTCATTACCTGCCCGTCACTGTTTGTCACTCTGGTAAAATTCAAAGGAAAGTATGACGGTGTGCTGGGACAGACGGTGTGGCTGAAATTCAGACAGGTGCCTTCCTTTTTACTGCCTCCTGGTCTCCAGCTGGCCCATAGGAGGCTGTGGAGGTGCAGCTGCCTGCTCTGAACCACCCTAGGACTTGGGCTTTGTGGGACAGAGGGAAACAGCCTTCTCCTGAGTCAGGCCCAGCACTGCTACTACCGACTAGTTGGGGCTCTCCAAAGTCTCAGGCAGGGAACTTTCTCAGCCCTACCTGGAGTTGGTGCAGGGGACTGATCCTGGGATTTCTTGCATGCCAGTCGGGTGCTCTCCCACTGAGCTTCAGCGGATCCTTGTTTGCCTGGGCTTCCCAGAAGGTTAGAATGGTAGTGCTCCAGTTAGGGCCCTGCTCAGGTTGTGAAAAGGCAGGAGAACCCCATATCTGTTAAGAACATAAGAACAGCCCCACTGGATCAGGCCATAGGCCCATCTAGTCCAGCTTCCTGTATCTCACAGCGGCCCACCAAATGCCCCAGGGAGCACACCAGATAACAAGAGACCTCATCCTGGTGCCCTCCCTTGCATTGGCATTCTGACATGGCCCATTTCTAGAATCAGGAGGTTGCACATACACATCATGGCTTGTAAACCGTAATGGATTTTTCCTCCAGAAACTTGTCCAATCCCCTTTTAAAGGCGTCCAGGCCAGACGCCATCACCACATCCTGTGGCAAGGAGTTCCAGAGACTGACCATACGCTGAGTAAAGAAATATTTTCTTTTGTCTGTTCTAACCCTCCCAACACTCAAATTTAGTGGATGTCCCCTGGTTCTGGTGGTATGTGAGAGTGTAAAGAGCATCTCTCTATTCACTTTATCCTTCCCATGCATAATTTTGTATGTCTCAATCATGTTCCCCCTCAGACGTCTCTTTTCTAGGCTGAAGAGGCCCAAACGCTGTAGCCTTTCCTCATAAGGAAGGTGCCCCAGCCCTGTAATCATCTTAGTCTCTCTCTTTTGCACGTTTTCCATTTCCACTTGTACTTTTTAAGATGTGGTGACCAGAACTGGACACAATACTCCAGGTGTGGCCTTACCATAGATTTGTACAACGGCATTATAATATTAGCTATTTTGTTCTCAATACCTTTTCTAATGATCCCAAGCATGCAATTGGCCTTCTTTACTGCCACCGCACATTGGGTCAACACTTTCATTGGGTCAACACTTGGGAGTCCACCACCACCCCAAGATCTCTCTCCTGATCTGTCACAGACAGCTCAGAACCCATCAGCCTTTATGTGAAGTTTTAATTTTTTGCCCCAATGTGCATTACTTTACACTTACTTACATTGAAACGCATCTTCCATTTTGCAGCCCATTCTGCCAGTCTGGAGAGATCCTTCTGGAGCTCCTCACAATCACTTCTGGACTTCACCACTCAGAAAAGTTTGGTGTCGTCTGCAAACTTAGCCACCTCACTGCTCACCACTGTCTCCAGGTCATTTATGAAGAGGTTGAAGAGCACCGGTCCCAGGACAGATCCTTGGGGCACACCGCTTTTCACCTCTCTCCATTGTGAAAATTGCCCATTGACACCCATTCTCTGTTTCCTGGTCTTCAACCAGGTCTCAATCCAGGAGAGGACCTGCAATCTAATTCCCTGACTGTGGAGTTTTTTCAGTAGCCTTTGGTGAGGGACTGTGTTGAACGCCTTCTGAAAGTCCAGATATATGTCTACGGGTTCCCCCGCATCCACATACCTGTTGACCTTTTCAAATAATTCTAAAAGGTTTGTGAGGCAAGACTTACCCTTACAGAAGCCATGCTGATACTCCCTCAGCAAGGCTTGTTCGTCCATGTGTTTTAAGATTCTATCTTTGATGAGGCATTCCACCATCTTACCCGGTATAGATGTTAGGCTGACTGGCCTATAGTTTCCTGAGTCCCCCCTCTTTAACTTTTTAAAGCTTGGTTTGACATTTGCTGTCCTCCAATCTTCTGGCACTGTGGCCGTTTTGAGGGACAAGTTGCATATTTTAGTCAAGAGATCAGCAACTTCATTCTTTAATTTTTTAATAACTCTTGGGTGGATGCCATCAGGGCCTGGTGACTTACTGATCTTTAATTTATCAATGAGGTCTGAAACATCTTCTCTTCCAACCTCTATCTGACTTAATTCCTTGGTCAGGAGGGGCCATTCGGGCAGCAGTATTTGCCCGAGGTCTTCTGCCATGAAGACAGATGCAAAGAACTCATTTAATTTCTCTGCCATCTCTAAGTCTCCTTTTATCTCCCCTTTCCCTCCCTCACCATCCAGAGGGCCAACCGCTTCTCTAGCAGGTTTCCTGCTTCTAACGTATTTGAAGAAGCTTTTATTATTCCCCTTAATGTTGCTGGCCATGCGTTCCTCATAGTCTCGCCTGGCCTCCCGTATCACCTTCTTACATTTCTTTTGCCACAGTATACGTTCCTTTTTATTCTCTTCATTAGGGCAAGACTTCCATTTACGGAAGGAAGTTTCCTTGCCCTTTACGGCCTCTCTAACTTGGCTGGTTAGCCACGCGGGCACCTCCTGGACTTAGTCAAGCCCTTCTTCCTTTGCGGTATACACTTCCGCTGGGCCTCTATTACTGTTGATTTGAGCAACCTCCATGCACTCTGTAGAGGTTGGACTCTTTTTACCTTCCCTTTCAACCTCCTTCTAACCAGCCTCTTCATTTGAGGGAAGTCCGCTCATCGGAAGTCAAGGGTTTTTGTGAGAGATTTGCCCGGTATTCTTCCCCCAACGTGCATGTCAAAACGGGTCGCAGCATGATCGCTGTTCCCCAATGGCTCAGTAACATTGACATCTCTAACCAGGTCCTGAGTACCATACAATATTAAATCCAGAGTCACCTGTCCTCTGGTGGGCTCCATGACTAGCTGCTCCAAGGCACAGTCATTTAGCATGTCAAGGATTCCGGTCTCCTTTTCGTGACCGGAACACAATTGACCCAGTCTATATGAGGATAATTGAAGTCCCCCATTGAAGTCCCCCATAATTGAAGTAACCCTGTCCCTCCTTGTCACCTCCCTGATCTGTTTCCTCATTTCAAGGTCCCCGTCTGGTTTCTGGTCTGGAGGACGATAGTACGCCCCCAGTATTACATCAGTCCACAGGCCTGGTAATTTAACCCACACTGATTCTACAGTGGAGTTGGACCCACCTTCAATCTCTACTTTGCTGGATTCTATCCCTTCCTTAACATAAAGGGCCACCCCACCTCCAACACGCCCCTCCCTGTCCCTCCTGCAGAGTTTATACCCCGGGATTGCGGTATTCCACTGATTCCCCACACTCCACCAGGTTTCCGTTATGCCCACTATGTCAATGTTTTCCCTGGTCGCCAGACATTCCAGTTCTCCCATCTTTGCTTGGTGACCAACTTGCTCTCATCTTTGCTCGGAGACCAACTTTGTTCTCTACTTGCTTGACTTCCCAGTTTCTTTATAGAGAAAGAATTGGAGGGGGAGGAAGGGAATGGCTGGCATTCTGCCTTCCAGGATCAGTGCAGCTGTTTCTGTTGCATGTTCATAGGTATGAGAGTTCTGAGAACTTGCGTCCCCTCCTCGCCCTGCCTCCTGCACGGTTGGGGGTGCAGGGCAGATTGGAATCAGGTTGCTTTGGAATACCTCAGTAACACAGGCCAACACACATTTTGCTTCCTTAAACGTTGCACCAATTCCTGGGTATATTTGGGGTGCTAATTCCAAAAATGGCATGGCTTCCTCATGAGGAAGTTGCTTGAACCATTCACTAATGAAACTATGCCGTATCTCCAAAACTAGATTTGATAGGCAAAACTGATGCCATTTTTGGAATCAGCACCTCAAATTCATATCAGACCACCATAAATTTTGGGAAAAACTTTTCTGAGCCTCAATTTTGTAGGCCTGTGTTAATACTCATAACATAAGCATACTCATAACGTACTCATAAGCAACTCAGAAGCAGCAGTTACCGGTTATAAGTCTTTGCTCAATTGGCGTAGAGCATGACGCCAGGGGCTGCTTTCGTCGGTGGGAGAGATCATTGCATCTCATTGGGCAGCTACCGCCCGCCTTAAGCTGGGCAGTCCCCAGCCAGTAAGGTGTTAAGGCCCATATCCAGGGAGACAGACCAGGGACAGACTGCACTTGTTCCCAGTGTGGAAGGGATTGTCACTCCCGAATTGGCCTTTTCAGCCACACTAGACGCTGTTACAGAACCACCATTCAGAGCGCGATACCAGAGTCTTTTGAGACTGAAGGTTGCCAACAAAGTAAGCAACTTATCCCTTTGCTTCCTTCTCAGAGGAATTTCCCAAACCTGCATTCGTTTCCCAGCTGGAAGAAGGAGAGGGTCCGTTTGTCCAGGTTCTCAAGGTAGAAGAAGAAGAATCGGCAGGTAAGTTGCTTATGTATGGAGGGGCCCCCTTTGGGACCTGGGAATTGTTGGGGTGTCCAAGGAGGGCTGATGGATTTTGTGAATTTTGTTTTATTACACCCAGATCCAACACAGGTATATTCCCTCTTTCCTGTTGTTCTGGGAGACCCAGGGAGAAAAACTCAGGAGAAACTGTACATTGGAGGGAGGCATCGCAGTGGGTAGCGCAACCCCCCAGCCTGCATGTGTCCCAATCCGATATCAGGCCTCATTGGGTTTTGGAGGAAGGAAACCCTCTCCTCGTTGTTGAATAAAGTGGTGAGGAATTCCCACTGGAAGTTTCTACGCTGGGCCTCCCGTTGCTTTTGACTTCAGGGTAGATCTTGGATCAGGCAGCTCTTTCTCTGTCCACCTCTGCTTGTCACCCTGGTCAAATTCAGAGGAAGGTATCAAAGGGCGCAGGGACAGAGCGTGTGCCAGAAAAGCCCCACAGAGAGACAAACTCCGGTAGGGGTATGGGAGTCGCCTCCCTGCCCCCTGCGCTTTTGAGGGTGCAGGACAGCCGAGAATTGGCTTTCTCAATATTTCATACTCATAATATTTTATACTCATCTCTTTGTTTCCTTCCCAGAGGAATTTCCCAAACCTGCCTTCGTTTCCCAGCTGGAAGAAGGGGAGGGTCCGTTTATCCAGGTTCTCAAGGTAGAAGAAGAATCAGAAGGTAACCTGCTTATGTCTGGAGGTGTCCCCTTTGTGGGCTGGGAATTGTGGGGTTTCCAAGGAGGGCAGATGGATTCTGTGTATTGTGTTTGAACACAACTGACAGACCCATCCCAGATACATTCCCTTTTTCTGGTTGCTTAGGGAGACCCAATGAGGAAGAACTCATGGCCAGATGCAAGGGCGGGCACCAGGATGAGGTCTCTTGTTATCTGGTGTGCTCCCTGGGGCATTTGGTGGGCCGCTGTGAGATACAGGAAGCTGGACTAGTTGGGCCTATGGCCTGATCCAGTGGGGCTGTTCTTATGTTCTTATCTAGCTTATGTGTAGAGGTACCTTCTTTGTGGCATAGGAATTTTTGGGTTTCCACTGAGCACTCATGGATTTTCTGTATGTTTTAATATCTTGCCTAGGACAGGCAAACCCATCAGGATGCAAGTTTGTACCTACTTGGATACCTCCCCTCATCTCTCTCTCCTCAGAACTCCCTGCATGGGCTGTAAAGACTGACTTGGTCCCAAGCCCCACAATGTCAATCTCTTTTCCTGATTTATCACTTCTGTTATCCCAGATATATTCCCTCCTTCCTGTTGCTCGGAGAGACCCAATGAGGAGGAGCCTGGTTCGGCGGCCAGTGGCTGCGAGCTTCCAGAGGATGGCGCCAGAGCCGCTGCAAGCAGCCAAACAGGTATTTCTGTGTATATTTTTACTGGAGTTTGACAGGTGCCTTGCATGGCCAGCAAGGAAAGAGGAAAGGCAGGTAGCTGGTGGGCAGGTAGGAGCCCATGGGGTGGTCCACCCTGGGCACAAGCCATGTAAGGGTGCCAACAGTTGTGCCCTTGCAATGTATGTTCATTGATATAGTTCTGGGGTGTCCAAACTTTTTGGCAGGAGGGCCACATCATCTCTCTAACACTGTGTCAGGGACCAGGAAAAAAAGAGTTAATTTACATTTCAAATTTGAATAAATTTACATAAATGAATACATTAGAGATGGAATTTATAGGAATGCATGAAGGTCTTGCAATAGCTCATGGCCTATAAAAGTCCCTGCACAAAGCAAGGTCGACCTTTCCTTTGCTGCCACTGCTGCATCACAGACATGAAACAGCAAGCAGTGGAGGGAGCCCTTGTCCCACAGCTCACACGAGAGGTCAAACAATTGGCCTTCACGCTGAGAGCAGTTGCATTGGTCCAGCACGGGCTCCAGCAAGTCTCTGGAGGGCCAGAGTCTCATTAGAGACTGGGGGCTCCCAGCAGGCCGCACTGGGAGTCCTCGAGGGCCGCAAGTGGGCCGGGGTTTGGGCACCCCTGATAGAGTTGAATTAAAATGCCACAAATGCTGAATCAAAAGTTGGCTTCCTGAAAGGTTTAAAACAAACTTGGTTGGCCACCCTGTATTGGAAGGCTTGGGTGTTTGTGCCGTCTACTGGATGCTGGAAAAATTACTGCTGCCCCAGCCAAAACTCTTGTTCTCATGCACAGTCCGAGTGTTTGGCGGGGGGAGGGAGAGTTCAGTGAAGACAAGAGGTATCGACTCTGTTACTTCCTCGTACTCAAAAAGGCATCTCTGGTTAAAATTCCTGCAGGTGTTGGATTGCTGGCGTTTTTAAATGCTCTGAGTGGAAGTAGTGCAGAAGCGAAGCAGAGCGCTCGAGATCAAACCCTGATAGCATAAAGTCTATGGAAGCCGTGCATGCGCACTGCTAACTTCTGGGTCTGTAGTGTGCACGAGTGTGGGCAGCAGGAATCGCAGTGACCCAACTGGTTGGAAGACAAGCAGTTGGGAGTGTGAGAGAGGCCGGCTTTGCTGCTGGTGCTGCTCTGAAACTCCACAGCAGTGCTGTCTGTCCCCGGTGGTTATGGATGCATTAGCCGCAGCAGAAGCGGGCAGCCCTGAAGCAGCCAGCAGAATGAGAAAGAAAGACACCCGGGTGGAAAGCAAAGCATTACACTCACAGAAGCAGAATGAGGGTATGAGTGACACAGCATGGGGAAATCTTTCCTTGTGGAAGTGGCCGCTGGAGGAGGAAGAAGAGCTCTCCTGATCTGCTTGTGGAAGAACGCAGCTCCCCTCCCTCCAGTCAGGCCGTCTACCACTTGCTGATCACACCCTTGAGTGCTGCTGGCTTCTTGGGCCCAAGAAAGTCCCGTTTCACTAATTCCAGCGTCTGTCTGTCCCCATTGTCCAGTTGGCCGTTCCCTGGTGCCATCGTTGACCCGGAAGAGGAGGAGAGGACGGGGCATGTGTAGAGGTGTTTGAAAATGGTGTTATTTACCTTACCATTGCATTCAGTAAGACCTAGGCTTTAATCCTGTCTTACTCACCAGAAACAAACACTTTGAGGCATATACCTCACTTTGCATGCTGTTTTTAGTTAAACATCTCCTGCTGCCCCCAACATCTCCTGCCAAAATGCAATTTTTATTCCCTCCCTTAGTTCTTTGAAACCCATCTTCACTATGAAGCCGTGCGTGTCGATGCCTGTGTATAAATAACACAAGCCTGTGGATTTGAGGGTCAGAAAAACTGTTTTTCAAAATTTATGGTTGTTTTATATGAATTAGGGGCGCTAATTCCAAAAATGGCATCAGTTTTGCCCTATTGTATCTAGTTTTGGAGATACGGCATCGCATCATTAGTGAATAGTTGAAGCAACTTCCTCAGGAGGAAGCCGTGGGATAGGACCAGAACAAATCTCCCACAGATACCAAGGGGCTATTTTAATTTTTTTAAAATACAAACCCAGCTCCAGGTCTGCTGTCTCTGAAATCTGGAGACTGGAAGGGGTGGAGGAACCTCTCTAACTTGCTGCTTCTCCCTCCCTCTCTCTCTCCTTTGACACAGAAGGAGGACAGAGGGAACCACTACGGAAAGCAAAACAACGGGATAAAAAATGCCTGTGGCGTCAGGCCGTAAAAATTGAAAACCTAAAAAATTTCTCAAAATTGGACTTCCGATCAAAACAAGGGGTGATAAACAACGGAAGGCCAGTGCCTGAGCTGAAGGGCCTGCGTCAGAAAACCGGACGGACAATAACACGGTCGTTTCAAACGGAGTGGTACCACAGGAAAGACTGGCTGTGCGGTTGCGCCGCGACGAATCGCCTCTACTGCTTTCCCTGCCTTCTGTTCTCCACCACCACCACGGTTTGGACCAACGAGGGGTTCTGTGACTTGAAAAATCTACCAAGGAGTCTCAGCAAACACGAAAGATCAACAGCTCACATTCAAAGCCAAATTGCTTTGAAAACTTTTAGGACTTCAAGGACCGATCTGGCTCTGGATGAGCAGCGGAGGTTAAGTATCCGCTTCCACAACGCGAAGGTCAAGGAAAACCGCGAGATTTTGAAAGACCTCATCAACGCGACCTGCTTCCTGGCCAGGCAGGAACTAGCATTTCATGGGATCAACGAGAGCACCAGGTCTTCTAATCGGGGCAACTACGTGGAGCTGCTGCACGCTTTTGCGGAGAAAGATGACAAGTTAGCGAGACATTTGGCGACGTCCAGTGTTTTTTCCGGCTTATCCAGCCAAGTACAGAATGACTTAATTGAAGCAGTCAGTGAAGTAATTAGAAATGACATCCAAGAGGAGATTAATGCCACCCGGTTTGTTGCGGTTGAAGTGGACGAGACCACAGACATCACCGACAAAACCCAGGTCTCTGTAGTTTTGCATTATGTGGCTAAAGGGGAGGTGACTTGCGAGGTGAGGGAAGCGTTCTTGGGGTTTGACGACGTGAGCGAGGACAGGCGCGGACCAGTTGTTGCTGATTATGTTTTGGGAGTGTTGAGGAAATACAAGTGCGTTGAAAAGCTGGTAGCTCAGACCTACGACGGAGCCTCTGTGATGGCATCAGATCTGGATGAGGTGCAGGCCCGGATTAAAGCAAAGGTGCCCGAGGCCATGTTGACCCACTGTTATGCGCACAACTTGAGCCTGGTGCTCGCCAATTCAGCAAAATGTATGCCTGAGTGCAAAACGTTTTTTCGAACACTCGAGGGGCTTGCACTGTTTTTCAGTAAGTCGGCCAAGCGCGCCCACCTGCTGGACAGTGTTGTGAGACTACGTTTTCCAGGAGCAATGCCCACGAGGTGGAGCTCAAATTCAAGGCTAGTGCAAATAGTCAGTGTCCACCAACCAGATCTTCATGCTGTGTTCCGGATTATGAGTGAGAATCTCGATGGTTGGGACAGTGAGACCCAGATAATGGCCGCCGGGTATGATCTCTGGCTGTCGAAAGCGTCAACCTGCTTCTTCATCATGGTCTATGAGGAGGTCTTCATTGAAACCGATGCGCTGTTTTGTGTGCTGCAAAGGACTCCAATGGACATTGGCTTCTGCTGTGTAAAAATCCACAACACAATTGAAGTTGTGGAACGCCAGAGGCAAGAATTTGACAGTTTCTATGATCGATTTGAGCAGAGATGCCTCGCTTTTGGCCTGACAGACGATGCCCAAAGCGCACAGCCAATCAAAGAGGAGAGGAGAATACTATTTTATAACATTCTGGACAATATCAGTGTTCAGCTGAGAGCCAGGTTTGAACAATTTGGTGAGCTGGCTTTCGTTGGCTTGGTCGATTGCACGAAATTCTATGAACTGTCCCAACATTTTGACGACACCAGACTGCAGAGTCTGTCGAAATACGCAAGGCACTTTGACTTTGTGAGACTAAAGTCTGATCTTATTGGATTGTACAACTCGGCCATGGTGAGGAATGAATGCAAATCACCCAGGCAGCTCCTCAGCTTTTTGGCCCAGAATGATCTCATGCAGACAGTTCCTGAGGCCACGAAGTTGCTCCAGCTGGTGCTCACCATACCCGCTACAACTGCGTCCGTTGAAAGGTCGGTCTCCGCTTTGAAGCGACTCAAAACATACAGGCAGAATCGGACTGAGCAAGGACAGCTTTCCTCCCTGGCAATCATCTCTATTGAGTCAGAGAGACTCTTAAGACTAAAAGAAAAGAAAGACGACTTCTACAACAAAGTCACAGACATCTTTGTCCAGAAGGACGGGCGGACAGACTTCATTTACAAGTAAAGGTAAGACCACGCAAGGTACATATCTTCTTATGACTAGTGGAAGTGGAAGTGTATTGGGAAAATAAAGCGTGAATCAAATACGTAACTTACCTGTAGGCTGCGTGTGTGTTGTAAAGATATGAAAAATATGGTCGCCTAACCAATATTCATTGTGCAACCTGCCAATTGAATGGGGAGTTTAAGCTACCTCTGTTGGGATCGTATGGCTCTGATACTATCCAGTGCCTCCCCAGCCACTGACCTCGCAGCACATGTGCCCTAACATGCTCTCAGACCTCATGGGGCTTCAGAGGCGAAGGAAGCACTCCTAGGTGTTGAATGAATTGGGACGGAATTCCCACTGACCATTTGTGTGCGTAAGAACATCAGAACAGCCCCACTGGATCAGGCCATAGGCCCATCTAGTCCAGCTTCCTGTATCTCACAGCGGCCCACCAAATGCCCCAGGGAGCACACCAGATAACAAGAGACCTGCAAGGCTTCCTGGGAATTGTAGTTAAGAACATAAGAACAGCCCCACTGGATCAGGCCATAGGCCCATCTAGTCCAGCTTCCTGTATCTCACAGCGGCCCACCAAATGTCCCAGGGAGCACACCAGATAACAAGAGACCTGCAAGGCTTCCTGGGAATTGTAGTTAAGAACATAAGAACAGCCCCACTGGATCAGGCCATAGGCCCATCTAGTCCAGCTTCCTGTATCTCACAGAGGCTCACCAAATGCCCCAGGGAGCACATCAGATAACAAGAGACCTCATTCTGGTGCCCTCCCTTGCATCTGTCATAGACCATTTCTAAAATCAGGAGGCTGCACATACACATCATGGCTTGTAACCCATAATGGATTTTTCCTCCAGAAATTTGTCCAGTCCCCTTTTAAAGGCATCTAGGCCAGATGCCATCACCACACCCTGTGGCAAGGAGTTCCACAGACTGACCACACGCTGAGTAAAGAAATATTTTCTGTCCTAACCTCAATTTCTGTCCAAACCTCCTAAAACACTCAATTTTAGTGAATGTCCCCTGGTTCTGGTGTTATGTGAGAGTGTAAAGAGCATCTCTATCCACTCTATCTTTCCCATGCATAATTTTGTATGTCTCAGTCATGTCCCCACTCAGGCGTCTCTTTTCTAGACTGAAGAGGCCCAAACACTGTAGGCTTTCCTCATAAGGAAGGTGCCCCAACCCAGTAATCATTTTGGTTGCTCTCTTCTGCACCTTTTCCATTTCCACTATGTCCTTTTTGAGATGTGGTGACCAGAACTGGACGTGTGCGGGGCCTCCAGTTGCATTAAACTTGCACAGTGTGGAGCTTGGGTCAGGCAGAGCCTCTTTGTCTGCCCATTTAGTCGGGAATTGGCTGTTAATCTTAACAAAGGCTTAGGCCCAGATTCTATCCAGTTTTCCAGCACTGAGCTATGCCAATGGGACATGTGCTGCATCCTGCAGTTGGGGGGCACTCAGGGAGGCCTCCTCAAAGTAAAGGAACGCTTGTTTCCTTACCTAGGAGCTGCATTGCCCTTATGTCGGTGCTGGCAAGTGGGTTAGGATTGCACCCACAGTCACTTAATCTCCCCAGCATCCTCCCTAACAGCTTACCTTGTCCTCCTTTGCTCATTCCTCCACAGTTTTTTTTCCTGATGTTAAGATTTTCGTGCTTCTGGTCTTTGCTCTAAAAATGGCACCCGTTACGCTCAGCAGACCAGTGATGAAGCGGATTCCTCTAGGAGTCCATCCATGACATCTCCTGGGCTGAACTCATTTTCCTCTGCAGGCAATTGGTGTAAAGATCAAAAAGAGAAAGGAAACAATTTGTAGGCTGGCCAGGTTATGTTAACCTGCTTTTAAACTCGGTATATGCAGTGTTAGTCCCCAGAAGTAAAAGCTCTAAAAGGGGCTCACAATTAAAAAGGAGACTCCCCATTGCCAATTATCAGGCAATCGTGGTCTAGCAGCACTGCTGTAGCTGTGTCCATCCCATGACCAGGTGATAGACCATATTGGAAGGGGCCACATATCCTTTCATTCTTCACATTGGCAATGTCTGTTTGAACACTGAGATAAGCCCCATTTCCTTCTTCATCCCAGAACTGTGCCTCTTCTAGTGGTGGCTTGCTGACATTTCCTTTAGGAGACCCTTTGGGACAAGGAAGCAGGGTATAAATATTCTTCCTGCTGATGATTTCTCAGCTGAATCCTAGTCAGTATTCTCTCTTTTTTTTTCTTCTTCCAGGAGGTGATGAACAGGAGAGGGGGGTTCCCGAGAAGCCGAAAGCAGTGGCGCCAGAGACAATCCAGCTGGAAGGGGAAGAGACTTTGGGGGATCAAGAGGGGTCAGTGTGGAAACAAAGCAGGGCCCCAATGAAATTCCAGTCCAAGAAGATAGCCATATAGGAAAGAAAAGGAATCTGTGCCTTATTTCTGTAAGGAAGCCAGCCGATATAAATTAAACCTTGTTGCACATTGCAGAATCCACGCAGCATAGAAACCATGTGTATTTTGAAAGTCAGACATCGCTACTTACATTACTTCAAAGAGTCCACACAAAGGGGAACGCTGAGGAACCCGGTGGGTCACAGAGACAGGGCATCCATGTCATGCCAGCTGAACAAGGGAAAGAAGTACAGAAAGAACAACTGAGTGTCCTGTACAGGTGAAGACATTCATTAGTGAATCAAGACTTCAGCAGAGGAGAAATCTTGTAAATGCTTAGAGTGGGAACTTTCATTGCAAGTGGAAACCTTCCATATCTTATCCATTCCAGAATGCACATGGGGAGGAAGCATATGACTGCCTGGAGTGTGGAAAGAGCTTCAGCTGGAGTGCAAACCTTTGCTCACATCAAAGAATTCACACGGCTTTCCACTGAAGCCACCTGTGGCAAATGCCGCCGCCCCCCTGTGAGGCTGCATGTGGGATTCACGGGGGAGGGGAGAGGTGTGACAGAAGCAGGAAAAAAAAACATAGAAGTATCTGTTCAAAAACATCAGAAGGATCTTTTTAATCCAGTTTGTTGAAGTTTTGTTTATTCGCGAAGCTGCGTTAAAATCCCCACAAGCAAAGTCTCTCCCTACTAGGATCCCTATACAAAACTTAGAACAAGTGTTCTGTTTAGCACTGGTCGATACACGGTGTCACGCAGCAATTCTAGCGTTCCTCTTAGGCTAAGCTCCCACAAATTTTATTGCTCCAAAAGCCTTTCGGTGCTGCCAATAGCCTGACACTTCTGGGCACAAAATAGATCCTTCATTTGGAGCAGGGCAGCTGGAGAGAGGCTGTAGCAGGAGGCACCCTGATTCTGCCATCTCCTCGGACCTTCCAGAACCTTCCACTTAGTGCAGTGGCTTCCAGTGGTTGCCCTGGATGCTGCCAGAGTAACAACAACAACAACAACAACAGGTATTTATATACCGCCTTTCTTGGTTTTTATTCAAGACTTTATTCAAGGCGGTTTACATAGGCAGGCTTATTAAATCCCTTATTAAACAGGGATTTTTACAATTGAAAGAAGGTTCTTTCTTTCAAGAACCACAACATTCAGGTGTTTCATTCTGATCTGGCTTCACATTCTGGCCTCCATCCTCCCACGCTCAGAGCAGATGGAATCGCTCGGCTTCAGCTTGTCAGCTGCTCCAAGGTCGCACGGTGCCGGTGGCCTCGAACTGGCGACCTTGTGGATGTTATCTTCAGGCAGACGGAGGCTCTACCCTCTAGACCAGACCTCCCCAGTAAGCCAGCAGGGGATCCCAGAACAACTTCAGGGGCCCAGCATGCATCTTCCTGTGTATCCTGGCCCTGGAACAAGTCTCTCTGGAGGCGCCCCTCCACATCCTTGAGGGCCTGGGAGACTTGAGCATTGTAGTTGATTCTTAGCTAAAATGTAGCTGGCCTTGACTCCCAGAGCTTAGCTAGAATTCCAGGTAACCGTGGCTGTTAAAGACACAGACTGAGCTGACCTTGCTGCATGAAGCATATCCAGAAGATCCAGATTTGGCCGGGGCTGTGGCTCCATGTGCTGCCTTCTTTGAGGCCATGGGCAAGGCCACCAGAGCACAGGGTTTCCATCGGTGTATGGGGAAGGCTTGCCACAAACAGCTGATGGGCGTACTCCAGAGAGGGACGTCTCGCGCACCAGCCTGAACTTCAATGATAAACCTGCTCGTTTTGAAATGTTGACCCATTCTGAAAAGGAGACAATGGGGTTGGGATGCAGGGATGTGCGGTGGATGGGGGGGCAAGTGAGGCAGAGCCTCCCCACCAAAGTCTTTTGAAAAGCACTGCTGTGTGTGAGGTGCTCTGCTTGTGCACCTCAACTCCAGTGGGGAGACTGCCTCACCTGTCTCCCTATCCACCGCATGCCCCTGGTGGGATGGGGGTCCCAGTGATACTTTGGGGGGTGGGGGGTGGGGGAGTGGAGTATCATTATTGCTATAATGCTAATTTGGATTACTGCCGTCAGGCCCAGGAGCAGCTCTGGAGGGCCAGGGTAGCACCCCTCTCTGATGCGCCGTTCTGCATAGCCGGGCCTACTACCAAAAGCAGTGCGCAACTGTGCACCAGTGGCCTCTGCAAGTGCCCTGGCACCAGTAAGTCAGCACAGAGGGTGGGCGGTGGGTAGGACAGGGAGGGAGGACTGGAACAGAGACATGGATGGGAAGGTTCAAGGCTGAGAAGGGCAGGATTGCCTGGTGCAAGCTGGAGTGAACCCATAGGACAGTGGCAGTGCCATGACTGCCAGTATCCACTTCATACCTGCTCCCAGCACCCTCCCTCCAGGCCCAGATCCTACTTCCTCCAAGCCCATCCCCCTGCACCAACCCTGCCAACGGCAGAGCTGCTGCTGTGCGCATGCTGCTGCTTGCAATTTGGCAAGCGGCCTGTCGGCACACAGCAGCAACCCAGCTTTTGCATCACCAGGACGTGCTCCGTGCTGCTGGAACACAGTTTTCAGCATAAGAAACTAAGACGAGGCCTGCAGGCTCAGGCCAAGGCCCATCTCGTTCCGCTTCCTGTATCTCACAGCGGCCCACCAAATGCCCCAGGGAGCACACAAGACGACATGATTCCTCCATCCTGTTGCCACTCCTTGCCTCTGGCATTCCGAGGTAGCCTGCTTCTAAAGCCCAGAGTTGCACATGCTTGTCACGGCTTGTGCCCTGTGATGGATCTTTCCAATTCCCCTTTCCTAGGTTTTTGGGTGCCATCACCACATCCGGTGACAAGGAGTTCCACAGACTGATTACTTGCTGGGTAAATAAATATTTTCTCTGCCCTAACTCTCCCACCACTCAGTTTTGTGGGTTCTAGTGTTGTGCAAGGGAAAAGAACTTTCCTCTCTCCCTTCTGTGCAGAACTGCATATGTCTCAACCATGTCCCCTCTCAGGTGCCTTTTCCTGTATTGATTTTATTTACTCCTTTATATGCCACCAAGGAGCTCAGGGCATTGAACATGGTTTCTTCTTACCTTGTGTGCTCACAGCAGCCCTGTGAGGTAGATGAGACTGAGGCCCAAGAAGCTTCATGGCCAAGTGGGAATTTAAATCTTAAATTTCAATTGTTTTATTTCTGTCATGAATCTCAGACAGGCGCTTGCAGACTCTGATTTCCCACAGGGAAGAGGCAGGAGAGGTGTCACCATTGCACAGAAGGGAATCACAAGTCATGAAGCTTTTCTTGGGTGACTTGTGCCTTCTGTGGGTGGGAAGAGAACTGTGATCCTCACGGAATGTGCCCAACAGTGCAGGCCTAATGCAGGCTTACTCAGAAGTGAGTCCGCTGTCTTCAATGGGGCCTACTCCCTGGTAAAGAGTGCAGCTGAAGTGCCTCTTGGGAGCTACGTGTCTTGACTGTGCTGCTCTCTCGCATCCAAGAGTTTCACACTCCATTATGGGCAGGATGCTGGCTGATGATGGACAAGCCTCACCTGCGTCCCCTTCAAGTGGCTGCTTGCAGGACTCCTTGCAAAGCTCTTCCAGCCTCCTGGACTCCACATCACGACGTGAGGCTGGGAAAAGGGATCTGAGCAGAGCTTGGCTCTGAGTCAACCACTTGAAGGGGGAGGTGAAGAGAAGATCAGTTGCAGGAGAAACCTCAGAGTCTGTAGTGCTCACCTCCAGAGCAGAGCTGCCCCACCGGAGTTGTTCAAAAAGCACTGCCGCCGTGTGAGACATGCACACCAACATGCAGCCCACCCACACACCCTTTACAAGGTCTTCTGAGGGTTGAGGAGGCAGCAAAAGGGCCTGAGTGCCACGGAGGAGCTGCAGGGAACTGGATGGTAGCGCAGTGCCGTACCCATCAGGTGTCCAGAGCATTTGTCCCTGTTGCCCCCCTTCAGCTATGCCACTGGTCCAGACTGCAATACAGGGTTGGTGAGAACAGGCAGTCTGGTCTAAGTTCTGTAGCCTTGTGCCAGAGCATATGCAGATGCAGCAGGGTTACATATACACCTCTATGCGTTCCATTAAAAGCAATTCAAATAATAAAATGGAAGAAATCCACCTGAAACAAATGTGCTTTGTACTCATGGTAGGGACAAGACTCGCCTTCTCAGAATCCCTGAGTGCACACTGAGATCTGGCCCACCTTAGGGCTAGTGAACTGCAGACTTCCTGAGCATCACACCATGCCCTGCCATGCACACCCTTGTCCTTGTGCTCAGCTTGACATGCAGCCTGTTCAACAATCCTGGTGAACTCAAACACTTGCTGGGTGGATGTTGGGTGGGAGGGGATTGTTGGTCCAAATACAGATATTCCCTGATGGCCAACTTGCGGCCATCCACGGTTTCTGGTATCGGGGGGGGGGGAACCTATCCCTTGCAGATACCGGGGCATGCCTGTATATTCCATACAAAGCATGCCTCTGTGTTCACTCATCATGCTACTTTGTTTAAAAAAGCACAAACCAACATATTTCTAACTTTGTGTCCTTTTCGTTATAATCGTCTTGCTAATAAATTTCCTGCAACGTTGAAGATGCTCCCTTCTCAGTCTCCTGCACCGATTCTTGCCTATACTGGTCCAGGACCTCTTATAGGATGAAGGCTGGAGAGAGAAGTCCTTGCAGCTTCGATCCTCCTGTAAATTCCAAATAAGGTGATGGGCTAGCCCTGTTTCTAGGGCTAGTGGTGGAAGTATAACTCACCTTTGTCATGGTGTTCCCCCACAACTGCCCTGTGTCAGGACTCACTAAGTATTTGAGTCCTGTGTCAGGTGTGTTGGCCTGTGCAATTTCTCTTAGAATAAAGGAAACAGAAATAAATAAATAAATATAATAAAGAAATAATAAATATTCCTTTAGAATAAAGGAAATAGAGTGCACTGATGTTCCACTCTTCCATATGGGGGGGGGGGCTGCCTCTGTACAAGTGCAGAGAGAGGGAAGGGGCAGGTTGGTCAAGGTTGGGTGAAAGCAGTGGCATAGGTAGAGGGGGTGCAAAGCACTGAGACTTACTGCAGGGTGCAAGCGGCCCCTCCCCTTCAGAGCCATTCAGGGTAAGTGTATACCTCCACTTAGCTCCCCCTGCCTGAAATGGCCCTGAAGGGGAGGGGCCGCTTGCAGCCTGCGTTGAGGCTCCTGCAAAACTTAAGTGCTTTGCACCCTCTTTAGCTATGCCACTGGGTGAAAGTCACTTTCATTTGAAGACTCTTTAGACCTTCTCCCCTATTTTGCAGCACTTGCATTGTGCAATGGAGGGACACTAAGTCCACTGCACCCTGGCAGAATTTTTGACTGCTACCTCCTCCCTGAGACTAAGTGGCCTCCCAGTGGCTAAGGGCTGTACGTAAGAAATTGGCTTGTTAGATCAGACTGAAGTTTGTCCTCCAGCATTCTGTTTGCAGCCAGTCAAATGCCTCTAAAGCAGAGGTCTCCAAACATTCAGCTGCCACTACCACATCCCTCAGTCTTGCTTTTACGGTGGGCTGGAGCTGATTATTTCTAGAAAACGCTATTTTGCACTTAGCTCTGAGAACCTGTGCAATAGGATGAAAGTATTTGCCTTATGGGGCTGCTTGCTCTCTTTCTCAGTGAGAGTGATCCAGCAGCAGGAGGAAAGTACATTGTGATGGATGGGGATGGTAGAGGACAGACTGAAGGGGGTGCATGTAAATCTCATGCCTGGATGATATCAAAATGTGTTGGCCTGGATGTGGCTTGTGGGCTGTATTTTGGGGGCCTCTGCTCTTTAAGAGCTCACAAGCAGGGCATGATGATGAAGCAGGGCAACCCAGCTTCTCACCTGCAGAGGTTTGCTGCAGCTGCAGGTTCCATTTCATGATGTATGACACCAGTGCACAGCTGTATGAAATGAGTTTGACACCCCTGCTTCAAAGCACCAGAATATACTAGGAGCAGATATCGATTTTAATCAATCATATCTGTTGCTGCAGGAAGTTCAACCTGCTATGTTACAGGAGGTTCCTATACTCCACCCCTTAAAAATCTCCTTGACATAAACTCCACTGAACACAGTGAGAATTACTTCTCAATATGTAAGCATGCACAGGATTGCCCCATTGCTAGTGAGCACCAGGGTGTTAGAAGAACAACAGAAGATTTTGAATCTGTTTATTTGGAACAGGAAAAAGAAGAAGGGGAAGTCTGCAGGTGTTACAAAAGGGAAAAAAGAGGGTGGCTGAGAAAAACACAAAGGCAGCTACTACAACTGCCCAGATGGAGTCTCTATGAGTTCATTTTTTATCAAGTGACGTATCTGCTCTGACCGAAGCACTGCCCGCTCTTCAGGCATTTCTGCATCTTCCCTCCAGGTGACTTCCTTCCTGCCAAGAGAGGCTTGTTCTCTGCTGGCGGCTCTTTCCACACCCAGTGCCTTTGCAGGGCTCTCCCCCATGTGAATCCTCTGATGAGAAGTCAGGTGCGGGCCTTGGTGGGAAGGCTTTCCGCTGTTCAGGCCTTGCTGCGGCTTCTTTCTGAAGTGGATTCTTCGATGCCTAATGAGGTTTGAACTGAAGCTAAAACTCCGTCCACACTCCAAGCAGGGATAGGGTTTCTCGCCCGTGTGCATCCTCAGGTGCGAAGTCAGAGATCCTTTCCGACTGAACGACTTTCCACACTGCGAGCATTTATAGGGCTTCTCCCCGGTGTGGATTCGTCTGTGTAAGGTCAGGTGCGTGCTCTGGCCAAAGCTCTTTCCACACTCCAAACACTTGTGCCGTTTTTCTCCTTTTGCAAGGTTTGAGCTCACTCGGCAGCTCTTTCCACCTTCCAAGTATTTGCAGGTGTCCTGGCCAGTGTGAGCTGCTTCATGTAAAGTACAGAGTGAGCTCATGCTTAAGCTTTTGCCACACACCAAATATTTACAAGGGTTCTCTGCCTTTTGGACTGTATGGCTCTCAGTAGGATCTGTGCTGCCAATGAAGCTCTTCCCCAGTCTGACGCTTTCACTTGGTTCCTCCTCGGTTTGAGTTCTGCAAGGAATACTGAGAAACGTGTTCCCCTTTTCCCCTGTTTGATTATCTTGCTGGACTGGGATTTCAGAGAAGTCCCCAAACTGACAAGGAATGGATTCGGCTCTCCCCTTCTCCATGACGCCTCCCTCATGCCTCTTTGGTCCATTCCAAAAGTTCTCTTTCAGCACCTCCTGGTCACCTCTTGCTGACGACAGTGTGAGGGGATCCACGTCGGTTTCCCTCTTCTCTGGAATAAAGAAAGAAACTTGGTAAGCCCCAAAAGTGGACACAAAGCCTATTCTTATTTCTTCCACGTTGAGCCCAGCCTTCTTCCAAAGAGTTTGCAAATGGTTCTGCCCATCTTGACCCCACAACCACCCTGCAAGGTAGGTTAGACTGGCCCAAGGTAACCCAGTGAGCTTCGCAGCCAAATGGGCATTTGAATCTGGGTCACCCAACCTGCAAGGCAGTCTTCTGTGCCCCCAGGCCTAGGGAGGTTGCATGATTCACCTTGCAAATGACATGATTTTGTGGCGTGAAGGTAGGGAAGGTTATTATCTTGCTATATTTTACTTTGCTTGCTCCTGGTGTGGAAGGGATTGTCACTCCCGGATTGGCCTTTTCAGCCACACTAGACGCTGTGCCAGAACCACCTTTCAGAGCACAATACCATAGTCTTTCGAGACTGAAGGTTGCCAATACAAATATTTTACTTTAAAAAACATTTTTAAGAGGGGATACTGGCATCTTCAGATAGTGAAACCCGTGGATGCCAGACCTGCGGATAAAGCGGGTCCGCTGTAATTCCCATGAGGCTAGTGGCTGGTTAAATCTTTTTGCTCACTTGACCTGGTCATCCTATGAATTGAGCTATATGTTCTGCCTGGCCTTCTCCTTTCCACTTAGTTCTCTGTTAAAGTTTCCACTATCTCTGCTTATCAGTTCTGGTGGGTAAAATCATTCGTTGCCCTGACAGAGTCATCTGGCATTCACTGACTGTGGCCCCAGGACCTGATTCTTTCAAGCATGGAACTCCCCTTGCCCGCTGGCCCTTAGAAGACACTGTCCAAAGGACCAAATAATCTCACGTTCCAAGAACAGGACATTGGGGAAGAGGTGGAAAAATCCACTTCAGGGCAACCCCAGACCAAGTGATGGGAAGCAAGTAGAGGAGGACCCATGAGGAGACTGGCTGGCCCTCTGCCCCAGCCGAGGGTATAAAGCAGCAGTTCCCAAACTTACTGAGGTCACAGTGCCCTTCTTTCATGGTAGCCTCTTCTTCCAGGCTCTCCAGGATGCCACCATCTTGGATTGGGAAGAAGAGGATGCCAGGGACACAGTTTGGGAACCACTGGTTAAAAGGATGGAACCCTGGTCTCCTACACTTTTTGCATCTGTTTCATCAGTGCTCTTAAGAACATAACAACAGCCCCACCGGATCAGGCCAGAGGCCCATCTAGTTCAGCTTCCTGTATCTCACAGCAGCCCCACCAAATGCCCCAGGGGGCACACCAGATAACAAGAGACCTGCATCCTGGTGCCCTCCCTTGCATCTGGCATTCTGACATAGCCCATTTCTAAAATCAGGAGGTTGCACATACACATTTGTCCAATCCCCTTTTAAAGGCATCCAAGCCTAATGCCGTCACCACATCCTGCGGCAAGGAGTTCCACAGACTGACCATACGCTGAGTAAAGAAATATTTTCTTTTGTCTGTCCTAACCCTCCCAACGCTCAATTTTAGCGGATGTGCCCTGGTTCTGGTGTTACGTGAGAGTGTAAAGAGCATCTCCCTATCCACTCTGTCCATCCCCTGCATAATTTTGTATGTCTCAATCATCTCCCTCCTCAGGCGCCTCTTTTCTAGGCTGAAGAGGCCCAAACGCCGTAGCCTTTCCTCATAAGGAAGGTGCCCCAGCCCCGTAATCATCTTAGTTGCTCTCTTTTGCACCTTTTCCATTTCCACTATGTCCTGAGCAGCAGACTTTAAGTCTTTAAATGCATTTTTTCTTTTCTAAGTTCTTGGAGGAGCCAAGTCCAGTAGCTGACCTACCATTCACTAAACAGGGCAAATGCCTCGGGCACAACTCTAGGACCGAACGGGAAGTCTTGATGCTCCCGATCTGGTCAGTTTGTCAGAAACATAGATTAAGACCACGGGGAAGCCTCAGTAGGCTTCTCCAGTTGGTCCTGGAGTCGTACAAGGCTCCGTTTTGCTCCAGGTGAATGGGGGTGGCTTTGTGTAGGGGGGGAGCGCCATCGCACACCTTTGCCCTGGGACACCTCAAAGGGAGGTCCACCCCGGGGCACCTTGAGGGGAGGTCTGCTGCTGGCCAAGTCCCATTTACACCTATGGAGGAGCCTTCACTGAGTGGGCCCTGGTCAGTGACTGAGCTACTTTGATGTCACAGAATGCTTCTGAACATTCTGTCTGGTAAGGAGCTTGCTCCCCTCTGCACATGGCAAGCTCTAAGTGCCCAAAGAAAATTTTTTTGAATAAGCTATAGTACTACCAACTACTCTGAATGTTTCCCCTCTTCCTCTTACACCTCTTAAGTATCAAGGAGTTTTGGGGAATCCCAAGGAGAAAACAGCTTCTTTAAGGAGCAGGAGCGATGGCTGAGAACATTCTAGAGCAGGGGACTCCAAACCTTTTGGCCAGAGGGCTGCATCAAATATCTGGTGTGGTGTGGAGGGCCGGAAAAAAATTTAAATATAAAATTTAAATAAATAAATTAGAGATGGCACTTAGATGAGTGAATAAATGAATGAATGGGGTCATTCATTCAACCTCTCTGGCCCTCAGAACACCCTCCAGACACAATCAGAGCACAGTTCTGGTCACGTTCAGTTGAGTGGGCCAGAGGCTTTCAGGGGACAAGAGGTTGGCTACGGGCTGAAAAGAGGCTTGCTGTGGGCCGCATATGGCCCCCGGGCCGGGGTTTGGAGACCCCTGTTCTAGAACATTCTCAGGTTAAAAAAAGGCATCCAATTCCTTACCCGACAGGCCAGCATCCTCATCCTCCTTTTCCTGCTTGATTTCCATGCACAGCTGCCCCTGCTCAAGGACAGGCAGAGTCTGGCCTGCCTGAGAGAAACTCGCAACCATCTCCTTAAAAGGCACCTGCAACAAGGGGAGACTGATTCAGGAAGTGTAACAGAGATGTGGAAGGACTATGTGGAATAGTCTAATTCTATCCCCCACCTTGTATTTATGAACCCCATTGCCACAAATGGGACCCAAATTGGGATTGAGGTTTTTCAAGAAATAGACAGTCGTCCCTTGGTATCCATGGGGGTTTGGTTCCTCCTCCTCCCCCCCCCCCCCACAGATACTGAAATTTGCAGACACTGGAGCCCAGCACCACAATTATCTTGAGGTCGTGCCGGGCCCTCCAGAGTTCACGCCAGCCCACAGCCCACCCCGTGGGTCTCAGAACAGCTCCAGACGTGACATCTGATTACATCCAGAAGATGCACTGAGCTCCAGGTAGGCTGATGGAGTGGGCCTCAGAAACTTCCCAGATGCGACCAGAAGTCATGGATGTGAACTGGAAGTCGCTTCCAATGGCGCCTGGGAGGTGTTCTGAGGCCTGGGGAGATGTGGGGAGGTATCTGTGGTCGCTGAAATCCATAGATTCCAAGACCGCAAAAGCTGAGGGCCCACTATGCACACCTCTGAGGTCCTTCTTTTAGAACCCAGGCTGCTTCAAAAGGCCACACCAGCCTGTCTTGCATGCAGCTGAACCCAACAGGAGTGTAGAGAGGAGATCTAGAGCAATGTCAGCACATCTTTCTCATGAGGCTCGTGTTCTCCCCAACATGGAGAGGACCAAACACTTTGGTTAGCAAACTTACTTGCAGGTAAATGTGGATAGGTTTGCAGCCTCAGCCCATCACAGCACAGTCCCCTTCCTTGATGGGGAGATGGAGAGACAGTCACCCCTTCCTTCCCAACCCTGTGGCAAGGAGGAACAGTAGCTGAAATGACCTCACCTGGCTCTCCTGTCTCTGGTTCCCTCGCTGTCTCCGCAGGAAATCCTCAGCCAGATCCACAGCCTGGGAGCAGTTTTCCGGGCCACAATCCCTCACCCAGGCTTGCACCTCCGGTGGCAGGACGGTCAGGAACTGCTCCAGGATCAGAAGCTCCAGAATCTGCTCCTTCGAGTTTCTTTCAACCTTCAGCCACCCACAGCAAA
The DNA here is from genome assembly GCF_035046505.1 of Tiliqua scincoides. Taxonomy (NCBI): domain Eukaryota; kingdom Metazoa; phylum Chordata; class Lepidosauria; order Squamata; family Scincidae; genus Tiliqua; species Tiliqua scincoides. The sequence goes on from NC_089822.1 coordinate 266,221,684, forward strand.
GTTTGTGGAGCCGGTTGTAGGTCCCCCTCGGCCCTTCAGCCTCCTGGTAGCACAAGTGCCTGAAGTGCTGGCGATTCTTCTCCCGCCACAGAGCATCGCCTCGCAAGATGGCTGCCTTCACTTTCCCATAATCCTCTCTGTCTCTGGGAGCCAAGCTGCTTAAAGGCTTGACTTGGTCGTGGAGGGCTGGCAGGAGTCGGGCCACCCACTCTTCCTTGGGCCACCGGCAGGCTTCAGCCACTTGCTCAAAGGAGGCCAGGAAGGCCTTGGCGTCATCCCATGGGGAGGGCTTCTCAGGCAATGGTGGGGCTTCCCGTACTAAGTGAGCAGACTCCACTGTCCTGAGGAACTCCTGCCACTGAGCTTCCCATTGCTGAAGCGACCCCTCGTCCGATTCCCGCTTCATCATCTGTTCTTCCGGCCTCCTCTGTGGGAATTCCCCAAGACTTCTAGCGCAGAGGAGAAGAGGGGCTTTTCCTGCTCCTTCTGACCCTAAGGATGGGCCGCTGGGGTCTTGCTCCTCCATTTTCATCCCTGGATGGATGATCCGTCAAAGACAGCAGTGTTCCCTAGGAATCAGAGGGTTTGGTTATCATCACACCTGCTGGCAGTGGCAGTGGTGTAGCTAGAGGGAGGGCAAAGCACTAAGTCACCACAGCGTGCAGGAGCCATTCTGGAGGTGGTGGGAGCAAAACAGAGGTGAATGGAAAGCGCTCAGTTTTGCAGGAGCCTCATCACAGCTGCAAAGCCCTAAGTTTTGCAGGGAGCCTCACCACAGCATGCAAGGGGCCCCTCCCCTTCAGAGCCACTCCAGGTGGTGGGGGCAAAACAGAGGCAAATGCCTCCATTTCGCACCCCCTGCCCAGAATGGCTCCGAAGGGGAGGGACCCCTTGCAAGGTGAGGCTCCCTGCAAAACTTAGGGCTTTGCACCCCCTCCAGCTACGCCACTGCCAGCAGGTGCTTCCAAAGACATCAGTTTGCAGTCAGGGCACCACCAGCAAGGCCATCATTTCAGGAGCCCACCCCCCAGAGGCTGCCTTCCCCTGGTGCCAGCCACCACGTGGCATTCACTTCGAGCCCCAGCAAGGGGTGGGTGCAAGAGGGGGAGGGTTCCAGCCAGACTCCCCATCGCCCTGGTACAGTCCTCCCTCCAGCCAGCCAGCCAGCCCCCCCAGGACTGGCAGAGCCCAGTCCGAGCCCAGGAAAGAGAAGCTGCAGCGAGGATCCAGCCCCCCACCCACCTACCTCCCTACCTGCCTAGGAAGCCCGGAGCGAGAGAGCTCTTGCACGCCTCCGTCTCTCTTGCCTCATCTGGAAAGAGCTGGGTGGGAGGAGCCCCCAGGCTGGAGGGGGCGGGCTGATGCAGGGGGAGGGAAGGAGCTCCTCCCCCCCATGGCACAGGAGCCCTTGTGATCTGCCTGGGGTCTTTCCTAGGAAGCGATGCCACCCACAGGGCTGCAAGGAGTGGGGAGGGAGGAAGTGCACGTGTGAATTCCCTTCCATTGTGAGGACAAGCCCCTGCCTGACCTGGACACCACACACACACACACACACACCCTGGCAGGGCCTCCCAGAGGAATGCCATCAGGGGGTGAAGTTTCTTTGGGGCCCCTTCCCAAAGGTGGGGGACGACGACATGAGAAGAGCCCTGCTGGATCAGGCCAAAGACCCATCTAGTGCAGCTTCCTGTATCTCAGTGTCCCACCAAATGCCCCAGGGAGCAAACAAGACAACAAGAGACCTGCATCCTGGTGCCCTCCCTTGCACTTGGCATTCAGAGATAACCCACTTCAAAAACCAGGAGGCTGCACATAACCATCAGGGCTTGTAACCCGTGATGAACCTTTCCACCAGAAGTCTGTCCAATCCCCTTTTTAAAGGCATCCAGGCCAGATGCCATCACCACTTCCTGTGGCAAGGAGTTCCACGGACTAACTACATGCTGGGTAAAGAAATATTTTCTTTTGTCTGTCCTAACTCTCCCCACGCTTGATGCAGTACAGCAGGGGTGAGCAAAGTTTCAGCTTTAGGGATCCTGGACCTTTAACAATTGTATAGAAGAGGGAATTTCATCAGGCGCTGCTTGTCAACAACAACAACAGTATTTATATACCGCTTTTCAACAAAAAGTTCCCAAAGCGGTTTACAGAGAAAATCAAATATCTAATGGCTCCCTGTCCCAAAAGGGCTCACAATCTAAAAAGATGCAACACCAGCAGACAGTCACTAGAAAAGACACCGCCGGGGTAATCTCACAGACCTGTGGAAATTCCCTCTCCTGCACAACTGTTAGAGGTCCAGGATCCCTAAGGGTGAAAGCTTGCCCAACCCTGAAGTATAGTAATGTGGGAAACCAAAAGCATTCCTAAGTCCCTCTTAAAATCTTTCAAAAATAGAAAATGATTGCGGAAAATGAGCATCATTATATTTAGGCTGACACTAGAATGGAAAATATCCTGTCTGCATCAAAACCTACTCCTGCAGCAGCTGTAGCCCAGCAGCTGTGTGCCTGGGCTCCTACGCACTCCTTCATGGCAAGCGGATCCACATGCCAAAGAGCTACTCTAGTAGCCACTTTCCTCCCAGATTTGAGACTGTGTTAATGGGTGTCATGTATGCATTGCTTGGCCCAGCACATATGGCTTTCAGTAGCAGCAGCGGCCATGCACCCAGCATCCCACAGGGGCAGCGAGTCTAGATGCCCCTATATATAGGGATATATAGGAAAATATAGGATCCTAGGATATTTCTGGGGGCCCTTCTTTCACTCCTAAGCCCCTTTCTTGACCCTGGGCCCAGGTACAAATTACCCCCTTTACCCCACTCTCATGGACTCTGCCCCGTGGAGCCAACCTTTTCTTGTGGGGGGTGTGAAAGAGAGAGGGAGAAACCCCCTCTAAGAGCTAGACCAGTGATTTTCAACCTTTTTCATCTCATGGCACGCTGACAAGGTGCTAAAATTGTCAAGGCACACCACCAGGTTTTTGACAATTGACAAGGCACACCGTGCTGCTGGCGGGGGGCTCACACTCCCATTGCCCCTACTAATAAATGACCCTTCCCCAAACTCCCGCGGCACACCTGGAGACCATTTGCGGCACACCAATGTGCCATGGCACAGTGGTTGAAAATAGCTGAACTAGACATTACCATCCATTTTGGCCTCTCTTGACTTTGTTCCGAATGCACCACTTAACATTGGTCCCCTGCTGTGCCAGCATAAAGACTCTTTTTCTGTTTAGTAAGTTCTCCTTTTAAGTGGTAGAGGCAAAAGGTCTTAAAAGCAGCCCTTTTGTATCAGCCCAAAGGCCTATATACGTATAATCTAGCCCAGCACCCTCTTTCCAGCAGCCAGCCAGATGCCCCCCAAGAAGTCCACAAGCAGAACGCGAAGCCCTTGCCTGCAACTGGCCTTCAGGGTAGACTGCCTCTGTACATGGAGTTTCCACTTAGCTGTCTCGGCTAGCAGCCATTAGGAGACCTGTGTGTGACTTTGTCTAATTCTCTTTCAAAGCCACCTAAGCTATCATACTTTATGCCAGGGTGTGTGTGTGTGTGTGTGTGTGTGTGTGTGTGTGTGTGAGAGAGAGAGAGAGAGAGAGAGAGAGTTGTCATTTAACATCCCGTTTCCATCTGCACTTCACATGCCTTTAATGGAGGGGGGAAATTGGCTTTCCTTGGGCTCAATAAACCAGTGACCCCACTCTCCTGCAGCCTGCACTGAAAAATGCATGCTTTCACACACACACACACACACACACACACACCTGAAAGGTGATATGAGCCAAGCACCTTGGAGATTCATGGCCTTAGCAGGGAAAAATGCTATAAACTGCACAGACTTTTAAAGCAGTCCTCCTCCACTCCCACCCCCACCCCTCTTGGGTCATGCAAGTGATGGCAGAGCACCCCCCCCTCCCACTGTATAGGCACACCACCACCAGCGAGGTCTAGTTCGTGCTTCCTTCCCCACCCCCGCCAACTGTGAGTTGAATGTGAGTCACTGGAAGACGTGACTCGAGTCAAGGGTGAGTCTTTGAGGGAAGTGATTCACATGTGACGTACGGCTGAGTCACAGGAGTCTAGTGCCCATCCCTGTCTTTCTCTGCTCTGAAACCTGAAAATACATTTTGTGACACCCCCCCCCCCCACTCCCAGCCATTTCCCCCAGCTTGAGAAGGGAGGCCACCCAACAGGCCTGCATTCGGACTAGGGGATTGCAGCCGCCACCCTCCGCTGGGAAAGCCCACCCTATAGAGTGGAGAGGGGGCGGTTGGAGCAGCACAGGGACCTCCTAGGCTCCAGGCACCACCCTGAAGCTGGAGATCTTTACAAGAACAAGCAGCAGCAGCAAGCAGGCAGACAGCAGCCTGGCCTCTCTTGGCAGCACAGCAAAGCTTTGAATGCAGTGAAAGAGGGAGCCGGAAGACTGCCGGGGCTGGCGCGGTTATTTCTTTTCTCCCCCCCCCTTCCCTCCACTACACACTTGATCCTTTTCAGCACTTTGAGAAAGAGAAACGCCCAGTTCCTGCTCCAGCAAAGAACTGCTGGTGGGTGGAGAGCTTGGCTGGGCTGAAAGAGAGGGAGGGAGGGAAGGAGGGGGGAGAAGCCACCGCACTGTGTGAGCCGGCAGAAGCTCGGAGCACAGCAAAAGAGCTGCCTATCCTCAGTTCCCCACTGTCGCCACCCTCCCCCCCCCAGCATTACCTTCCTCGGAGCCGAGCAGTTCTGAAGGGCCCGAAAGACGTTCTTTCCAGGGAGGTGCTCAAGTCTCGAATCGAGCCTTGAGTCACTGCCGTCCTGACTTGACTCAAGTCTTAAGTCCCGGCCCTCGTGACTCATGCCTGAAGTCACAGACCTCGTGACTTGACTCAGGCCCAAGCCTGTTGAGTCTCCGGAGCCACATTGCACAGACAGAAAGGGAGGTGTTGTGGGGGCGGGGGGGTGGCAGCTGTCATTTAACACCCCCCTAATGTTCCCATCCCATCTGCACGCCAGTCGGCTGTGTGCTGAAGTCCTGTACGTCAGCCACCATTTGTGTAAACAAAAGCTGTGCTGTTATTCGAGTTTAGCAGTACAGAAAAACAATAGGTTCGGTACACAACTCCCAGCGTCGCACCAGTTCACATCACATTCCGCCTTCATGAGCATCGCCACCACTGGCCACCAGGGAGGGGTCCAAGGTCAGCAAGGCAGGAGGGGACAGCATGAAGGGGCAGCATGAGGGGAAGGCAGGGGGAGGGAGGGTTGCCTGCAACAGCCGGGGAGGTTTACAACCCAGTCCTTTGCAGGTCTACTCAGAAGTCCCATTATAGGCAGTGGGGCTTCCTTCCAAGTAACTGTGGATGTACAGGATCACACACTGCAGCCAAAATGGCACACAAGGGAAGCGGTGTGAACCAGCATGCCCCAGAGGCACACAGGCAGGCTGGGGGCCAGCAGAGGTAGACTGTCTCTGAAAATGGAGGTTCCACTTAGGTGTCTCAGCTAGCAGCCAATGGGAGACTTCTCCTCTGTGACTTAGTCTAACACCTTCTCAGAGCCACCTCAGCTTTCACACCTTAAGCCAGGGGTCGGCAGGGCCAAGGGGCCCGACGTTTGGTGATGACATCATCACGTCAGCACGCAACCGGGTGGCTGAGCAACCAGAAACGGCCGCATGGAGCTTGGCTTGGGAGGCAAAAACTCCAGCCTGATTTGCCGAGCACAGGTGGCTCTGCCGTTCCCTGTCTGGCATGCAGCAAACGCAGCAGGAGGCTTCGCCTCCTAAGCCAAACTCCTTATGGGCCAGATCCAGCCCACAGGCCGTAGGCTGCAGACCCCTGCCTTAAGCTGTGATCATCGCTGCTTTTTGAGGCTGCTGCCAGCCGTGAGACGCAGGATTTCTCTGGTGTGACAAACAGATTGTGAAGAACTCAGAAACTGAGCGAATGGGCCATCCAATTCCAAATGCCAAGAAATGGAAGGTTGCAGCCCCACACACACTTCACCTGGAAGTAAGTCCCATTGAGCTTAGTGGGACTAACTTCAGAGTAGACATACATAGGATTGTGCTCTCTAAGTGAAATAACCATAAGACCTTTTTCTCCCATTGGTATTTAATGGGGGGGGGGGTGCTTGACTGGGATAGGAACCATGGGTGGTGTTTAAGGGCTAGCCCGCTCAGCCCCCTGCCATAGTTTTGGGCAGTTTCACATCCACGCACATCCACGCTAGTTGTTTTAAAAAAAGGAAGAAAGGCTGGATGTGCCCATAATTGTAGCATAGTTTGGCCCTTAGGTGGCTTTAAAAAGGGATTGGGCACACTCATGGAGATGCTCGTGCCCCTTTTGCTTCGTAAGATGCCATAAGCTGGGGGGGGAAACGGGACGGGCATCCCTTTCTTCCTTGAATTGGAATTCCCACCAGATTCAAGGATGAATCCACCATTTGGTTCATGCTCCCACCTGTTCTCTTCCAGGAGGGGGGGGGCGATACTCAGGTGTGCTCCTCCCTCCAATCAGGGAGACTGGTGCATTACTCAAAAGCTGGTTTTAGGGTAATTAATGTATACGCCCTAAAATTATGGTGGTGGTTGCTTGTAGTGCGGCATGGATTTGGTTGTGTTGGCAACCTTCAGTCTCGGAAGACTCTGGTATCGCGCTCTGAATGGTGGTTCTGGAACAGCGTCTAGTGTGACTGAAAAGGCCAATTCGGGAGTGACAATCCCTTCCACACTGGGAGCAAGTGCAGTCTGTCCCTGGTCTGTCTCCCTGGCTGTGGGCCTTCCTTCTTTGCCTCTTTGCCTCAGACTGTTGGCCAAGTGTCTCTTCAAACTGGGAAAGGCCATGCTGCACAGCATGCTTCAAGCGGGCCGCTCAGAGGCCAGGGTTTCCCACTTGTTGAGGTCCATCCCTAAGGCCTTCAGATCCCTCTTGCAGATGTCCTTGTATCGCAGCTGTGGTCTACCTGTAGGGCGCTTTCCTTGCACGAGTTCTCCATAGAGGAGATCCTTTGGGATCCGGCCATCATCCATTCTCACAACATGACCAAGCCAACGCAAGCGTCTCTGTTTCAGCAGTGCAAACATGCTAGGGATTTGGTGCAGTCCAAAGAAATCAGGGGAAAGGTCCACTTTAAAAGGATTCTTAGGGGTCCTGCTCTTCCACCCCAGCTGCTAGCCACTAGTGTTTCCCAAACTGTAGACTGGGACCCACCAGTGGGTTGCTAGCCAATTTTTGGTGGGTCACAAAAACTTTTCAAAACCTTAAAAAAAAACAAAACTTTGCCAGCACCCTTTCTAGCCTCATCTGAGGAAGATAATCGTTAGCTGGAATGTTAACCTGCGGTATGAGGTCATCTTCATATCCCCCAAATTAAAATGGCCTAATTTCCGGTTTTCTCTAGTAACGAGTGTGAACCCAGTTTCCACATTTTATCTGGTTTGGAAGTCCCTAACTAAACATTTACTCTCCAGTTCAGTCATCTGGGTACCTTGGAATGACTGTAAAGTTTTGGGGGAACAGTCCTTTCTAGGGAGGGTCTAGCAAATGTCTACACACACATACTCTATGTAAGGTCTCCAGCAGCCTCAGGAGTACAGGAACCCTATTATTAGTAGTATTCGTATTATTATTAAATAAAATTATTTCTTTCTAGATCTCTGCCTCTCTTTTTGTCTAGTGGTCATTTTAAAAAGTGGTTTCTAGTGCTAAAAAATTTGGGAAGTTCTTCACTGGAAACAGAGAGAGAAGGAAGAAAAAACAAAACCAAAGGGGTGGCCATAAAGAGGAATAGGAAGTTTTCTATTTTGAGCTTTCTAGCAGGGATTCAGAGGTTCCTAAGCAGCCTGGAGACTGATCAGTTGCAACACCCACAGCTGCACACAGCAAGTATTGTTCAAAATCCTTCTACATCTAAGGAATTTTACAGTTGCTGCTACCTGCAGCTCTGGGGATAAGAATGGGTTCTGGAGTAGCCTATTTTCGTGTGCAGATGTGTGACTTGTTGGCTGAATGGCTTTGGAATAAGGGCTAATGTGCCTTTCCTGGCCCACAGCTAAGGGAAATCTGAATGCAGAAGGACGGGGATATTGCCAAAGAGGTTATACTGGATACTGGGAACAGCTAAAATGCAAATGCCCACATACTAGGGAGGATTATATGGGACAAGGGTTGCATCATAGCAAAAGCAGGTACAAGCAGGAGGTTACCTTGTGCCATTTGCAGTACAAACCTATGCATGTTTGCTCAGAAGTCCCACTGTGTTCTGTAGTGCTTACTCCCAAGTAAGTGTATATATGACTGCAGCCTTAAACAGATAAAATGCAGATGTTTTACAGTATGACAGGCAAAATATGGAGCTGACATTCAGCTGGGGGGGAATGCAAATGCAAGCAGGAGGGAAACAAACAAAGGAGGTTCCATTCAATGGGGACAGTAAAGACAGGAGGTCACACAAATGGGATTATCTTATTTCTTCCAGGAGGGAACAACACAGTCTGAGGCCTGACCAGCGTTCTCCAAGAGCTGAGCCTGAGGCCCAGAAAGGCAGTGTCCTGGTGTCCATTGTGTGTGTATGAGTTTTGGGTGAAATAGTTCATCATGCCAGGCTGGCATCCATATACGTTGGCACACAGAGCAGGTGCTTGTGTAACTTGGTAGAAACATTAATGATAAGGGCATGGCATAAGCATTAATTAAAGAGAAATAATGGTTTAAAAGTTGATCCGTAACAGATTATTTCATTATAGCCAAATGCAAAATCTCTCAGCCCACTGGATCAGGCCATAGGCCTATCTAGTCCAGCTTCCTGTATCTCACAGCAGCCCACCAAATGCCCTGGGAGCACACCAGATAAAGAGACCTCATCCTGGTGCCCTCCCTTGCATCTGTCATAGCCCATTTCTAAAATCAGGAGGTTGCACATACACATCATGGCTTGTAACCCGTAATGGATTTGTCGTCCAAAAATTGGTCCAATCCCCTTTTAAAGACATCTAAGCCAAATGCCATCACCACATCCTGTGGCAAGGAGTTCCACAGACCAACCACACACTGAGTAAAGAAGTATGAACTTTGTTTCAACTGCTGGAGAGCTTGGAGAGAAGCGTCAGCTCACAGGCAGTGAGTGAAAAGATCTGAAGATGCTGCTGTGCAGATAAATCAGACAGGCAAGGCAGGGAGAGTTGGGACCGGGGGCAGCAAAGAGTCTTGAGAGCAGGTGCCCAAATTGGTGATAAACTTCCAAAAATATCATCCTGCATGCCCATGGGAATTGTGAGCAGCACATCAAACTGCAAGAGATGGGATTCTGGTTGCACACCAGGAAGACATTCTTGACAGTAAGGGCTGCTGGTGCTATATGAACAAGCAGGTTTTTGTGCCCATTCTTTTGATTTCTCCCCCCCTCCCCGTTTTGCCCCACTGCATTTTTTTTAAACAAGACTACAAATAAACAGAAAGAACAACTAACAGAAGAAAGGCCTTGTGTTTCACTGTCTTTCTTTTGCATCAGCCCGCTTCTTTGCTCTCCTGTGCGCCTTCAGGTGCGCAGAAAAGAACTATAGCTTGGAGAAGAGTAAGGACTAGGCCATCCCTGAAGCCTCCCACGTGCCTCCACTGCTTCTCCTCCTCCTGTTCTCTGAACTTGAAAAATCATAGAATACTAGAGTTGAAAGATACCCACAAGGTCATCTAGCCCAATCCGCTGAATCTAGCAGGAAATCCTCCTGTAGCATCTCCAGCAGGTGCTTGTGGAGCCTCTGCTTGAAGATCTCCAGTGAGGGGGAAGCCACCACCTCTCCTGGCAATCTGTCCCACTGCAGAACCGCCCCCGACAGTCAACAATGTCCTCCTGAGGTCCAACTGGAATCTGCTCTCTTGCGGTTTGTGCCCAACCGCTCTTCCTCCAAGAAGCTCAGAGCGGCATGTACAGTTCCAGGGCCTCTAAGAGGACTTTTTTCAGGGGGTACAAAGTTTCTTTTGGACCCCTTTGCAAAGGGGGTGTGTGAAACGGCAGGGGAGGGTGGTGAGGGTGAGCAGAATAGGGGCAGGGAGGGGCGAAGCAGGGTGAGGGGAGGGTAGAGACAGCTGGAAAAGTCTTTGAAGCCCAGGTCTACCCACCCACGTGGCATCAGTTGTGTTCCCAGCAGATAGGAAAATGTTGGATCTCAGGAAATTCCTGGGCCCCGTCCTTTGGCTCCTTTTGGCCCTGGGCCTAGGTAGAAATTACCCCCTTTATGCCCCTCTCCTAGGCCCTGCATGGTTCCTCCCCTGCATCTGTCCTCACAACAACCCTGTGAGGTAGGTGAGGGAGAGAGTGTGACTGGCCAAGGTCACCCAGGAAGCTTTGTGGTTGAGCAGGGATTTGAACCTGGATCCAAGTCCACCTCCCAAACCACCACACCATCCTGGCTCTCATCTGACGAGAGCAGAGAAGAGGAAACTTGGCCTCTGCTACGCGGGTCTCCTCTGCACTTCCTCTTCCAGCCCAGGGGGGAAGCGAGGCTGTCGCTTCTCCAGGCAAGGGGGTGGCGCACCCAGCCCACAGCCTCAGGTGACGGGAGACTAGGCTGCTGTGCGTGCAGAAGCTCCCAGGCTGAGCCCCGTCTCAGCCTGCCAGGGAGTGGCCAGTGTCACCCACAGGAAGCGGGCAGACCAGGGGCCGGAGGTGGCATCTTACAAGCACTTCCTCCTCCAGGTCAGCTGGACTGAAACGGGCTCTTCCCTGCCGTCTGGGGAGGGGGCAACGCGAGCCCTGAGAGGGGTGATGAGGAGTACGGGGGGAGGTAGCCTCACCCTCCTGGTGGCATAGCCGGGGGGGCAACGCGCTGAGTCTTTGGGGGGGCCGCCCGGGGCGTGCGAGCCACCCCTCCCCTCAGAGCCATTCTGGGCAGTAGTTGCCAAACGGAGGTGAAGCCCAGAATGGCTCCGAGGGGGAGGGGCGACTAACTCACCCCGGGCGGCCCCCCAAGACTCAGCGCGTTGCCCCCCCTGGCTACGCCACTGCTCCCCCCCCTCAGCAACTGACTCCGCCTGCCTGCCTGCCTGCCTGCTGTAGGCCCCTCTCCCCACTTCCAAGCCGGGGAGCCACCAGTCCCCCAACAGAGCAGGAGGGGGAAGGCCCCCCTCCTCCCTGCGCCCTCAAGGACTTCCCCACCATCAACACCCCAGGACAGGACTGGGACGCTCTAGGACACAGCACCACCATAGAGACGGGGTAGAGCGCCTCCTCCTCGCTAGTCGAAATTCTCCCACAAGACACCGCGGCCAGACAGGAACCGGAAGTGAATTCCCGAGGCGTCTGGGGGGCGGGTCTCCTCAGCCATTGGCTAGCAAGAAAGGGAGGGCGAGCCGCGCTGAGGAGGGAGTGGGGTAGACGGCCTCCTCTGGGGCGCAGCGGCAAGGAAGCGCCGCTCGGCTTGGCTCCGCCCAGGCGAGCCCTCCCCGTTCCCCCCAACCGCAGAGGAAGGCGAAACGGGAACAGACCGGCGCTCGGGCTTGGCGGCTGGTCACGCCCCCTGACGTCACAAGCCCCGCCCTCCCAAGAGCCTGCTCAGGCAGAGCGCTGGGCCCCCTGGTCCCGCCCCGTGACGTCAGGAGCCCCGCCCCCAAGAGCCTGCTCAGGCAGAGCACGGCCCCTTGGTCCCTCCCCGTTACGTCATAAGCCCCGCCCTCCCGGGCCTGCTCAGGCGGAGCACTGGTGGCCTTGGTCCCCCCCGTGACGTCGAAGCCCCGCCCTCCTGAGCCTGCTCAGGCAGAGCACTGAGCGCCCTGGTCCCTCTCTTGACGTCCCTCCCAAGAGCTGGAGTGGCGATGCTGCACAGGACTCGTCATTGCTGCTTTTCTGGTTGCATTGTGACGTCACGGGCTTCCTCCCAAGAAAGAGCTTGCAGGACGTGGCGCCAGCTCCCCTGCGGTCAGCAGCAGCAGGGCTCCCTCTGGATCCCCCAGGAGGCCTCTTCTCTCTCTCGGAAGCAGGCCAGGCGAGCGGGGTGGGAATGGTCTGCCTGGCGGGCCCCCCTTCTCCCCGTTTCTTTCCCGCTCCGAGGGGGCGTCGTGCGAGGCGTGATGCGGAGCCCCCACAGCCCCTTCCTCAGACGGAACACTGATGGTCGGGGTTGCGTTTTGACACACGAGCCAGTCCGTTGGGGCCGAGTTGTAGCCAACAGTTTCGGAGCCTGGGGCAGAGCCAGAAATGGCACTCAGGAAGTGACGTCACACCCAGGGGCGACGTCACAGCAGGTGTGACGTCACGCCTGGGCTTTAGAAAAAAAGAAGGGAAAGTGTCATCTCCTCCTACCAGCTTGCCACCCCCTCCCTCTGCCGCCTTGCCCAGAGCAAGACCCCCAGAGGTCTTGCCCACTCCCAGACCCCCAGAGCAGAGCAGACCTCCCATCGGGGCCACCGCCTCTTAATTGCCTCTTTTTTTGCTTTGGAGAGGAAAAGGGGAGGGGACTGGAAGGGTTGGGGGCCAACAGGTGGGACCTGGCACTTTGAGGGGACTGGCAGAGCCGGCGGCGGCGGCATCAGAGGCTGTTCAGGGCCAGCAGCTCTGGAAAAAGTGCCACTTCTTTCCTTTCTTGTCTGCTCACCTGTGACCCAGAAGCACATGCTGTTTTCCCTGTAATGCACTTATATCTTTTGTGTTGGGTCTACACAACGAGTAACCGTCGTAACTAAATAGGCCCATTTCATGGTGGTGTGTTTTCCAGAGATTTATCGCCTGCTGCCAGTGGCGTATTGGTGTGGCAAGTGAGGACATCTGCCCTGGGTGCCACTTGAAAGGAGGCACCTGGCATGAACTTACCCATATTCTACTGATGGTGCGTTTCCACACTGCCACCAATGATGTGTTTTTGCACTGGTTTCAGGAGACCTCCAAAAAGAGGGGGGAAATTGCAGAAAAATTCAAGGTGTTTCCATATGCTTGAAACTGAGGTGTTTCAGGCTCTGGAGGTGCCTCAGGTGACTGTAGACTTAGCAGAGGACTGAGAGGTCTTCAACCAGTCACAGAAGGCCCCCCAGGAGCTGCCACAAGTCACAGTGATCGTCCAGGTGAGCTTTCTGTGCCACTGGCCTGTTCCCAGCAGAGCTCATTTGTCAGAATGCTGCAGTCCCTCCAATAGAAACTGTAGAGGAATGTGTGTGCCTTGTGGTTAGTAGCAATCAGCATCTGCGCACCCCTTGGTGAATCCTCCATAGGCATTATCTTGCAGCTTTTACGTAAAAGATAAGCATTACATCCATATTGCAGGTGGAAGGACTGACTTCTTTAGGTCCGAGACAGTTGAATGGCAGAGGTGGCAGCTGAACCAGGGAAATTCTGAGTTGTTGCCAGTCATTCAGGAGAGCATTTGGAATCACAGAAATTCAATATGATCACCCATAACCCTGCCCCACTAAGATGATACAACTTTAAATTTTAAATTTTGTTCTTCTAGTGTGTTCTTTTCCTGCCACTTATTCCTACTTTGATGTGTGTCATAGTTAATTGATGGGTCTAGATCACCACATGCGTCATCACCGACGCATCCTCGGCATCACCTGACAGGACAAAGTTCCAAACAACACAGTCCTGGAACGTGCTGGAATCCCTAGCATGTATGCGCTGTTGAAACAGAGACACCTGCGTTGGCTCGGTCATGTGAGAATGGGTGATGGCCGGATCCCAAAGGATCTCTATGGAGAACTCGTGCAAGGAAAGCGCCCTACAGGTAGACCACAGCTGCGATACAAGGACAGCTGCAAGAGGGATCTGAAGGCCTTAGGAGTGGACCTCAACAGGTGGGAAACCCTGGCCTCTGAGCGGCCCGCTTGGAGGCAGGCTGTGCAGCATGGCCTTTCCCAGTTTGAAGAGAGACTTGGCCAACAGACTGAGGCAAAGAGGCAAAGAAGGAAGGCCCATAGCCAGGGAGACAGACCAGGGACAGAATGCACTTGCTCCCAGTGTGGAAGAGATTGTCACTCCCGAATTGGCCTTTTCAGCCGCACTAGACGCTGTTCCAGAACCACCATTCAGAGCACAATACCAGAGTCTTTCGAGACTGAAGGTTGTCAACAGTAACAGTATAAATCACCACATCCCATATTCTTGAAAAAGGTTGCAATAGTTTAAAGCATGGTGGGTCAACACAAGTTGAATGTGGCCCTTTAGGCCCTTTTTGGTGGCCCTTGTAAGCCCGGTTGCAGCCTCTCCACACTGCCTCTACCTAGTTCAGAAACTTTCTGGTCTTCTAGCCCTTTGCCGTTACAGCTTCTCCTCTGGAGAAGGAAAAGCTGGAATGACGCAGCTGGGAGATCAAAAGGTCCTGCTGCACCTGACTCCTCTGCCCAGGGCCTAGGAGAGGGGGGTAAAGGGGGTAATTTGTACCCGGGCCCAGGGTCCAAAAGGGGGCCCAGGAGCCAAAAAGGGGCCCCAGAAATTTCCTGGGATCCTATATTATCTCACTGGATTCATTGCCTGCATGGGATGCTGGGAGCGCTTCTGCTGCTACCAAAAGCCGTATGTGCTGGGCCAAGGAGTGCATACATGGCACTCCTTAACACAGTGTCAGATCTGGGAGGAAGCTGGTCAGCTACAGTAGCTCTTCGGATCCTGGATCTGCTTGCCATGAAGGTGTGTAGGAGCTCAGGAACAGCTGTGGGGCTACAACTGCTGCAAAAGCAAGTTTTGGTATGCGCAGGACACTTTCCATTCTAGTGTGAGCCTAAATATGATGATGCTCATTTTCTACATGATTTTCTATATTGAAAAGATTTTAGAGAGACTTAGGAGTGTGTTTGATTTTCTGTATTACTGTACCCAGCTGCTGATGCCACATAAGTGGACAGACCTGGACTCCAGACTTTTCTAGCTGTCTCCACCCACCCTGTTTTGCCCCTCCCTGCCCCCATTCTGCTTGCCTGTCACTACCCTCCCCCTCTCATTTGCAAAGTGGGCCAAAGGGGCCCAAAAGAAATTTTGTGCCCCCTGATAAAATGGGCAGACCTCCACGTGAGAGATGAAGGAGCTGCTTGTCAGTCTGCGTGGGAGGCAACTGGAGACCAGACCAGGAAGATCCATCAGAAATGTTGTGTGGTTCTTGAAAGAAAGAACCTTCTGTGATTGTAAAAATCCCCTCGAGGGATGTAGAAATGCCTGCCTATGTGAACCGCCTTGAATGAAGTCAGAGAAGTAATCTGATGACCAGAAAGGCGGTATATAAATACCCAGTTATTATTATAAAATTCCTCTCAGAGGCCTTGCCTCTGTCTGTGTTTTGAGCCTGCCAAATGTCTTCGGCAGGCTCAGGGCGTGGAAGTAATTGGCAGTGATGTCATCATGTCGTTGCCAGTTACTTCGGGTTTGGTACAGTCAGGGTCACCCCGGCTCCCAAAAGTGGACCCCCCTGGTTTAAAGCAAGTGTATAAAGACTGAAAGGTGTGACAACAAAAGATCCCTGATAAATATAAAAGGTGTCTGAGGTGAGGCCTTCTCTATCCCACTGTCCCACCTCAGCCAAATACCTTGAGAGGGTTCAAATGCTTCTAGACAGAGGTGTTTCAAAATGGTGTTATTTATTTTACTCAGAAGTAAGCCCATTGTGTTCAGTAACACTTAGGGCCAGATCACACCCAGCTTCCATCACTCATGCAGCCCCAAGGTATGAGAGCAAACATTCCCTTCAACTGCCCCACCACCACAGGACGCAGCATATTCCCATTGGCACGGCTGCATCAGCACAGGAAACTTGAACAGGACTGGGCCACTAGGCTGTAATCCTATCTTAGAGCCCAAACCTAAACGTACTGCTTACTGCCAGCGTGCACTGTCGCAAACGTGCCATAAGGCACGTTTGTGAGGTTTACTGCCGGGCATGGGCCCATGCTAGCCCAGTGCTAGGCTAGCGCCAGGCAGGCACCAGGCCTCAGCTGCTTGGCAGTCACACGGACTGCTGAACCACAGAGAGGAAAGCGGGGGCGGGGAGGAGACGTTCTGGGGAGGGGAAGGCGGGGAGAGGACAGGGAGGAGGCGTGACTGGGAGGTGGGGAGAAGGTTGGCAGGAGGCGTGCCAGGGGGAGGGAGCAGGGAGGTGGATCATCCAGAGCGTTCGTGTGGGGCTTAGCGCCTGACAAGTGTTCGTGTGGGACTTGGCACTCTTACTTCACTGACGACCTTTTGGTCGGTGGTGAACTGAGTAGCCCCATTGAGGAGCTACTTCCCTTACCCAGGAGAAGGGGACGAAAGCGTAGGATGCAACAGCAGCTGTTTTCAGTGCCACTGCCGCCGCGTGCCACAGGAGTTGAGGATTAGGCTGTTACTCACCAGAAACAAACACCTCTGCTGATGGGTTTGTCATTTTGAATTAACAATGCTGGACTGTAGGTCTAAACTTGCAAGGAGGCCTGGCTACTGACAACCAACTGGTGACTGTTCCAGTGGCTTCACCATTGCAATGATGGAACCCATTTGTACTTGGCTTCCTCTATATTATAATCCACATCTCCAGCAAAATGCAGCCGCTGACCTGGACTTTGTTCCAGGTCGTCATGCTTTAAGTAGGGAGCATTACTGTACTTCCTCAGTAGGAGATGTAGCTCATTAACTGGTATGTTAACTCTGAAATGGGTACAGCGAGGAGGCTGAAGTACGTGGTACGTGAATGGGTACGTGAAGCTCTCGGCACCTCCATCTGGCTTCATGCAATCAGTCACTTGGGATTGTCCCAGTCAGTGGAATAGCACAGGGGGACTGGCACAGTACGTACTGCAAGTGCCACGACATACTGTGTCAGTGGCCAATGGTCCCACTTGCCATCGGAGCCATTCCAGGCATTCCAGATGTTATTGCTGCTTGGAATGACTCTGATGGTGACTGGGGGGGGCAGCTTTCATGGTGCATTGCAGCACATTCAGTACTTACCACACCATCCCCCTGTAGCTATTGGTACCCCTTATTTAATAAAGATACCCAAGATTTCAAAAGCTGGAACATTTTCAGTAGTCCTGGCAAAGTGACTGCAGGAACATGCCTTTTCCAAAAATTCACATTGGAAGTTCATTCTTGTAGAAAGGTGCTTGCCAAACTGTTATTTTCCCTGCTTTTAATCTGACACCAGTTTTTCCATTAATGCAATATCTGCTCTTTTAGGTAAGCAATCTTTCACAACTGGTACCTTCAAATCTTCCCAAAGTCACGGGATGTGGTTTCTTGTGACAGTTGGGGCCCAATCCTCTCCAACTTTCCAATGCTGATGCAGCCGCAATACAGCCCTTAGGTAAGGGAACAAACATTCCCTTACCTCAAGGAGGCCCCCCTGACAACCTGTCCATTGCCAGATGCTGTGCACATGTAACTGGCAAGGCTGCACTAGCGCTGGACAGGATTGGCCCTTTGGTTTGTTATATGCACGGTTTTGCTTTGATTATGGAACTGTTGTAGGTGACCTTTTCAATTAGTTGACATTAAGAACATAAGAAGAGCCCCGCTGGATCAGGCCAAAGGCCCATCTAGTTCAGCTTCCTGTATCTCACAGTGGCCCACCAAATACCCCAGGAAGCACACAAGACAACAGGCACAACCTGCGTCCTGGTGCCCTCCCCTGCATCTGGCAATCAGAGGCAGCCTCCCTCTAAAACCAAGAGCTTGCACAGACCTACTATGACTTGTAACCCGTAATGAACTCCTCCTCCAGAAATTTGTCTAATCCCCTCTTAAAGGCATCCAGGCAAGATGCCATAACTTCTTGTGGCAAAGAGTTCCACAAACTAATTACCCATAGCCATAATTTGAGTTCAAGCCAGTATCAATGTGATTAATATTGATTGCCAATAAAAAGTGGTTTGTCTTTCTTTTTATTTCCACTTTTGGTACATATAATCATTGAATCCTGGAATGCTAGAGTTGGAAGGTGCCTTGGAGGTCATCTAGTTCAACCCCCTGTGACAGGCACTCCTGCTACAGCATCCTTGATCAGGCATGACCAGTGGAGATGGTTGAGAATCACCTAGCTTCCTCTGACTGCATTTTCTCAATGGGTCACAAGCTTCCTCTCCATTCCTGGTTGAGATGCCAGGCCTGCTGGAAGGTAGCTGCAGCTGTGGCTGCTGTGCCGCACTGTTAGGTGGTTATCTGGAGAGGGTGGAACTATTTGTGATCCAAATGCATTACAATGAACCCAGAGGTGGCCAACACATTGGGCACCAATTGCGCCAGTCACCCCAGTAGCAGCTCGTTGTTGCTTCGGAGAGGTTGCTATGGCCGGGCCACCTGGCTGCTAACTGTCAGGGGCTCTGAGGGATGGCCCACAGGGACTGGAGGTGAGGACCACTCCAGACTATGTTGTCAGAATATTCACTTGGGAGCACTTCTGTCTTGTCAAAATCTAATTTCAGCTTTTTCACCTACGTTCAGTCTCATTATAAGCTACCCTTCCCAGCTGTCCCAGTCCCTGGCACAACGGAATTGTTTGTACTTCTTTGGTATGATCCATGTGGAAAATCAAAACGATAAAGGCTACTAAAATGATGGGGAGTAGCCTGGCTGCCAACGTCCCCGATGGATTGAAATGTCCCAAATCGAATTCTTCTAGTTAAGCTGGGACTGTGGGCAGAACAAACCAGGAGCAATAAAGGAAGACCGAAGCTCATTTTCCGTGAAATGGGTCATTGCCTTCCCAAACTGCACTTGGATTAACTCCAGAAACAGTTTGCATCCACCAGCCATACTCCTTGAGAGTTACTTAAGGAGGGTTGGCGCATCCCCAGACCTAGAGCATCTTCTAGGAGCAGTTCTACTTCTCTGCCATCTTCGAACAGCCCAAGGAGCTGACTCTTTGATCCAGAGTCATCATGAAGAAGACAGTGCTTCTGTTTGCTGTCTTGCTGCTGGTTTGGGCTGTGAATGCTTCAGGAAAAGAGAAGAGAGAAGAAAAAGGTTTAATGGGCAAGGTCAGTGGTATCTAGAACATTGAATGTTGTGTGCAATGCTGTTTGTCCTGAGTTTTCTTGCAACACCCAGCGCATAAGCAGTGAGTCACAAACTGGAGCTTGTCTTTGTTAATTTCAAGGGGCCTTGCGTGAGCCAATGTCCGCACCATAAACAGACCAGTTGTCACCATTTCCTTTTGAAACCACTATTTAGATTTGAGTCGAATTTGCCCTGGTACATGCTTTACAAAAATAAAATAAAATAACTACAACTTTAGCATTCAGCCTGGAGCATGATTGATTTCATGTTTTGCATATTTAACAAGAAATTCAGGAAATTCAGAGGTATTCAGGAAGGAAGAGCAGGGGTACTTTAGACAGACACCAACACACAAATCTGGGCACTTGTAGGCTGGCAAACCAATTTAGGCCATTCCTTCCTCTGAATAGTTGTCAGAACTTGTGCAGCCTAAGGGGGAGATCAGCACCAAAGGATTACGGAGCCTCAGCTGTGTATTCAAGGCCTGCTTAGAGAGCCACAGTTCAGGTTACATATAGATGTAAAACTCTTAGCACTACCTGATTTAACTGATTGCTCAACCTGTCCTTCACTCTGCATGCAACCAAGTCACCATTATTTCAGTCCTTTCAACCATTTCATTCCTAGGTTCAAAGAGAGAAGATACTTTCTGGTGTCTTCTGAAGGGGGAACCCTTGGCAACACAAATGAGACTGGGAAGAACTTGGGCTGTTGCTGCCTCTCTGAAAGCTGACCAAGAGAGAGCTGGTGCAATGTAGTGGCTAAAGCAGCAATCCTACAAACACTTTCTTGGAAGGAAATCCGCTGAACTCAGTTGGACTTACTTCCTTGTAAACATGCATAGGTTTGTTCTGTTAGAGACTGTGTTCCACCTCAGAGCATTTTTGGTTTGGATCTTGACTCTCTCCTGAACTCATTTGATTTCCTTGGGGAAGCCGCTCTGTCTCAAGCCCAATTTTCCCAATCTGCCACATGGGAAAAATCAGTGGTGTAGCTGAGGTATCTACTTCCTGAAGTCACAAAATTTTTTGAATGAAATGAATATAAATTTTAATTATTTTATATAAGCAGCAGCACTTACAGGAAGATTGGTGATTTGATTACAGGTGGTGCCTGATCATCAATGGATTTTTCATCTGTGGATTCATTTCAACATGGGTCTCTTGACATGCGCAGAGCCCCGACCAGGCCTGACCAGAACCCTCTGAACATGACCGGAGCTATGCCATCGAGGGCCAGGGAGACTCCCCAAACCCCCAGAAGGCCTTCTAGGGCCTTCAGAATGCCAAAAATTGCAACATTCAGTTTTTGGCCCCAGACGTTGCGATTTTTGGCCTTCCAGAGACCTTAGGAGGCCTCCTGAGGGTCTGGAAAGCCTCCCTGGCCCTCAGAAGGCCCTCCGGACATGACAGCTCAGTTTGGGCCTGGTTGGGGCTTAACACAGGCCAGGTAGCACAGGATGGGGGGCACACATGTGTCCCCTGCTTGGCCTGCCAAGTCCTAAGGCAATGAGGGCCACTGCTGTTTTCCAAAGCATGGGGAAAGGGCACCATTGGGGAAGCCCTCACAGGACTTTTGGTCCAGGGACCAAAAATGCTTGAGTTGACACTGACTAGGGGCTGCAATGCAAGGATGGTAATATTGGTTGGATTGGTTGGCAACTTTCAGTCTCGAAAGACTATGGTATAAGCCTACAGCACCCGGTATTCCTACGCGGTCTCCCATCCAAGTACTAACTAGGCCTGACCCTGCTTAGCTTCCAAGATCAGATGAGATCAGGCATGTGCAGGGTAACAGTTATACTGTACTCATAATTCCTGCTTTTCTGGTTGCTATTAAAGGAACCAGGTAGGGTCTGTAGCAAAGGCATTGATGAAGACAGGAAAAGGCCAAGAGGAAAAGCTCCTGACTCTCTAAAGATGCAGAAGAGGAAGTTCTGGCAGGGAAGCTTATTGTGCAGGGTGAGCAAACATGACAATGTAAAGAGTCACCCTCCCTGCTGGATGAGACCAAAAGTCCCTCTAGTCCAGCATCTTCATTCCTACTTTTGTCTGGGAAACCCACAAGCAGAGCTTGAAAGCAATAGTTTGTTTCTCTCACACATACCTAATGGAATTCACAGGTACACTGTACTTGAACATGGAGGTTCCATCAGCCACCAAGGCCAAAAAGAACATAAGATAAGCTTGGCTGGGTCAGTCCAAAGGTACATCTAGGCCAGCATCCTGTTTGCGCAGTGGCCGGCAAGATGTCTTGGGGAATAACAGCACAATTGTTGTCTCCTGTTACTGTTTCCCTGCAGCTGGCATTTCTTCACAGGCAGCTGTAGTTCAGTGGCAGAACACAGGCACTATATGCAGTCCAATCCTTGCAACTTCTCTAGGCATGTCAGAGATAAATTCCTGTCTGAAGCCCGGGAGAGTTGGTATGACATTTGCTATCCTCCAATCTTCTGGCACCGTGGCCGTTTTGAGGGACAAGTTGCATATCTTAGTCAAGAGGTCAGCAACTTCAGTGAACTTCACAGGCCGCTGTGGTTCAGTGGCAGAACTTGGGCACTATGTGCAGTCCAATCCCTGGCAACTTCTCCAGGCATGTCAGAGATAAATTCCTGTCTGAAGCCCTGGAGAGTTGCTGCCAGTCTGTGTAGATACTCCTGAGATAGTCAGAAAAATGGTCAGACTCGGGTAGGAGAACATCCTATGGATGTTTCATGTAACCATGATTGATGGCTCTTGATAAGCCTCTGCTCCTCCATGTATTGTCCAATTTCCCTTCCAAAAAGGTTATTTCAGCAAGTTGTTGAAGGAACTCACATGTGGCAACCTTGAGCATGCCTGGCTGAATGTCCACCCCACGTCTCTGCATCTTTTGGAGACCCTGTGGTTCGCTTCACTACTCTCTGGCTGCTCACCCGTGCCGTGAGGCTGAGCTGTGTGTCTGCACTCTCCAGCATGGGTGAAACCCTCACCATCTCTCTCTCTCTCTCTCTTCCTTATTACAGGAGCAACTCAAAGCCGGGAAAGGCCTGGTCCTGAAAAGGCAGGCAGGCGACCCAGAGGAGGGCACTCCTGACAGTTCCAATCAGAACCGGAACCGGAACCAGAACCAGAAATCCCGCTGTGGATTCTACTGGAAAAGCTTCACCCATTGCTAGCACTGCCCCCCTCCCTCCCCCAGCCTCTTTTGCCTCTGAATCTGGGGCCCCGACTCATCTCCCACTATGTAGGGTTGCGAACTTGCCAGGGGGGGAATAAGACCCTGCCTGGTCTGCTCCTGGCCCCTTAACAGCTGTTGGGTCTGCAGAAACCAGCAGAGCAATATATTTTTCATGGCATGGAATGGGGAAAGGAGGTGGGGAAACAATTACCTGCTTGTGATTAGAGATCAACTGACTGTTCAAAGGACCAGTTAGAGGACCAGATTCAGAAGTCGGCAGCTCTCTTCCCACTGTTATCCCTGCTCCCCATCCCTGACAACTCTACCTGCCATTGTCAAACAGCATCTGCCCCTCTTTCTTTCTCTCAGAATGAATCAAACTTTGGTTTTCTGGTGCCCATATCCGCAAATAAAAGCATGACCTAGATGCACCCCAGAGCACAGCCTGATGGCTTTCTTTTGTCTTGGTGTTTCTTTCAAGAGCTAGGGAACTGAGACCTCCTGGTTTTGATCTGGGGCAAGCTTGGTTAAGGACAAGTGAGGTGCCCATCAAATCCAGCATCCCAGATGAGCCAACAAGAAGGCCACAAGCAGGGCATGAAACCAGCAGCCCTCTTCTGCTGTTTCCCCCAGACAAAGATATACTGTCGCTATCTAAGGAGATTCCATTCATATCTCTCAGGGGTCATGAGAAATTTGCTCATCAACTCCATCATTTGGACAGGGGACTTTCCCTGGAGATGCTAAACACAGACCCTGGGACTTGCTGCATGCACTTTCATACAGAAGTGGACTTTTGCCTTCCACCGCTGCCAGAGTTGTATCCTTTTGGCACCGTCTCTTTGGGTTTTTCAGGCCACAGCCTTGGGGTCCTGCAACATTGCCACTTACATTGCTATTCTGTTGCTCACCATGTGCCCAGTGAAGAGTCCTGCAAGACTCCAAAGCTTGCGGGTAAATATTCTCTCAGTTTTTTGTTGTAAGACTAGGAAAGGGGTAAAAAGCACACCAGGGACTGTGACATTGAACCAGTTTTCCATTCCAGGAAGGGAGGAAGGCCGTCCTGCATTTGCTCACCTCTTGCCTATTACTCTGCTCACATCAGCAATTATTTGCAAGTGTTTGGAGTCCGGGACTGGGATTGCAAATTATGTGACAACTTCACATTTGTGTAGCATTAATGTTGTGTGTGCAAAGTCCTTCACAAGAATTACTTTGTTGTTATCCTTACAACTGTATTTGTCCTGTATTATTGTCCCCATATTGCAGATGGGGAAGATTGAGGCTGAGAGGAAGTGGCTCCCCTAAGGCCTCTTCCTTTATGGCAGAGATGAGATTTGAACCAGAGAAGTTCTAGTTCAGAGCTCAATTGCTCAACCACTACACTGTACCAGCTCTCAATTAGCTCAGTTTCAAGCTGCTGTCAGTAAGGGATGACTGGCAGGGCATAAGGGTTGAGACAGACCAACACCCCTGAAACTTCCCCTTCAGTGCCTGTCCTCCCCTAAGGTTTCAGGTGTGCTCTGATGGAAAACACATACCTGGAACTCTAGGTAGGTGCTGGGGAGAAAGTGAAGGTATTAAGCACCCTCTACTACTGTTTCTCCTTGAAAATGGGCCAACATTTTTTGGCCAAGCTTAATTCCAGCTCATGACCCAATCAAGACCCCTCAGTTTGCATTGACTTGATCCCTCAATGGAGGCTCCCATTGGAGAACAGTCAGAAGTGGGGAGAGATTTCGGGGGTCTCCAAAAAGTTCTCCAGTTTTGCTGAGCCTATTTGAAATAGAAGCATCATGAGTCAGTGACTTTTGGGAACGGCCAAACCATTGTCCTGGAGATGTCCTTGGGTTTTTAACCCTTGTATTGCCAGTAGCTTTTGGGAAAGAGTCTCAGATCTGGACAAAACTTCATGATTTCACTGAATAAAGTCTAAACAATGCAGCTTCAATTTTTCTTTGCATGAGCAGAAAAGCAGGCATTTACTGTGCACTTTCCAAACACTTCTCATTCATTCATTCATTCACCCACCTTTATTGGCATATGAGACATTAAATAAACAAAAAAATAGGAATAAATAGTACAAAAGGTTATATGAGCATTGCGCCCCATTTTAACATTGATTGGAGGTCCGAAGATCAAGGAATAAAATTTTTATGGTTGACAGAGGCCTCATCATGAGTTAGTATATCTATGTTAATGGCTTTTACAACACTGGACTTACACTAGTTTATACCAACTGCCATAAAGCACATTTGTGCCTCCATGGAAAGAAGCTGCGTTGGCACATCTAGATACACACAGAGGCCAGCAGGAGGCCAGCAGAAGCCTTCGTGGTGGCTTCCTCCTCACTGCTCCAGAGGTGGTGCAGGTCCGACAACACCATTGGAGCCAGCAGCCCTTACCCAGGGGTGAGGGGAAGAGCTTCTCCTTGCTTCTGGCTGAGCCGCTGCTGGCCAGAAACCCACGTTGGATGCAGCGCAAGCCTCCTGGCTTACCTGCTCCAGTGTGGGTTTGGACTGCGCCCTATATTTTGCAGGAATGGAGCAAGATCATTTACAAACAAATTAAATAAGGTTGGAGCAAGGGTGCATCCCTGCTTCACACCTTTGTTTGTAGTAATTTGTCCTGATAGTTTGCCATGCTGTGTTAATCTTATCCTGCAAGAGGTGTTGAGGTAGAGACTTCGTATCAGAAAAAGGAGTCTATTGTCAAGGCCGGTGTTTGCTAGCTTTGCCCATAGTAGATCTCTATCAATTGTATCAAATGCAACTTTCAAATCGAGGAAAGCAGCATAAAATTGGGATTTAGCTTCTTTTACCTGCTTGGATAATAGACTGATAATAGACTAATTGGTCTGTAGCTCCCGGGGAACTTTTTATCTCCCTTTTTGTAAATAGGGACAATTATGGATTGGGGCCAGGAGGTTGGCAATATACCAGTATTATTTATTATTGTGAATAGATGAGCCAAGAGTGGTGCCCACCAATCCATGTTCATTTTAAATAGATCAGGTGGAAGTTTATCAGGGCCAGCGGCCTTACCAGCTTTCAATTTACTAAGGAGTTGCTTTACTTCCTGGGTTGTGACTGGCAGCCAATCGGGGGTGTTTACAGGTTGCTCCAAGGTGCTAGCTGAAGGGGCTTGCTATCATCATAGAAAATGGCACAAAAATACTGTTCCCAAGTTAAAGAGGGAATTTGAGGAATCAAAAAGGTCCGTTTTTGAAAAGAGCCTGAGATAATTTCCCAAAAACCAGCAGTGTTATTGGTTTTAACGGTATTATATAACAATTCCCAGCAAGCCTTGATGAGCTGTTCCTGATCCTATTTAACAGCTTCAGACAATTTACATTTCAAAGTATAATATACTGATGGCAATTTTGGACTTTTAGATTCTCTAAAATTACTATAAGTTCTAAGAAGCTCTTATTTTAGTTCAATTCAAGTTCCTACTGGGCCCCTTCTCACTAGTTGTGCCTTCTCTATAAAGAGCAGAGGTGGTGGGTCTCTCAAGTAAAGACAAAATATTTGTAATTATTGATTCATCACAATCAATCACCCATATGGGATCCTTAGGTGAGTTTTCTGTATATGGATTGACAAAATGACCTTCTCTAAGAGCACTATTGAAAAGGTCTTTAGATAAAGGGTCCCATCTGATCTTTGTGGCTGTCTCTGTTGAAACAACAGATGAGATATTGAGAGAGGGATGAAAGGTGGTCTGCGGCAGACACCTTGGTTGCAATGCTAGTATGCAATGAAGAGGTAAGTGGTCACTCATGAGTGTTGTTCCCACCCCAAAGTGAGTTATCCATGACATGTAGGGAGCTGAAAACAAAAGATAGTCAATTACACTAGACCCCCTCAAAGAGATAAAAGTAAACTCCCCTCCATTATCAAAATCATTCAGCCCATTAAACCAAGTTAGACCCCTGCTGGCACAAAGTCTGGCTAGCAACAGCCCAGCCAAATTGGTGTGACTGTCTTTGGAGTTTCTTGGCCACGAACAATAGTCTGGCAAGGAAGTTTCCTTGTAGAGGTCCCATGCTTGTCGATAGACCTCTGGCCCAGACCCCACTCTTGCATTCAGATCTTCCGCTATAAGATGTTTAGCTAGAGGGAATCTGGAGTCCAACATATCAAAGGTCTGTATGAGATATTTCCATTGGGATTCTGTCATCTCTTTATTTTGTGATGGTGGTATATAGACATTTGTTATTAGTAACTCTCCTTTCTCTGTCTTCACTTTCATAACTTGTAGTTTACAGTGGCTATCTGCCATAAATATTAAATCAAATGGAAGGTGAAATGTCACCAGAGTGACAAGCCCACCTGACGGACGACCAATAGCTTTTGATCTCACAGCTGGTAAAAAAATGATATTGAACCCATCTATGTGTCTATTTTTGTGCTATTTCTACAAATTACTGTCAAGAAGGGTCCTAAAGAACAGAAGATTTAAAAAAATAATAATTGAAACAGTGGAAAAACAGGTGAAGTAACTGAGTTGCTCACAGGTTGCAACTGAAGTTTGAGGTGCTGAACCTCATTGCGTGATGCTAGAGCTTCTGAAACATTTTTACCATCAACTTTATTGTATATTGTTAAATGTTTTATCATGCCACACAACTTTTTCTTTATGCTATTAGGCAATTGAGGTGACCATGGAATGGCTTTGGAATGATTTTTTCTCATTTAAATATAATAATTGTATTCATCCAGATTTTTACAATAAGAGCAGTTTTTCAGGTCAGCAACAAATTTTATATGTATAAAGGAAAGGCGTACATTAACCGACCCTTCAGATTTTGCTCTTGCTCAAGCCCAAAGATATTAACACGGCTTCCAAGGTGGCTAAATCTATTATACTTAGTTCAAAACAACTAAGTATAATAGATTTAGCCACCTTGGAAGCCGTGTTACCTTGTGTTTTTTTTATTATGAAAAAGGATGTTGTGCATGTATTTTTAATTCTTTATTGTATAAATTGTAAACTATGTAATGGTACAATAAACAAGATATGATATGCACAGGTGTGAAATATCAAGTATCTCTTTAAATAAAAATTTCATTTCTGTGAGATTTTATTATTCAAACTGGAGAGTATGTGCCCTACATGCCGACTTTAAATCACAAGGATTTAATAAAAACAGTTTACTTTAAGCCCTTGTCCAAGTAACGTTTGCAAGGGTGTATGTACACATGCATGTGGAGGAGAGAGGGAGGGAATCCATCTGTTGAAATCACTTATCCTATTGTGCATGTTGCGACTCCTCCCTGTCATTTTCCTCCTTGACTTCAAGGTCCTAGTCCTCTTTGTGTAAAGATCTCCACACTGACTAGATGGCTCAGCAAGCATTCTGGATAAGGGGCTCCCTCTAGATGCCACTGCCAGGCAGGATGCAGCCAGTGAAATTTGACATCACCAGTTGGAGTGACTTTTTTTTTAACTCACACATTCTCTCTTGCCCTCCCTGTTGTTTATGTTTTTAATGTTGGAATACTTATTCATTGAATTCACAGGCATTCAATGAGACTTTCCTGCTGATTTTTTTTTCCATGCTTCTAAAAGGACTGAATTCCCAATCTGGCAGTAGACAAGATCGCCGACTGCGGCTGGGATGCTGAAGCCTAGCCTGCACCTTGGGTGAGGAAACCCTGGCGTGGCATCCTGCCAGCCTGGCTCCAGCTTCATTCCCTGCCTTGTGGAAGTTCCCAGATTTTTGCCACTTGGGCTTGAATTTGGACGGATCTCTGTTCCTTCTTTCAAGACGAAAGAGGCGAAAGCTCTGGGTGGCTTTAGTCTTCCCTGTCTTGGAAGCTGTGGGAAGTGCTCTGTTTTTGTCCTTGTTTCAATGAGAACAAGGTCTAATTCTTGCCAAATAACTTAGATCTGGAGAATAGAATCCCCAGTAATCTACTTTGAGATTGTACAGCCACAAATTTCTTCTGGCCACCACACTGGAGGTGGTCGCTCTAGAACAAATAATCAGCTGAGAAAGCAGCTGGCAAGGATACCTTTTCCAAAGTGTCAGGGTTGGTTTGGATAAGGTGTTGTTCCTCCTCCCAGAAATAGTGGCTCTGGAGGAAAACAAATTGGCTGCTGAGGCTCCGAGAGCAAAAGAAATAGTCTAGAAAGCTCTCTTCAGTAACGCCTCAATGCACTTGTTGCATGGGACACAAGGGCCATGTTCCCCATCTGAGAAGACAGTGCTGCAACAGGTGCATCCCTTCACTGATGGTGCCTCGAGTTTATCTAAGATTCCCTTAGGAAGAGAGTAAAACGTGCTCGTGAGTTTGGTGTCTCACCAGCCATGCAGTGAGGAGGACCACTCCATCTCCATCATTTGAGGATGGGATCTGGAAAAAGGCATCTCTGCTGGCCTTAGTGGACCTGAGGAGAGACTTTCTGGAGAAAGAAGTCAGAGTTGCAGCACTGGCTCTCATCTGAGGCCTTGAGGCACAATGGCTTAATAACCTTATCAATATCCTGGAGAAAACTCCCTCTAGAAAAAGGTTTTTCCATTGGTGTGAGCTTCCGCACTCTCTACATCCTCACCATTTTTTTTTTTTTTTGGTCCTTCACTCAGGAATGGGCAACTCTGAATCTGAGGAGTCAGATTGGCCTGAACATTGTGAGGGAGAGCTGGAAGGGACCACTACTTGACCCCTTAAGAATCACCATCTGGCTGTCCACTGGACCGTCTATAAGGGAAAAACAGAGGCTGGGCGAAAAAAGGGGAACACAAACCCCTCACTGGGTTCCTCACTGCATGTGAGGAAAATGTTGCCTGCTGAGACACAAAATGGCACCCACTGAGGTAAAAAACAGAGCCGGTGCTTGTGAGCGTTGGGCAGGCTCTGGGTGCTCATGGATTGTCCTGCCCACCTGACACTGCAATAGTGCCTTGACTGAGGGGTCTGCCTCTGCTCCTCCAACCTGCCGCCACCTCAGAGAGGCGTGGACCAGGCACCGTCAGCCCCAACTGCTGAAGTAAAAAATGGCGCCCGCTGAGGTAAACCAGACCTGATGCTTGTGAGCGTTGGGCAGGCTCTGGGCTCTCATGGATTGTCCTGCCCGACTGCCCCTGACACTGCAATAGCGCCTTGACTGAGGGGTCTGCCTCTGCTCCTCCAACCTGCCGCCACCTCAGAGGCACCGACCAGGCACCGTCAGCCCCAACTGCTGAGGTAAAAAATGGCACCCGCTGAGGTAAACCAGACCTGATGCTTGTGAGCGTTGGGCAAGCTCTGGGCGCTCATGGAGAGCCCTGCCCGACTGCCCCTGACACTGCAATAGTGCCTTGACTGATGGGTCTGCCTCTGCTCCTCCAACCTGCCTCCACCTCAGAAAGGCATGGACCAGGCACTGTCAGCCCCAACTGCTGAGGTAAAAAATGGCGCCCACTGAGGTAAACCAGACCTGATGCTTGTGAGTGTTGGGCAAGCTCTGGGCGCTCATGGAGAGCCCTGCCCGACTGCCCCTGACACTGCAATAGTGCCTTGACTGAGGGGTCTGCCTCTGCTCCTCAAACTTGCCGCCACCTCAGAGAGGCGCAGACCAGGCACTGCCACCCAAGCAGCCAGCTCCCTCACAGTGGGAGAAGCCAGTGCAAGCGCCGCCTTCCCGAAGGATGAAGAAAGCGGCAGTTGATGTCTCTGCGGTGGAGAGAGCCGGGCTTCTGCCGCAGCTGTCAGGCAAAGACACTCCTTTCTCTCCAGAACTCAAGGGACCTGACCTCGCTGACGAGGGAGTTGAGACAGACTGAGGAGAACCATTTTCCCTTCTCTTTGAAACCACTGAGGAGGAGCTCCAAAGGAGATGACCGAATTCCAGCAAGGCAGGGATGGTGGGGACTGGATCCCGGTGCTTGTGGAGCTCCGTCCGTCTTCTCACTGGCCCTGCCTCCAGCAGCAGCAAACTGCTGCTCTAACCATTGCAGGTGGAAGCAGTCCTGCAATTTCAGTTCAGAATATAATGCTCCTTAGCCATCAACAGTTTGAAAAATTCTTGTTCAACCCTTGAGCCCACAACAAATGATTTGTTGAGATGAGAGCTTTTTGTTTTAAATGGTATATAAGAACATAAATCAACAAACAGGGCTTCATTTCCAGACGTAGAGAAAGGTGCTGTGCATCCAGCCCCCCCTTTAAGTTCCATCTTCTGACCTGGAAAATCTGCCTTCTGTTACCTGATGCATAGGAAGAAGGCTGTGATTTCTCAGTGGCAAGAGACGGACACTCTGCTCATGCTCAGAGGCAAGCTTGAGTATTGCTTTCTGTCTCCCTGAGCTGAGGCCATTCATTCAGAGTTGGCTCTGAGAGCGAACTGAACCGAAACGTGAAAATGCTAAGAAGAAACAGGGAACAGTTTATTTTTTGTAGAATCAGCCTAATTCGTTACAGATTACACAAGAATTCTAATTTGAATCTGCCTGGTGAGGAATTCTTTAGAAGTCAGAAACCTGCCTGCTTTCGTGGACAGCAGGGGTGAGAACATCCTAAAGGAGTCCAATTAATTTGTGACTCATTTGGGGGATCAACTATCATGCTCAACTAAACTAGTATGGAATTCATGGTATAGAGCAGTGTTGGCGAACCTGTGGCACGGGCATGCAGCGCCGTCTCTGTGGGCACGCAGCGCTGAGCCAGGCAGCCTGGGGAGGGGCGCTGAAGCTGCTTGTCAATTTAAAGAAAACGGAGGCTTTTTCTGAGCCCCGTGTGTTGGAGGGGTGGGCTTCTTCCCTTCGCCCCCTGAGCTCACTGCCCTCCTCTCCCTTCAACCCCACCTGCCCCGCATTTGTTTCCCTTTTCAATTTTGCCCGCTTTGCAGGCTTAAGGTCCCTGGGGGAAGGCCGACAGGAGCCGAGGGGAATCCGGTTCGGGACTCCAAATCCCTATGGGATGAGGATGGGGAGGTTAGAGAACAAGACAAAGGCAGAGTAGGAGAAGAAATTGGAAAAGGTAGCGTGATGGGATGTGATAGACGGTTTGGCACAATGAGAGGATGCGGGGACAAAGGAGCGAATAAGCAGCCCATCCTGGGGCATTCCGTGTACAAATGCTTTTATGAGAATGCCCGAAGTCTACGAGCAAAGGTGGGAGAACTGGAATGTCTGGTGACAAGGGAAAACATTGACATAGTGGGCATAACGGAAACCTGGTGGAATGCAGAGAATCATTGGGATATCGCAATCCCGGGCTATAAACTCTACAGGAGGGACAGGCAGAGGCGTGTTGGAGGTGGGGTGGCCGTTTATGTTAAGGAAGGGATAGAATCCAGCAAAGTAGAGATTGAAGGTGGGTCCGACTCCACCGTAGAATCTCTGTGGGTTAAATTACCAGGCTTGTGCAGCGATGTAATACTGGGGGCATGCTATCGTCCTCCAGACCAGAAATCGGATGGGGACCTTGATATGAGAAAACAGATCAGGGAGGTGACAAGGAGGGTCAGGGTTGTAATCATGGGGGACTTCAATTATCCTCATATTGACTGGATCAATTTGTGTTCTGGTCACGATAAGGAAACCGGATTTCTTGACGTGGTAAATGACTGTGGCTTAGAGCAGCTAGTCACGGAGCCCACCAGAGGGCAGATGACTCTGGATTTAATATTGTGCGGTACGCAGGACCTGGTTAGAGATGTAAATGTTACTGAGCCATTGGGGAACAGTGATCATGCTGCGATCCGTTTTGACATGCACGTTGGGGGAAGAATACCAGGCAAATCTCTCACAAAAACACTTGACTTCCGACGGGCGGACTTCCCTCAAATGAGGAGGCTGGTTAGAAGGAGGTTGAAAGGGAGGGTAAAAAGAGTCCAATCTCTCCAGAGTGCATGGAGGCTGCTTAAAACAACAGAAATAGAGGCCCAGCAGAGGTGTATACCGCAAAGAAAGAAGAGTTCCACTAAATCCAGGAGGGTGCCCGCATAGCTAACCAGCCAAGTTAGAGAGGCTGTGAAGGGCAAGGAAGCTTCCTTCTGTAAATGGAAGTCTTGCCCTAATGAGGAGAATAAAAAGGAACATAAACTGTGGCAAAAGAAATGTAAGAAGGTGATACTGGAGGCCAAGCGAGACTATGAGGAACGCATGGCCAGCAACATTAAGGGGAATAATAAAAGCTTCTTCAAATATGTTAGAAGCAGGAAACCCGCCAGAGAAGCGGTTGGCCCTCTGGATGGTGAGGGAGGGAAAGGGGAGATAAAAGGAGACTTAGAGATGGCAGAGAAATTAAATGAGTTCTTTGCATCTGTCTTCACGGCAGAAGATACCGCTGCCCGAACGGCCCCTCCTAACCGAGGAGTTAAGTCAGATAGAGGTTAAAAGAGAAGATGTTTCAGACCTCATTGATAAATTAAAGATCAATAAGTCACCGGGCCCTAATGGCATCCACCCAAGAGTTATTAAGGAATTGAAGAATGAAGTTGCAGATCTCTTGACTAAGGTATGCAACTTGTCCCTCAAAATGGCCACGGTGCCAGAAGATTGGAGGATAGCAAATGTCACGCCTATCTTTAAAAAGGGAAAGAGGGGGGACCTGGGAAACTATAGGCCGGTCAGCCTAACATCCATACCGGGTAAGATGGTGGAATGCCTCGTCAAAGATAGGATAGCAAAACACATAGACGAACAGGCCTTGCTGAGGGAGAGTCAGCATGGCTTCTGTAAGGGTAAGTCTTGCCTCACAAACCTTATAGAATTCTTTGAAAAGGTCAACAGGCATGTGGATGTGGGAGAACCTGTGGACATTATATATCTGGACTTTCAGAAGGCGTTTGACATGGTCCCTCACCAAAGGCTATTGAAAAAACTCCACGGTCAGGAAATTAGAGGACATGTCCTCTCATGGATTGAGAACTGGTTGGAGGCCAGGAAGCAGAGAGTGGGTGTCAATGGGCAATTTTCACAATGGAAAGAGGTGAAAAGCGGTGTGCCCCAAGGATCTGTCCTGGGACCGGTGCTTTTCAATCTCTTCATAAATGACCTGGAGACAGGGTTGAGCAGTGAGGTGGCTAAGTTTGCAGACGACACCAAACTTTTCCGAGTAATGAAGACCAGAAGTGATTGTGAGGAACTCCAGAAGGATCTCTCCAGACTGGCAGAATGGGCAACAAAATGGCAGATGCGCTTCAATGTCAGTAAATGTAAAGTCATGCACATTGGGGCAAAAAATCAAAACTTCACATATAGGCTGATGGGTTCTGAGCTGTCTGTGACAGATCAGGAGAGAGATCTTGGGGTGGTGGTGGACAGGTCGATGAAAGTGTTGACCCAATGTGCGGCGGCAGTGAAGAAGGCCAATTCTATGCTTGGGATCATTAGGAAGGGTATTGAGAACAAAACGGCTAGTATTATAATGCCGTTGTACAAATCGATGGTAAGGCCACACCTGGAGTATTGTGTCCAGTTCTGGTCGCCGCATCTCAAAAAAGACATAGTGGAAATGGAAAAGGTGCAAAAGAGAACGACTAAGATGATTACGGGGCTGGGGCACTTTCCTTATGAGGAAAGGCTATGGCGTTTGGGCCTCTTCAGCCTAGAAAAGAGACGCCTGAGGGGGGACATGACTGAGACACAAAATTATGCAGGGGATGGACAGAATGGATAGGGAGATGCTCTTTACACTCTCACATAATACCAGAACCAGGGGACATCCACTAAAATTGAGTGTTGGGTGGGTTAGGACAGACAAAAGAAAATATTTCTTTACTCAGCGTGTGGTCGGTCTGTGGAACACCTTGCCACAGGATGTGGTGCTGGTGTCTAGCCTAGACGCCTTTAAAAGGGGATTGGACAAGTTTCTGGAGGAAAAATCCATTACGGGGTACAAGCCATGATGTGTATGCGCAACCTCCTGATTTTAGAAATGGGTTATGTCAGAATGCCAGATGCAAGGGAGGGCACCAGGATGAGGTCTCTTGTTATCTGGTGTGCTCCCTGGGGCATTTGGTGGGCCGCTGTGAGATACAGGAAGCTGGACTAGATGGGCCTATGGCCTGATCCAGTGGGGCTGTTCTTATGTTCTGTTTTCCCTTCCCCAACTCTCTAGCAGGCTCAGCCAATCAGGATCCAGCAGGCTCAGCCAGCCCGCCTTTCCCTGAGCAGGTCCCCACTCAGTGCCAGGAGAGGCTTTTCCTCCACAGCAGAGGAGACATCCTGCATGTCTACTCAGAAGTAAGCCCCATTACAGTGGATGAGGCTTACTCCCAGGAAAGAGTGGCTGGGATTGCAGCCTTGGAGCCCACTCCTGTGCATATCTACTCAGAAGTAAGCCCCATTAGAGTCAACGAGGCTTACTCCTAGGAAAGAGTGGCTGAGATTGCAGCCTTGGAGCCTGCTCCTGTGCATGTCTACTCAGAAGTAAGCCCCATTACAGTGAATGAGGCTTACTCCCAGGAAAGAGTGCCTGGGATTGGAGCCTGCTCCTGTGCATGTCTACTCAGAAGTAAGCCCCATTACAGTGGATGAGGCTTACTCCTAGGAAAGAGTGGCTGGGATTGCAGCCTTAGAGCCTACTTCTGTGGGTGGGGCTTTTTAAAAAAAAATATTTTCTTGTTTGAGAAAATGAGCAGTGGCAAGGTCTTGTAGCCACCCCCTCCCTGACAATAGTTCTTTACCTAGCATGTGATTAGTCTGTGGAACTCTTTGCCACAGGAAGCAGTGATGACAACTTGCCTAGATGCCTTTAAGAAAGGATTGGACAAATTTCTAGAGGAAAAGTTCATTAAGGGTTACAAGTAATAGTGGATAAAAGATGTTAATGTATGAGTTTGTTTTTTCTAAACTAAAACCTCAATATTCAGGTTAAATTGCCGTGTTGGCACTTTGTGATACATAAGTGGATTTTGGTTTGCAGTTTAGGTACTCGGTCTCTAAATGTCTTATAACAAGGAAAAAAAGCACCCAAATCCAATTTGCCACCTCGGTGCTGTTAAATAATTATAATTTCATTCCACTAGATTCTATTATTCACCCCCATTTATGGCTGAATGTGGTATAGCATCTAAACCAATGCATTCTGGTGGGACAATGTAGGAGCAAGAAACCTAGAAGTGGGTGTAAAGTTATTTTTCCACTGATTTGGTATCCACTGTTTTTTATCAGTGGATAACGAGGCATGACCTGTAAAAGGATTACAGTATAAAGGTAACAACCAGTACCTTGAATTGGACTTGATAATGTATGGGACGCCAGTGTAGTTCATGTAGTATAGAAATGTTATACTCCCTATGCATGGCCCACAATAGCAATGTGGCTGCAGCATTCTGAATGGGTTGTAGTTTTCTGAATATTTTTCAAGGGCAGCCCTATGCACTACCCTAATTGAGAAGTGAGCAAAGCATGGATGACTGAGGCTAGATCTGATGTCTCAAGGAAGGGCCACAGCTGGCACACCAGTCAATGTTAGGCAGGCAAAAGCATTCCTAGCCATGACAGTAACCTCTCTTTCTAGCAGCAGGGCCAGATTCAGGAGCTCCCCTAAGTGATGCATCTGTTCCTTCAGAGAATATGCTACTCCATACATAATGTACAGCGCAATCCTATCTTGTGCTGGAACAGGCAGGCCAGGAGGGGCCTGCGCAAGATAGGGGTCCAAAGTAGCTCAGCTGGAGGTAAGGGGAAACTCTTCCCCTTACTCCCAGGTAAGCTACTGCAGCCCCAATGGGTCTTCTCAGACTTGCGCCACCTCCAGAAGTGGCATAAGTTGGCATATAGCCATCACTGGCATATAGCCATCACTGGTATAGAGATAAATGAACACACACACCCAACACACACTCTTCATCTGAAAGGTGTCAGGCAGGTCCTGGTAACATACCAAGTACACCACAGGTTGTGAACTACACCTAGCCATGTACCATTGCAGTCCTTGTTGAAATTTCTTTTTTTTATTAATTTTTTTATTAATACACACAAACATACACTACAAACACATACACCACAAATATTGACGGTTACAAGACACTATCTACCAATTTGTTTAATACATCATTCTGCTTTCCTAAATAAAAATGAAGAAAATACAATGAACACAGAAGAACAAAAATGATAGAAATATCTCTACCTATCCTATATTATACTTATATACTTTTTATAATTTCTATATCATCATTTCTACCTTTCCTGGTTGCATCAACCTTCTAGGCCCTTTCCAATACCTAACATACAAAAATATATTTTGTTAGTACACATTGTTTTATATAATATATAAAATCCTTCTTCTTATCTACCTTTCCCTTTCTAGAAATTCTACCATTTCTACCATTCATTATAATTTTATCTAACTTTCAAATTAAACAGTTTTTACTTTACCACATAAATTTAACCATTTTCACTATCTCTAAACTTAACATCCCCAAATATATTTTCAATTATATATATATTTTTAACATACAAATTTAGCCATTTTTACTATCATATTTTTACTATCATATCTGAGGCTAAGAGGCAAAGAAGGAAGGCCCATAGCCAGGGAGACAGACCAGGGACAGACTGCACTTGCTCCCGGTGTGGAAGGGATTGTCACTCCCGAATTGGCCTTTTCAGCCACACTAGACGCTGTTCCAGAACCACCTTTCAGAGCGCGATACCATAGTCTTTCGAGACTGAAGGTTGCCAATACAATACTATCATATTATCATTCCAAAATCCCCTGGGGGCTGGGGATAAGAATAGGCCCTCAGTTTGGCTGTACTTGTCATAAGAGGCGACTAAACAATCACCGCGTAGATGGGACTCGTCAGCCTGGGAAGGCAGCTCATCTAAGAGAAAGAAACTCTGACCTCAAACCTCCACTGCCTTGTGGCTATATCCAATTGTGGAAAAGGCTTCAGGAGTCAACCTTGAGGCAAGGGAGCCGGAGTCCCTGAGGCAGTTTGCGGCTGTACACAGTCACGCTCTGGCAACTCCTGTGATGCTGCTGGAACCAACCGTATTGGCTTCTGCCTTTTCACTGGACCATTTCAGCGACGTGGAGAGGGGGGATTTGCTGCATGGGTAACAGCCTATCCTTCATACCTTCTTTACCCAGGCTTCGTGCACTGGAGAGGACACTCCAACTTCGCCATATGGCGTCGGCACAACACGGGAAGCAGCAGTTACCGGTTATAAGTCTTTGCTCGATTGGCATAGAGCGTGACGCCAGGGGCTGCTTCCAATGGTGGGAGAGATCATTGCATCTCATTGGGCAGCTACCGCCCGCCATAAGCTGGGCAGTCCCTAGCCAGTAAGGTGTTGCCTCGCCACGGTCCATTAACCTCACGGGGTGCGTGGGGTTTAGGGTGAAAACCAACAAGCGGATCGACAACTCTGCACCATGCAACAGAAAACAGAAAACTCCTGCCCTAAAGCTAGGCACCTGAAACGTTATGACAATGACACCTGGCTTCTCTAATGACCTACAAGAAATAGACGATGCACGCAAAACAGCTGTCATCGACATGGAACTGTACAGACTGCAAATGGACATCATCGCCCTTCAAGAGATGAGGCTGCCAGATTCCAGATCTGTCAAGGAGAGAAATTTCTCATTTTTCTGGCAGGGAATACCATCAAACGAAACCAGGGAACATGGTGTCGGCTTTGCGGTCAGAAATACCCTGCTGGAATCCATCATCCCACCTACTGTGGGAAGTGAAAGAATTTTGTCCCTACAGCTCCAGTCATCAGCAGGACCTGTCACTCACATCAGTGCTTATGCACCGACTCTGTCGTCTCCAGCAGAAGCCAAAGACAAATTCTATAATGATCTGGCCACCACTATCAAGAAGATCCCCGTAAAAGAGCCATTGTTCATCCTCGGCGATTTCAATGCTAGAGTTGGTGCTGATAACAGTTCATGGCCCACTTGCTTAGGTCAGTTCGGCACTGGGAGGATGAACGAAAATGGCCAGCGCCTGCTAGAGTTTTGCTGTCATCACAGTCTCTGTGTCAGCAACACGTTCTTCAACATGAAGCTCCAACATAGAGTCTCTTGGAGACACCCAAGATCAAAGCACTGCCACCAGCTCGACCTGATCCTCACCAGACACTCCAGCCTTCCCTGCATTAAGATCACACGCAGTTATCAGGGTGCTGCCTGCGACACTGACCACTCCCTGGTGTGCAGCAGAGTGAAACTGCAAACAAAGCGACTGTATCACACGAAAAAGGAAGGAAGACCTCGCATTGATACCAGCAAGACCCAGGATCAGAGAAAAGTGGAGGAATTTGCACAAGCGCTTGAGGAATCTTTTCCAGGCCCGGCCGACGCAAACGCATCCAACAGATGGGAACATTTCAAGAATGCCGTTTACAACACCTCTTTGTCCATATTCGGCAAGAAGACCAATAAGTCGGCAGACTGGTTTGAAGCCCACTCTGAGGAGTTGACACCAGTCATTGAGGAAAAGAGGAGAGCTCAAGCAGCTTACAAGGCCTGTCCCAGTGAGCGCAACCTGCAGGTCCTCCGAGCTGCTCGCAGCAAAGTCCAGCAGACTGCCAGGAGATGTGCTAATGACTACTGGCCCCAGCTCTGTTCCCAGATACAGATAGCAGCTGACATGGGCAACATCAAGGGGATGTATGATGGTATCAAGCAGGCCCTAGGTCCAACACAGAAGAAAATTGCCCCTCTGAAGTCTGCCGCAGGCGAGGTCATCCAGGATCGGGCGCAGCAGATGGAACGCTGGGTGCAGCACTACTCTGAGCTATATTCCAGAGAAAATGTAGTCACCGAAGAAGCGCTGAACAACATTGAGTGCCTGCCTGTGCTGGAGGAGCTTGACAGTGAACCAACCCTAGAAGAACTTCACGTGGTCCTGGACTCCCTTGCCTTTGGCAAGGCACCTGGAAAAGACAGCATCCCTGCTGAAGTCCTAAAGTGCTGCAAAAAGATCATCGTCACTGAGCTGCATGAAATCCTCTGTCTCTGCTGGAGAGAAGGTGGAGTACCTCAAGATATGAGGGATGCAAACATCATCACGCTGTACAAGAACAAAGGCGACAGGGGTGACTGCGACAGCTACCTTGGCATCTCTCTTCTCAGCGTTGTAGGAAAGCTGTTTGCCCGAGTTGCACTAAAGAGGCTCCAGGTACTTGCAGAGAGCGTCTATGCAGAATCACAGTGCGGATTCCAAGCCAACAGGTCTACCACTGCTATGGTATTCTCCCTTAGACAACTGCAGGAGAAATGCAGGGAACAACGACAGCCACTCTTTATAGCCTTCATAGATCTCACGAAGGCTTTCGACCTGGTCAGCAGGGATGGCCTCTTCAAGATTCTCCCCAAGATTGGATGTCCACCCGGGCTCCTCAGCATCATCAGGTCTTTCCACGAGGACATGAAGGGCACTGTAGTCTTTGATGGCTCCACATCAGACCCCTTTGACATCCGAAGCGGAGTGAAGCAGGGCTGTGTTCATGCGCCGACCTTGTTCGGGATTTTCTTTGCTGTCCTGCTGAAGCATGCCTTTGGAATTGCAACAGAAGGCATCTATCTCCGGGCCAGATCAGAAGGAAAGCTCTTCAACCTCTCCAGACTGAGAGCAAAGTCCAAAGTTCAGCTGAAATGTCTGCGTGACTTCCTCTTTGCCGACGATGCAGCTGTCACTACCCACTCTGCCAAAGATCTGTATGCACTGCTGAAACAGAGACGCCTGCGTTGGCTCAGTCATGTTGTGAGAATGGATGATGGCCGGATCCCAAAGGATCTCCTCTATGGTGAATTCATGCAAGGAAAACGCCCTACAGGTAGACCACAGCTGCGATACAAGAACATCTGCAAGAGGGATCTGAAGGCCTTAGGAGTGGACCTCAACAGGTGGGAAACCCTGGCCTCTGAGCGGCCCGCTTGGAGGCAGGCTGTGCAGCATGGCCTTTCCCAGTTTGAAGAGACACTTGGCCAACAGGCTGAGGCAAAGAGGCAAAGAAGGAAGGCCCATAGCCAGGGAGACAGACCCGGGACAGACAGCACTTGCTCCCAGTGTGGAAGGGATTGTCACTCCCGAATTGGCCTTTTCAGCCACACTAGACGCTGTTCCAGAACCACCATTCAGAGCGTGATACCATAGTCTTAGGGGACTGAAGGTTGTCAATAGAATAGAATATCATTCCAAAACAATATCAAACATTTAAATTCTAATTTTAATTCTTGTAAATTAACCTATAAAATTCTAATATATTTTATCTCTTATCTCAAATCAAATTTAAACATATCTCCAAATCATTACTTTATCCTGAATATCAGTTCTTCTCCTTATCTCGAATCAAATCTAATCTAGCCTCAAATCCAATTACCGCAGGCAC
This sequence comes from Tiliqua scincoides, assembly GCF_035046505.1. Taxonomy (NCBI): domain Eukaryota; kingdom Metazoa; phylum Chordata; class Lepidosauria; order Squamata; family Scincidae; genus Tiliqua; species Tiliqua scincoides. Next base: position 266,262,063 of record NC_089822.1, read on the forward strand.
CCCCCACAAGCCGATCCCACAGATAAGTTGAGGGCAGGTTTTGAGCCAACAATCATGGAATTTTCTATGACCCTCAGATAAGTCGGAGGTTAAACTTAGAGGGGTGTCTGACTATAGTTTTGTCTGATTTTACCAGAGGCCAGATCCTACCAGTAATTGTTACCTAAGAACTGTACAGTTTCTAATTTATTAAAAAGAGAGTAAAAGATCATAAGATACATTTTTATTCTTTTTAAATTCTGGTCTTCACCGCCGTTTTGTAAGCACTGCAGGAGATCCTTGAATCAAATCCACCTTTAAAGTGTCTGGTGTGTTAAGCCCAAAACGCTACATATAACATACGACATATAACACATAACTGAGAGTGTGCAATTCAGTTCACAGCAGAGAGATGAGCTGCATATAGTTGCAACCCTTTTTACTCAGAAGTAGACCCACTGCTATCCATGGGTGTTATTCTTAAGTAATGGTGCACTGAATTGTAGCCTGGGAAGGAGGATCCCATTCTGGTGTTTCCAAAAACAGACCTCTGCCAAAAGGGAAGCCTTTGCAGAAGGGAACCAGGCTGCAGCAGCACTTGCAAAACTCTCTGGAGGAGAATAAAAGGTTAACTTTGGCTGGAATTTCCCAGGAAATTTACTGCAGAAACTCAGATCTCTGTATTGCTTCTGATGGGCAAGAGGCGCCTGCCTGAGCTTTTCAGAGTTGAAAGGCTCTGCCCTCTGAGTGACCTGGAGATAAGGCAAAGTGACAATTTGAGCTTGATGACTTGACAAAAAATTTTCATACTATAGGCGAGTATCTACAGTATATATGAATCTGCCCACTCATCTGAGTATCTGACGTATCGGGCATAATCCTAACCTGTGCTGGAGCAGGCAAGCCAGGAGGCTTGCGCTGCATCCAACACAGGTTTGTTCGCTGCAGCGGCTCAGCCACGGGCAAGGGGAAGCTCTTCCCCTTACCCGTGTGTAAGGACTGCACGCCCCAATTGGTCTTCTCGGACCTGCGCCACCTCTGCAGGTAGCGTAAGTCCGAGGAGAATGGAGCGGCTTCTAGCCACCCCAGCCACCCCGTTCACCCCAGGGATGGAGGTTGGGATCCGGCATAACTGCCAGGTCCCAACCCCGCCCCCGGCTCCCTGTACACCCGCCCACGGGCCTGCTCTCCCCCCGCCCAGAAACGCCCCCTCCACACACACCCATGCCTACCTTTACCGCTTGTGTTGGCGCGGGAGCCACGGCGGAGGCTTCTGCCTCTGTCCGCGCGTCGGTGCATGGGAATGCGCTGGCACGGCTCCCCGCAAACATGTTTTACGAAACATTTGCAACAACTTCAGGGCTTCTATATCGGCACAAGGATTGCGCCCATCATCTCTAAACAACTTTCCATCTCTTTTTCCTAATAAACTTTACATAAGTCTTTCTCAACAATTGTCGCTTTCATAAATATCCTCTTCTTGCCACTCCCACCAAATCCAAATCCTGGCAAATCATCTCCTTCTCTCGATCCATTTCTATGCCTGTCAGTCCAAGTATTTCTTCTCCATTCTGATCCGATGACATCGGAATGCTTTTCTTCTGAGCTGCTCCATCCATCTGCAGCTCTCTCAAAGTTCCTTCTCCAGATTGTTGAGCAATAATCTTCTCCTCCCTGGAAACCCTGCCTGTTTGTGCACTCCTTGGTCCCCAGAAGGCCTGAAGTAAGTCCCATTACAGTCAATGGGGCTTATGCCGAGGAAAGGGTGGATGGGATTGCAGCCTTAGGTACCTGTATGAGAAGTGGGGAGGGAGAGAGTTTAAGAGCCCAATCCCATGCCTGTCTACTCAGAAGTAAGTCCCATTAAACTCAATGGGGCTTACTCCCAGAAAGGGTGGATAGGATTTCAGCTCCCTGCAGGTGCAGAGCAAAAGGCTAAACTGTTGCCCCCCCTCAGGTTTGTGTGCTGCTGCTGGCCGCCGGGCCCAGTGCTGTGTGTGCGCTTTGCTAGCGCTGGGGGTGGCAACTGAGGCTGGGCTGCAGGCATAGCAGAGCGGAGAAGCAACAAGAAGCAGTCCTGCTCCGCACGACCCTCTCCTGCAGCCGAACTATGAGCCCCTTGCCATGTGCAGCAGGGAGGACAGACTCAGGTTTGGCTGCAGGAGACAGGGGCACGCAGTGCGGGACTGCTTCTTGTTGCTCCTCTGCTCCGCTATGCCTGCAGCCCAGACTCAGTTGCTACCCCCAGCGCTAGCAAAGCGTGCACACAGTGCTGGGACCGCACATGGCCCTGGCACATGGCCCTGGCAGCTGGCAGCAGAAACTGAGGAGGTGTGTGCAGCAGCTCCATCTCTGCTGCCAGCTGGGGGAGGGTGTGGGGCAACAGCTCAGTCTCTCCTCTCTCCTGTGTGCGTGGCGACGTGCCAAACTGTTCCCCCTCCCCCCAGTCGGCAGCAGAGATGGAACTGCTTGTTGTGCGCTGCTAGGGCAGTCACAGTGAGCAAGCAGCACATGCCATCCCCAGCCATACGCTGCAGCCAAGGAGCGCAGGACTCGACTCTGCCCCCCCCCTTAAGCTCCTCTCTCCTCTGTGTGCCTGCAGCAGCCCGATCAGCACACAGTCATTGGGCTACAGGGTGGGGGGCTACAACCTGCGGGCTACAACTTATAGCCCACACGTTGTAGCCCCCCCACCATGTAGCCCAGTGCATTTGCTACCCCCTGCACCCCTTTAGCTACACCACTGGTTCAGCCTGCCATGTTGACCCCCCTGTGTGACTCCAACACAAATGTACTTTCCTTAATTGATGAACATGTTTCACCTGTAAAACTTTCATCAGATTGACTATTATCTCTGTAAGTTGATGCAGCCGTTACACAGTTGAGAAACTACTTTTGAAATCGGTATTCACAGGTATTGTAACACTGAATCACTTTGTGGGAACGTTTTGATGGGAAGGGAAGTCCATGCTGAGATTGAAGCACTTTCCCTCAAGCACTGATGAGGTTTTTTATTGTGTGTGTATTCTATAATGCGAAGTCAGGTCTGAGCTCTGACTGAAGCTTCTTCCACACTCCAGGCATTTATATGGCTTCTCTCCTGTGTGGTTTCTTTGATGCACAGTCAGGCTTGAGCTCACACTGAAGCTCTTTCCACACTCCAAGCATTTATATGGTTTCTCCCCAGTGTGGATTCTTTGATGCACAGTCAGGTTTGAGCTCACACTGAAGCTCTTTCCACACTCCAAGCATTTATATGGTTTTTCTCCTGTGTGGATTCTTTGATGGACAATAAGACTTCCAGATTCAATGAAGCTTTTTCCACACTCAAAGCATGTATATGGTTTTTCCCCTGTATGGATTTTCTGATGTGTACTTAACTGTGTTTGTTGACTGAAGCTCTTTCCACACTCCAAGCATTTATATGATTTTTCCCCTGTATGGATTTTCTGATGTGTACTTAAGTATATTTGTTTCCTGAAACTCTTTCCACACTCCAAGCATTTATATGGTTTTTCCCCTGTGTGGATTCTTTGATGGACAATAAGTCTTCCAGATTCAATGAAGCTTTTTCCACATTCAAAGCATGTATATGGTTTTTGCCCTGTGTGGATTTTTTGATGTGCACTTAAGCTTGTTCGTTGACTGAAAGTCTTTCCACACTCCAAGCATTTATATGGTTTTTCCCCTGTGTGGATTCTTTGATGGACAATAAGTCCTCCAGATTCAATGAAGCTTTTTCCACACTCAAAGCATGCATATGGTTTCTCCCCTGTGTGGCTTCTTTGATGCACAGTCAGGTTTGAGCTCATACTGAAGCTCTTTCCACACTCCAAGCATGTATATGGTTTCTCCCCTGTGTGGCTTCTTTGATGCACAGTCAGGCTTGAGCTCATACTGAAGCTCTTTCCACACTCCAAGCATTTATATGGTTTCTCCCCTGTGTGGGTTCTCTGATGCCTAGCCAATGATGAGCTCACACTGAAGCTCTTTCTACACTCCAAGCATTGATATGGTTTCTCCCCAGTGTGGCTTCTTTGATGAATAGTCAGGTTGTCACTCCTACTGAAGCTCTTTCCACATTCTAAGCATTTATATGGTTTCTTCCCTGCGTGGGTTCTTTGATGCACAGTCAGACTTCTGCTCCCACTGAAGCTCTTTCCGCACTCTGAGTATGTATATGGCTTCTCTCTTATGTGGGTTCTTTGATGTGTTGTGAGACTTGGTTTACTACTGAAGGTTCTTGCACATTGAGGGCATTTTTCCTTCCTCTTTCCAGTTTCTGTTTCTGGATGGACTGGGATGACATGGATAGTCCCACCCAGGTGAGCATCAGATTCACTTCTCCGTTTCTCAGTCTGGATTCCCTCCTGCTTCCTTGATCTTTCTTGATGTGCAGCATCCTCCCTTTTGTGGATTATTTTATGGGAAGTAAGATGTGTGCTTGTAGTGAAGTTTTTTCTATACTCAGAGCAGTTACATGATTTCTCTCCTGGGTGGATTTCGCAATGTTTATTAAGGTCGGATTTACAACTGAATCCTTCCCCGCGCAAATGTCGCTTATTCCGTCTTCTCCCTTTGGGATGTTCCTGTTGAATTGGAATTTCATAGTGGTCATACCCCTGGCAAGCAACAGATTCTGCCCTCCGAACAGGTGCTGGACTTCCCTCCTGCTTCCTCGATCCACCTTGGTCTCTCAACGACACTTCCTCTATGTCAAGCATTCTTGTTTCCAGCAACACCCCACATGGCTTCCTCTCCTCCTCATTGTTTTGTCCATTGCTTCCTGGAACAGAAGGAGAACATCAATTAATAGTGCAGGGGCACTAAAAAGATCTCTTGCCAATTGGCCCTTCCTCCCTGACTGCCCCATCCTATAACCCTCTGGTGTGTCATACTTAATGCATTTCCTTCCCGCTTGCATCACTGGAGGACCCACTCATCCGAAGACGCAAGATGTTGGGGGAGGGAAGAATGGGGAGGGAGGAATAACAGGGGGCAGGGAGGCTGCATCACAGAAGCTGCATAACGGATCCTGTCCCCCTTCTCAGCACCCTTAATTTCTAGGCTTCATTTTTAACGGGACAGCAGCTTAGTCAGGGGGTTCAGACCATCCCACCCTGATGAGGTCTGAGGAAGGAAAAGGGGCCCTTGGAGGAAAGTGTTGTGAGGTGTCAACCTGAATGGACAACACAAAGCGCAAGGAACGTCTGATGGAGGACTCACCAGCAGACATTCCCTGAAGGACTGCATCGCTTTCCCTGAAGATGTTTCACACAACCCCTCCCCCAAAGGACTGGATCCACAGCCCAGCTAAGCAGCTACCTGTCATTCGTCCCCTTCTTTGAAGTCCAGGGCAAAAGGAGCTTCCCTTCTTTCCAACCAGGAGACAAGCTCAGGTGTCAGAAATTCTGTTGAGGAAACAAAGAGAATGGTTATTTCGGACTACAACATGCATTGGCAGATTACACATTCCCCTCCTTCCAACCAGGAGACAAGCTCAGGGGTCAGAAATTCTGTTGAGGAAACAAAGAGAATGGTTATTTCGGACTACAACATGCATTGGCAGATGACACATTCCCACATCAAAACCAACAAAGCACATGAGCATTTAGAGAAACTCCTGCATGGCTTCAAGAACATTCACGCAGACCTCCAGCCTCCAAAGTGTTCCAACCTGTTAGAGTAAGTATGAGGCGGTGTTTGTAACGTCTCCTGGGGCAGCTCCAACACTTCCAAGTGGCTGTTGGGCTGGTCAAGCCAAGCAGTTCCTCCAACGCTGGCCCTGCCACTTTCTGAACATACTTCTTTCCACTTGCCAGCCAAAGTCCAAGCCCAGGAGGCAACAGGCCAATCAGAACCCACAGCGTCACTAGTGACATCAGAAACAGAGCGGTGCAACTGACTCTCTTCAAGGGAATCCTCACTTCCCTGCTTTGAACTGAGAACCCCAGTTGGGTGGGGAGACCAGCCCTAAATGGCTTGCTGAGAAAGGGCTGAGAAAGTGGCTAAGAGGCAAATGAGTGGGATGCCTGCCTCAACTGAGAGTGACCAGGGGGGCAGTCCTACAGTTCAGGTACTCTGGTGTTTGGATCATATACCACAAGCAAACCTGCCTCCTCCTTTCTGCATAAAACCCAAAGCGGCCACACAAGTGACTGACCTGCACCTCTCACTTTGCTGTATCGAGACTGTGGCAGAAAGCAAAGGATCTCATATGTGAGAACAATAAATACAGCAGGAGCATCAGCACTAAGGATAAATAAGCCCAGAGGGGCAGTTGCAGGCTGGAGATCAGTCAGGGCACATCTGAGGAAACCTTGTCTCGATGGCGCTCTGCTGGCCTCAGGACCTGCTCAGCCAAACCTCCATTCTGACCAGGCAGTGATTCTGTGTCTGTGCGTCGCAACCCAAGATGTTCGTCCAGAGCTGCAAATCAGGTGCACTGGCTTCAGAGGTGGCACTGACAAAAAGCACTTGGTGGAGTTCCACCACATTTCATCTTCCATCAAAGGACAGCAGATCCCCACTGCTCTCTTCCCCTCACCCCAGTGTGGGCTCCAGCTTTTTGCTGTGGTGAGTGGGGATTTTCTTCCAGAAATGTGTCTCCTGCATTTGCATTTGCTGGGTGGGGATGATTTTCTTTCTTTGTTCAGGACCTGGTGTCCTTTGAGGACATGGCTGTGTATTTCACCAAGGAGGAAGGGGCTTGGCTGCATCAAGGCCTCTCGTGGTCCTCTCGTGGATTGAGAACTGGTTGGAGGCCAGGAAGCAGAGAGTGGGTGTCAATGGGCAATTTTCACAATGGAGAGAGGTGAAAAGCGGTGTGCCCCAAGGATCTGTCCTGGGACCGGTGCTTTTCAACCTCTTCATAAATGACCTGGAGACAGGGTTGAGCAGTGAAGTGGCTAAGTTTGCAGATGACACCAAACTTTTCCGAGTGGTAAAGACCAGAAGAGATTGTGAGGAGCTCCAGAAGGATCTCTCCAGACTGGCAGAATGGGCAGCAAAATGGCAGATGCGCTTCAATGTCAGTAAGTGTAAAGTCATGCACATTGGGGCAAAAAATCAAAACTTTAGATATAGGCTGATGGGTTCTGAGTTGTCTGTGACAGATCAGGAGAGAGATCTTGGGGTGGTGGTGGACAGGTCGATGAAAGTGTCGACCCAATGTGCGGTGGCAGTGAAGAAGGCCAATTCTATGCTTGGGATCATTAGGAAGGGTATTGAGAACAAAACGGTTAGTATTATAATGCCGTTGTACAAATCTATGGTAAGGCCACACCTGGAGTATTGTGTCCAGTTCTGGTAGCCGCATCTCAAAAAAGACATAGTGGAAATGGAAAAGGTGCAAAAGAGAGCGACTAAGATGATTACGGGGCTGGGGCACCTTCCTTATGAGGAAAGGCTACGGCGTTTGGGCCTCTTCAGCCTAGAAAAGCGACGCTTGAGGGGGGACATGATTGAGACATACAAAATTATGCAGGGGATGGACAGAGTGGATAGGGAGATGCTCTTTACACTCTCACATAATACCAGAACCAGGGGACATCCACTAAAATTGAGTGTTGGGCGGGTTAGGACAGACAAAAGAAAATATTTCTTTACTCAGCGTGTGGTCGGTCTGTGGAACTCCTTGCCACAGGATGTGGTGCTGGCGTCTAGCCTAGACGCCTTTAAAAGGGGATTGGACGAGTTTCTGGAGGAAAAATCCATTATGGGGTACAAGCGATGATGTGTATGCGCAACCTCCTGATTTTAGGAATGGGTTAAGTCAGAATGCCAGATGTAGGGGAGAGCACCAGGATGAGGTCTCTACCTGGTGTGCTCCCTGGGGCATTTGGTGGGCCGCTGTGAGATACAGGAAGCTGGACTAGATGGGCCTATGGCCTGATCCAGTGGGGCTGTTCTTATGTTCTTATGTTCTTATGTAAGGCCAAAAGGCACCAAATACTGCTGGAGAATCAGAAGAATGTGGGCTTGCTGGATAAATGCGGTTCCCTTTGCTTCTTTCTTATGCTTGCAGATGCTAAAAAGCATGAATTGCTGATAAAAAGCCATTTCTGCCCAACGTTGCATATACGCAACAGGGACCAAATGTGTACCCCTGTGGGCCGGGCAAAAAATGGGTTAATTTCTACAATACTTCCCCTGGGGAAAGGGGGGGGGAATGCCTCCCTGTTGCAGATTTGAGCTGGGCCTTTTAACCTATAAAATCCCACTGGAAGTATCCAAAGTAAGAACATAAGAAGAGCCCAACTGGATCAGGCCGTAGGCCCATCTAGTCCAGCTTCCTGTATCTCACAGTGGCCCACCAAGTGCCCCAGGGAGCACACAAGACAACAGACACAACCTGCGTCCCAGTGCCCTAAGTCCAGGAGGTTGCCCGCATGGCTAACCAGCCAAGTTAGAGAGGCCGTAAAGGGCAAGGAAGCTTCCTTCTGTAAATGGAAGTCTTGCCCTAATGAAGAGAATAAAAAGGAACATAAACTGTCACAAAAGAAATGTAAGAAGGTGATACAGGAGGCCAAGCGAGACTATGAGGAACGCATGGCCAGCAACATTATGGGGAATAATAAAAGCTTCTTCAAATATGTTAGAAGCAGGAAACCCGCCAGATCTTGGGGTGGTGATGGACAAGTCAATGAAAGTGTCAACCCAGTGTGTGGCGGCAGTGAAGAAGGCCAATTCTACGCTTGGAATCATTAGAAAAGGTATTGAGAACAAAACGGTTAATATTATAATGCCGTTGTTCAAAACGATGGTAAGGCCACACCTGGAGTATTGTGTCCAGTTCTGGTCACCGCATCTCAATAAGAACATAGTGGAAATGGAAAAGGTGCAAAAGAGAGCGACTAAGATGATTACTGGGCTGGGGCACCTCCGTTATGAGGAAAGGCTACGGCATTTGGGCCTCTTCAGCCTAGAAAAGAGACGCCTGAGGGGGGACATGATTGAGGCATACAAAATTATGCAGGGGATGGTCTATCTAGAGAGATGCTCATCTATCCAGAGAGATGCTCTTTACACTCTCACATAACACCAGAACTGTTAAGGTTGGAAGGAACCTTGGGTGCATCCCAGTGTAGAGTAAGGCGCACAAAAACCAGCAGACACAGCAGAGTCTTTGAATTAGCTGTTATTTGAGCAAGGAGGTGCACACGTAGAGTAGTCAAAACAGTCCAGGTCATACACATAGAGTCCAGCAGTCCAGCGTTACCTTATCCAAGTCAGTATCCACAAATCACAGTCAGTCAGTCAGTCAGTCCAAGGTCATTTACAGCATACACACACACACACTTATCAGTTTGTCAAAGTCTCCGGCAGCAGTATCACGGTTTAACACCTACTGCGATGGTGGAGCTGCAGACTAAGGCTCAAGGACTCTGAGCACCCAATCAGAGTCTGCTCAGCTAACTAGGGTGTGGCAGGTGCAGTGTAATTCTGCTGACTCAGTGTGACTCAGCTGCCTACAACTTTCCATGAACCAACCTGTTAGCTTTGTCTCTGGCTTTGCATGGGCAGAGAGCTAACATTCTCCTCCTTGGTTCAGAGTAAGTTGACATCCACACATTCCTCATACCCTTAGTCCAAGCTGCTGCTTTTAGAGTGTCTGTTTTTATCTGCTCCTGTCTTACCTTATCTTTGTGGTTTATTCTTTTTTCCCCCTGTTTGAAGGACACTTTTTCATGGTGTTTTCAAAGAGGCTATCTGTTTAGTTCCTTTCATCCACTTGTCCTCTTCTGCTGTCACCTGGCTCACTCCTGCAGCAGACCAGAGCAGGCAGAATGGGCTGCACTGCTTCATGCAGAAGATCCTGTTTTAAAAAAAAAACACAAAACTAATTAACAACTTTTGCCAAGTAATCAAGCTCCAGTAATCAAGCTTCGCCTTATCTCAGGGCCAATCAGAGGGCAGAGCTTTTCAATTCTGAAAAATTTATTGTTGCTCAAGTCATTAGAAGCCATGCAGAGCTTAGTTTCTATAGTAACTTTGCTGGGAAATTCCAACTCAAGTTAACCTTTTATTCTCCTCTGTGATCTCAGGCATGTACCTCCTCTGTGGTATGTTTCTTCCCCTTTCCTCCCTCAGGACCCTCCCCGCCTCTAACTGTCACCAGCCAACCACCTCCCGCTGTGTTCCAGGACCCTTTGTTCACTGGCTCTGTGTTCTGTGCCCAGATTCATTTGCCCACTACACTGAAATAACTGCCTTTCTGCCAAAGGCCTGGGCGGGCGTGGGGGGTTGTCTACTGTTTAAGACAGGAAGGAAGGGGAAGGAAGAGGCAAACCCCTTCATTTAGGCACCAATCCTGGCACAATGTGGTCAGGTGGTCAGCTGCTGATGGAGACAGTTGTGGCTGGTGAGCCCAAATCAAAGGTGCCCCAACAGGAGATGTGTCTGAGTGGCAGAAGGTAGACTTGGCATTCAGAGGATCCCAGGTCCAGCCCCTGGCAGCGTCTCCAGGTGGGACAAGGAGAAGAGCTTCCTCTGCCCAAAACCCTGGACAGCCACTGCCAGTCAGTGTAGACAATACTGAATTGGACAGACCAAGCTCAGACTCAGGAAGAAGCCATGACAGTCCTTCCTACAAGAACAGTCATTCCACTCTGAGAAGCCCTCCAAGGGGGCCACAGTTCCCCTCCCCACACAGACAAAAGCTAGGACAAGAGCAACCTGTGTGTGGGGGGGCAGGTGCCTCTCACTCTCCCCTTTCAAAAGCAGCTCTTATAGGGAGCAAAGCAGGGGCCACAATCCTCCCTTGGCCTCCCCACTTGCAGGAGGGGGAGGAGTGGGTGGGGGCCCAGCCAATCAAAAGGTGACTTGGGATCACACCCTGGTTCAGGGCTGAAGGACACAAAAGATCAACCACATCAACCCTCCTAACCCACCACAGCCCGCATAGGTATCACATCTCCTACCCTGCCAGGGTCCCAGTTCGAACCCCTTCCCCCTTTCGTGCTGCTTGCACTGGGAGGGGGCTCCAGGGCAGGCAGAAGCTTGGTCAGTGTGTGGAGGGGAGCCAATCTAGGTCAGGATCTCAGTGAGGCAAAGGCTGAGAGTCCCCCCCCCCCGTCTGGCTCCAATCCCGCTGGCTCACAGCCTCCCCCCCTCCCAAGGCTGCTGCTGGGTGGTCCAGACGAGAGTGGAGGAACCCGGGGCAAGGGGGGGGTCTTTGGCAGGCAGCAGAGCAATCAAGGCGGGGGAGAGCATCGCTTTAGGGGGGGAACACCCAGTCGCAGGATTGCAGAAGGGCAAGGGGCCAGTCCCTCTAAGGGGGGGGTCGCCAGCTGTGGCTGCGCTTGGGGCTCCCCCTCCCCACATCCCGGGGGTAGGGAGTGCTGTGGCTGCGCTTGGGACTCCTTCCCCACATCCCGGGGTAAGGGGATGCTCTGGCTGCGCTTGGGACTTCCCTTCCCCACATCCCGGGGGTAGGGGGGCTGTGGCTGCGCTTGGGGCTCCCCTTCCCCACATCCCCGGGAGTGGGGGGGTGCACAGCGCCTCTGGAGTGGGGACTCTGCTGCTCCCCCCACCTCCTCTCTTGCCCCCCCCCGCGACCTCCACGCACCCGGCCCCCTCTTTTCCAGCCCCGATCCGGCTCCGCTTCCTCCTTCCTGCAGCCTCCGCTCGTGCGCCTCGCGCGGGAAATTCCAGCGCCACTTTCCCAGGGAAGGCGGGGCAGGAAGTGATGCGCGTCGCGGCTGAGGTTACGAGCCTGGCAGGCTGGGCTGGGCTGGGCTGGCTCCGCGAGAGCGCCTGGACCCTCCTCCTGCGGGCAGAGCCTCCCCTCCCCCCGCGTGTCTTGTGCTGCGCGTGAGTCGCCCTCTCCCTCCAGAGAGTTCCCAGCAAGCACCGTCCCTGTCCGAGTCTCAGCCCCCTGTCCTGGTAGAGCAGCCAAGAGAGGCGAGAGGGCTCCTGAGCGTGTGCAGAGTGCTCTTGTGCAGAGTGGGACCGGGATGCAGGAGAACTGCCACGTCCGCCTCTGCAGGGTGGCCTGATCTGGGCCAGCCTCTTTCCCACCAGGACAGACTCTCACTCGCTTCTGCCCTTGCACAACTGTGCACAGCCAACGAGCCCGATCCTAGTCTTGTCTACTCAGAAGTAAGTCCCATTGTCTTCAGTGGGCTACCTCTCAGGAAAGTGTGCAAAGGATTGCGGCACCGAGTTGTTCTGTTACTTCGAATCCTATTCATCTTGTGGGCTCTGAGGATGCGGGCAAGATCCTCCCTTGGGAGGATGACTTTGTCTGTGTGCTCTCTTGACCCCCCTTTTTAGGGGGGCTGACCGGCCTATAGTTTCCCGGGTCCCCCCTCTTTCCCTTTTTAAAGATCGGCGTGACATTTGCTATCCTCCAATCTTCTGGCACTGTGGCCCTTTTGAGGGACAAGTTGCATATTTTAGTCAAGAGATCAGCAACTTCATTCTTTAATTTTTTAATAACTCTTAATTATGAAATGGACAAGTAGCCATAGGCCTGAAAGGAGGCTGTGTTAATGCCTTGAGAACTAGACGTAAGTTCCACAAAGGGGCCCTGGTCACCAGAGGGGGGTTGGTCAAGGCCACTCTGCTAGTGAATTCTCTAACATAGGATTGCGGCCAAAGCTCCTCACATCTGTTCACAGTTGGACTCCAGATTTCTTGCAGTGACGCCCAGAAGTGACCCCCCCCCCGGCCAACTAGAACATAAGTACTTAAGAAGAGCCCTGCTGGATCAGGCCAAGGGTCTTCCAGTCCAGCTTTGCGGTGTATACCGCAAAGAAAGAAGGGCTCGACTAAGTCCAGGAGGGTGCCTGCATGGCTAACCAGCCAAGTTAGAGAGGCTGTGAAGGGCAAGGAAGCTTCCTTCCGTAAATGGAAGTCTTGCCCTAATGAGGAGAATAAAAAGGAACATAAACTGTGGCAAAAGAAATGTAAGAAGGTAATACGGGAGGCCAAGAGAGACTATGAGGAACACATGGCCAGCAACATGAAGGGGAATAATAAAAGCTTCTCCAAATATGTTAGAAGCAGGAAACCTGCCAGAGAAGCGGTTGGCCCTCTGGATGGTGAGGGAGGGGAAGGGGAGATAAAAGGAGACTTAGAGATGGCAGAGAAATGAAATGAGTTCTTTGCATCTGTCTTCACGGCAGAAGACCTTGGGCAGATACCGCTGCTCCAACGACCCCTCCTGAGCAAGGAATTAAGTCAGATAGAGGTTAAAAGAGAAGATGTTTCAGACCTCATTGATAAATTAAAGATCAATAAGTCACTGGGCCCTGATGGCATCCACCCAAGGGTCATTAAGGAATTGAAGAATGAAGTTGCAGATCTCTTGACTAAGGTATGCAACTTGTCCCTCAAAACGGCCACGGTGCCAGAAGATTGGAGGATAGCAAATGTCACGCCGATCTTTAAAAAGGGAAAGAGGGGGGACCCGGGAAACTATAGGCCGGTCAGCCTAACATCCATACCGGGTAAGATGGTGGAATGCCTCATCAAAGATAGAATCTCAAAACACATAGACGAACAGGCCTTGCTGAGGGAGAGTCAGCATGGCTTCTGTAAGGGTAAGTCTTGCCTCATGAACCTTATCGAATTCTTTGAAAAGGTCAACAGGCAGGTGGGGGGAGGAGCTACAGCCCAGGCAACAAGACGTAGCTTTTAGGAGCTCCGTCGGCCCTTCTGTTTTGAGTACTCCTCCAAGGATTTGGAGGGGCTTTTTTGGCTAGGAGAAGCCAGGAAATTGCTTGAGACTTGAGGCTAGCTAACTCTTGGGGAAAGCAACCCCTGGAGTTGGGCAAAACCTGTCTTTACAGCAAGAAACGAAGGAACTCTGCCATCTTCGGCAGACACAGCCTGGATCCCTCCCCCCCTCCCCCTATCGCTTGGACTGCAGCTCTAAAGGAAAGAAAAAACACTTGGGGCCGTTTCTCTAATCTTCCGCCAAAGACTGAGTAAACTTCCAGCTTGATATCTTTGAAGAGGGAGCGATTAGAAGGCAAAAGTTGCTTAAAGACTAAGGGAATTCTTTTTTGACAGAGAGAGAAGGAAGTGAAGAGGTCTTTGGTTCAGCGTTCCCCCAGAAACCCACTTCAAAGATGTCGTGATTTACAATTAGACTAAAAACAAGACTAATTAAGATGATAATAACTTCGGGGGGAAAGAGTGACTGGCTGAGATATCCCAGCTGTCTCTCTATACTACAAGGAAGAATAATCTACAAGGAAGAATAATCTACAGACTGTAAGGGACATTTCAAACGCCTGATAAGGATATTATGGAGTAGAGAGACATCTAGTGGAGAAAAATCATAACTTGGATATTGTGTTGTTGTTTTTTGGTCTCCTTTAAGAAGATTCTGAAAGAAGGCAAGCTGAAAAGACTTTATATCTGTGTTGGTGATGAATAAGTGTTAATGCTGAGAGATTAATATTGCACGCATTATTGAGATTTTGATTTATTGAATTGATATAGTAGTTATATCTATAAGATTGACAGATATTATTCTGTATGGGTATATTGTCTTGGATTCCCTGTTCATTTCAATTATCTTAATATACAATGGAATATTCGAGGAGACAGGCCTGATTAAAATAAATAATCACCCAGAAATGAAACCACAAATTATTTGGGATACAAGTAAAGCGTATTTTAGAGGAATTATGATGAAATTTTCAGCAAGAAAAAAAAGGAAGGATACCAACTTATTAAAGAGCTAACCTTAAAATTGAAGAAGAAAGAGCAGGAGTTCCAAGAGAATCCATCTAGAGAAGAATTAACTGCAAAAATACAGAAACTTCAACATGAGATCAGAATTATACAAACGGAAGAAATTGAGAGAAAATTAAAATTAATTAAACAGAATTATTTTGAAAATGCAAATAAACCTGGAAGATGGCTGGCACATAGACTGAAAAAAGAACGACAGAGGAACTTTATAAATAGTTTGACAGATGAAAATGGAATTGAGAAACATAAATCTCCAGAAGTTAAACTTATAATTGAAAATTTTTATCAGCAATTATACAAGAAATATAATGTAGATCCGGATTTGCAAATGGATTATCTATTAAAAAATAATATGCTAAAATTGACATCAGAACAGAAACAAATTTTAGATCAGAAAATTTCCATGCAAGAATTATCAGAAGCAATCAAAAGACAGAAAAATCAGAAATCCCCTGGACCAGATGCAATTCCGGCGGAATATTATATTTGAAGAGACGATACAATTACCGTTCAAGAATTTGGTTAACGATATCTGGGAAACGGGAAATATACCTGACTCATGGAAAGAAGCTTTAATTATGTTAATTAAAAGAAAAGAAAAGAAAGATATCAGAAATTATAGGCCAATTTCTCTTTTGAGTACGGACTATAAGGTCTTTGCATCAATATTGGCCGGAAGATTAAAGAGAGTTCTATTGCAAATAATACATCAAGATCAAACGGGCTTTTTACCAAAACGACATCTAAAAGATATGTGAGAGTTATTATTAATATAATAGAATATTTTGAGGCACATCCAGAGAAAAAATTAGGATTAATCTTCGTAGATGCACATAAAGCATTTGATAGAGTAAATTGGAACTTTATGATACAACAAATGCACCAGATGGATTTTGGA
Organism: Tiliqua scincoides; assembly: GCF_035046505.1. Classification (NCBI taxonomy): domain Eukaryota; kingdom Metazoa; phylum Chordata; class Lepidosauria; order Squamata; family Scincidae; genus Tiliqua; species Tiliqua scincoides. The sequence goes on from NC_089822.1 coordinate 266,277,649, forward strand.
CCAAAGTTTATAAAGGTAATAGAGAAGATATATACAAAACAGACAGCAAGAATAAAGATAAATGGTGATACAACAAGAAAGATAGAAATTCAACAGGGAACAAGACAAGGATGTCCTTTATCTCCATTACTGTTTATTTTAACTTTGGAAATATTGAATAATATAGTAAGAAGAGATGAAAGAATTGTTGGAGTGAAGATCCAAAGTGAAGAATTTAAGATTCAGGCATATGCAGATGATCTTACTTTTATTTTAGAGGATCCAAACCAGTCTTTAATTATCTGATAGAAAATTTGACAGAATATGGAGAAATGGCAGGACTGAAGATAAATTATGATAAAACAAAAATATTAGTGAAAAATATGAGAAAACAAGAGAAACAGCAAATACAGGAATTTGGTATTAATATTACTAACAAGATTAAATATCTGGGTATCACTTTAACAGATAAATGTAGTGAACTGATGGAAAATTAGATAATTATTAGATAATTAATGATGGAGATTAAGAAAGATTTAAAAAGATGGAATGGATTAAATTTATCATTGTTGGGGAGAAAAGCTAGAATAAAGATGAAATTATTACAAGATGATAAAGAACGAGCAGGTTTTGGAATGCCAAATTGGGAAATTTATTATTACGCGGCAGCAATGAATTGGATAAAGGATTGGGCAGAAGTGGAAAAATCTAGAGAGTTAAAATTAGAATTATATGATCTGCAGATTGGTCCTCATGCTTTTATGATATATGATAAAGCCAAATATCATAGCTATTTTAAACAACATCTGATAAGAAGGGCACTGTTATTTGCCTGGGAACAAATAAGGTATAAAGTTTATGAGAAAATTCCAAGATGGGTTAAACCATTGGAAATTAGTACAAGGCCAATATGGTTGCGAGGTTCACAGAATAAGAGATATGATGAATTATTAGATGAGAAAGCAGATCTTTACTCAAAAGAAATATTGTGGGAGAAAGGGATTAAACTGGATTGGTTGACAGAACTACAAATTAAAACAAGATGGATGAAAGATAGAAGGAATCTATCTAGAGGAGGATGTATCAATATTTGTTAAGTATGGAAATGGAAGATGAATTGGTAAAAGAGGTGATGATTATATGGGCAAAGAATATTGGACATAACATAATAATGAATAATTTGGTTCAGCTATGGAAAAGAAATATGAGGATAATTAATAATAATAATAATAATAACTTTATTTTTACCCCGCCTTTCTCCCCGAAGGGACTCAAGGTGGCTTACAACAGATTAAAAACATAATTTAAAAACAAGTAAAAACATACTAACACATCATAAAAAACAGCAGTCAGAATAAAAAATAAGTAAAAAGAGCATAGAGCAGCAGCAAGTCATAAAAGAATCAGGCCTGTAAAAAAAATATTAAAAGATGTTAAAAAGATGTTTAAAAGGCCGAGAACTCAGAAGGCTTGTTTAAACAGAAGGGTCTTCAGGCCTCGCCGAAAGGTCTCAAGAGAGGGAGCCATTCTTAAGTCAAGGGGAAGGGAGTTCCATAGCATTGGTGCCATTACTGAGAAGGCCCTATTTCTTGCAGCCGCCCCACGTACCTCCCTAGGCGGCGGCACTTGTAAAAAGGCCTTCTCTGATTACCTAAGAGGACGAGCCGGATTGTATGGGAGTAGGCGATCTCTAAGATACCCTGGCCCAGAGCAGAATAGGGCTTTAAAGGTCAATACCAGCACCTTGAATTGGGCCCGGAAACGAATGGGCAGCCAATGCAGCCGCTGGAGAAGCGGACTGACAGAGTTGAACCGCCTACCTCCAGTAACCACACGGGCCGCTGCATTCTGCACTAGTTGCAGTTTCCGAACCGTCTTCAAGGGCAGCCCCACATAGAGCGTGTTACAGTAATCTAATCTCGATGTCACCGAGGCATGGATCACCGTGGCCAGGTCTGCACGATCCAAGTACAGCCGCAGCTGGCGCACCAGCCAAAGCTGAGCGAAGGCCTCCCTAGCCACAGCCGCCACCTGGGAATCCAGGAGCAGCTGCGAGTCCAGGTGGACCCCCAAGCTGCGGACCTGCTCCTTTAGAGGGAGTGCAACCCCATTCAGTGCAAGCCGATAGTCCGGCACCTGCATCGAGGATTTCCGAACCAGGAGAGCCTCTGTCTTATCCGGATTTAATTTCAGCTTGTTAGCCCCCATCCAGATCCTCACTGCCTCCAGACAGCGCTCCAGGCCCTCAACCGCCACCCTGGAGTCTGGAGAAAATGAGAGATAGAGCTGGGTGTCATCGGCATATTGATGGCACCCCACTCCAAAACCCCGGATGACCTCTCCCAGCGGTTTCATGTAGATGTTAAATAGCATGGGGGACAGAATTGAGCCCTGTGGCACACCGCATCTCAAGGGCCAGGGTGTCGAACAGGCATCCCCCAGCACCACCATCTGGGACCGACCCTCCAAGCAGGAGCAGAACCATCGCAAAACAGTGCCTCCAGCTCCCAACTCGGCCAATCGGCCCAGAAGGATACCATGGTCGATGGTATCGAAACCCGACGAGAGGTCCAGCAGGACCAACAGGGACGCACTCCCCCTGTCCAGTCCCCAGTGTAGGTCATCCACCAAGGCGACCAAGGCGGTTTCTGTCCCAAAGCCCGACCTGAAGCCAGATTGAAAAGGATCCAGATAATTCGCTTCATCCAAGACCCTCTGGAGTTGGGACACCACAACCCGCTCAATTACCTTGCCCAGAAACGGGATGTTGGAGACTGGCCGGTAGTTATCTAACACAATGGAATCCAGGGAGGGCTTCTTCAGGAGGGGGCGAACCACTGCCCATTTCAAAGCGAGTGGTAACGTCCCCTCCATCAAGGAAGAGTTGACCACCCTCCCTGTCCATTCAGCCAGTCCACCCCGGGCAGCTCTTATCAATCAAGCTGGGCAAGGGTCAAGCAGGCAGGCAGATGGCCTCACACTCCAAAGGAGTCTGTCCACATCCTCAGGCTGCACAAGCTGAAAAGAATCCCACAACACAGGACAAGCAGTTGCCAAGGGGACATCGTCAGACACTGTCAATGTGGCATCCAAGTTGTGACGAATATGATCGATTTTATCTGCAAAATGTTGCGCAAACACGTCACAGCGGCTGACCGTGTATTCCTCCTGGTCTACTGGGGGGGCCTGATGGAGGAGGCCCCGCACCACATGGAATAGCTCTGCCAGATGGTTGTCAGCAGACGCAATGGTAGCAGAGAAGAACGATCTCTTCGCTGCTACCACCGCCACAGAGTAGGCTCTGTAATGAGCTCTACTCCGTGTCCGATCGGATTCATCCCGAGTTTTCTGCCACTGTCGCTCTAGACGTCTGCCCTGCTGCTTCATCATTCGCAGCTCCTCAGTGAACCAAGGAGCCATTCCGAGTCTGCGACGTGGTAGAGGTCGCTCCGGAGCAATCTCATCCACTGCCCTGGTCATTTCCCCATTCCAGAGGTCAACCAGGGCCTCAGATGAGACGCCAGTCTTGGCAGTGGGGAAATCCCCCAGAGCCCTCAGGAAACCTTCAGGATCCATTAGCCTCCGGGGGCGGACCATAGAAAACAGTCCCCCGCCTCTGCGGAGGTAGGAAGTCGCAACAAGCCTAAACCTTACCAGGAAGTGATCTGTCCATGACAATGGAGTGATCTTGATCACCTCTACATCCAGATCACTGCCCCCGTGTCCAGCTGTAAACACCAGGTCCAGCACGTGTCCTGCAGTATGTGTTGGGGCCAAGATCTTCTGGGATAGGCCCATGGTTGTCATGGCGGCCATGAAATCCTGAGCTGCACCTGACGCAGGGGCCTCGGCATGCACATTGAAGTCCCCCAGCACTAACAGGCGGGGGGCCTCCAATGCCACCCCCGAGATCACCCCAGTCAGCTCAGGCAGGGAGACTGTTGGGCAGCAGGGCGGGCGGTACACCAACAGAATCCCAATCCTGTCTGGCCCTCTCAACACAACATGCAGGCACTCGAACCCAGCAAACTGCTGGACAGGGCACCTGGTAAAGGAGATGGACTCACGATAGACCATTGCAACTCCCCCTCCCCGTCCCTGCAATCTTGGCTGCTGCAACACCTGGAAACCTGGAGGACAAAGTTCAGAGAGACTAACTCCTCCCGCCATGTCCAACCAGGTCTCCGTAATACATACCAGGTCAGCTTTCTCATCCAGGATTAAATCCCGGATGATGCAGGTTTTGTTATTCACCAACCTGGCATAATTAAGGCAGCAACAATGAAAGAAAACATATAAAAAAATTTTTTATAGATGGTACCTATCTCCAGATAGGTTGGCAAAAATGTATCCCAGCACAAGTAACAAATGTTGGAAATGTAAAGAGGTGAAAGGATCTTTTTACCACATATGGTGGCTTTGCCCTAAAGCAAAAGAATTTTGGAAAAAAATTCATATAAATATTCAAGCTATTTTCAATTGTGTAATACCCTTACAACCAGAATTGTTTCTATTGAATATCTTCCCTGAAGGATATAACAATGATTTCAAACACACTTTGTTATACGTGATCATTGCAGCAAGATTGGTCTATGACAGGTCATGGAAGAACTCAGAAATTCCTCGTGTAGAGATGTGGATTGAGAAACTGTACGAGATTGTCGAAATGGATGTGTTGATGGAAAGATTGAGGGATGGCGAGATGGAGAGAATACAGAGATTGTGGAACCCATTATATGAATGGTTAGATCAGGGGTCAGCAACCTTAAACACTCAAAGAGCTATTTGGACCCATTTTCCAGAAGAAAAAAAACCACAGGAGCCACAAAACCCTTTTGACATCTAAAATGAAGATACGTAATATTGCATATATAGTTTTTTTCACCTTTATGCTCTTATAGGTCCCATTTTTATAATGTAGCCCCTTCTTGTAGCTTTTAGTTAGTTTTGTCATACATTCTTGTCCTGTGTTTTCAGACACCTGGTCCTCTATGGTGTTTTGCCTGATTCCAAGGCCATTCTCTGCCTGGAGAATTAGGCCCACTTTAAGCAAATTAGCTCCCCTTCTTTCCCCCAACAAATGACCCTCGTTCTGCTCTGCACTCCTGCTGGACCCTACCTCCAGGGTAGCTCGCCTGTTCAACCTGCACAGGTCCTCTCTCCTGCCAGCAGCCTCCCACCACTACAGTAGACCCTGGGTCTTCAACAGGTCTTGGGCACAGCAGCCACACACCAAACTCCAGTGTCTCCAGCAGTCCATTAGTCACAAAGTCAGTCAGAGCATCCAGGGCAGAGTCCAAAGTCAATAAGCCAAGTCACAGTCCAAGATCAGATTCCAAAGTAAGTCAGTCAAATCAGTCAGAGTATCCAAGTCAATAAGCCCAGTTAGTCTCCTCTCCTACCTCCAACCTGCACTGCTTCTCCAACCCATAACCCCCTTCCTGCCTCAGGTGCTCCTTATATCCCTGAGGGCCCTATTGCCTTCAAGTGGCTGCAGCTGTGTAGCACACTCTGCCTGATGCCCAGGCCTTACCCTTAAAAGGGCCACCACATCTACCTCCTCACCAGATCTTCCAGGATTCCAATACATATGGCGGTTATGACATCTGCTTATCTTACATGGATACTAAAGAACTCCCCCCACCTTCCAGAAGCACCCTGCTGGAAGGAAAAAAGCCATTCCAACTGAAAAAGCCAGGAGCCTGCTGGATGCTGATTGGCTGAGCCTGCTGGAGAGCTGGGGAAGGGAAAAACAGGGAGCTTAAGCCTGCAGAGCGGGCAAAATTGAAAAGGGAAACCAATGTGGGGCAGGTGGGGGTGAAGGGAGAGGAGGGCAGTGAGCTCAGGGGACGGAGGGAAGCAGCCTGCCCTCCTAGCACAGGTGCCTCCTGTAACCCCCTTTGCCACTTGCACCCAGAGGAGCTGCAGCAGACAGCTGAAAGAGCCACATGCGGCTCTAGAGCCGCAGGTTGCCGACCCCTGGGTTAGATAAACGATTATGAAATATTGATTGAAGAGATGATAATTATAGAAACAAGGCAGTATTGGCTGCAGTTCTGTGATTCCCTAGTGTTTTTCCCTCTGTATTACCCTGAATATATGTATCTGTGATTTTCCCTGTACCCATGCCTTAAATCAAATCAAATATTAAAAAAAAAAAAGGGTGTTGTGACCACAGTCAGTTTGGCAACCGCTGTAATAGGCCTTTGACCCAGTGCAGCAGGACTGGGCTCTTGGGCATTCATCCGCACACCCTCTGGAGCAGGAGTGCCCAAACCCCAGCCCTGGGGCCAGTTGTGGCCCTCGAGGACTCCCAATAAGGCCCGCAGGGAGACCCTAGTCTCCAATGAGCCTCTGGCCCTCCGCAGACTTGCTGGAGCCCATGCTGGCCTGATGCAACTGCTCTCGGCGTGGCAGTTAACTGTTCAACCTCTTGCGTGAGCTGTGGGACGAGGGCTCCTTCCTCTGCTTGCTGTTTCATGTCTGTGATGCAGCAGTGGCAGCGAAGGAAAGGCCGGCCTTGCTTTGTGCAAGGCCTTTTATGGGCCTTGAGCTATTGCAAGACCCTCATTCATTCATATAAGTTCCATCTCTAAAATATTCATTTATGTAATTTTATTCAAATTTGAAATGTACATTAGTTCTTTTCCTTCCTGGCCCCCAGCAGTGTCAGAGAGATGATGTGACCATCCTGACACCACTGCTCTAGAGTTTAGACTCTTTAAGAAAACTAGTTGTTGACCTGATTGCTACATAGATGCAGAAGAAAAAAATCACAGCTCTTTCCAGGGAAAAATGAGTCATTGTAAACACAAGAATTAAGAGTAGAAATTAGCACAGTCTTTGAAGGGGGAAAAGGGGTAACACTTTTTCAAGCAGCCTCCAAATAGTCCCTGAGAAGGCAGCCTCGAAAAGGCTCCAGCATAGTTCCGGTCTTGCAAGACAGCTCTTGTCAGGGAAATTTCAAACTACTGGGAAGCCACAAATGCGACCTGGACCCTTTTTTTAGCATGTGGAGATGTCAGAGCCGTCATCCAGAGCAGACCTGGTCCCGAGCCAAACAGACTGGTGCAATGGTCTTCTCAGCGGGTTCTTTTCCTTCTTTAATAATACTCTGACCAGTTTTTTAACATGTTCTGCATACCGATACAGATTGCATCCTGTAAACATTTCTGGGACGTACGTGCGTCAGTCGTGACAGAGCTTTGCCCCTGTTCTGAGCAGGCAAAAGGATTCTCAAAAGTGTGGCTCCTGCGATGCCTGTAAAAGGTAAAACGCAGCTGGAACCTCCTCCCACACACCAGGCACCTGTAGCGCTTTCCTCTCTTGTGCATTCTCTTGTACTTAGTGGAGCTTGAGCTGTGACTGAAGCTCTTCCCATCAGCCCCACAGGCAGTTTGCCTCTCACCAGTGTGGATTCTCTGCTTAACCGCAATTCCTCCAAGGTCCATATAAACTCCTCCATAAGGAACGGATCCATCCACTGTTTCCTTTAGGTGGGTTTCTTGCTGGAACTCTGCTCTGTGCCGACTCTCACAGGCATCTTCCTGGGGGATTCTTTCCTCTGTGCACCCTGTCACAGTCTCACACGGTCCCCCTTGCCCTAAATCTTCCGGCAGGTATTTGTCCCCCACATCTACGGTTAGCCAACCTTGGCCTGGTGGAGATATAAAAAAATCCCAACATTACTTAGCCACTGGACTAGAGAAACACAGGTACAGACGGTCTATGGGCACCGAAAAGTTCATAGTGTGAACATTAAACTGCCCTGGGTCCCTTTAGGGAGAAGGGCGGGATATAAATAAAGTTTTATTATTATTATTTATTATTATTATTATTATTAAACGGCAGATCTGCACATTCTTAGGTAACTGATTTAGTTCAAACCAGAAACAAAAGCAACAAGCTATTTAAGCTGCTAATTAGTATTCCTCCTCCTGCAAGGAGTACACCATATGGAAACAGAAGCACCACTGCCCCATTCTGGAGTCATCTACAGAATACATTGGAAAGGTCTCTGCATCTCTCTCCTCCACCTCGTCCCTTTTTCTTAGAGTATGAAACGCTCTGGCAATTCTATAGAGCAGGCCAGAGGTCTCTGATAGTCCAGAAGAAGCAACAGCCCAGGAAGGAACCACAGAACCCAGACATAAGAAGGACTCTCTTTTCCCTTACCCAAGAAGTCAGCCTCCCGGGCATCACCTTCCTGCTTGGTCTCTGCACACAGTGGCCTCTTCTCCATTTCAGACACAGGCTGGGTTGTTCTGGAGGAACTCACAGCCTCTTCCAATGTCACCTGCAAGAGCAGCAAGGGACCCTTTCAGGGTAGAGTGGCAGGGCAGATCCCTAATACAGATTATTGAAAATCTCTTCTGGGTTCTGCAGCTCTGCTTCGAGGGTCACTATCTATAGTCATGACTTGTCTGTCCCTCTTCTTCCATCAGCTTTGCCGAGAGCTGGTGAAAAAGCCAGCTGAGGAAGAGAGACAGACAATTCGTTACTACAGCGAGTTGCCCTAGAGAGAGAGCCACAGAAGAGGGTCTCCCAGAAGCTGGAAGTGACATCAAAAGAGAGAAAGAACCATAGAGCTCAGTGTGTATAAGAAAGGAGAGTTGAAAATTGCTGCCTTTAAAACTCATTAGTGCACCGTGGCAGGAACATAACAACATCAGAAGAGCCCTGCTGGATCAGGCCAAAGGCCCATCCAGTCCAGCTTCCTGTATCTCACCGTGGCCCACCAAATGCTTCAGGGAACATACCAGACAACAGACACAACCTGCATCCCTGTGCCCTCCCCTGCATCTGGCAATCAGAGGCAGCCTACCTCTACCTTGCACATACCTACCATGACTTGTAACCCATGATGAGCTTTTCCTCCAGAAATTTGTCTAGTACCCTCTTAATGGCAAGATGCCATCATGACTTCCTGTGGCAAGGAGTTCCACAGACGAATGACACGCTTCCATAGGCAGGTTCCTTAGACAAGAAACTCCTTCACGAGATGCCAGGACGGAATTAACCCTGTTTAGCAACTGTCCACTAAAGGCAGCCACAGCCTTGTTTCAAGCTGGCCTCAAGTATCACACTAAAGTCCTGGGATGAGACCAGTGAAAAAGGGGGGCTGCTGAAGCTGAGGGGACTGGTTGTGGGAGTCATTCCAGTGTGACTGGGGTGGAACCTGGAGACCCAACACTAGGAGCCTGCTCCGAGGTTCAAGCCAAGTCCGAGGGGGAGGGCTTAGGCCGGAGCACGGTTCAGGGGAGGGTTCCCCAAATTTGGCCTGGCTACCAGGCTTGGAAGCTCTACAGTTAAAGAACAATTGGTAACTGGAATCGGAAAGACCTGCAGGGTGTGGGGTGGTTCTATGGCCACTTGATTACCCTAAGGGCAATAGATAGATTACACGGCCCATAAGGGGGGGTCGTCTTGATTGTCACAAGCACCACCCAGCAGCTGAGAGCCCGAGGGTCAGATGAAAAGTTTCACATACGGCCCCCAAGTCTTATGTTTGACTCCCCTGTTCTAGACTGGCCCAAACTGCTTTTCAGTAGCAGAGAAAGAAGCCAGTGGAAGTCCTGCATACATTCAGCCCCTAGCGCAGCCATTTTCAACCACTGTGCCGTGGCTCCCTGCATATCCAAATCCAGGTTTCCCCTCATCAGGGTAAAGAAATATTTTTTTCTTGCTGGAGGTTTGCACAGAGTTGTCAGGGCCCTCCCCTGTGACGTCACAAGCCCCGCCCACTGGAGCCTGAACCCCTGGTTCCTCCCTGTGAGGTCACAAGCGCCGCCCACCCAAGATCCTGCTCAGGCAGACACTGGGCCCTCTGGTCCCGCCCTGCCCATGACGTCAGAAGCCCCGCCCACCCAAGAGCCTGGTCAAGCCCAGCGCGTGCCTGGCAGAGTGGCTCAGCCAGCAGCAGCAGCAGCAGGGCGGGCAGTTCCCACTCTGGGCTGCAGAAGTGCCAGAGCTCCTTCAGAACCCAGCAGGGGCACTGGCGGGCCTCGCACCGCCACCCCGGCACTGGGAAGCGGGCGGCCCAGGCCCTCGCCAGCAGCGCGGCGCGGCGCGGCTTCCTCGTGCCCGCAGCCAGGCCCACGCCCCCGGCCTCCGGGGAAGGCAGGAAGACCACTGTCCAGGGAGGCTCCACTCGCAGTCCAGCCTTCCCCTGCGTAGCAGGCGGATTCTCGCCAGCGTGGCTCCTGGGATGCTGCTCAGCCGCCGAACCTCTTCCCACGATCTTCCCCTTCGTTCCTCCTTCCCCTTCCTACTTTTCCCCCTTCCCTCCCTCTGGCTGGGCTGTGAGCCTGGGCTTCCTTCCCCACCCAGGGGCTCCTCTCCCACCCCACATTCCTCCACCTGCTGCAGCCCAGGACTCCCCTTTCCCAGCAGCAGCTTTTGAACTCACCGCCAGGTCCCAGAAGGGGCTGCTGATCCCACATGTGGATGGAGGAGCAAAGGGAAGGGGGAGGAGCAGGAAGTGACTCTCTCATTCAGTGGAGCCCCCTCCCCATTTGCCTCTCTGGGAATCTGGAGTCACTTCTCTTAACCCTCAATGCACTCCTGAGGACTGCAGTCTGGACCTTCTCCCTCCCAGGAGGCCCACCTGCTCCCACCTTCCTCCCCTGTTCATCCCAAGCCACAGCCTGGCCCAGGTTCTGCGGCGTCTCACTCTGGCTGCAAGGGCAGGGCTGGAACCAGGGAGTGGGAACTGCAGGGAAGCCGACTTCGGCCAGGCCTGAGGATGTCCTACCTGCAAGGGCTGTCGCGCACGGGACAATCTGCCTCATGCAGTTCTGGACTCTCCCTTGCTAAGAACATCAGAAGAGCCCCTTTAGATCAGGCCCACCAGGTGCCTCACGGAGCAGACAAGACAACCTGTTGCTGCTCCCTCGCACCTGGGATTCAGAGGCAGCCAAAACCAGGAGGCTGCATGACATTCCCATCATGGCTTGTAGCCTGTGATGGGCTTTTCCTCCAGAGATCTGTCCAATCCCCTCTTAGAGGCAGCCAAACCAGATTCCATCACCACGTCCTGTGGCAAGGAGTTCCACAGACTAATCACATGCTGGGTAAAGAAATTTTGTTCTTTCTGGAGGTTTGCACATAGAGACCTGTCAGTGAGGCTGTGCTAACCTGCCCAGAGGAGGGGGTTGGACTAGATGACCTTCAAGGCCTTGAGACCTTGACAATCTGTGGCTTCTGGTGAAGCCGACAGGCAAACCTGTCCTGCTCTCATAAAACCCATTCTCTGCACACCCCCAGCCCTCCCCAGTGGCCAGAGGTATGGGAAAGGCAGCAGCGCACGGGGAGCAGCACCCCAGCTTTGCTTCTGGGTTCTCCGCCTTGCTGGGAGGACGGATCTGGCCAAGGCTCCATCCCTGCCAGCCGTTCTTCCCCCCTTGCATTCCGCCACTTCCGAGTCTTGGCCCAACAACCCAATGCAAGAGGTGGGTGACCTGTGTGGTACTGGAACAACTGACACCCCAGGAAGCGCACGTCACCCCAGCAATGCTGGTCCCTGAATCTGGCGGTGGGGAGACCTTCCCTGTCTCACTCTTCTGCCCTGCAACCCAGGATTCTGCAGGCAGCTTGAGGATTATAGTGCAGAGTCTGGAACGAAGCACTTCTGAACTTGAGCAAACTGGACTGGGGTGGAATCAAGCAAGGGGAGACCAAGAAAGTTCGCCTCTTCTTTTCCTTCTCAGTTGGTGTTCAAGATCCAGTGGCTCCTGGAGAGCAACGAGCATGTTCAGTCACAGCTGGCCCGTCCATGAGGCTGCGGTCCCAGGCAGCAGATTGGTTAGGGGCGCCCGCTTCAGTCTCTCCACTTGCCTCTACTGCGCCTCCTCCTCCTTTCCCGGATTGGAAAAGAAAGGGGGGTCAGAGCAGACAAGGAAGCCTGTCTCTTTCGCTCCTGGCCATCAGGTTCCAGTCCTCCCTTTGTCTGAGTTGGGCCTTCAAACTCAGGATTGTCAGCTCTGGCTGGGTGCAGCTCTCAGGGACTGAGGCAGCAAATAATTCTCTGCCAGAGATTGAGCTTGGGACCTTCTACGTGCAAACTCAGGGCCCTTCCGCAGTGGCCTCTGAGACCACAACTCTTGTCACTAACAACGGGGGCACTCTGTCTGTGCCATGTGCTCTCTTGGAGAGTTCCTGCTCTTCTCGGTTTCACAGCAGTAGACGAGGAACAGAGCAGGTTGGGGAGCAATTGCTTCCCGTTCCAGTGAGTGGGAGGCAGATCCATGCAGCTTAGACTGGCAGCAGGCTGGAAGAAAGCAGCGGAAACAGACTCGGAGTGCAAGGCGCCCTCTTCGACACCTTCTCTCTTCCATTTCCTCTGTCTCTATCCTTGAGATGTGGCGACCAGAACTGGACGCAATACTCCAGGTGTGGCCTTACCATCGATTTGTACAACAGCATTATAATGTTAGCCATTTTATTCTCAGTACCTTTTCTAATGATCCCAAGCATGGAATTGGCCTTCACTGCGTCCGCACACTGGGTCAACACTTTCATTGAGCTGTCCACCACCACCCCAAGATCTCTCTCCTGTCTAAAACAGCTCAGAACCTATTAGTCTATATGTGAAGTTTTGATTTTTGGCCCCAATGTGCACGACTTGACACTTACTCTGAAGCACATCTGCCATTTTGCTGCCCGTTCTCCCAGTTTGGAGAGGTCCTTCTGCAGCTCTTCACAATCCCTTCTGCTCCTCACCACCCAGCAACGTTTGGTGTCATCGCAGACTTGGCCACCTCCCTGCTTATCCCTGACTCCAGGTCATGAGGGCTTTCCACTCTAATAAGCATCTTCCTACCCTTTCATTGCTCTTGGACCTACGACTGGTGGTGTGAAACTATACTGTGAAGCACTTCCCTGGAGACTCCCCTCCCTGTAGGAATGGTTCCATGCAGGTTTGAGCAGCTGAAATGGACCAGCTGACTGTGCCAGAAGAGGACACGGAATTTTGTCCAGAGCTTGACTATTGGATCAGTAAAATTTATTTCTTTTGTGCAGGAATGCACAGCGGCATTGTTAGGAAAAACACAGAGTGGAGAAGGCTTCACAGTGTGAACGGAACTGCAGTGAACAGCCTCAGGATTTCCTCGCTGGCTCAGACGGGGACGTAAGAACATAAGAAGACCCTCCAGCCTGGCATTCTGTCTCCAGCAGTGGTTGGCCAGCTGCACTCTGGAAAGCACCCAGGCAGGGCACAACAAGGGACGGCCTTTCCTTGTGGCTTCCCAAGGCGGCAACAGGGCAGGGAAGAGCGGAATGGGACAGCGACAGGGCAGAGGGAGAGCAGCTCCACCTGGACCTTCGCCAGGAAATTTGGTAGCACAGGTTCCAGCAGACTCCCCCTGTGCTGCGGAGGCTTCCTCCCAGGTCAGGGAGGAGACCTCTGCAACCGCCCCCCTCACAGGATGAAGCGGTAGCCATTTTAGACTAGGAACAGTGGCGGGGGTGGGAAAGCATGGGATTGGGCTGTACATTCTTGGAAGGGAGATGTAGTGAAGTGGACTAGCCATTTTCAGCCACTATGCCATGGCACACTGGTGTGCCGCAGGTGGTCTGCAGGTGTGCCGCGAGAATTTGGGGGAGGGTCATTTGTTAGTAGGGCCACTGGGGATGGGAGCCCCTGCTGTCAATGGGGGCGCCTCTTCAATTATCAAAGAACAGAGGGTGTGCTTTGACCATTTTAGCACTTTGTCAGTGTGCCCTGAGATGGAAACTGGCTGTGGAGACTATGCAGAAGGGTGTGGGCTTAATCTCTACCTCTCCCAGAAGAGCTGGGGAAAGACCCGTCCCTGAAACTCCAGAGAGATGCTGAGCTGGAAGGACTCGGGGTCTGACTCAGTGCATGACAGTGACTCCAAAATGACTCCAAAAATGCCAGAGTTGGAAAGGGTCTTGGAGGTCACCTAGTCCAGCCCAGGCAACCGTGTGCAGGCTTGCAATCCCTATCGTCAGAGAACTTCAAAATTAGATTAAAATAAAACAAACACCTGGTCTTAAATAGACGCTTGTTCCCTAAACAGATACAGCTGCTCTTCTGTCTTGACTTAAGAGCGGAAGAATGGATAAGCGCTGGATAAAACAAAAGGCAGACAGAAACCAAAAAGCTCAGCCGTCTCTCCAGAAGCAGCCAGCCTGGTAGCCCACAAGCAAGCATCAGGGCAGCAGACCTGCCTTGTCCGCACATCCTCTGACGCAAGGGACATTTTCAGATCACCGGCAGTCAGACCCAGCCCAAGCATTACTAAGGTTCGCTTCCACATGGGTTCTCAAGTGAGTATTCAGGTGTGACTTCTGGCTGAACCGTTTCCCACATTCTGAACACTGATACGGCTTCTCTCCCGTGTGGGATCTCTCATGCACCATCAGGTCCGAGCTCACGCTGAAGCCTTTCCCACAGGCCAGACATTTGTACGGCTTCTCCCCGGTGTGGATTCTTTGGTGCCTACTAAGAAGGGACCTCACGCTGAAGCTTACACCGCATTCGGGGCACTGATAGGGCTTTTCTCCTGTGTGAGTTCTCTGGTGTGTATTAAGATGTGATTTCTGAATGAAGCTTTTCCCGCACTCTGAACATTGATAAGGCTTCTCTCCCGTGTGGGTTCTCTCGTGCACCATCAGGTCTGAGCTCACACCAAAGCTTTTCCCACAGTCCAGACACTTGTATGGTTTTTCTCCTGTATGGATTCTCTGATGCCTGGTGAGTATTGAGCTCACGCTGAAGCTCTTCCCACACTCATGACACGTGTACGGTTTCTCCCCCGTGTGGGTCCTCTGATGGCTAATAAGTTGCGAGCTCCGACCAAAGCTTTTGCCACAGTCTGAGCATTTAAATGGTTTCTCCCCTGTGTGGGCTCTCTGGTGGGTAATCAGATCAGAGCTGACGCTGAAACCTTTCCCGCAGTCTGAGCACTGAAATGGCTTGTCCCCCATATGTATCCTCTCGTGATTCCTCAGGTGGGAGCTCTGATGGAAACTCTTCCCACACTCCAGGCATTTGTACGGTTTCTCTCCCGAGTGGATCCTCTGATGCTTAATAAGGTGGGAACTCACAATGAAACTCTTCCCACAGTGGGAGCACGGATAAGGCTTCTCTCCCGTGTGGGTTCTCTCATGAGCTACAAGTGATGACCTCAGGCTGAAGTTCTTCCCACACTCGGAACATTGGTACGGTTTCTCTCCCATGTGGGTCCTCTCGTGGGCAATAAGTCCCGTGCTCTGACTGAAACTTTTCCCACACGTGGTACAAGTCCTCTCCTTCTTGCCTTTGTGGATTCTCGAGTCACGCGCTGTTCTTTCGCAAGCTCCGTCGTCAGCCTCCCCCTTCCCAGGAAGAGACTTCTTTGCTGTTTCTGCTGGGCAGCCTTTCTCCTCATGGCGCTGAGGAACGTTCTGAATTCTTGCGTTCAGAGGAGACCCACACAGTTCCCGTTGACCAGGTTTCTCCAGCTGATACTTCTCATCTTCCTCAGATTCACTTGGTGGTCCTTTACCTGCTAAGGTTTAAAAAAATCCCAGGTATGTGTGTGTAGAGCTGCAGCTTTCGTCACTGGTTACAATTGGGCTGGCCCAAGACCTCCCTGACGCCTGATGCAGCAAAAGAAATGCTGCCCCCTCTTACTTGGTTATGTGGCAGATTCTGTTCTTTGCGCTCTCCAGTGCCATAGCTCAGCACTTCCTATCTGCCCCCCTCCCTTTACCAACCCAGTGAATGGAAGGAGGAGGTGGACAGAGATATGCATCCCTACCAATCCTCTACCTGAGGCAACTGCTTCAGTTGGCCTGATAAATGGGCCGGCCCTGATTTACAGGGACATATAGGAAGCCACCAGCAAACACCTTCCATGCTTTAATGTGCCTGAGAAAGAGCATCCTGGGTTGGGCTCTCCAGCCCAAGGAGCCTCCCTGACCCTGGCACCAGCCCTGCCCCCACATGGAGTCTTTCATACCTTACAAAACCCGAGTTCACATCAAGGCTTTTTCCACCATCCAGTTTTCACTTGTGCGGATTCTCTGGTGAACACTGTGCTCGTCTTAAAGTTTCCCCCACAGTATTGTGCAGGGGAATCGGGCTGCAGTGAGGCCAGCCTCGAACAGAGACGCTGCGCTTCTTCTACTCTGCAGTGCACAAAGGCTGTCTCCAGCATCTGCCCCCCCCCACAAAGTACGTTTGTGGCTGGATCATGGTAGAGCTTTACATCGCTGCACAAGCGTTCCAGTCATGTCAGGTGCTTTCCAGCTGTCTGAAAACGTGAGACGCTGGTCTGTGCAGCCTGACCACCAAAACAAGTAGCAAGTGGCCAGAGGATGCCCACCGAGGCTGGTAAGTTCATGCAGGAAGTGGAAGGAGGCAGGGAGGGAGTGGAGTGGGACAGAGGAGGAGAGGAACAGGGAGGAGGGCAGATCCGGACCAGGAAGGGGGTGACAGCAGCCGCAACACAATCTCCCAACTCCCTTCCCAGCCTTGATCCCTCAGCCGGGTCCACGTAGACTTGCATCAGCTGTACAGTTGGTAAGAAGTCCTAGAGGCCTGGCATAGGTTTACCACAGGCAAGGGAACAAACATTCCCTTGCCCCAGATGCCAAGACTTCCCTGTGGGATTCAGCAGGTGCCACACTGGCGCTACTGCATTGGTGTGGGGAGAGCCACATTGGATTTGCTGGTTAACACTTAAAGAACTGGAGAGGAGTTCTCACTGAACCCCTTGATGGCATATATTAAAAATGATACACAGACAGGGAGCTGGTCAGTGACTAGTTAATATCAGACTGATGTGAGATGTAAGTGAAAACTGAAGCAGGATCTAATGGCAGCCAGCTGCCTGTTCTGTTCAAGAACGGACTGGGTTGGATGATGTGCCCAACACGCTGGCTCTTCACGTGATCAGGAGCGAGTGCGCACCACTCTTCTCTCCTGGACACACCATCCCTGCCACTGCATAGTCAAAGTGCGGGCAGGGCATCCAAACTATCCCTAATCATGCTGGGGGTGGGGGAGTGTACACACACCCACACGTCCTCCCCTGACTGTGCTCAGTCTACAGCGCAGTGTTTAAGTGAAGGTCGGGGACTTCAGAAACGCCTAAGAAGCTGCCAGTCCATGCGGCTGAATATGGTCTGCTCCGGCTGGTACTGGGCCAAGCTCCACCAAAGAGTTCTTTCCCAACTCAGTGACCTCTTTTTAAACCCGAGGTGGCAGGGACTGAACTGGAGACTTTCAGTGTGTCAAACATGCTCTGCCAGCAAGCACCCTTTGCAAGGATTCCTTTGGAGTGGACAGAATGATAGAGCGGATTTCATGACCTTGGAGGTCATAAAGCTCCACCACGCAAAACCAGACAGAGTTGTAACTAGGGGAGAGCCTGAGGGGCACCTGCTCCAGGTGCCACACCGAGAGGGGGCGCCTGATGGCTCCATGGGCTCTGCCCTAGTTATGGCTCCCTTCAAGGGGAGCCTGCACAGGGGAAGGGACAGGTGGCAGTGGCGTAGCTAATGATCATGTAGCCCGGTGCCAAGCACAAAATGTTGCCCCGGAAGTGATGTCACTACCAGAAGTGACATCACTCCTGGCTTTTTATAAAGTGAAAATTGAGAGGAACCCACCTCCTCCCCCCAGCAGCTCCCCACCCACTTGTTCTGCTGCCTCCCCCCAGTCAGTGGCATAGCTAAGGCATCTATCTGCTACCCAGGGTCAAAGAAGATTTTGTAGCCCCCTCCCCACATGATAACATCAGATTTAATTAAGCAAATAAATAAAAAGTTATTGGTCCCATGCTGTATCACAATAACATCTCATTGGCACTCAGAACAAACAGTCTCATAGGTCAGTTTGGAGTCAAGCAAATCCACTTTTTGTTTCGCAAGAGAGTTTTCATTTTCTGGTTAATTGGCCATAACGTTTGATAGACTACAGATATTTCAGTGCAGTTTGTTTCATTGCACTCTGCATTAAATTGCCTTTCCAATGATATATAACATGATGGCATTATTCATGCATACCAAAATTTTCACAATTTTGGTCACTAGTGTCAAGCTCAGCTTGTTGCCCTTCTAAAGCTTGATGCCCAGTGCAACTGCTGCTCCCCCCTGCTCCCCCTTAGCTACGCCACTGACAGGTGGTGCAAAGTAGCTGCAGCGAGCATCCCTCCTCTGAGGAGAATGTGGAAGTGACATCCCTGACCTGGGTGTTGGGACAGTGCATTACATCTCTGCTAACAGCATCCCTGACAGGTGGCCATCCAGTTTCTGCTTGAAAACCCCCACTGAGGGAGGGTCCACAGCTGTCCAATATCAGACAGCTCTTATAGTAGGAAATTCTTCTTCATGTCTAGCCTAAATCTACATCTATGTAGTATCTGCCCATTGGTTATAGCCATGCCCTCAGGGAACATGGAGAAGACGTCCTGCCCTCCCTCCAAGTGATAGCCCTTCAGATACTTGAAGACAGCTGTTGTATCTCCCCTTAGTCTTCTCTCCTCCAGGCTAAATGGATCAATCTCTTTCGACCATTTCTCATAGGCCTTGGTTTCCAGAATCCTCACAATCTTGTACTGTTTTATAATATTTTATAAATGATTTATAATGTCTTTGTCCTGTTTGGAGGCAAATATGGAGAAGAAATTGGTGGGCTAGAATGTCAGGCATCTTTGACACTCTAGCCCACTATTCTACTGTCCTCCATACTTTCTCTTCTGCTCTGCCCCACTTATTTTTCCAGGCCAGGGAGTGGGAGGAAGAGGAGCAAGCGTAGGCGAGTGAGCAGATTGATGTGGGTGCCCCCTACCAATGTTCTGCTGGGGAGTTTATCTCATGGATATGCTGGCCCTAGTTCTGAGTAAATATTCCCAGGAGTGTGTTGCTGGTGGAGCATCTCTGCACTAGAGCCAGAGCTGCAGAACCATCAAGGGGTTCAACAAGTCAGTCACAATGAGTTATTTTACCCAGCATGGCTGCATCTGCTCCAGTCTCCTGCTTGGCCTCTCTGTGGGGCTCTTTCTTCGTCCAGTCTGAGAAAACCTGCTTGACCCCACCACAGTTCTCTGCAGTGTCTTGGAGTGGCCCCAGTGCCTGAAAGGATAAACAGCAATTAAAAAATCGGTTATGGTTTCAAAATACAGGTTTGACATAAGAACATCAGAAGAGCCCACCAAAGCCCACCTAGTCCAGCTTCCTGTATCTCACAGTAGCCCACCAAATGCCCCAGGAAGCACACCAGATAACAAGAGACCTCATTCTGGTGCCCTCCCCTGCATCTGGCATTCTGACATAGCCCATTTCCAAAATCAGGAGGAGAGAAGTATGCAGAGTGAGAACATAAGAAGAGCCCCGCTGGATCAGGCCAAAGGCCCACCTAGTCCAGCTTCCTGTATCTCACAGCGGCCCACCAAATGCCCCAGGGAGCACACAAGACAACAGGCACAACCTGCGTCCTGGTGCCCTCCCCTGCATCTGCAATCAGAGGCAGCCTGCCTCTAAATTTCCATTTTAATTGTTTACAAATATCGCTTTTGAAATTTGGTTTCAAAGCAGAATTTTTTTCGAACTGAAGCCTTGCTAATGCATTTGAAGATAACGGTGGACCAAAATTGACATTCTTGCAGCCTGTACACTTCATGTCCTTTTCTAAACCTTCAAACATCATCCATCCATGTACATCATCCATGAAGTAATATTTTATTTATCATTTTTCACATTTTTATACCGCCCTTCCTCCAAAGAGCTCATGGCGGTGTACAGAGCTGCTGCCCTCCTTTTGTCCTCACAACAACCCTTTGAGGTAGGTGAGGCTGAGAGAAAGTGACTGGCCCAAGGTCACCCACGAAGCTTCATGGCTGAGGGGGGATTCGAACCTGGATCTTCCAGGTCTAAGTCCACCTCCCAGACCACTACACCACCCTTTATGCTCACGCACCCAGGAAACTCTGTTTCTGTTCCTGGTGTGTTGAAGGGGTCAAAGACAGTCCACAACCTCCTAACCCAGTGGTTCCCGCATTTTTAGCTCCAGGACCCACTTTTTAGAATGAGAATCTGTCAGGACACACCGGAAGTGCTGTCATGGCCGGAAGTGACATCATCAAGCAGGAACATTTTTAACAATCCTAGACTGCAATCCTGTATTCTCTTCCACTCCATCCGCTTCCTAATCCAAGGAATAGAAGGAGCCAGAACCAGATCAGAGCTGGTTAGGATAGGGTTAGGATAGTGTTTCTCAAACTGTGCTTACCCAGGAGTAAGTCCCATTTACTATCATTGTTAAAACCATATACATAGTAGCCTGTTAAAAGTACAGATCTGTCATTTCCCCAAACGCAGTCATATATCGTGGTGTAGCATCAAGTCTAATATACCACAAAATAAAATATTAAAATGAATGGGAACCCACCTGAAATTGGCTCATGACCCACCTAGTGGGTCCCAACCCACAGTTTGAGAAACACTATCCTGAGCTGGCTCTGGCTTCTCCTATTCCTTGGATTGGGAAGTGGACGGAGTGGAAGAGAAAGTAGGGATGACAGTGGTGGGCTAAAGAATCAGAGACTCTCCAGCCCACTCCCTCCTCACCTCTCCAGGTCTCCTGCTCTGTCCCCCTCTTCATTTCCCAATGTAGGAGCAATGGAGAACTGCCACTGATCTGCTGTCTGAGATAGTTCCGAGGGAAATACTGCCTTTGAACATGAAAAAGTCTATTGAACCATCGTGATGAATAGCTGTTGATAATCTGCAATAGAGTAGCCTGATCCTTTTTCAAAAAGGGGACCATGACATCTTGTGGCAAGAAAATAAATACATGCCTTGGGCAAAAACGTGATTCCCTTTCACCATCTATGAATCCATCTACAGCCAATTTCTGTGAGTGACTCTAGAATTGTGGGAGAGGAAAGCTTCTTTCTGCCCACCATCTCTATGGCATACCCCGTCTCATCCCCACATCTCGAGCCTGAAGATCCCCAAAGTTGTGAGCCTTTCCTTGCAAGGTAGATGCTCCAGGTGCCTGGTCATTTTCACTGTGCTATTCTCTCTCCTGCAAGAGGGATCTGAAGGCCTTAGGGATGGACCTCAACAAGTGGGAAACCCTGGCCTCTGAGCGGCCTGCTTGGAGGCAGGCTGTGCAGCATGGCCTTTCCCAGTTTGAAGAGACACTTTGCCAACAGTCTGAGGCTAAGAGGCAAAGAAGGAAGGCCCATAGCCAGGGAGACAGACCAGGGACAGACTGCACTTGCTCCCGGTGTGGAAGGGATTGTCACTCCCGGATTGGCCTTTTCAGCCACACTAGACGCTGTGCCAGAACCACCTTTCAGAGCGCGATACCATAGTCTTTCGAGACTGAAGGTTGCCAATACAATATACAATTCTCTCTCCCAGCACTCTGCCATCCTTCTGGAGAGGAGGTGGCCAACAGTATTCCAAAAACAGTTGTAAAGAAGCTTCCCAAAAATACTCTCTTGCGCATAACAAGAATTCTTACCAAGAGCCTGTACACTATCCAGGGTTCTGTGTATAGTGTTTGTACAACTAACCCCATATCGCAGAAGTGAGAACTGTGGTTGAAAGTCTTGCTAAGGGTACTTGTTGTGTGCATGGCTAGGCTAAGGCTTAAACCAGGAACCACCAGCTTATATCAGCTCTCAAAGGAAAGCAATCCTACATGCACTCAGTACTCTGACAACATTACAGCTTCGAATTCCTAGAGAGGAGCGGACCACAAGAGTTAAATTAGTTTCAAACCCGTTTATGTTCACCATGCAGACGTGCCCACAACATCCTCTCATTGATCTTGGGATCCACATTCTCACCTCTTCTTGTCTCGACAGGAAAAGTTCAGCCAGGGCTACAGCTTGGACACAGGTCTCCGGGCTATTTTCCCTCACCCAACTCTGCATTTCTAAAGGCAAGATGCTGAGGAACTGCTCCAGGACCACCAGCTCTAAGATCTGTTCTTTGGTGCACCTTTCGGGCTTCAGCCACTCACGGCAAAGATCCCAGAGGCAGCCGCAGGCCTTTCGGGGGCTCTCGGCGGCCTGATAGCAGAATCGCCGAAAACACTGATGCCTCATCTCCATGCTGACAGCACAATCTTCTCCCCCTTCCTCAAAATTTCTGACATCCTCAATTTCCATTTTGTTGCATGCCTGCAGGACTTTGCCCCCAAGAAATTGAATCTCCAACCCTTCTCTTGGTGAATTACAGGAATCAGGCAGCCCTTTGAAGGAGACCAGAAAATCTGTGCTATGTTTCTGTAGCCTGGAATCTGACATCAGCTGGTTTCTCCAACGTGGGTGCATTGCCTTCTCAAGCCAGTGTGACTCTCTGTATCTGGGCGGCCACTCATCTTTTTCTGGAGAGAGACAGTCAAAGTGTTCTCCCTCCTGTATCGAGGATCCTTCTTCCTTCTTTTTCACTTCTGAATGCACTGCTTGGAAGCTGGGATCCAAGGTGGCTTCTGTGACCTGTTTGGCTGCCATTTTGTCTCTTCAGCCTTGAAAATCAAGCCTGGGAGTTCTTGGATCTTGGAGCACTGAACTTTCAGATCCTGAAATGCCTGCCTGCTGGTTGTCTTTACTTCACAGACATCAAACAGGGCTTTTCTTGGGGGACACTAGAGAAGACCAGGATTTCTTTTCTTTTTTTAATAAGAATATTGAAACAATTAAAAAGAGATCATCAGGGTTTTGAGAAACAGGTGGTTGAATAAGAGCTGTTGACTTTCACAGTACACCAGAGGAATCTTCTTCCTGCAGGAACGGGACACAAAAGAAAACTCAAGAGCATCAAAACAAACATTTAATTTGAAATCCCACCATTGGTACTGAGAAGCTGCAACAATACTTGAGGAAGCAGATCACACTCCAACTCAACCACTAGCAAGGCCTGGATTTGGAATAGGACAGCGCAGAGATTTCACCAAAGCCTAAGTGCCAAAGGTGCTTGTGAACCAGGTTAGCAGAGTATGAATCACCTCCCCGTCAAGTACTACATTACAGCACCAACCTTGGCATGTCTACTCCAAAAAAGGTTCAGTGTGTTCAGTGGGGCTTGCTCCCAGGAAAATGTGTACAGGAGTGAACCTTAATATCTTGCTGGATCTGGGGCTGGTCTGACTCTTCCTGGCACCTGAGGTGATGGACCAAATGATGCCTATGCCTCTTGCCTGGTACGGTGCCAACCTCTGCCCCTCCTGTTCCCTGAATCGGAATAGGAAGAGGGGGAACAAAGCAAAGAGGAAGTGTAGAGGAGGGCGTTCCTCCACACTTCCACCTCTGCTCTGTCTCTGTCTTCCAATCTAGGGAGTGGGTCAAGGAGCGGGCAAGTGGGCAGATGTGCCCTGCCTGCCTGCTGCCTGAGGCAACTGCCTCAGTCGGTCTCATGGATAGGCTGTCCTGGCTGTACAAATCAAGGTCCATTTGGTCCAGGTTCCGTATCTAGCATTATGGGGTCACAATGGCATAGCTAGAGGGGATGCAAAGCACTGTGTTTTGCAGGAGCCTCACCGCAGGGTGCAAAGGGCCCCTCCCCTTTAGAGCCAGGCCTCAGTTTTGCTCCCACCACCCGGAATGGCTCCGAAGAGAGAGGGAGGGGCCCCTTGCACAATGCGGTGAGGCTCCCTGCAGAACTTAGTGCTTTGCACCCCCTCTAGCTATGCCACTGAAGAGGCACTTGCCTCTGAGAAGGTCGAAAGCAGAGCATGAAGGGGACTGCCATCCCCTACTGTTTCCCCTCAGTACTTGGTACACAGAGGTATACTCAGCTGCGCCACTGGGTATACTGCCTCTGTACATGGAGGTTTCATTCAGCTTCCATCGCTACTAACAGGCTCTCTGAATTTGTCTACTTTGTTTTAAGCCCTCAAAGCCATATTTATTTTCCAGATAAGAAGATTTGATATTTTTTACCCCATTAAGCTACGGGGTACAAGTCATAGCAGGTCTGTGCAAGCTCTTGGTTTTAGAGGCAGGCTGCCTCTGATTGCCAGATGCAGGGGAGGGCACCAGGACACAGGTTGGGTCTGTTGTCTTGTGTGCTCCCTGGGGCATTTGGTGGGCCACTGTGAGATACAGGAAGCTGGACTAGATGGGCCTCTGGCCTGATCCAGTGGGGCTGTTCTTATGTTCTTAACTACAATTCCCAGGATGCCTTGCAGGTCTCTTGCTATCTGGTGTGCTCCCTGGGGCATTTGGTGGGCCGCTGTGAGATACAGGAAGCTGGACTAGATGGGCCTCTGGCCTGATCCAGTGGGGCTGTTCTTATGTTCTTAACTACAATTCCCAGGATGCCTTGCAGGTCTCTTGCTATCTGGTGTGCTCCCTGGGGCATTTGGTGGGCCGCTGTGAGATACAGGAAGCTGGACTAGATGGGCCTATGGCCTGATCCAGTGGGGCTGTTCTTATGTTCTTAACTACAATTCCCAGGATGCCTTGCAGGTCTCTTGTTATCAGGTGTGCTCCCTGGGGCATTTGGTGGGCCACTGTGAGATACAGGAAGCTGGACTAGATGGGCCTCTGGCCTGATCCAGAGGGGCTCTTCTCATGATCTTATGCATTTTAATCTTGCCCCACCGGGAATCTCTGTTGGATGGGAAGAAAGAATATGAATTATTTTAATCACCCGAAAACCCAAAAAGAAATGTGGTAGCTAATATTAGCTATGCCATTTGGAATACAGCTATCCCTGGTGTGGATGCCAGATTTGTTTACCTGCTCTTTGGGTTCTGTCCAACCATCACTTCTGATCAGGGTCAATTTGGGGAGACCCAGATGTTTCCCCATTCCATCTGCCCCCAAGACCTTTTTCTTCCTACTCCAGGAAGGTGCTATTTATTCCCCAGTTCCTCCAAATGCCCCTTTCAAACTCACTTCCCTATAGATGTATTTCCACCTCCCAGAAAGGGAGAAGGACTTTGCCTTCCTCCTCTCCCCCTACTCCTCTGGCCCTTGCTAGGAATTCAAAGTAACTCTTAAAGATCCATTCCGAACTGAAATATGAAAATGCTGCTAAGAGGAAACAGGTGATAATTTGTTTTTTGTTGAATCAGCCTAATTCCTTACAAAGAATTCTAATTTGAATCTGCCTGGTGAGGAATTCTTTGGAAGTCAGACACCTGCCTGCTTTCCTGGACAGCAGGGGTGAGAACATCCTAAAGGAGTCCAATTAATTTGTGACTCATTTGGGGGATCAACTATCATGCTCAACTAAACTAGTATGGAATTCATGGTATAGAGATAAATGAACACACACACACCCCCAACACACACTCTTCATCTCAAAGGTGTCAGGCAGGTCCTGGTATCATACCAAGTACACCACAGTATTGTATTGTGAACTATACCTAGCCATGTAGCATCGCAGTCCTTGTTGAAAATTCAGATCCAAATCTCAAATGGCTTCCAATCACTGGTGTAGCTAGAGGGGGTGCAAAGCACCACGTTTTGCAGGGAGCCTCACCCCAGCCTGCAAGTGGCCCCTCCACCTCAGAGCCGTTCCGGGTGGTGGGTGTATGCCTCCATTTTGCACCCACTGCCCAGAATGGCTCGAAAGGGGATGGGCCGTTTGCACAACGGGGTGAGCTCCCTACAAAACTTGGTGCTTTATACCCCTTCTAGCTGTGCCACTGGGTAGATGGGACTCGTCAGCCTGGGAAGGCAGCTCATCTGAGAGAAGGAAAACTCTGATCCCAAACCTCCACTGCCTTGTGGCTACATCCAGTTAGGGAAAAGGCTTCAGGAGTCAACCTCGGGGCAAAATCCGGAGCCGGAGTCCCTGAGGCAGTTCATGGCTGAACACAGTCACGTTCTGGCAACTCCTGCGACGCCGCAGGAACCAGCCGTATTGGCCTCTGCCTTTCCATTGGACCATTTCAGCGACGTGGAGAGGAGGGATTTGCTGCATGGGTAACAGCCTATCCTCCATACCTACTTTACCCAGGCTTTGCGCACTGGAGAGGACACTCTGTTCCAGAACCACCATTCAGAGCGTGACACCGTAGTCTTCCGAGACTGAAGGATGCCAACAGTACAGCTGTGCCACTGTTTCCAATTCCAAGTTTCCACCATAGGGATAGCAAGGGAAAGGATGACACCACTAGCTGTGTGTAACTTGGGTCTTTTTTCTGTCTGTGTGATTGGAGGGTCCTAGTCCAACTCCATCCCCACAGGGTTCCCTGCAAGGAGAGGGTGACTGTCCAACCTGCTGTGAATTTCCTGGTGTGAGTGTTTGCAGTTGACCTGAAGTTCTTGCTCATTCAAGTGAGGAAGTCACCACCTAGCAGGGATGTTTGCATCATCTCCATTCAAAAGGACAATCAAAATCTAAAGTATACTGTGGCACAAAGGCCTTATGATGGAACTTGAATAAATATAGCCAATCAAGGAAATGTGAACTGGTTGCATTCTTATTTACTGCATTTTTGCTGCAAAAGGATCATGTGATTTGTAGACACCATGAAAATTGGCACGTAGTTTATTTTGCATAATGTCTCCAAATTGAGCCTATTTTGTACCACTTGTGGAAGAAAGCACAGTGCTGGGAAGCTCTTAGGTCCAAACCGTTGAAGCTGCTGTAATGGAGTCAAACCTATTGGCTCATCAGGCTGAATATTGTCTATAATCCCCACTGGCGGTGCCTCTCTCCGGCTTCAGGCAGGGATCTTTCCCCACATTGAGATGCTGCCTGGGATCAAGGCTGGTATCCTGCCTGCAAAACAAGGGCTCCATGACAGAGCCACAGCCTCTCCTCCTCTGAGGCCTCAGGGCAATCTGCACAGCCTGATTGGTGGGTCTCCAGGAATTCTTGCAATGCTCCGCAGAGCCTGGAGACCTCCTTGTAGACTGTGTCCTGCCCCCTTTTTTGAACAGGCTAGGCATTTGCATTGATATTTATTTTCAATCCATGGTGCCCCACCTTCCTGTTGCTCCTCATTCAAATCCCCAACTTTGGCTTATCCCACTTTAATCATTCCCAAATATAATAGTCAGCTTGAAGGCTCTGCAACAGCATTTGCCCCACATGAATCCTTCCCTGTTAGGAGCACCAGAAGCCTATCAGTGAATGCCCTGGGGAGTGAGGCAGTCCAGATACTGGAGTCCCTCTACTTATGTAGGTTGGCCATTGACTCTCCTTCCCCTGGAAGGCCTATAAGTGTTTCCTGATCAGATTGGGACTTTGCTTGGGAAATGATAATCTTCCCTGGTTCGTGGCTTTCACTGGTAAGTCAGGCTTGGTTTGGCACTGACCACTGGAATGTTCAGCCCCATCTTCTGGATTCTGATATTTCATCAGGCATTGCCCTTAAGGACTAGCATCTTGTTTTTTTTCTCTTTAAAAGGAAGTTGTCTTCTCAGAAACAATGTACCCATTACACAGAAGATCTGTGATTTCCCAAACTATCTGTTTTTGCTTAAAAGCAACCACAGTGTGTGGGGGGAGAAACTTAGATCAGGGCAAAGACGCTGGTCTCTGTGTGTTTTAAGTATACAGGTGTAGTATACAGGCTCGGGGATGGAGCTGCCATTCAGGGGTTCAAATCTTGCCGGTCAAGGCCTTTCTTGCTCCCTCTCAGCTTCAGCTGCAACATGGGGATAATAATCGTTACTGCATTGATAAATTGCATGTGAAACACCTTGCTCACTCAAAAAGCATTTTACAAATGCAAAGTGCTATTATTGGCTTTCCCCAGCAGGGCTAACAGCAGTTTGGATGGCGGGGAGGGATTTATAGCCCACTCCTGTTTGGGCCAGAAGGCTTGCTTTGGCAGGCAAGTTCTTCTACAGCTGTCACGAAACACAGGAAACCATTCAGTTGTGGCCTGCCTTCCACCACAAGCTACAAGTGGCTGGGCCCATGCATTAAAGAGCCAGGAACACCTGTCACCTTCTGCAAAGGGGCTGGGAGGGAGGCAGGGAGGGGAAGGAATGGGGAGATGGGGCTGGAAGGAAAGTAGATAAGGGGCAGGAAGAAGTGGTATCGGTGGCAGATTGGCATGCCGATATCTTATCCCCTTTCACAGTCTTGATCCCCCTACCTTGGCCCTGGCACAAGTGATATGACTGGTGCAGGTATGAGTCTGGGGCAGATTTACCCCAGGGCAAGGGAACAAATTATCCCTTACCTGAAGGACTCCAGATGCCTAAACATCCCCACCACATTGGTACAGCTGCATCGCTGTGAGGGAGTTGAGTAGGTCCGGGCTGTTAGATGGACAAAACACCATTCTGGCTGAACCAAGATCTGCTGAGGCCCAACTCTGACTGTCCCCACTGGTGCAGTGAGAGAGGAGCTACTGGGAAGTCTGGGATCATGGAACACCCTCCCTGGACACACTTATGAGATGCCCCATCTTATGAGCATGTAGGTGCCAGTTAAAAACTTGCTTGCCTTGAGCTGGGATATCACATCATAAAGGCATAACTTTTCTCACATCTCTATCCCATGTTCCTCCCGGCTCTAGGGTCCAATCCTATCCAATTTTCCAGTGCAGATGCTGCTCCACCTATGGACTGCTTCCTGTGTTGGGGTGGCAGTCACAGAAGCCTCCTCAAGGCTGCTTTGAGGTTGCACCTGTGCTGGAAAGATGGATTACATAAGAACAGCCCCACTGGATCAGGCCATAGGCCCATCTAGTCCAGCTTCCTGTATCTCACAGCGGCCCACCAAATGCCCCAGGGAGCACACCAGGTAACAAGAGACCTGCAAGGCATCCTGGGAATTGTAGTTCATAAGAACAGCCCCACTGGATCAGGCCATAGGCCCATCTAGTCCAGCTTCCTGTATCTCACAGCGGCCCACCAAATGCCCCAGGGAGCACACCAGGTAACAAGAGACCTGCAAGGCATCCTGGGAATTGTAGTTCATAAGAACAGTCCCACTGGATCAGGCCATAGGCCCATCTAGTCCAGCTTCCTGTATCTCACAGCGGCCCACCAAATGCCCCAGGGAGCACACCAGGTAACAAGAGACCTCATCCTGGTGCCCTCCCTTGCATCTGGCATTCTGACATAACCCATTTCTAAAATCAGGAGGTTGCGCATACATCATGGCTTGTACCCCATAATGGATTTTTCCTCCAGAAACTTGTCCAATCCCCTTTTAAAGGCGTCTAGGCTAGACGCCAGCACCACATCCTGTGGCAAGGAGTTCCACAGACCGACCACATGCTGAGTAAAGAAATATTTTCTTTTGTCTGTCCTAACCCGCCCAACACTCAATTTTAGTGGATGTCTCCTGGTTCTGGTGTTATGTGAGAGTGTAAAGAGCATCTCCCTATCCACTCTGTCCATCCCCTAGTCAGTATTAGTTGGCAACCTTCAGTCTCGGAAGACTCTGGTATCACGCTCTGAATGGTGGTTCTGGCACAGCGTCTAGTGTGGCTGAAAAGGCCGATTCGGGAGTGACAATCCCTTCCACACTGGGAGCAAGTGCAGTCTGTCCCTGGTCTGTCTCCCTGGCTATGGGCCTACCTTCTTTGCCTCTTTGCCTCAGCCTGTTGGCCAAGTGTCTCTTCAAACTGGGAAAGGCCATGCTGCACAGCCTGCCTCCAAGTGGGCCGCTCAGAGGCCAAGGTTTCCCACCTGTTGAGGTCCACTCCTAAGGCCTTCAGATCCCTCTTGCAGATGTCCTTGTATCGCAGCTGTGGTCTACCTGTAGGGCGCTTTCCTTGCACGAGTTCTCCATAGAGGAGATCCTTTGGGATCTGGCCATCACCCATTCTCACGACATGACCGAGCCAACGCAGGCGTCTCTGTTTCAGCAGTGCATACTTGCTAGGGATTCCAGCTCGTTCCAGGATATCCCACCTTTTCTCTTCACAACACCCCTGTGAGGTTAGGAAGTTTAGGCTGAGCGATAGAGCAAGCAAATGGCTCAGCATCACCCGGGAAGATTTATGGCTGTGTGGGGATGCGGAAGCACCCGGGCCTAACACTTGAACCACTACCCTTTGCTGGCTGTCAGAAGTCTGACATTTGTTTGCTATCAGTGTGCTCCATTCATGACTGAGTGGACTTTGCATTTGGCTTCCTGCTGAAAATCAACATTGCACAAGCTCTCACATACCGTTGCAAGAATGTGCACAGTATCTGGTTGATCACCACTGACTGGTGGACGCCCAGTCCCAGGACTTCCGCCATGATGCCATGTCCCTGTAAACACTGCTCCCTCACCTATTATCACCCTGATTAAAGGCACACACAGGATGAGACAAGGTGCTTCTCTCTCCTTTCTGTTCTTGTTGCTGCTGTTGTAATGCCATGGATTGTTTCCATGTCGTTATGCCATTTGGAATGACTTGGTGTCCTACTTGGAGGCCATCATTGTGGGAAATGGGAGGGGGAGCGTTAAATGTTTTAGATCAGTGATTTTCAATATTTTTCTTCTCAAGGCACACTCACCTCTATGGTCGTCATCTCTTGTGATGTTACTTCCAGCTTGCACGACTCTTCCAGGCAGAGGGACAATTTCTTACTATAGACCAGGGGTCTCCAAACCCCGCCCTGGGGGCCAGATGCGGCCCGCAGCAAGCCTCTTTCTGGCCTGCAGCCAACCTCTTGTCCCCTGAAAGCCTCTGGCCCACTCAACTGCACATGACCAGAACTGTGCTCTGATTGTGTCTGGAGGGTGTTCTGAGGGCCAGAGAGGTTAAAAGAATGAGCCCATTCTTTCATTTATTCACTTATTTAAGAACATAAGAACAGCCCCACTGGATCAGGCCATAGGCCCATCTAGTCCAGCTTCCTGTATCTCACAGCAGCCCACCAAATGCCCCAGGGAGCACACCAGATAACAAGAGACCTCATCCTGGTGCCCTCCCTTGCATCTGGCATAGCCCATTTCTAAAATCAGGAGGTTGCGCATACACATCATGGCTTGTAACCCATAATGGATTTTTCCTCCAGAAACTTGTCCAATCCCCTTTTAAAGGCATCCAGGCCAGATGCCATCACCACGTCCTATGGCAAGGAGTTCCACAGACCAACCACATGCTGAGTAAAGAAATATTTTCTTTTGTCTGTCCTAACTCTCCCAACACTCAATTTTAGTGGATGTCCCCTGGTTCTGGTATTATGTGAGAGTGTAAAGAGCATCTCCCTATCCACTCTGTCCATCCCCTGCATAATTTTGTATGTCTCAATCATGTCCCCCCTCAGGCGTCTCTTTTCTAGGCTGAAGAGGCCCAAACGCCGTAGCCTTTCCTCATAAGGAAGATGCCCCAGCCCAGCAATCATCTTAGTCGGTTTCTTTTGCACCTTTTCCATTTCCAATATGTCCTTTTTGGGATGTGGTGACCAGAACTGGACACAATACTCCAGGTGTGGCCTTAACCATCAATTTGTACAACGGCATTATAATATTAGTTGTTTTGTTCTCAGTACCTTTTCTAATGATGCCAAGCATGGAATTGGCCTTCTTTCCTGCCGCCGCACATTGGGTTGACACTTTCATTGACCTGTCCACCACCGCCCCAAGATCTCTCTCCTGATCTGTCACAGACAGTTCAGAACCCATTAGCCTGTATGTGAAGTTTTTATTTTTTGCCGCAATGTGCATGACTTTACACTTACTTCCCTTGAGAAGAGGGCTGCTAACAAGTGTAGGATTTTTAAGTACCCCAAAACAAAAACAAACAAAATTTAAAAAGCTATGGAGTCAGACAGCCAGCAGCAGGGTGCGGGCTATCCAGAGTTTTGCATCAAGTGCCACAGGTACGACTATATCCCTCTGGGGCATAAGTCATGGGTGTGCCCTCGGTGCAAGGAGCTCCAGGGTCTCAGGGAACGCGTCCGCTCCCTTGAAGCCTTGGTGGCCAACCTCGAGAAGCAGAGGAAGGCAGACAAGGACCATGGGGGGACTTCCGGGGACAATCAGGCTTTGTCCCACCCTCAGGCGTGCAGCTCCTCAGCTGCCCAGGTGGGAAGACTCGGGGCTGGAGGACATCATCCTGGAGAGGAGGGAAACAATCCCCTAGGGGGGACCTCGTCTCCAGGGGATGGGCCCGTAATTGAATGCACTCAGGATACTCCTTGGAGGGAGGGGGGTCAGGGGACTTCTTGTAGTGGGGGACTTGATTCTTAGAAACAGAGAGGGGGGTTTGCGACGGATATGAGGACCGCATGGCAACTTGCCTGCCTGGTGTGAAGGTTGCGGACATCACTTCTCATCTAGACAGGCTGGAAGACAGTGCTGGGGAGGAGGTAGCGGTTGTGGTGCATGTCGGCACCAACGACGTGGGCAAGTGTAGCTGGGAGGTCCTGGAGGCCAAATTTAGGCTATTAGGTAGGAAGCTGAAAGCCAGGACCTCAAAGGTAGCGTTCTCTGAAATGCTACCTGTTCCACGCGCAGGGCCAGCTAGGCAAGAGGAGATAAGGGGTCTCAATGCGTGGATGAGACAGTGGTGTAGGGGGTTTAGATTCGTTAGGCACTGGGGAACATTTTGGGACAAGCGGGGCCTATACAAGAGGGACGGGCTTCACTTGAACCAGAATGGAAACACACTGCTGGTGCATAACATTAAAAAGGTGGCAGAGCAGCTTTTAAACTGATCCCTGGGGGAAGGCCGACAGGAGCCGAGGGGCATCCGGTTCGGGACTCCTCATCCCTATGGGGCGAGGATGGGGAGGTTAGAGAACAACAAGACAAAGGCGGAGAAGAAATTGGGAAGGGTAGCATGATGGGATGTGATAGACAGTTTGGCACAGTGAGAGGATGCCGAGACAAAGGAGCTAATAAATGGCCCATACTGGGGCATTCCATGTACAAATGCTTTTATGTGAATGCCCAAAGACTCCAAGCAAAGATGGGAGAACTGGAATGTCTGGTGACCAGGGAAAACATTGACATAGTGGGCATAACGGAAACCTGGTGAAGTGCGGAGAATCAGTGGGATACTGCAATCCTGGGCTATAAACTCTACAGGAGGGACAGGCAGGGGCGTGTTGGAGGTGGAGTCGCCATTTATGTTAAGGAAGGGATAGAATCCAGCAAGGTAGAGATTGAAGGTGGGTCCAACTCCATAGAATCTCTATGGGTTAAATTACCAGGCCTGAGGAGTGATGTAATACTGGGGGCGTGCTATCATCCTCCAGACCAGAAACCGGAAGGAGACCTTGAAATGAGGAAACAGATCAGGGAGGTGACAAGGAGGGACAGGGTTGTAATCATGGGGGACTTCAATTATCCTCATATTGACTGGGTCAATTTGTGTTCTGGTCACGAAAAGGAGCCCAGATTCCTTGACATGCTAAATGACTGTGCCTTAGACCAGCTAGCCACAGAGCCCACCAGAGGGCAGGTGACTCTGGATTTAATATTGTGTGGTACTCAGGACCTGATTAGAGATGTCAGTGTTACTGAGCCATTGGGGAACAATGATCATGCTGCGATCCATTTCGACATGCGCGTCGGGGGAAGAATACCAGGCAAATCTCTCACAAATACCCTTGACTTCCAACAAGCAGACTTCCCTCAAATGAGGAGGCTGGTTAGAAGGAGGTTGAAAGGGAAGGTAAAAAGAGTCCAATCTCTCCAGAGTGCATGGAGGCTGCTTAAAACAACAGTAATAGAGGCCCAGCGGAAATGTATACCGCAAAGGAAGAAGGACTCAACTAAGTCCAGGAGGTGCCCGCATGGTTAACCAGCCAAATTAGAGAGGCCGTAAAGGGCAAGGAAGCCCTTCCATAAATGGAAGTCTTGCTCTAATGAGGAGAATAAAAAGGAACATAAACAGTGCAAAAGAAATGTAAGGAGGTGATACAGGAGGCCAAGAGAGACTATGAGGAGCGCATGGCCAACAGCATTAAGGGGAATAATAAAAGCTTCTTCAAATATGTTAGAAGCAGGAAACCCGCCAGAGAAGCGGTTGGCCCTCTGGATGGTGAGGGAGGGAAAGGGGAGATAAAAGGAGACTTAGAGATGGCAGAGAAATTAAATGAGTTCTTTGCATTTGTCTTCATGGCAGAAGACCTCGGGAAGATACCGCTGCCCGAACAGCCCCTATAGTTTCTATGGCCTATAGTTTCCCGGGTCCCCCCTCTTTCCCTTTTTAAAGATAGGTGTGATATTTGCTATCCTCCAATCTTCTGGCACCGTGGCTGTTTGAGGGACAAGTTGCATACCTTAGTCAAGAGGTCTGCAACTTCACTCTTCAATTCCTTAATAACTCTTGGGTGGATGCCATCAGGGCCCGGTGACTTATTGATCTTTAATCTAAGTTCCTTCTTAGATTTATTTATTTAAATTTTATATTTAAATTTTTTTCCGGCCCTCCACACCATGGCAGATATTTGATGTGGCCCTCTGGCCAAAAAGTTTGGAGACCCCTGCTATAGACCAGTGATTTCCAACCTTTTTCATCTCGCAGCACACCAAAAGGGCACTAAAATGGTCAAGGCCATCAGTGTTTTGACCATTGACAAGGCACACCATGCTGTTGGTGGGGGACTCACATTCCCCAGTGGCCCTATTAATAAATGACCCTCTCCCAAATTCCCGCAGCACACCTGGGGACCATTTGCGGCACCCCAGTGTGCCACGGCGCAGTGGTTGAAAACATAGTGCCTGCTATAGAAAGTTGTGCTGGAAACAGGCAGGAGGTAACATTTCGGGGTGGGGGGAGCGGGCGTTCCTGGGTCAGACAGGGAGCAGGAGGTGGGGCCAGGATATTGCAGTTGTCTTGGATCCTGACCCTGTTCCTGGGCAGCTCTGGGATGCTTGGATCTGCGCCACCTCAGCAGGTGGCACACATTCAAGTAGACCCATTGAGGCTGCTGCAGCACCACACAGCGTAAGGGGGAAGGCTTGTGTATGCACAACCTCCTGATTTTAGAAATGGGTTATGTCAGAATGCCAGATGCAAGGGAGGGCACCAGGATGAGGTCTCTTGTTTTCTGGTGTGCTCATTTGGTGGGCCGCTGTGAGATACAGGAAGCTGGACTAGATGGGCCTATGGCCTGATCCAGTGGTTGGTTGGCAACCTTCAGTCTCGAAAGACTATGGTATAAGCCTACAGCACCCGGTATTCCCAGGTGGTCTCCCATCCAAGTACTAACCAGGCCTGACCCTGCTTAGCTTCCAAGATCAGTGGGCTGATCTTATGTTCTTAACTACAATTCCCAGGATGCCTTGGAGGTCTCTTGTTATCTGGTGTGCTCCCTGGGGCATTTGGTGGGCTGCTGTGAGATACAGGAAGCTGGACTAGATAGGCCTATGGCCTGATCCAGTGGAGCTGTTCTTATGGCTTCTTCTTGCCTTGGACTGTGTTGCTTTTGGCCCCAAACTTGTATTGGGTGCAGCGCAGAATTGCTGGCCTGCCTGTTTGCAGTGCAAGTTAGGATTGTGCCCATAGGGTTTGTATTGGAATCACGGAAGACCTCGCGAGGAGGTAGGCTGTAGTGTCAGCAGTGGCCCCTTTAAGGGTAAGGCTAAACAGCTGCAGCCACTTGAAGGCAATAGGGTCCTCAGGCATAAAAGCACCTGATGAAGGGAGCGTTTGGTGTGGGTAGCAGAAGGAGCAAAGCTTGAGGAAGGGAGACTGGATTGATGGACTGAGACACAAATGACGGACTTCTGAGGACAACTGGAACTGCTGATGGGCTTTGGAGCAGACTAATGGACATTGGAGACTGCTGGAGACACTGGAGTTTGGTGTGTGGCTGCCGTGCCCAAGGCCCTCTGAGGACCAAGGTGCTGCTGTAGTGGCGGGAGGCTGCTGGCAGGAGAGAGGACCTCTGCAGGTTGAACAGGCGAGCTACCCCGGTGGTGGGGTCCAGCGGGACTGCAAGGCAGAACTAGAGTCATTGTTGGGTAAAGAAGGGGAGCTAATTAGCTAAAAGTGCGCATAGGTTCTCCAGGCAGAGCTTGGATTGGGAATCTGGCAAAACAGGGTTGCAGATCCAGATAGTGTCCAAACCCAAAGATCTTGCTGCCGATTCATTTCATTGGAGTTGTTACTTTCTGTGCCCTTCATGCATTAGCCTACTTTTTTTTTCTTGCAATGGAGGACTTAAACATTTTTTTAAAAAATGGGTTCATTTTTAAAAAGCTGGAAAGTGAGAATGTTAGTGTCCCATCTCCCCACACACACAAAAGAAGGCAAGGGAGGAAGGACTGTTAGACTTGTTCATGGGAATGTGCCTTCTGGGCCTCTTTAGACACCGACCAGTTGGGTTAGGAAGGTAACAGATTTATCTTCTTGTTTGCCTCCAAAACCTTGTAATTTAATGCTAGGCCTGGGAGGGGGGGCATGTGGGGGTCAAAAGCCACAGGACCCAGGCTTCCAGAGGGCCCAGGCCACGACAAAAACTATACAGTACGAAACAAATTACTACAACATAAATTTTGGTACCTCAGCCTGTCCAGCGCTGAGTTTCCACTGCAGCTTTAATCCACTTTCAGCGCATTTAAATTTAGGAAAGGGGGGGGGGAATCAATCAGGCATCTTGCCCCAGGCCCAATGCACCCCTCAGCAGCCCTGCTTAATACTGCTGCTCTGTCCATGGAGGTTCCACTTGGGGCTCTCCTTGTTACTTGCTGTGGAGAGACATGTTTACCATGAATTGATCCAATTAAACTAAGCCTGGTGGCTTGAGCCAAACACCTTCCCTCACTTAATACCATGAGCTATCAGACCTTTTATATTCTCCTTTTGGGAAGATTATTTGGGGAAGAGTCCACAGACCAAGCACCAGTCACAGGGTGAGAGTGGGAAGTGGATAGCAACCCAAGCATGTGCAGAGTGCAGACCTCCTCCTCACACTTGTCTGGTCCTGAAGGACACAGACACACACCCAACCACCAGCTATCTACTGACATGGTTATCAAGTTAAAAGCCAAGGTCCATATCTACTGAAAGCTGAATTTATTGTGAGAAATAAGTGCTGATTATTTGCTCCCGGACATCCACCCCGCGAGGATCCTGCTCTATACCACCATCAGTTTCCAGGTATGGAGGCACCGGGACCTCGGTGTCCACCCCTTGTCCACCATTGATGATGGGTAACTGGCGCCGGAGGGCCATGTTGTGTAGCATGGCACACACCACAAACACTTTGGCCACCTTCTCGGGGCGAAGCATGAGCCGGCCCCCCGTGGAATGGAGGCACCGGAACCTCATCTTGAGCTGCCCAAACGCCCGCTCTACCACCATCCGTGTCGTCTCATGTGTGGCATTGTAACGGGCCACGGGCTCCGGGCCATCATCCGGGTGAGGCGTCATGAGGAAAGGACGCAAGGGGTAGCCACAGTCACCTGTGGAAAGAGGACACACCATGAGCGTAAAAAGCAACACTGGCCTGACTGCTTTGGGGGAAGTCAACCTCCGGCGCTGTCCCTCCCCAGAAGAAGCTCCTCCCCACACACTCACCCAAGAGCCACCCCTTCCCTTCAGGCCACGACTCCAGAAGCCTCTGAAGCTGGGACAGCTGGAATATTCGGGCGTCGTGGACACTCCCCGGGAATTTCGCCAACACGTGGGTGAAGCACCCCGACGCATCACACGTGGCCTGCACGTTCAGGCTGTGGAAGTTGTGGCAATTGCGATAGAGCGCCGGCATGTCCGCCGGCGCGATGATGGGCACGTGGGTGCAGTCCACAATCCCAATGACGTTCGGGAAGCCTGCAATGTCGAAGAAGGCCTCCCGGGTGCGGCGGAGCTCCGAGTCGGTGGTGGGGAAGGTGATGTGCTCGTGCACGTGGCGCAGCATGGCCTCCAGGAACGCGTCCAGGCAGCGGCTGACGGAGGACTGGGACACGCGGAGGTTGTCGCCCGTCATCCGCTGGAAGGAGCCAGTCCCGAGAACCTGCAGGGCGATCAGGACCTTCTGCAGCGTAGGGATGTGCCTGCGGCTGGCAGAGGCCCCATCCAGGTATGGCGCCAGCAGCGTGCACAGGTCCTGGATGGCTTGGCGGTCAAGTCGGAAGCGGGTCAGGCATTCCTCGTCAGACACCTGCAGCTCGTGGGTGCGCATCCGGATGAGGCGAGTCCGTCGCGGTGGCCGCCGGCTGTGGATCTCAAGATTGGCGGCATAGACAAGGTCCAAGAGGCCCTCGTCATCAGAGCTGACCTCCTCTGGGTAGAGGGGAAGGGAGGCACCTGCCCGCTGCTCCACCTGCCCAAGGGTCCCTGTGAGATCAAGGAGGGGGACAGTGATTACTCAGAGCTGGAGGACCCACTTAGGACCACTTCTGCATTTTAAAAAAATAAACCTTTATATTTGAGGGGGACATTTCACTCAGATGTTTCCATGTGGCCACTTTGTCTGCTGTCACTATTTTCCAAAGCGGCCAACAATTCTGACACCCTCTCTGTCTCTTATCCCCAAAGATCTCCACAAGGACAGACAAAGTCTCTGCTTCCCAAAACAGTTTAGGTTAAAGCCTCATTAAAGCCATATCTGCCCAATGTTGCACATAGGCCACAGGAATCACATGTGTACACCTGTGGGTTGGGCAGAAATGGATTAAGCAAGGATGCCGAATGCTGATCCAGCTCACCCTTAAGCACAAACCATGGTGTACAGCAAGGGTGCCCAAACCCCGGCCTGGGGCCACATGTGGCCCTCGAGGCCTCTCAATGCGGCCCTCAGGGAGACCCAGTCTCCAATGAGCCTCTGGCCCTCCAGAGATTTGTTGGAGCCCACACTGGCCCGACGCAACTGCTCTCAGCATGAGGGCGACTGTTTGACCATTCGTGTGAGCTGTGAGATGAGGGCTCCCTCCACTGCTTGCTGTTTCATGTCTGTGATGCAGCAGAGGCAGCAAAGGAAAGGCCAGCCTTGCTTTGTGCAAGTCCTTTTATAGGCCTTGAGCTATCACAAGACCTTCATTCATATAAGTTCATCTTTAATATATTCATTTATGTAAACTTATGCAAATTTATTCTAATTTTAAATGTGAATTAATTCTTTTGTTTCCCACGGCCCCTGACACAGTGTCAGAGAGATGATGTGGCCTTCCAGCCAAAAACTTTGGACACCCCTGGTGTACAGCAAGCTGTGTAACAGTTAGATGGTTGCGCCACCTCAACCAAGACTGTCCACACCAGTGATTTTCAACCGGTGTGCCGCAAAAGGTCCACAGGTGTGCCATGAGAGCTTGGAGCACATTTGAGAGTTTGCCATGGGTGTTTGAAAATTGCTGAAAACTTGTCCAGGTTCTTAGGCTCTGTTTCTAGGGCACCTGTCTATAGTCACAAATTGTCTGTCCTAGCAGAGCCAATGGAGGAAGAGGAACAGTCAATTTGTTACTACCCAACAGTTGCCCTAGAACCAGAGCTGCAAAACTCAGAAGAGTCTCCCAGAAGCTAGAAATGACATCACAAGAGGCAAAGACCATAGAGGTCAGTGTGCTGAGAAAAATGTAGAAAATTTCTTGTTTACACCGATTGGAAGAGGCTCCCTAAAGTCTCAGGCACATAAAGGCCTTTCCCACCTACCTCTTGATCCTTCAGTTGGGATGCCTGGAATGACAGCCAAGTGTTGGATGACAGCAAGCAAACAAAAATGAGAGCCAGGGTGGTGTAGTGGTTTGGGAGGTGGACTTAGACCTGGATGATCCAGGTTCAAATTCCCCCTCAGCCACAAAGCTTCCTGGGTGACCTTGGGCCAGACACTTTCTCTCAGCCTCACCTACCTCACAGGGTTGTTGTGAGGACAAGAAAGAAGGAAGGAGCAGCTGTGTAAACCGCCCTGAGCTCTTTGGAGGAAGGGCGGTATAAAAATGTGAAAAATAAAAATAAAATGGCAGCACGCTGTTTAGGGAGGATAAAATGAGCATGCCCCTTTCCAAGCTTATGTGCCAAAGCGCACACTTCAAAAGGAGAGATACACTCTGAAAAGATCCAGAACATGGGATCACAAGGACTCAATAAGCAAACCAATCAATTCTTACCCAAAGAACTGGCCTCTTCTTCATCCGCCTCTTGCTTAGCTTCCCTGAACAGGGGCTTTGGTACAACATCTGATGGCGGCTGTTCCGGCTCGGCCTCAGGAGAATCTGCATTGTCCATTTCAAACAACCCAAGGACCTGCAAAGAGCACCAAGAGCCCTGCTCAGTCTAAAGCTGCAAGGCAAGGAAAGCCAGAGGATTCAGTGTGCTCAGCAGAAGCTTTGCAGGGAGCAGGTTTAGGAGTTTACTTGCATCCAGACCACACTCAGGGCAGCCCACATGGTCCCCACCAGTTCATTGTCACAGCAACCCTGTCAGGTAGGATACATCCAGAGATGAAAAATAGCCCAAAATCACTGAGTGGGTTCCATCACTGAGGGGGGATTTGTATTTGGATCTCCCTGATCTAAGTCCAACACTCTAACCCAGTGATTTTCATGGTGTGCTATGGCAGTTTGGAGCCCAGCAACTGGAAGTCACTGAAAAACTCTTCCAGGTTCTGCAGCTCTGTTTCTAGGGCAACTGAAAGCAGCTGCCCTAGAAGCTCTACAGCAGACCCAGCACAGGAAGAGGGACAGACAATTCATCACTACAGAGAATTGCCGTAGAAACAGAGCTGCAGAACCTGAAAGAACCTCATGGACGTGACATCACAGAGAAGGGGACCTCAGAGAAGACCGTAAGGCTCAGTGTGCCATGAGAAGAAGAACATTGAATGTTGCTGCTCTAACCACTGTGCCACCCTGTCTTTCAGCAGGAGTGAGCACATGCAGAAGGGCCCCACATTCAGCCGCCAAATGCATCTCCAGGAAAGGGCCTCCCTCTGTCTCAGACCCACAACCACCAACAGCAGGAGGAGAGAATTCTGGGCTCCATCAGTCACAGTCTAATTCAGCCCAAGGTGGCTTCATGTGTCCAGCCCCCCTCGTACATAAGAACATAAGAACAGCCCCACTGGATCAGGCCATAGGCCCATCTAGTCCAGCTTCCTGTATCTCACAGCGGCCCACCAAATGCCCCAGGAAGCACACCAGATAACAAAGAGACCTGCATCCTGGTGCAAGACCAGACCCTTGCATCTGATATAGCCCATTTCTAAAATCAGGAGGTTGCGCATACACATCATGGCTTGCAACCCATAATGGATTTTTCCTCCAGAAACTTGTCCAATCCCCTCTTAAAGGCATCCAGGCCAGATGCCGTCACCACATCCTGTGGCAAGGAGTTCCACAGACCAACCACACACTGAGTAAAGAAATACTTTCTTTTGTCAGTTTATTTGTCAAGCTTGCATTCGCCAAGGTTGATAGCTAAGATGGCTCTGTTTCCATTCACCCATTTACTCAGGCTCCAGCACCCAAGTTTTTCTCATAGTCAGGACACTGTTGGGGTCAAGGAGAAGGACAGAGTTACATCAGGGATGTGCATGTTCCACAGTCATGCTATGTCGATCCTACGTGGAATCAGAAACGGAACCCAGAATCTAGAATTCTGCAAGAAAAAAATATTGTTTTCCTTCTTAAAAGACAGAACAAAGACAAGTTTCCAGCCCTTAAGGCTAGTAAATTGGGCTCAAAAACATGTGGCAATGCCTTCTGAAACCAGAGAAAGTAGAGGAATAATTTGAAAGTTATCTTGGACAAAATTAAAAAATCCTTTTGGCCTGGTAGACTATCATCCAGTGTCTGGCATCCAGTGAAGCTGCTGTATGCCATGGTTCAGCCTGGGTCCATTTAGCTCAGTACTAGCTGGCCCACTGTGGCAGCAATTCTCCAAGATTTCAGAGACAGAGAGAGAGAGAGAGAGAGAGAGAGAGAGAGAGAGAGAGAGAGATTTTGCAGCCCTAACTGGAGATGCTAGGGATTGAACTTGGGACCTACTGCCTGCAAAGCAGGAACTCTCCCCCTGGAAGTATGAGACCTGCTCTTCTCTGTGCGGCCACAAATCCACAACAGGTCCACCACACTGCTTCCTCACCCCACCCCACCCCACCCCACACATACACACACACACATTGGTCTTGCTCTCTGAAAATGACTCAGTTCCCAGTGGCCACTCTTGTCCCAGGTCCTTAGGAAATTGTATATGTGCACAAAGCCCATCACAGGTTACGTCAGGATGGTTGTAAACAACCTTTTGGGTTTTAGGAGTAGGCTACATCAGAATGCCAGATACAAGAGAGGGCACCAGGATGCAGGTCTCTTGTTGTCTTGTGTGTTCCCTGAGGCATCTGATGGGCCACTGTGAGATACAGGAAGTTGGCATAGCTGGGTCTTTAGCCTGATCTAGCAGGGCTCTTCAGATGTTCTTAGGTGAGCATGGGTAGTGCTGTAAAGAAGAACAGCAGCTGAAGCCTCCAGCATTACTAGAGGCCAAAAGCTTGAAGCTGGTAGATCTTCAGAAGAGCTGGTTCCACTGAGAGCCCATCCCCATCGACTGAGATTTTGAAGAGAGTCCCATTCATTCCTTCCATTTCTATCCCACCCTCTGTGCCCAATGGAGGGCAGCTGCTCAGTGAATTTCATTTCTGAGCAAACACGTAAACATGTAAACACAAACATGTGTGTCGTCGTCATTTCCCTCCCCCCCCCGAGTCTGAGCAGCAATGCTGTTCTCCGCTTCCCCCTGCTTCAGTTCCATCTGCTCAACCCACAAGATTAGCTGGTGGGCAGAGCAGGGTCTTCTCAGGTGTGGCCCCATAGTTGCAGAACTACTTGCCAGGAAGAATCTGGCAGAACTTGATCAGCATCACCTTTGGGAGATACCCAAAGAGACTGAGAACAAGACAACTCCTTTGCGATTCAGGTAAACAATTTACTTTGCTAACCAGAATGAATTAAGCATTAGTGGAGACCCCCCTGTTCGAGGTTTCCTGCTCTCCCCACCACCAGAACGAGCCGTTCTCTCACCTGCTGTTCCCGTCTCTCGGCATCCTGCTGCATCTGCAGGAAGTCCTCTGCCAGGGCTGCTGCCTGAGAACAGGACTCCGGTTCGTGTTCCTTGACCCAGCTCTGGATTTCTGGTGGCAGGATGGCCAGGAACTGCTCCAGGATCAACAACTCCAGGATCTGCTCCTTGGTGTGCCGCTCAGGCTTCAGCCACCGGTGGCAGAGGTACCACAGCTGGCTGCACACTTCACGGGGCCCCTCGGCCTCCTGGTACCGGAACTGCCGGAAGCGCTGGCGCTTCATCTCCATGCTGGCCGAGTCGTCGCCCAAGATCTCTTCCTTCACTTTCATCATACCAGACTCACCAATTTCCCCTGAGTCCATACTGTTGTGGGCCCCCGGGGCTTCCCCACTGAGGTTCGGTGGGTGCCGGGAGGTCCGTCCACCTCTGGGCCACTTGCGGGTGACCGTTGGCCCCTCTGTGGAGGGCGAAAACACTGGTCTGTCTTCCCAGTCAGCTGACCGCGACAGCTGGGAGTTCCTCCACCCAGAGCGAGGGGAACGGCCTGTGTTAAGAAGCTCTTTCTGTTGCGTTGCTCGGGCTCTAGGAAGCCCCTCTTTTTCTCGGGGGCTGCGAGAGGACCCTCCTTTCCCCTTCCATCTTTCCTCCGGTTCAGGGTTTTCAGCTTCCTCTTCCTCCTCCAACTTCATCCCCTGTCGAGACATCTGCTCCAAGCCACCCTGGAACTGGAGACTTGGGGCTGCTCTGCGTTTGTCGGCCATCTTCAGACAGCCTTGTCTCAGGACTTTCGTTTTCACACTCTTTCTCGGCAAATGCAGTGGATCTGGGGAGCACTTGGCCTCCGTTTCGTTTTGCTTTCCTGCCTGTGCTTACGTCGGTAGAAAAGGCAGCTATAGGGTCAGAAGGAGAGTCTTTGCTTAGAAGTGTGCAGAAGTGCTCCAAACGGGATCAGTGGCTGGCGACAGGCCCGTCTACCTGAAGAACAGGAACATGAGAGAAGACAGAAACCTAGCTCAGTTCAAGCAGCCAAATGATCCTCGTCTCGCTCAGTGGAAAAGAGAAGATGAGAAATGCCAAACTGTATATACAGCATGGTGCAGCGGGTTGAGTGTCAGGCTAGGTGTAGGAGACTACGGATTCAAATCCCATTCAGCTCACTGGATGCCCTTTCACTCTCTCAGGTTCATCCATTTTACAAGACTGGCTGGGAGGCTGAACGAGGGTGGAAAGCCTTACGCATACGGCCTGGAGCAACTCACAGGAAGGGCAGGGTACGAAAACTGCAGCTGACGTGCACCAGCTTTGAAGAGGCATTCCACCTCATGCAGAG
The DNA here is from genome assembly GCF_035046505.1 of Tiliqua scincoides. NCBI lineage: Eukaryota > Metazoa > Chordata > Lepidosauria > Squamata > Scincidae > Tiliqua > Tiliqua scincoides. Next base: position 266,321,754 of record NC_089822.1, read on the forward strand.
GCAAGGGAATGCCTCGAAGTGGGAATGCCTCTTCTAACTGTAGCACACCACCCAAAAGCCAGGAACATGTGCTTGTTCTTCAGTACTGTGGTTCTGTTTCTAAGCAAATTATAGCATTGTCCTGCACAGGTTTACTGAGACACAAGTCCCATTGCAGTCCATGGAATTTACTCTCAAGAAAGCACATAGGTGGGACCCCGGAATCCATGGGGCTTCCATTCCACAACACTCTGTGGATAGCAGGACCTGATCTGAAGGCCCTTTAAACATAAGAAAAGCATACCAAAATAGGCTTTCCTATTTTAGCACAGCCAAAGCCATTTCCAAATCTCTATAGCTATTTTTAGGTCTTAAGAGACCCACTTCCAGGTCAAACAGAGGTTCCTTTCTCCTCCCAACCTCGCCCCAGAATGCATCTGAGAAGGAAAAAATGGCACTGCAAGTCCTAACTCAACACAACATGTAGCTTGGCCTTGTGCAAGCAACGCTCAGATAAATCTCAGAAATTAAGACAGGCTGGTTAATCTCTAAAAGCCTTCAAATGGTGCTCCAACATGGAATTTCTTTATCATCCTGTGCTCGACACCAAGGGCAAATAAAGCAAAGGGGATGGTAGCAAAGTGTAGGGTCTTTTCTGTTGTGGCACCACACCTCAGGAATCAGCTACCAAAAGACAGCTCCCTCACTACATGGCTTCAAACAAAGACCTATTTGCTTTAGAGGAAGGAGGAACAAGAACTATCTACAGACCCTTTTAAATGCCTTTTGCCGCTTAATGTTATGTTATAGCTGTTTTAATTGGCTCTGTATCATTTTTAATTGTTTTAGTTTTTAATGTTTTTCATTAGGAGTTTTAAAAAATGTTTTATCCCCCGGTTGTACACCACTTAAAATATTAGAACAGCTGTATATCAATCTTGTAAAGGAGGGGCAGTGTTTGACATGCTGCCTGATTTTCAGAGAGGCACACAAAACCCTGCAAAGACATTCCACTTTGGAGCATCAACTGAAGACCCGATTCCTCTTCCTGCACGATCATTTTAAACAAAAAGTCCACTTCCGGGAGCGTTTCCAGGGGTTAGGCCTTCGGTGCTTTGTCCAATCCATTCTTCTCTCCCCACAGCTAGCAGAAGGTACAAAACAAGGGAACAAAATGTAAAGCTGTAAAACATAAATACTTTATGCACAATTCAGCTCTTTCGGGGGAGAGTTTGAGGAATTTTTTGTTACAGCATCCTGCTTGTGATCCCCCAGTTATCTCAAAGATCAACAGAGAGTCCTTTCTTAAGGCTACCACTGTTGGCCCATCAAGGCATACATGTTTATGGTTCTATTCCGGGTGAGTAAAGGAGTAACCATGGTTCATGGCTGTGAAAGTACCTGTGAAAGTGAAGCTAATTGGGTAAGTACCCCTGCTAATTGGGTAAGAGGCACTTTTTCAAGTGGGTGATCCTTTTTTTAGCAGGGGAAGAGTAACTGGCCCACCTCACCCCAGCACTGTCTGTTCTAGTGGCTGTCTGCTGGTGTTCTTTTGCATTTTTTTAGATTGTGAGCCCTTTTGGGACAGGGAGCCATTTAGTTATTTGATTTTTCTCTGTAAACCGCTTTGTGAACTTTTAGCTGAAAAGCAGTATATAAATACTGTTAATAATAATAATAATAATAATAATAATAATAATAATAATAATAATGAAAGAGGAGCAAGATCTTGGCACTGAACACCACTCTAGGCAGTTTTCAGCATCTGGGGAGGAGATGTTTATTTGCTCAAGCCTTTTAGGGATGTTTTATCCTGAAATTTTAATCTGCTTTTCTGGGACCTTGATTGTTCTTACCAATTTCTGGGACCTTTAGGACACAATCCTAACCCCTTGTGTCAGTGCTTTCGAGCACTGACATAAGGGCAGTGCAGCTCTGAGGGAAGGGAACAAACATTCCCTGACTTTGAGGAGGCCTCCGTGACCCCTTGTGTCAGTGCTTTCGAGCAGCCCTCCTCAATACCAAAGCGGACTGCTATTTGGTGATGGCTGTTGGAAAAATAACGAAATATCTGTCACCTATAAAAGAAACCCTCACTGACTGAGATGCAATTGATTACATCCACAGATGTCTGCAAACCACAAGGAGAAAAAAGCAATAATTTCTAAGGAAGAATGCACACATCCCAGGAGAAACAGGCATGTTCTCACACCCAGATAATGTAATGCCTCTTTACAAACATTTGCAGACTCATTAGCTGGGGAGCCTTTTCCGTCCATCCAAAATGAGTTTAAAATGTACGCATGAACTAAAGCAGTGTCCTTCAACTTTGGGGTCAGGACCCCAACAGGGTTGCAGCAATTTATGAGGATGAAAAAGGTGGAAGACCGCTGGACTAGAGCGCCACCAGGCAGTGGCATAGCTAAGGAGGTGCAGGGGGTGGCAATTGCACTGGGCAACAAGCTTGAGGAGGGGCAACAAGCTGAGCTTGACACTATTGGCCAAAATTGTTTAAAACCTTTAACGAATAATGTACGAATGTACGAATAATGCCATAATGTTGTGTATTATTAGAAAGGTAATTTAATGCTGAATGCAATGAAACAAGCGGTGTTGGGATATTTGTATTCTATCAAAAGTTATGGCCAATTAACCAGAATACTTTTTTATTTATTTTACTTAATAAATTTGATTTCATTGTGGGGGAGGGGATTACAAATTCTTTTTTGATCCCAGGTACCAGATGCCTTAGCTACGTCACTTCCAGGGCATTGGCATTGGGCTACACTTTCATTAGCTACGCTACTGCCACCAGGTAAAGGAGGAGGTGTCTGTTGCATCCCTTCAGGAACCAGGTTGATGGTGTCCCAGTCCTGCTCAGGTTCTTAGCAATTGTGCTAGAATAGCTTTCACTAGTGCCAACCTTCACAGGAACTTTTTGACTTTTGCTAATAAGTATATTTGGTTACAGTGAATAGTGCTATGGTATGGTATGGTATGGTAGTGGTATTACGGAGGTGAGGAGTGGGTGGTGATGAGAGGACAGAGGTGGGCAGATAAGGATTCCAGGAAGGGGAGGAGCAGAATCAAGGGTGGGTCCCCAGTCTCATACTTGATTGATTGGGGCGGTGGCACCAAAAAAGTTGCTGCCCATTAGACTCAAGGCTGCCACCTCAGCGATCAAAAGGCTCCCTGCCTTCAGAAAACGAGCAGCTCAGGTAAGAGGGCCAGCAAGAACTTTCCTGGGTCAATGGTGGTTCTTTTCATGGCACCCAGCGCGCACATGCACCCCTTGCAAAGTGCTGAGTGCAGAGGAAAGAGGGAGGCAGGTCTGACAGCCCAATCTTATGCATATCTACTCAGAAGCAAGTCCCACTAGAGTCAATTGGGCTTGCTCCCAGGAAAGTGAGGATAGGATTGGGCTGTGTGTATAGTTCCATTAGAATCAATGGGGCTTATTCCTGGGAAAGTGAGGATAGGATTGGGCTGCGTGGATAGCCCCATTAGAATCAATGGGGCTTTCTCCCAGGAAAGTGTGGCTAGGGTTGGCCTGAGTGGATAGCCCCATTAGAGTCAATGGGGCATGCTCCCAAGAAAGTGTAAGGGTTGGGCTGAGTGGATAGCCCCATTAGAAGCAATGGGGCTTACTCCCAGGAAAGTGTGGCTAGGATTGGCCTGAGTGGATAGTCCCATTAGAGTCAATGGGGCTTGCTCCCAGGAAAGTGTGGCTAGGATTGAGCTGCATGGATAGTCCCATTAAATGGCACTTACTCGCAGGAAAGTGTGGCTAGGATTGGGCTGAGTGGATAGCCCCATTAGAACCAAAGGGGCTTACTCCCAGGAAAGTGTGGCTAGGGTTGGCCTGAGTGGATAGCCCCATTAGAGTCAATGGGGCATGCTCCCAAGAAAGTGTAAGGGTTGGGCTGAGTGGATAGCCCCATTAGAAGCAATGGGGCTTACTCCCAGGAAAGTGTGGCTAGGATTGGCCTGAGTGGATAGTCCCATTAGAGTCAATGGGGCTTGCTCCCAGGAAAGTGTGGCTAGGATTGAGCTGCATGGATAGTCCCATTAAATGGCACTTACTCGCAGGAAAGTGTGGCTAGGATTGGGCTGAGTGGATAGCCCCATTAGAACCAAAGGGGCTTACTCCCAGGAAAGTGTGGCTAGGATTGGCCTGAGTGGATAGCCCCATCAGAGTCAATTGGGGCTTGCTCCCAGGAAAGTGTGGCTAGGATTGAGCTGCATGGATAGTCCCATTAAGTGGCACTTACTCGCAGGTAAGTGTGGCTAAGACTGGGCTGCGGGGTTGCAATCCTAGCCACACTTTCTAGAGAGCGAGCTGCACTGACTACAGTGAGATTTACTCCCTAGTAGACAGGCCTAGGATCGGGCTCAGGATCGGGTGCTGGGGGCGCCTTCCTGCCCCCCCCCCGCAGCCCGACGCCCTCAATTCCAGCAGGGGAAGGTGGGCAGCCACAGCAAAGCCCCCGGGCTCGGGGAAGAAGGCGCCCAGGCGGGACTGCGCGCCTGCCTTGCGCCGGATCGGGGCCCCGCGGCGGCGCTGCTATTGTCCAGGCGGAGGCCATGCTGCTGAGCCGGGATCAGCCGCACAAGCCCTCCGCTGTGCGCCGGGGGCGGGGTGGTCCGGGCTCCACTCTCTGCAGTGGCGTAGCCAGAGGGGGGGCGCAGCGGTAAGTTTTTGCAGGGCTCGCAAGCGTCCCCCCCTTCGGAGCCATTCCGGGCAGGGGGTGCAAAACGGAGGCGTACGCCTCCGTTTTGCACCCCCCGCCCGGAATGGCTCCGAAGGGGGGGGCGCTTGCGAGCCCTGCAAAAACTTACCGCTGCTGCGCCCCCCTTCTGGCTACGCCACTGCCACCCAGGGCAGCCCCCCCTCCACTTACCCACCATGCAGCCTCCGCATCGCTCTCAGCTCCCCCCGCAGGCTGGATCGCCCAGGCTCCGCAGCCCCCCAGCCAGCCTCTCTCCTCCCATCAGCAGCCGAAGGGGATTAAGAGGCTCCGATCGGCTCAAGTTTCTTGGCCTCTCTGGGAGAGCCTCTTCCCTCTATCGCCTTAACCCCTCCAGCACCCAGCCTGGGAGGGGGGGGCGGTGGAGAAAGGCAGGCAGTCTGGGGAGGGGGGGCACCCCAGATCTCTCTCCCCCTCCCCCTGAAGCTGCAGCCCTTGCATGTCCAAGCAGCATCCTGCCAGGGGGATGCTCTGATGGGTTGTGCAAGCCCCCCTCCCCAGCTCCAGATGAGAGGGGGGGGAGCCAAGCCAAGAGCAGAGAGGGGAGGAAAGGGTTAAGCAGCAGAGGGCGGGGGCAGCAGTGCCACCAGCGCGCCTAGGCGGAAGGAGGCGGGGGGTGGGAGGGGCCTGGGGGCAGACAATGCCTGGCAGTGGAAACAAAGTAAATGTAGCCTTGCAAAGGCTACTTTCTGGGCAGCAGAGTTGCAATGTGCAGGCACAGGGTGGGAACAGAGCAGGCAGGCAGGAGGCAGCATGACCTGGTCCTGATCCCCCCCCCTTGGAGGCAACTGCAGGGTCCCCAGAACAAAAGAAGCAGGGGGCAGCAAAGGCTCCTTCTCTCCCCCCCCACCTGCCCCCTGCTTCTTTTGTTCTGGGGACCCTGCAGCTGTCTCCAAGGGGGGATCACCATCAGGCATTCCAGGCAGAGGTGGAGCAGGACACAGTTGACACAGCGGTGCATCTCCCCCACTGAAGAGAACGCTGCCCCTGCTGGATTTCCGCCTGCCCAACTCAGCATGGCGGCCCCACAGGTGAAAGAACAGGAGCCTCCAAGCTACTCCTTCAAATTCTTGATATCCCACTTTTCTCACCTGGTGCAATTCATGGTGTTCTTTGTGACATAAGAACAGCCATAAGAACATGAGAACAGCCCCACTGGATCAGGCCATAGGCCCATCTAGTCCAGCTTCCTGTATCTCACCAAATGCCCCAAGGAGCACACAAGATGACAAGAGACCTGCATCCTGGTGCCCTCCCTTGCATCTGACACAGCCCATTTCTAAAGCTTGCAACCCGTAATGGATTTTTCCTCCAGAAACTTGTCCAATCCCCTTTTAAAGGCACCCAGGCCAGATGCCGTCACCACATCCGGTGGCAAGGAGTTCCACAGACAAGGAGTTCCACAAAAAGCAGTATAGAAAGACTATTCATAATCATAATGATTCAAGGCCGTGACCCTGGGGCAGCCAGGTATCTCCCATCCAGGCCCACCTAGCTGCAGCAGGTTGCACCACACACCACACGCAGCAGTGTGGTGAGATGCACAAGGAAACCCACCTATCCTAGAAGAGGGACACAGCAAAGTCTGTACACTGGTCAGGTAAACCCAGGGTGACCCGATACAATGGAGAACACAGTGCCTATGCCTTTAACCATTGTATAGAAAAGGGAATTTGGGAAGGTGCAGCTTTTTAAATCCTTCCATGTTGAGCTTCACCAGCCAAAATTCCCTCTTCTACACAATGGTTAAAGGTAGAGGCACTCTGTTGTCCATTGTATCTGGTCACCCTGCATAAACCCCATCACTAAGCATGTCAAGGATTTCAGCCTTAGAGCCTAATTCTATCCAGCTTTCCAACACCAATGCAGCCATACCATTGGGGCATATGCTGCATCATAGGGGGGGCAATCACAGAGGTGGCCGGTATGCCCCTGGCCCTGGGTCCATGCTGCAAGAGGCCATCTCAAGTTGTGGGATTGACCCTGGCTGCAGCCACAATTTGATGGCTGGCTGCAGCTGCCAGCATGAGAGAAACATAAGAGAAGCATGTTTACTGGTATGATTACATATACAAAGTTATATACAGGTACAACCCCCACATGCCCCTGTATCCATGGGGGTTCCCTTCTGAGCCCAGCAGAGGCCACACACACCCATCCTCTTCTGGGCTCAGACTGACTCTTAGAGTCAAAGACACAGGACTTTTTGAAAAACCAGAAGTGATGTTTTTAATACCTTATTAGGAGGCCTGGTGAGGCCCTCCAGGGCTTCCCTGGGCCTCCCAATGCCTTATAAGACCACACACACACTTTCATCATCATCTTCATCAACTGTTACCCTGCATGTGCCTGATCTCAGAAGCTAAGCAGGGTCAGGCCTGGTTAGTACTTGGATGGGAGACCACCTGGGAATACCAGGTGCTGTAGGCTTATACCATAGTCTTTCGAGACTGAAGGTTGCCAACCAAATGGTTTTGGTGCACTACTGAATGGGGCAGCCTGATTTAGAAATCACTTAAACTGTACATGTCTTTGTAGAGTTCACTGCTTGTATGTAACATAAAGACTGTTCCTGCATTTGTATGACTTTTGCCTTATTTTTTATCCCCTGCTATTAGGCTCCATAGCTATAGAGAGCTCTGTTTGTGAACAGTGTACTCTCAAGTACAGACCCTGCAGAGGAGCAGCAGGGATAGCCGTTATCTTCATGTCAGTTTCCTTGAGGTATCTTCTTGCTCTTCTTTAATATTGGTTTTGAGCTCATATGATTAAGGAGGGGATGTAACTCCTCAGTGGTGGAGCACCTGTTTGTCAGGCAGGAATCACCAGCTTCCATCTCTACACCTGCAGCTTCTGCATCCAAGTTCCTGGATGGAACCATGGGGGAGCTGCTGCCAGACCCTGGTTGCCAGTGCTGAGCTTGTTGGACCCAGTCGTGTAGCTACAGGGGGCACGTTAAGTATTGTAGGCACCACAACATGCTGTGTAAGCAGCCCACCCCACTCACCGTTGGAGCCGTTCTGGGCAGCGATAGCAACGCAGTTGCCAAATGGTTCCGATGGCTAGTCAGAGGGACCATTTACATGGCACATTGCGACACCTGCAACACTTACCACATTCCCCCCTCTTAGGTACACTATGGGTTGGACCAATGGCCTGGCGGCATAGGAGCTGCTTCCTATGTTGGGAGAGTTAAGAGAAAATATTTCTTTACTCAGCGTGCGGTTGGTCTGTGGAACTCCTTGCCACAGGGTGTGGTGACGGCATCTGGCCTGGACGCCTTTAAAAGCGGATTGGAGAAGTTTCTGGAGGAAAAATCCATTACAGGGTACAAGCCATGATGTGTATGCGCAACCTCCTGATTTTAGAAATGGGTTATGTCAGAATGCCAGATGCAAGGGAGGGCACCAGGATGAGGTCTCTTGTTATCTGGTGTGCTCCCTGGGGCATTTGGTGGGCCACTGTGAGATACAGGAAGCTGGACTAGATGGGCCTATGGCCTGGTCCAGTGGGGCTGTTCTTATGTTCTTAACTACAATTCCCAGGATGCCTTGCAGATCTCTTGTTATCTGGTGTGCTCCCTGGGCATTTGGTGGGCTGCTGTGAGATACAGGAAGCTGGACTAGATGGGCCTATGGCCTGATCCAGTGGGGCTGTTCTTATGTTCTTATATGTTCCTCTTCTCAAGTGGGTCTCCACAAACATAGTTACTGTTGGTGATTAGAAACGCAATTCTCATGACCAGCAGAGGAAGCCTCTAACATCCTCTGGTATCACAGCAACTGCTTTTTGAAAAGGAGTCATTAGAGCAGCAGTTTCTCTGATCTCCAGGCCCATATTCCAGTTAATAGGGCCATTGGAAGATGTGAGCCCCCGGCCAGAAGTGTGGTGTGCCTTGTCAATGGTCACAAAACATTGGCAGTGTACAGAGAGCTGGAAAAGGTTGAAAATCGCTGACTGATACAGAGTTTCCTGCCACGGGATGCGATGAGAGCACTAAGGTATTGGACAAGTTCACAGAGGGGTTTATCAAGAGGTATTTGCTATAAGGTTTGGAGGCTGCCTGCCTCTAAACAACAGGAGCAAAAGCAAGAAGCTGATAGTCCCAGGTATGGGATACAGTCTGTTTCCAAGTCAGTTTCACACTGCTATAATAGATACCATGCTGACTGGGGGACCGGGTTACATCTAAGCTGCCATCTAAGTCCACAAGGTAAGGCACCAGACCTCCCTTCCTGTGATCCCTACCATCTGGTATTCAGATAGACTGCTTCTGAACACAGAGGTCCTACTTAAGAACATAAGAACAGTCCTGCTGGATCAGGCCATAGGCCCATCTAGTTCAGCTTCCTGTATCTCACAGTGGCCCACCACAGCGGCCCACAGCAGACTACTTAGCCATCATAGCCTCTCAATGGATCTATCCTACCCTATTTAATCCTCTTTTAAAAGTCATATAAGCTGGCAGCCCTCACCACATCTTTCGGCAGCAAATGCACTGAGGATGCCTTGCTATGCACACACAGAGTGGCAAAGTCTCCCCTGTTGTTGGCAACCTTCAGTCTCGAAAGACTATGGTATCGAGCTCTGAATGGTGGTTCTGGCACAGCGTCTAGTGTGGCTGAAAAGGCCAGTTCGGGAGTGACAATCCCTTCCACGACGGGAGCAAGTGCAGTCTGTCCCTGGTCTGTCTCCCTGGCTATGGGCCTTCCTTCTTTGCCTCTTTGCCTCAGACTACTGGCAAAGTGTCTCTTCAAACTGGGAAAGGCCATGCTGCACAGCCTGCCTCCAAGCGGGCCGCTCAGAGGCCAGGGTTTCCCACCTGTTGAGGTCCACTCCTAAGGCCTTCAGATCCCTCTTGCAGATGTCCTTGTATCGCAGCTGTGGTCTACCTGTAGGGCACTTTCCTTGCACAAGTTCTCCATAGAGGAGATCCTTTGGGATCCGGCCATCATCCATTCTCACAACATGACCGAGCCAACGCAGGCATCTCTGTTTCAGCAGTGTATACATGCCAATGTCTTAACAATCCCACCCAGAGCTACAAACCTCACTACACATCTCTTCAACAAAAGATATATTTATTTAGATGATGCGTGATAACCAAAAGTATGATATAAACCTGGAAAGTCCTGGCATGAACTAGCATGGCACAGTCAGTCTCTGGGTTCTTTCTCTCACATCTAACATTATATAACAGGTTCATCTTGGCTACACACAAAGCCACAGGAATGGTGCTGGCTTCGGATGAGAATTTGGTGGCATTTCAGTTTGTGTCTTTTTGGGATAAGCGTGTAAATTAATACAATTTGAAATATGTTGTTGGCATCCTTCAGTCTCGGAAGACTATGGTGTCACGCTCTGAATAGTGGTTCTGGAACAGAGTGTTCTCTCCAGTGCGCAAAGCCTGGGTAAAGTAGGTATGGAGGATAGGCTGTTACCCATGCAGCAAATCCCTCCTCTCCACGTCGCTGAAATGGTCCAATGGAAAGGCAGAAGCCAATACGGTTGGTTCCAGCGGCGTCGCAGGAGTTGCCAGAACGTGACTGTATTCAGCCATGAACTGCCTCAGGGACTCCGGCTCCGGATTTTGCCTCGAGGTTGACTCCTGAAGCCTTTTCCATAACTGGATGTAGCCACAAGGCGGTGGAGGTTTGGGATCAGAGTTTTCCTTCTCTCAGATGAGCTGCCTTCCCATCATATTTGAAATATGATGTCCCTAGATTCAGTGGCATAGCTAGAGGGGGTGCAAAGCACTAAGTTTTGAAGGCACCTGAACACACCGTGCAAGCAGCCCCACCCCCTCCCTTTCAGAGCCATTCTGGGTGGTTGGAACAAAACAGAGGCGAATGCCCAGAAGGCCTCCCTGGAACATTCCAGAAGGCGTACACCCCTGTTTTGCTCCAGTGGCCTGGAATGGCTCCAAAGGGGAAGGGGAGGGACTACTTGCACAGCACGTTCAGGTGCCTGCAAAATTTAGGCCGCGATCCTAACCAGCTTTCCAGCACTGACATAAGGGCAATGCAGCTGCGAGGTAAGGGAACAAACATTGACCTACCTTGAGGAGGCCTCCATGACTGCCCCCAATGGCAGGATGCGGCACATGCCCCACTGGCACAGCTATGCCAGTGCTGGAAAGTGGGTTAGGATTGCGCCCATAGTGCTTTGCATCCCCTCTAGCTGTGTCACTGCCCAGCTTATTTAGAGAGAATCCAGGTCATCACTCCTCTGACAGATGACATGGATTCCTCAGATCAGCAGACCTCTCTTGGCTCTCACAAGTATCATTAGTTAACTGGCTCCTTCCAGCAACCTGTCCTGCTAGTTTAAAGCGCCCTGGAACAAGGAGTCTGTTGAAATTCAAATCAGAGAGACCTTCCCCTTCCTCCTTGGCTTGGTTTTCTGGGTGCCATCAGATGTTAGTTCTTTTTAATCATCATGATTACTGGTAATCGCTGCTTAAGTTATATCGCCATCAGTGGTGCAACGCAGGCAGCTCCCAACCAGCTCTTTAGCATGGTGGAAAGAGAGAAAAGCATGGTGGAAAAAGGGAGTGTGGTGATGTTGGAAGGCCTATCGCTCACAGAAGATCATCTCTGGTACGTTCTGCCACCTTCCGTGCACTGAGATTGGTGGCAATGAGTTCGTGTTTTTCTGGTGAAATTTTCTTCTCGGGGAGAGCGTTTGCCTTTGCAGACAAACACAGTCCTTTGGAAGAGTAAGGAGCAGGGCTGAGGATCAATGAGTGCCAGGGCTTGTTGGTGAACTCCTGCCCCACCTCTGCATCCCGTGGACACTCTCCCTGATTACAGAATACATAAGAGGGCTTCAGAGAGCAATTCTTAAGTGTTCATTCCCCTCATGAAAATTCTGGCAAGCCCATCAGAAGTTGCAAGTGGTAAGCCAAAGACCAGGATTCATGCTCAGCCTCTGGTCTTTTCAGTTTGTAGCTACCAAGGCTCTTACTTTTGCCCTGTCCTGGTAGCAGGCAAGTTCCAGCTCTCATGAGGACTAGCTCCTTGGCCCTCATCTGTGTCTAATTTATGGTATCAAAATAAGGCCATGAGGGAGATAACTGGGGATTTCTTAATGGCTGTGTGGTTTTAATCACCAGAAAGGAGACTACAAACACAATCCTATGTGTATCTACTCAGAAGTAGATCCAATTATGTTCAGTGGGGTTTACTACCAGGAACGTGCAGATAGGATTGTAGCCTACATCTCAGTAGCAGAGCATAGGTTCTGCAGGCAAAATGGTTGGCAACCTTCAGTCTCGAAAGACTATGGTATAAGCCTACAGCACCCGGTATTCCCAGGCGGTCTCCCATCCAAGTACTAACCAGGCCTGACCCTGCTTAGCTTCCGAGATCAGACAAGATCGGGCATGTGCAATGTCTCAGATTGAATTCCCAGTACTCCCAATTAAAGGGTCTGAGGACACAGTGCTGAGAATGACCTCTTTGGAGACTGGAGTGCTTGGGCTGGAGAGCCACTACCAGTTAGAGAGAACAGGACTGGACTGGACTGGAGTAAGGAGGTCAATGGTCTGGCTAAGTTTAAGCTAGCATTGTAATTTCTGGAGCTTGCCTTGCCTTGCCTTTTCTTATGTGTGCACCACTCTGGACTGGAAGAGAGCAGTTTTAAAATGATTGCCTGGTTGCAAATGTGCAACCCTTAACCCCCTTAAAGCAACATGCTCTAAAAAAGCTGCTACTAGCTTTTTGAACCCTGATAGGTGCACCAAATTGCAGCTGTATTCTGAGAAGGGGACAAACTCCACAAACATTGCTATGGGGGTCCATAACACCGTGACCATTTCAACAATTTCCTGCCAGGTAGATACATGGATGACTTAAGGTGTCATTATACAGGCGGCTCTTGTTATCCATGGGGGTTCTGCTCCTGGAACCACCACGGATACCAAAATCCACAGATTAGGGCACCAAAAACCTTCTGAACACGACTGGAGCTATGCTCCAGTAGCAAAGGGTCCCTCAGAATGCTTGTTTCAGGCAAAAAAAAATGCTTCTCAAGGCAAACCAGAAGTGATGTTTTTATGCCCTTATAAGTCATTCTGAAGCCCAGGGAAGCCCTGCACAGCTCTGGTCACACTCAGAAGGTCCCAAGTTCCTCTCCCCAGTCCAGAATCCGAAGATTACTAGGACCCACCTGTATATACATCTTCCACAACTCATGCATTTTATTTTTCCACATGGGTTCTCTCATGCGCAAGAAGGTCGGAACTTGTAATAAAGCTTTTCTCACAGACCAAGCACTTATATGGCTTCTCCCCTGTACGGGTGCTTTGGACTACGAATGTTTGACCTCAGGCCACAAACGGAGCAGCTATACAGTTTTTCACCTGTATGGATTCTCTGGTGTCCCCTGAGGAGAGAGCTGGCACTGAATGTCTTCCCACACTCAAGACATTTGTACGGTTTCTCTCCTGTGTGAACTCTTATCTGTGGGAGATAAGCTGCAAATTGTGTCCAAAGCTTCTTCCACAATCTCAGCACTGAAAGTTTTTCCCCTGTGTGGATTTGCTAATGTCTAATAAAGAATGTGCTTACACTGAAGGATTTGTCAGAGTGTAAACTATAACAGCAACAAAATCTCAACCACAGACCCCCTTAAGTACATTTCTTTATCCAGTGTGGAATTGTGGAACTCCTTGCCACAGGATGTAGTGATGGCATCTTGCCTGGATGCCTTTAAGAGGGAATTGGACAAATTTCTGGAGGAAAAGTTCATTACGGGTTACAAGTCATAGTAGGTCTGTGCAAGCTCTTGGTTTTAGAGGTAGGCTGCCTCTGATTGTCAGATGCAGGGGAGGGCACCGGGACGCAGATTGTGTCTGTTGTCTTGTGTGCTCCCTGGGGCATTTGGTGGGCCACTGTGAGATACAGGAAGCAGGACTAGATGGGCCTTTGGCCTGATCCAGTGGGGCTGTTCTTATGTTCTTAACTACAATTCCCAGGAGGCCTTGCAGGTCTCTTGTTATCAGGTGTGCTCCCTGGGGCATTTGGTGGGCCACTGTGAGATACAGGAAGCAGGACTAGATGGGCCTATGGCCTGATCCAGTGGGGTTGTTCTTATGTTCTTAACTACAATTCCCAGGAGGCCTTGCAGGTCTCTTGTTATCAGGTGTGCTCCCTGGGGCATTTGGTGGGCCGCTGTGAGATACAGGAAGCTGGACTAGATGGGCCTTTGGCCTGATCCAGTGGGGCTATTCTTATGTTCTTAACCCAGGGGAGGAAGAGTTACTTGGTCAGTTTTGAAGGGGATTCGGTGGATATCAGTGAGAGGGATCCAGTTGTCCAATTCCATCTGTTGTTTTTTGTTTGAGAGGCACCATAGAAATCCCTTGGCAGGATAATTCATCTTAGGCTGCAGTCCTAACCACACTTTCCTGAGAGTAAGCACCATTGAACAAAGTAGGATTTATTCTGAGTAGACCTGGTTAGGATTGTGCCCTTAGTTCATCAACTGTAGGCTGGCTGAAAACAGACTAGCCTACTTGACTTGTATTACATCAGGGTTGTTCTTGCTATTCTTTGTATCTTGCAGGTGCCTAGACTTTGTCAGAGCATCAGATCATCCAGTGATTTTCAACCAGTGTGCCACAAAAGTTCTGTAAGTGCGGCACAGGAGTTTGTAGCACAGCAGTTGAAAATTGCTGAAAAACTTTTCTGGGTTCTGCAGCTGTTTCCAGTGGTTGGTCTGTGGAACTCCTTGCCACAGGATGTGGTGACGGCATCTGGCCTGGATGCCTTTAAAATGGGATTGGACAAGTTTCTGGAGGAAAAATCCACTACAGGTTACAAGCCATGATGTGTATGTGCAACCTCCTGATTTTAGAAATTGGCTATGTCAGAATGACAGATGCAAGGGAGGGCACCAGGATGAGGTCTCTTGTTATCTGGTGTGCTCCCTGGGGCATTTGGTTGTGGGGCTGCTGTGAGATACAGGAAGCTGGACTAGATGGGCCTATGGCCTGATCCAGTGGGGCTGTTCTTATGTTCTTAACTGTCTGTAGTACTAAATTATCTGTCCCTCTTCCTCCCCCCAGCACCTTAGATTCAGCAGAGGAAGAGGGACAGGCAATTTGTTAGTACAGACAGTTGCCCTAGAAAGAGAGCCACAGAACCTGGAAGAGTCTCCTGGATGCCAGAAGTGACATGATAAGAGACAAACACCATAGAGGTCAGTGTGCTGTGAGAAGAAAAACATTGAAAATCGATGTTGTACAAGTACTTACAAGTACAGCCACTTTTAATCTGGCACGAAGGATCCTCGTGAAAACACTTCCCAAACTATTGTTTGGCTTTTGTTTTGAAGGCCCAAATTCTGAGAGCACAATCATTGTCCATAAACAAGCTCGGCAAGGTGAAATATCAATCGCTACCCTACAGCCTGGAAAGACATCTCCACACACTGTCAGAGGCCATCGTCGTGGTCCTCTGTGCTTCTTTCAAGTAATGCTCTGAGGTTCACTTATTTTGTTCAGCTTTTGTTTGTGTCCCATGCTGTGTCTTGTAACAGGTCCATCTTGTGCCCCTTCTTGAGGTAACCTCAACAAAAACATTATTCAATTAAACATATTTTTAAAAGAGGGAAATATCCTAATGCACCCGCTGGCTTTCACAGTACATTGCTGTTTCGCTTAAGCATTTATTGAAGCCACAGGGGTTCTATTCACAAGTTAACCCATTTTTGCCCAGCCCACAGCTGTACACATTTGGTCCCTGTTGCGTTTATGCAACGTTGGGCAGAAACGGCTTAACACAGATAATCTCAATGGTTACATCACCTGGGAGTGCACCAGCAAGCTCCACTCCTGCCAATGACCTATATAGACCTCCTCCACCCAAACCCCAAGAATACTATCCACGTGAAACACTATCCTCGGAAGAGGGGCTCACAGCAATATTTCCAGACCTTTTAGAGACATGGAAACGCCTCAGAGAACATCCAAAAAGGGCTACGGCCCTTTGGGAATTTGCGAGGTGTGTATAATCTCTTACATAACTACTACAAAACACAGACAGATGTTCAAGTCTGAAGCAGTTCCCCTTCCCTCCCCCCAGCCATAAAATGTCTAGGATTTCCTAGCAGTGTGTATTTTTTGATGTGCTATAAGGTTTGAGCGCAGCCTGAAGCTCTTCCCACATTCTGAGCATTCATATGGTTTTTCTCCAGTGTGAATCCTCAGATGTCCAGTGAGGAGGGTGCTCACCCCAAACATTTTCCCACACTCGGGGCATTTATATGGTTTCTCTCCTGTGTGAACTCTCTGATGCCGGTTGAGTTGCTGGCTCACAGTGAAGCTCTTCCCGCATTCCAAGCATTTATAGGGTTTCTCTCCAGTGTGGACTCTCCGATGTGTAATAATCTGCGAACTGTTACAGAAACGCTTACCGCAGTCTGGACACTGGTACGGTTTCTCCCCTGTGTGCGAGATCTCGTGCCTAATCAGGTCTGAGCTCACGCTGAAACTCTTCCCACAGTCCGAGCACTTAAACGGTCTGTCTCCCGTGTGGATTCTCTGGT
This sequence comes from Tiliqua scincoides, assembly GCF_035046505.1. Taxonomy (NCBI): domain Eukaryota; kingdom Metazoa; phylum Chordata; class Lepidosauria; order Squamata; family Scincidae; genus Tiliqua; species Tiliqua scincoides. Next base: position 266,338,031 of record NC_089822.1, read on the forward strand.
GGTTTTTCAGGTGTGAGCTCTGGCGGAAAGTCTGCCCGCACTCCGAGCACGTGTACGGTTTCTCCCCTGAGTGAGTCCGCTCGTGTTTAATAAGCTGTGAGCTGACGCTGAACCGTTTTCCACATGCGTGACACTGATACGGTTTCTCCCCATTGTGAGTTCTTTCGTGCGCGATCAGGTTTGATCTCAGTGTGAATGTTTTCCCACAGGCTGAGCACTCGTACGGTTTCTCTCCCGTGTGGATTCGTTGGTGTGCAATCAGCCCGGTGCTCCGACTGAAGCTTTTCCCGCACATGCCACAGGTCCTTTGCTTCTTGCCCTTTGGCAGTGTCTCTTGACTTGAAGATTCATTTTGGTCATGGGAGATTTCCTTGGAGTTACTCATACTCTCTTCTAAGCGACTTTGCACCTTTGTCTCTGTGTGAAGTGAAAAATTTATTTTCTCATCTTGACCTTTGAAACATCTTCTCGTCTCACATGAGCCCCAAAGTGTCACTTCCTCAGGGCTTTTCAACTGCGGGTTGCTCAGCCAGCCATCATCTAGATGAACAACAAAAAGGGAGAGAAGAGTCAAGAATGCATTATTTGACAGAGTTGGAGGAAGGCTTCTGTGTCATCTGCGCCAACCCCCTCCTCAGTGCAGGAAATCCAGGGCTACAGCATCTTCATCAGATGGCTAACTGGCCACTGCCAAACACTTCCAACAAGTCAAGACCCCTTCTCCTGCCGCAACGTCAAACAGCTGTTACTATTAAGAAATTTCTCTTAATGCTCAAAGAAAATCTACTCTCCTATAACTTAATCGAATCCTGCTCTCTAGGACAGCAGAGAACAAATCTTTGCTCTCTTCTGCGTGACAAACCTTTAGGGAAGAATGCTATCACAGGATTAGAAGGGACCTACAAGATCATCAAGTGCAACCCTGCCAATGTACACAACTACAGCATCGCCGACAGGCTCTGCTTAAAGACCTCCGACTAAGGAGAGTCTACCACCTTCTGAGGCAGGCTCTTCTACTGCCAAACAATTATTACTGTCATGTCCAGCCCTCAGTCTTCTCAAGGCTAAACAGAGACCGCTTCCTGCAAGTGTTCCTTGTGCTTTGCATACTCAAAAAGTGTTGTTGCACAAATGTGAAATTTACTCCAGTTCTATTGCGGCCTCTAAATAATTGTGTTAGCCTCTTTTTGCAGCTGCATAAGAACATAAGAACAGCCCCACTGGATCAGGCCATAGGCCCATCTAGTCCAGCTTCCTGTATCTCACAGCGGCCCACCAAATGCCCCAGGGAGCACACCAGATAACAAGAGACCTGCAAGGCATCCTGGGAATTGTAGTTAAGAACATAAGAACAGCCCCACTGGATCAGGCCATAGGCCCACCTAGTCCAGCTTCCTGTATCTCACAGCGGCCCACCAAATGCCCCAGGGAGCACACCAGATAACAAGAGACCTGCAAGGCATTCTGGGAATTGTAGTTAAGAACATAAGAACAGCCCCACTGGATCAGGCCATAGGCCCACCTAGTCCAGCTTCCTGTATCTCACAGTGGCCCACCAAATGCCCCAGGGAGCACACCAGATAACAAGAGACCTCATCCTGGTGCCCTCCCTTGCATCTGACATAGCCCATTTCTAAAATCACACTGTTGATGCATGTTCGGCCTGCAACGGATTTCTTGTGCCAGGAAGAAATGGAGCTTCAGAACAGGGAGATGAGACAAGTACTAAGTGGATGTTCCCTCTGTGAAACATGGTTTAAAAAAAATTACACATTGTGTGAAGAAAGTAGGTGGAAGTCTATCAAGAGATAGAAGGTCCAGTGTAGGGTTTCTTTGAAATGGAAGCATCAGTCACTCTCTCATCACACTAGAACTTGGGCTCATCCAGTGAGACTGATGTGCAACAGACTTAAGACAGGAATAAAAAAAAAAAGATCACAGCACATGATAAACCTATGGAACATCCTATCACAAAATGTGGTGATGGCTGCTTGCTTGGATGGCATCGAACAGGGATTAGATAAATTTATGGAGGAGTGGTCTACAAGGCAGTTTGCCAGGATCACTAACCTCTAGCCCAGGGGTGCCCAAACCTTGGCCCTGGGACCACTTGTGGCCCTTGAGGGCTCCCAATCCGGCCCTCACGGAGCCCCCAGTCTCCAATGAGCCTCTGGCCTTCTGGAGAATGCTGGCCTGATGCAACTGCTCTCAGCGTGACGGCCAACCGTTCAACCTCTCATGCAAGCTGTGGGATGAGGGCTCCCTCCACTGCTTGCTGTTTCACATCTGTGATGCAGCAGCAGCAGCAAAGGAAAGGCTGGCCTTGCTTTGTGCAAGGCCTTTTGTAGGCCTTGAGCTATCGCAAGACCTTCATGCATTCCTATAAGTTCCATTTCTAATATATTAATTTATGTAAATTTATTCAAATTTGAAATGTAAATTAATTCTCCCTCCCCCCCCCCCCGGGGTCCCTGACACAGTGTCAGAGAAATGATGTGGCCCTCCTGCCAAAAAGTTTGGACAGCCCTGCTCTAGCCATACAGACTCTGAAGCCAGTTGCAGGGAAGCAATGGCTCTTCTTGTGACACTCCTACAGGCACTGGGCTGGACATGGTTCAAGATATGACGCTGGGTTAGAAGGCCTTGGGTGTAATCCAGCAGGCACTGGTTTATGTTCTTACTTCTCATCTCAACTATCTGATTATCTTACACAAGAGTCAAGTGGGGGAAAAGTGTGGCCTAAGATGCAAGTTTAGGAATGCTTCTTTTGAACAATAATTAACCTAGTTGAAAAACTGTGTCACCTGGGATTGTCTTGGTTGATTTAAAACATATTTAATTCAGTAAAGGTGGCAGCCCTGCTAGGAAAATCAGAATACCCAGGAACTCCGGCCAGGAGATTAAACTTACCCAAGGAGCCGTCATCTCCGCCACCCTCTTCTTTGACCTCAGGGCACAGCTGTGGCTCTCTGGCATCTGAAAGGGCCTCATCCGCTTTGGCAGTGTCCCCCAAGGCCACCTGAAATGACCAGGGGAAAGCTCTGTAAAGGCGGCTGGAGAAAGGCGATGGTACAGGAAAGCACTGGGATAAGAGTGGGGCTGTGTATATATTATTATTTATTATTATTTTATTAATTTATATCCCACCTTTATGCCCAAAGGGAACACAAGGCGGCTTACAACAATTAAAAATACAACATTAAAAACAATAATTAAAACCATTTACAATAACTAAAAATCTAAAAACAAACCCCGTGGATTCTCATATAAAAAGCAAGAAAGCCTGCCAGCCTGTCAACAATTAAAACCTTTTCGAAATAAAAAAGGTCTTCAGTCCACGCCAAAATGTTAGCAAAGAGGGAGCAGTTCTCAATTCTAAGGGGAGGGCATTCCAAAGTTCAGGGGCCACCACCGAGAAGGCCCTCTTCCTGGCTGCCGCCCCTCTCATATCTCTTGGTGGCGGCACAGTCAAAAGGGCCCCCCCAGATGATCTAAGAGCCCGGGCAGGATTGTAAGGAATTATGTACCATAATTCTCAGGACAGAGGGAAAGCAGAGGGTTCCTGCCCAGCTTCCACCTCCTATTCAAGGATCTCAGGCAGTGGAACTTGGAAAGTGCCCCAGCAAACCACAGAATATGGTTGTGAGCGATCAAAATGGGGGCCCAATCATATCCAATAGTCCAAAAACAATGCAGTCGTAATGCAGCTCCAAGGTAAGGGAACAAATGTTATCTTGAGGAGTCATCTGTGGCTGCTGCCCCCCCCACTGCAGGATGCAGCACACGCCCCGTTGGCACGGCTGCATCAATGCTGAAAAGTTGGATAGGACTGGGCTCTGGGTCAACAGTGGGATGTTGCACGAGGTCAAGGTTGTTCTGAAGCTAAGGAGAGTTTGCTTAGGATACAGTCATAGAGTTGGAAGGGAGCTACAAGTTTGGGTCCAACCCCCCTGCTGGAGCAGACAGTTCACATTTGCAACTCCCTAGTGCAGTGGCGTAGCTAATGATCGCGTAGCCCGGTGCCAAGTTCAAAATGTTGCCCCGAAAGTGATGTCACAACCCGAAGTGATGTCATAACCGGACTTTTTAAAAAGTGAAAATTGGGAGGAACCCACCCCCCTAGCAGCTCACCACCCACTTGCTCTGATGCCTCCCCCCAGTCAGTGGCATAGCCAAGGCATATATCTGCTACCTGGGGTCAAAGAAGATCGTGTAGTCCACCCCACATGACAAAATCAAATCTAATTAAGTAAATAAATAAAAAGTTATTGGATCCTTGCTGTATCATAATAACATCTCATTGGCACTCAGAACAAACAGTCTCATAGGTCAGTTTGGAGTCAAGCAAATCCACTTTTTGTTCCACGAGGCAGTTGTGTTTTCATTTTCTGCTTAATTGGCCATAACTTTTGATAGAATACAGATATTCCAGTGCAGTTTGCTGCATCGCATTCTGCATTAAATTACCTTTCCAATGATATATAACATGATGGTATTATTCATACATACCAAGATTTGCACAATTTTGGTCACTAGTGTCAAACTCTGCTTGCTGCCTCCCCCTAAAGCTTGATGCCTGGTGCAACTGCTACCCCCTGCACCCCCTTAACTATGCCACTACACTAATGCGGTGTTTCTCAAAGTGTGGGTTGGGACAAACTAGGAGGGTCGCGAGCCAATTTCAGGTGGGTCCCCCTTCATTTCAATATTTTATTTTTAATATATTAGACTTGATGCTACCATGGGATGTGACTGCATTTGGGAAAATGTTACAGACCTGTACTTTTAACAAGCTGCTATGTATATTCTTTTAACAATGATAGTCAATGGGACTTACTCCTGAATAAGTGTGGGTAGGATTGCAGCCTAGGATTGCAGCCTAGGACTGTTAAAAATTTTCCTGCTTGATAATGTCACTTCCAGTCCTGACATCACTTCCGGTGGGTCCTGACAGATTCTCATTCTAAAATGTGGGTCCCTGTGCTAAATGTGTGAGAACCACTGCCCTAATGGATTACTATCCAGCCTCTGCTTACAGTTCTCCAATGATGGAGAGTTTACCTCCTTCCCAGGTAGACTGTTCTACTTGTACAGTCAGGAAGTTCTTCTTAAGGTTTAATAATAATAATAACAACAACAACTAGGTATTTATATACCGCCTTTCTGGACATCGGATTACTCCTCTGACTTTATTCAAGGCGGTTTACATAGGCAAGCGTTTCTAAATCCCTCAAGGGGATTTTTACAATCATAGAAGGTTCTCTCTTTCAAGAATCAACAACATTTCAGAATGGATCTTCCTGGTTTAGTCTCACATCTGGCCTCCAGTTCTTCCACGCAGGCTGGCAAGCAGCTCCATCTCTCACATGGAGGGCAGCCAAGACGCTTCTTGCTCACACCCAGAGCAGGTGGAATCATTCAGCTCGGCTTTGTCAGCTGCTTCAAGGTCTCGCCATTCTCAGCCCTTCAGGGAGCTGCCGGTGTCCTCGAACTGGCGACCTTCTGATGTTATCTTCGGGCTAACGGAGGCTCTACCCTCTAGACCAGACCTCCTGCCCATTTAGTAATCTAAACTCATTTGTCCAGGTCTTACCCTCCAGAGTAACCAAAAACAAACCTTCTCCATCTGCAATCTGCTCCCTGTACCCTACCACCACAGGTCCTGTACTTGCTGGGAAAGAGACAGGCTCTGCCGAGACTGCACCCTGTGAGAAAGGAACTGTGCAAACTTCCCTTTTAAACAGAGCTTGAAGAACCCCATTGCCACCATATTAAGAAAGGACTTCAGTGTGTTATCAGCCAGCACAGTGACCCTAGACCTTGGCACAAGCTGGATAAGGCCCGGAATGGGGTTTTCGGGAGCAAGTTGTAAGGATACATACCAAAGACCCACCTAATAGAGCATCCTGCTTCTTGCAGTGGCCAACCAGATGCTTCTGGAAAGCCCATAAGCAGGGCCTGGAAGCAACAGTCCTCCAATGGTTCTGAGGTACTGTGCTTCTGCAATGGAAATGCGCAAGATCCCTTGAGGAGACACGGTGTGGTGTCAAGGGGCAAGGTTGGCCCCTTGCCCTGATAGATCTGGGAAGCATGGGGTTAACACCAGGGCCTTAGACTGCAGTGAGTGTGCTGCACAGCTACAGCTACTTCCAGGCAACAAAACTCTCAGGGTTAAAAGTGGCACCTCAACGAGGGAAAGAAGTTGGAGAGACTACAAGGAAGGAGCCTGGAGGAAAGAGGATGGACTGGTTCAATGGACCGAATGAACAGTGACTGCAGGAGACTGGTTTGCGGCTGCTGTGCCCAGGAGCTGCTGGGGACCAAGGTGTTGCAGTGACCGGAGAAGCCGATGGCAGGAGAGTGGAGAAAGGAGGAACTCTGCAGGTTGAACAGGCGACCTGTCCTGGTGGTGGGGTCCAGCAGTGCTTTCTGCAGGATTGGGGCTGTTTTGAGTGAAGAGAGGAAACTAATTAGCTTAAAGTGGGCATGAGGTCTCTAGACCAAGTTTGGAAAGGGAATTTGGCAAAACAGCTTCTGAGCACCATGAAAACAGCCCTTGATTGGCCTCTCCTGCTCTCTGAATTTGCCTGATCTCCTTCTAAAGTCCTGCAAGTCAGAGAACAAGAACATCACCGAATTACGAATTCCGAGAACCTTTATTGGCATACATAATAAATAAATAAATACACAGTCGCAATAAGCCCACTGACAAGACACAAGAAACAGACCACAAATAAAGTGCACACTCAACGTACCAATCAGGGCTACCTTAAACTGTTAAAGATAAAAACTTTTGCAAGAAACTTGGCAACAAGCGATGTCGTTTCTTGCGAAAAGTCGTGTAGAAGAAATGCTGCTAAAGAATGGGAGGGGCCAGAGTAGCTAGAAAAAACAGGGTCTAGAATAGAGCGGCGGAGCTTGCGAAACGCGGGGCAGACGCAGAGATAATGAATAACAGTATCAGGCTCAATGCCACAACGGTTACAACACCTTTGATCAAAGGGTATCCGCAAGTAGCGACCGCTCAACACTGCAGAAGGGAAGATATTAAACTGGGCTAACATAAAAGCCCTCCTCTCGAGGGGATCCGTAAGAGAATAGAAATAAGAATACCGACTGGCAAAGGAAGGAATAATACCATAATACATAGGGGAACAAACCTGATTCAAATCAGATGATAACCATAAAAATTCAGACTCACCAAGTCTTTCATAAATAAGAGATAACGCCTGGTTAAAATCACTGTTGAGAAGCGAGTCTAGAGAAATACCAATAGATGCTAGTTTAGACGTGCAAAACAAAGACCAAGAAGATTGGAAAGGGTCTTTAAGAAAATGGGCAAGAAGGGAATCAGGATCAGACTTTAAAAAAAGAGCCATAACCAAAATTTAAAAGTAAATTTCCAGGCCAAAATTGAAGGGGGGTGTACATCACCGTATCTTGTCCTAAGGAATTCCATAAATGAATGGAAAGAAAATGGATGTCTGCTTTCTCAGACCCAAGATAAAATCTGGTAACTCTCCACAGGAATCTTTCCAGGAGTGCATCACTTCAACCCGCATGTGTGTTATGATATAGACTGGGCTATACAGTGAAGGCTAAAACTAATAAATGCCTAACAATCAAACTGACTGGCTGAATGTAGGTGGGTTGATTGCACATGGAAATGACCCTGCAAGCAAAAAACACCCCTTGCCCACAAAATCTAATATGCTAGCAAGGGTGGTTTGAGTTTAGCCTTCTTCCCGACATGCTAAGGTTTCACATGCAGGAACTGGCTTTAAACAAAACACTAGGAGGAGTCCCCACACCTCACCTGCTGCCTAAAGCAAACCCAGGACACCTGCCACAGGCTATTTCTGGATGTCAGAGTCAGCCTAATCTGCTAACCAGCATGTTGACCTAAAATTCCAGGTGGAACAAGGCTGCACGATCTATATTATCACACACACAGGAAGACTTGGGTTGTTTTTTTTCCCCAGGAAGAAACATGCTCACCTGCTCTTCTGCGATCTCAGCCTCTTGCTGCCTCTGCAGGAAGTCCTCAGCCAGAACCACTGCCTGGGAGCAGGTCTCTGGGCCATGTTCCTTCACCCAGTTCTGGACCTCAAGTGGCAAGATGGCTAGGAACTGCTCCAGAATCAGCAGCTCCAGCATCTGCTCCTTGGTGCGCCTCTCGGGCTTCAACCACCGATGGCAAAGATACCACAGCTGGCCGCAGGCCTCTCGTGGTCCCTCGGCCTCCTGGTAGGAGAACTGCCGGAAGCTCTGCCGCTGCGTCTCTACAGCGAGAGCATCCCTTTCTGTGGACTCCTCTTTCAGGCTCTGGTTGCCTTCTCTGAAGTCCAAGCAACTGCAGTTCTCATTTGATTCTCCGCCAGTTTCCGGCTGCAGGTGGGTTGCTGTGTCTCTCTGGGGACTGCTTTCATCCAAGGACAGGCAAGCCTTTGCATCTCTCCATGGGGCAGCCTCTGGCATCTGTGGGTTTTCCCGTCTCAAGTTTGGTAATTGCACTGCTGTTGGGAGCTTCCAAGCTCCAGCTTCCCCCTGAGTCCTTTGAGACCGCTGGTTCAAACTGGGTCTTGTCCTGTCCTGCCCCCTCCTCTGCATTCTTGGCTCTACACTCTGCTGCGGCAGAATCTGGAATTGGGGCCCCAACAACGCTGTTTTACTCTGGTCCATTCTCACTCTGCAAAAGTGGCCTTGGCTTGTTCCATCTCAGCCCTTAAATCATGTTCTCAGTGACCTGCCATAGTATCGCTGTCCAATCACACAGGGTCTTCTCTGGATTTGTCACTAGGAATAGCCTTGCCGAAAACCAGTTGATAGAAGTTCCTTCCTGAAGGAAAGATAAAAAGTGCTTGTTGTGCATACGTACTGGCCCAACACCTCTTAGTGCCTGTGGGGGCATGCCAAATGGCGCTCCCTTATGAGGTGCCTCCACCACCCCCTGGATGGGAAAGAGATGACAGCAGAAGCATAGAGAAGAGGTGAGCAGTGGGCTAGACAGTACCTCCTACCATTCTCCTTCACACTTCCTCCTTTGCTCTGTCTCCCTCTTCCAATCCAGGGAATGGGGTGGGGGGGAAGGAGCAGCGGATGGGTGAGTGGACGGGTGCAGTAGCAGTCCTGCGGGGACTGGCTCTGACAGCGAGGGCAACAGCTTGCAGGAGACAGCAAGGCACCCTGCAAAACCTAGCCACACTACTGGATGGGTGGAGATGTGTGTGTCGTCGTCCCCCCCAATTTCCTGCCTGAGGCAACTGCTGTCCTTGGACATAAGAACATAAGAACAGCCCCACTGGATCAGGCCCTAGGCCCGTCTAGTCCAGCTTCCTGTATCTCACAGCGGCCCACCAAATGCCCCAGGGAGCACACCAGATAACAAGAGACCTGCAAGGCATCCTGGGAATTGTAGTTAAGAACATAAGAACAGCCCCACTGGATCAGGCCATAGGCCCATCTAGTCCAGCTTCCTGTATCTCACAGCGGCCCTCCAAATGCCCCAGGGAGCACACCTGATAACAAGAGACCTGCAAGGCTTCCTGGGAATTGTAGTTAAGAACATAAGAACAGCCCCACTGGATCAGGCCATAGGCCCATCTAGTCCAGCTTTCTGGATCTCACAGCGGCCCACCAAATGCCCCAAGGAGCACACCAGATAACAAGAGACCTGCAAGGCCTCCTGGGAATTGTAGTTAAGAACATAAGAACAGCCCCACTGGATCAGGCCATAGGCCCAACTAGTCCAGCTTCCTGTATCTCACAGCGGCCCACCAAATGCCCCAGGGAGCACACCAGATGACAAGAGACCTCATCCTGGTGCCCTCCCTTGCATCTGGCATTCTGACATAACCCATCTCTAAAATCAGGAGGTTGCGCATACACATCATGGCTTGTACCCTGTAATGGATTTTTCCTCCAGAAACTTGTCCAATCCCCTTTGAAAGGCAAATGAAGTCATGACCAGCCCTAACCTGCAGTCACACATGTTATCTCTGCAGTGCTATTGCAACCCTTTGGAAGAGGGAACGGAAACCCTGATTGCAACTGAATCAAATCCAACTTGCTCCTGAACTCCAGCTCAGGACTGTCATGCTGGAGTTCAGGACTCTCTGAGAAGAGTCACAGGAGCAGTTTGTGCAGCTCTAAAAAGATGACAGCCCCTAAGCTGACCCGCAATATCAAACCTGCATGATTTGGGACCAGGGTGGAGGGCAGAGGTGCTTCAAGACTGGCCAGACCTGCACAGCTGTCACCTGCGAGTATCCACCACCTGCACAATTTCTCTTTCTCTCTCTTATCATCCTTTCCCCCCTCCCTTGCATTCTCTTTCCTCCTCCTCCTCCTCCCACCCTTGCAGCTTTCCTTGCCAGCCTCAAAGCACTTACCGCTTTAGTCTCTTGCGGCAATGCTCAATGCACAGCAATGCACAGTTCCAGCTTCCTTCTCTGCTGGGAACAGGAAAGGGCTGCTTTGTTCATCACACACCATTGCTATGGGGCCTCTCTAGGCAGCAGAGCTCTGTCGATTCTTAACCCCTTTAAGGTCTCCTTGGACGCTTTCCTGGGAAAAAAAAATCTAGGGGTGGAGTACAAGGGGCTGGAAAAGCCCCCTTTTATAATTGGCACACAGGGACTAATAAACCTGAATGTGCACATTGAATTGCTGCAAGGAAGAAAACTGAGAACAGGATTTCACAGATAGGAGTCCGCAGGTTCAATTAACACTGGCTTTCAACCCGGCCACAACCACAGGGCAGGAAGGAGCAGAAGGGGAGGATGCAAAGGCTGGGGCTCTGATCCTAAAGAGGCTTATCTGGGAGTGAGACGCATCTATAGGCCCAGGACTGCATGGTATAAACGCTTCCCTGTTGAACTCAGTGGGCACCGAAACCGTTAGCCAAGCCTCAAGTTCACGTACTGGGCTCTTTGTATTGATATACATGGCTGGACGGTCTGAAGGAGACTCTTCAAGGGTCCCATCCTATTCAACTTCCTCGTGCTGATGCAGCCGTGCCAATGGGGGGCAGTCATGGAGGCCTCCCTTAGAGTAAGGGAATGTTTGTTCCCTTAGCTTAGGGCCGCATTAGTGCTGGAAAGTTGGATCGGATTTGGCTCCAAGACAAAGTTCTCTCGAACGCAACAAGGGTTCTATTGTGCGAAAGGAAAAACAAGTGACTGTAGCACTCCTGGTGGCTTAGGATGGTGAGAGTCAATGCCTTACACCAGGGGTGCACAAACCCTGGTCCCGGGGGCCATTTGCAGCCCTCAGGGACCCCCAATCTGGCCTGCAGGGAGCCCCCAGTCTCCAATGAGCCTCTGGCCCTCCGGAGACTTGCTGGAGTCTGTGCTGGTTCGACGCAACTGCCCTCGGCGTGACCAACTGTTTGACCTCTCACGTGAGCTGTGGGATGAGGGCTCCCGCCACTGCTTGCTGTTTCACATCTGTGATGCAGCAGCAGCAGTGAAGGAAAGGCCAGCCTTGCTTTGTGCAAGGCCTTTTCGAGGCCTTGAGCTATTGCAAGACCTTCATTCATTCATATAAGTTCCATCTCTAATATATTCATTTATGTAAATTTATTCAAATTTGAAATGTAAATTAATTCTTGGTACTCCTGGCGCCCGACACAGTGTCAGAGAGTGTCAGAGAGTGTGGCCCTCCTGCCAAAAAGTTTGGACACCCCTGCCTTGCACTCAGAGCCAGTCGGTCACATCAGCAGCAGTGTTGTCAGACCAAGGACAAGGAGACTATGGTTGGAGAACTCGTGCAGGGAAAGCCACAGGTAGACCACAGCTGCGATACAAGGACATCTGCAAGAGGGATCTGAAGGCCTTAGGAGTGGACCTCAACAGGTGGGAAACCCTGGCCTCTCAGCGACCCGCTTGGAGGCAGGCTGTGCAGCATGGCCTCTTCCAGTTGCAAGAGACACTTGGCCAACAGACTGAGGCAAAGAGGCAAAGAAGGAAGGCCCGTAGCCAAGGAGGCAGACCAGGGACAGACTGCACTTGCTCCCAGTGTGGAAGGGATTGTCACTCCCGAATCGGCCTTTTCAGCCGCACTAGACGCTGTTCCAGAACCACCATTCAGAGCGCGATACCAGAGTCTTTCGAGACTGAAGGTTGCCAACTACTACTGTCTGGTGTGAACAGATGGAGATTGACCCTAAAGAAGGCTGAGCCCTTCTCTTTTATACAGTGTTGCCTGGAGTCTTATGCCCATATTCTGCTGGTCATGGCAGCAGAAAGTTCTGGCCTTTTGCCCGCATATGGCCCTGAAGATGGTCATGATGGGTGCTCCAACTGTCCAGCTGGGTGCACCTAAATCTGACCTAGTTTGGCTTTAGGTGGAAAATTTCACCTCCTTCCACATCCATTCCTCCCCCCTCCTCAACTTCATTCCTATAGACCAGATATTCATTTATATTTACAAAGTTCTGCGTAAAATACTGGGCTGACTTTGAGAAGGAACGTTTCAGGGGAAAAGACTGGAATGTCGAGTTCTGCCATGTCCCAACCGGCGTACCTCCTCAAGAATCACGGTGTGAGCCAGTGGTGTAGCTAGACGGGGTGCCACTTAGTTTTTCAGGGAGCCTCACTGCACTGTGCAAAGCACTAAGTTTTGCGGGGAGCCTTACCTCAGCATGCAAGTGCCCCCTCCTCTTCCCCTTCTGGGTGGTGGGAGCAAACTGGAGGCCTCCATTTTGTTCCCACCACCTGGAATGGCTCCAGAAGGGAGGGGGCCACTTTCTCGCTGCGGCGAGGCTCCCCGCAAAACTTAGTGCTTGGCACCCCCTATAGCTATGTCGCTAGTGTGAACTACTGAGTCTCCCAAGGATTCATGTTCCAGAGCCCTTTCTGGACCGTATGTGGTGTAGTGGGAGATGAGTCCTATACTACCATTGAGCTATGGAAGCTCCTGAGGTACAACGGCCTTCTGTTGAGTCAGACCATTGGGCCATTCAGCCCAATGAAGGGGATGTTTCAGTTGTTGAATTCTGCCACACATTCACACAACTGCCGCATTCCCGTGGGCCAGGGGAATAAAGGTGCAATGATAGATTGCCCACGGGCATTCCCTCCCATATGCCTTCCCGCAGTCAGTGATGACATCCGAGCTCTGAGCTTGGTTGAGAGTTGTGTCCACACCCCTTATGGGGAATGTTGCCGTCTAGGTGTGTCTTGCATTGCACTTGCAATATGAGTGACTTGACGCGACCATGGCATGTGATTGCACTTGGAGAAATGTTACAGATCCGTACTTTTAACAGGCTCCTATGCCAGTCCTTTTAACAATGACAGTCAATGGGGCTTACTCTTGGGTAAGTGTGGATAGGACTGCAACCCTTGGGATGTTTGGGGAACTTTTTTTAAATAGATCAGCAACTGCTTGGGAGTAGTGGCGTAGGTGGAGGGGGTGCAAAGCACTAAGTTTTTCAGGGAGCTTCACCGCAGTGTGCAAGCCTTCCCTCCAGAGCCATTCCAGGCAGGGGGAGCAAAATGGAGAAGAATGCGGGGAGATGAATGCCTCCCTTTTGCTTCCCCTTCCTGGAATGGCTCTGAAGGGGAGGACACTTACACACTGTGGTGAGGCTCCCTGCAAAACTTAGTGCTTTACACTCCCTCTAGCTACACCATTGCTTGGGAGGGTTCTTTTTATTTTGGATGCCTTTTTAAACTCAGTGTAAACTTTGAATTTTCTTAATTAATTTGATTTGATCATATGGGAGGTGTTAAAAATTTTCCTGCTTGATAATGTCACTTCTGGCCATGACGCCACTTCTGGTGGGTCCCAACAGCTTATCATTCTATAAAGTGGGTCTTGGTACTAAAAGGTTTGAGAACTGCTGTGCTAGAGAACACCACTGAGGCCAGGGTCCTCTACTGTTTGTAGTTTATTTCCACATGTCCTAACAATGTTACGATTCCCCCTCCCCTCCCTAATCCTACCCACCCCACTTTCGTTGGATTCTCTTCATTCTAGGTTTTCTGTGCCGTGTGCACTTTCAGGTGTGTGATGAGAGTTGAACGCAGCCGGAAGCACTTCCCGCACTCCGAGCACTCGTAGGGCTTCTCCCCCGTATGGATTCTCAGGTGTCCAGTGAGGAGCGTGCTCACACCAAATGTCTTTCCACACTCCTGGCACTGATACGGCTTCTCTCCCGTGTGGACGGCCTGATGCCGGATGAGCTGCTGGCTCACGGTGAAGCCTTTCCCGCATTCTAGGCACTTGTAAGGTTTCTCTCCTGTGTGGACTCTCCGGTGTGTAATTACCTGTGAACTGTTACAAAATCGCTTCCCGCAGTCCGGACACTGGTACGGTTTCTCCCCGGTGTGGGCCCTCTCGTGCCTAATGAGGTCTGAGCTGATGCTGAAGCCCTTCCCACAATAGGAGCATTTGAATGGCTTGACTCCCGTGTGGATCTTTTGGTGGTTCTTCAGATGGGATCTCTGGCGGAAAGTCTGTCCGCACTCTGTGCACTTGTAGGGCTTCTCTCCCGAATGAGTTCTTTCATGCTCAATGAGCTGCGTGGTCACTGGGAAACTCTTCCCACATTCCTGGCACTGGTAGGGTTTCTCCCCTGTGTGGGTTCTCTGATGGACAACAAGGGTCGACTTTGACCGGAAGCTTCTCCCGCAGTGCGAGCACTTGTAAGGCTTTTCTCCGGTGTGTACTCTCTCGTGGGCCAGCAGGCCTGTTCTCCGACTGAAGCTTTTCCCACACACGCTACAAGTCGTTTCCTGCTTGCCCTTGGGGTTCTTCTGCTGGTTTGTGAATTCAGTGAGGTTGGTAGAGTCTTCCCCACAAGTAAGACTCTCCTCTGGGTCCTTTCCCAGTTCCTTGCCTCTGGGCTGCTCAGAAGACTCTTTCTTCTCCATCAGAGATGGAAGATGTCTTGTCACCCTTCCACAAGGTTCCACTGACTCCAGTGTTTTCAGTTGTGGATTGTCCACCTCACTTGTCTGTTCATCAGCTGTTGGAACAAAACACAGAATCCCCAGGCAGAATTAACGTTTTGTTCCAGGAAGGAAGTGGACCTCAGAACAAAGGCACGGAGACATTTGTTAAACTGGTACCCAAACCAGAGTACAAACAATAAAGCTAAAACAATCAAATTAAACTAAACGTAATAAAAACAAAGCAAAGCATCAAGTCAGAGAGCAGCCAAATACAAAACAATACTAGCTATAATGTATTATTAACTAGCAAATGTCTTACAGCCCAATCCCATGCATATCTACTCAGAAGTAAGTCCCATTAGATTCAATGGGGCTTACTCCCAGGAAAGTGTGGATAGGACTGGGCTGTTAGGACCCAATCCTATCCAATTTTCCAGCGCCAGTGCAGTTGTGCAAATGGGACATGCACTGCATCCTGTGGTGGGGAGGTAGTGACAGAGGCCTCCCCAAAGTATGGGAACATTTGTTCCCTTACCTCTGGGCTGCATTGCAGCTACACCAGTGCTGGAAAGTTGGATAGGACTGGGTACTTCGAGTCCAATTCTATCCAACTTTCCAGTACTGATGCAGCCACAATGCAGCCCAGAGGTAAGTGATCAAAGGTTCCCTTACCTTGAAGAGGCCTCCGTGACTGCCCCAGCACTGCAGAATGCAGTGGACATCTCATTGGCATGGCTACATCAGGGCTGGAAAGTTGAATAGGATCTGGCCCTTAGTTGGGCAGCAAAGGATCAGTGGCAGCAAAAGACCAATTGGGTCTCCAGAGGAGAGAATTCCACGATTTACAGTGCAATTCTGTAACCGTTTACATGCTTATTCAGAAGTAAGTCCCACACTGTTCACCGGGGCTTGCTCTTAGGTAAGTGTGTGCAGAACTGCAGCCTGAGGCACTGAAAGTGTCCTTCCCCATGTTTGCCAACAGTCGCACTTCAGAGAACACTGCCACATTCTGGAGAAGAGGTTCAACAGAAGACCTTAGCCTTCAGGCAGCTCCACGTGGGCAAGAGCAAACTTTGCGGTGCCCAAGTCCCAAGTTGGTTAAGGCATCTTGGTAATGACCAGCCCATCTAGACCAGGTGATTTACCGACCGCTGGACTGGCTTTCCTGCTGACCAGCCACAGAACCCTGACTTGCAAGTGCTCCGCAGCAGTGTTTCTCAAACTGTGGGTCGGGACCCACTAGGTGGGTCGAGAGCCAATTTCAGGTGGGTCCCCCTTCATTTCAATATTTATTTTTAATATATTAGACTTTTGACGCTACCACAGTATGTGACTGCGTTTGGGGAAATGTTACAGACCTGTACTTTTAACAGGCTACTGTGTATTTTCTTTTAACAGTGATAGTCAATGGGATTCACTCCTGGGTAAGTGTGGGTAGGATTGCAGTCTAGGATTGTTAAAACTCTTCCTGTTGATGACATCACTTCCGGTGGGTCCTGACAGATTCTCATTCTAAAAAGTGGGTCCCTGTGTTAAATGTGTGAGAATCACTGCTCCACAGGATAGCTGCAAACCTGCATTGGGAACCGATGGAAAACTTGGGAACCCTGCATACAGAACAGAGGCTAAGGACCCAGTCCCATCCAACTTTCCAGTGCTAATGCAGCCCGTGCCAACAGAGTGTGCACTGCATCTTGCGGATGGGGTTGCAGTCACAGAGTCCCCCTCAAGGGCACACCTGCTCCTTTAACTAGGGGCAGCTTTGTGGTTCCTTTACCTTGGACAGCTGATGTTGGCTGAAATATACACTCCAGTACACTAGATAGCTCAGTGGTTGCATTTCATTTTGAAGGGCATGGAATGAGGGCTGGCCCAAGATTGCCCAGTGCCTAAGGTGGTTGGCCAAATACTGCTCCATGCCCAGCTGGGGATGTGGCAGCCTCTTCTCCAGGTTCTTGAACTGGAAAAGGAAGAGGATACAGCAAGAGAAAGTGTGGAAGACAGGGGTGGGCCAACACACTAGCCCCACCCCTCCCCAATTTCTCTTCTGCTCCATCCTCCTCTACTTCCTGAAGGAGCAATGGAGGAAGTGAACAGACAGAGTTGGGTATCCCTGCCTAAATTGCCCTCATGGATTGGCTGGGCCTGCAGAGTATTATGCAGCCCTAGACAAAGCCAACCCGGGAATGGCTGATGATCTCTATGCTGAGGATGCGAGGAAGACTTACCTGCACAGCTGCAACCCCCACTGCCCTCCTGCTTGATCTCTGTATCAGGTGGTTTCTCTCCAGCTTCTGAAGATGTCCGTTTGGCTTCAAGGGAATTCACGGGTGTCTCCTCAAAAACCATAAGAACATAAGAACATAAGAACAGCCCCACTGGATCAGGCCATAGGCCCATCTAGTCCAGCTTCCTGTATCTCACAGTGGCCCACCAAATGCCCCAGGGAGCACACCAGATAACAAGAGACCTGCATCCTGGTGCCCTCCCTTGCATCTGGCATTCTGACATAACCCATTTCTAAAATCAGGAGGTTGCACATACACATCATGGCTTGTAACACGTAATGAATTTTTCCTCCAGAAACTTGTCCAATCCCCTTTTAAAGGCCAGACGCTATCACCACATAAGAACATAAGAACATAAGAACAGCCCCACTGGATCAGGCCATAGGCCCATCTAGTCCAGCTTCCTGTATCTCACAGTGGCCCACCAAATGCCCCAGGGAGCACACCAGATAACAAGAGACCTCATCCTGGTGCCCTCCCCTACATCTGGCATTCTGACTTAACCCATTTCTAAAATCAGGAGGTTGCGCATACACATCATGGCTTGTACCCCATAATGGATTTTTCCTCCAGAAACTTGTCCAATCCCCTTTTAAAGGCGTCTAGTTCAAGACCACATCCTGCGGCAGGGAGTTCCACAGACCAACCACACGCTGAGTAAAGAAATATTTTCTTTCCAGTTTCCAGTTCAAGACCACATCCTGTGGCAAGGAGTTCCACAGACCAACCACACGCTGAGTAAAGAAATATTTTCTTTTGTCTGTCCTAACCCTCCCAACACTCAATTTTAGTGGATGTCCCCTGGTTCTGGTGTTATGTGAGAGTGTAAAGAGCATCTCCTTATCCACTCTGTCCATCCCCTGCATAATTTTGTATGTCTCAATCATGTCCCCCCTCAGGCGTCTCTTTTCTAGGCTGAAGAGGCCCAAACGCCGTAGCCTTTCCTCATAACGGAGGTGCCCCAGCCCAGTAATCATCTTAGTCGCTCTCTTTTGCACCTTTTCCATCTCCACTATATTCTTTTTGAGATGAGGCAACCAGAACTGGACACAATACTCCAGGTGTGGCCTTACCATCGATTTGTACAACAGCATTATAATATTAGCTGTTTTGTTCTCAATACCTTTTCTAATGATCCCAAGCATAGAATTGGCCAGGTGTGAGAATTTAATACCAAAGTTGAGCCTTCTGTGGAGTTGCCAGACTTTTGATCCAGAAGACATGAGTTGAAAATGGAACAAGGAGTTCTAGAAATCTTTTGCAAAAGATGTTTGGCTCCTTCAAGGTTGAGTAAGACTTCAAATTTTCTTTTGGATCCTTGAATGTGTGTTGATTTAAATATGGACTGCATACATAAATGGTAGCTATGCCTCAGAAGTGACACTGGCTTTGGAGAGACACAATCACATCAATAGCACATTTTCTAAATGGGGTAGCAGATGCTTAGAGAAGATTCACTCATTTGGTGGACACAACTTTTGAACTTCTGGCTCAGGGGCTTTCAAAATGTCTGCCTTTGATGCCTGCCATGGAACCCCAGCATGTTGCAGAAGCATTGTGGGGTGCACTGAATGTGATAAACAGATATGTTGGCCAAAGCCTAGGCTTGTTGGGCCTTCCCATGGCCCAAGGGAACTGGGAAGCTGTCTTTAAACACACCCCATGCTGCCCTTTTCAGAAGATCAACAGTTGCAGGTTTGGGGAAGCTCGTCCATCATAACTGATCTTTCTATTGGGATACCCCCAGTTGGGCTTCCCAGGAACCCTGGGGTCTCTTCAGGACTGTGTTAAACCCTATCTTAGCCACCAATCTAAGCCAGCTCCTAAGGGCCCAATCCTATTCAACTTTCTAGCACCAGTGCAGCTGCAATGCAGCCCTGAGGTAAGGGAACAAATGTCCCCATACCTTGAGGAGACCTCTGCGACTGCCACCCCAACACAGGAAGCAGTCCATAGGTACAGCAGCACCCGCACTGGAAAATTGGATAGAATTGGGTCCTAAGTTACTGCTCAGCTCACCTTGCTGAAGATGGATAGAACATATGGGGTTTGTGGCCCCACCTCTAGAATTCACTGTTGGCAAGACATTGGTGACCCATGGGTGGGGAAATCTCAAATAGTTCCCTTGTCACAGAAGGATCACTGCCTGATGGGGTTTAGGTTTTGTACATCCCTAACCTCTGATAGTCTTCTTGGCCACGGAAAAATAAGGTGTGCTTAAATAAATAAATAAACAGTAGGATCAGGCACCTGATTAGTCAAAAAATGATTTGATCAACTATCAAGTACTTTTATAAAACATCAATTTATCAGGACAAAAAAAAACACACTTTAAATACTCAAACAATATAGATATTTGTGTTAATTACAAAAAGAAATGTGTTAACTGTTACTGCGAAAAATGCAATCAATTGAGAAAAAACTGGAAAGTCATTACAACTTGTAACAGTGTCTGAGATAGGTTTCCACAGGAACAGTTCACACTGTACAGCTAAGAACATAAGAACAGCCCCACTGGATCAGGCCATAGGCCCATCTAGTCCAGCTTCCTGTATCTCACAGCGGCCCACCAAATGCCCCAGGGAGCACACCAGATAACAATAGACCTCATCCTGGTGCCCTCCCTTGCATCTGGCCTTCTGACATAGCCCATTTCTAAAATCAGGAGGTTGCACATACACATCATGGCTTGTAACCCGTAATGGATTTTTCCTCCAGAAACTTGTCCAATCCCCTTTTAAAGGCGTCCAGGCCAGATGCCGTTCTCTCTGGCTCTGGGTCTGTAAGACGGCTACAAAATGAAAAAGAAAGAAGGAAAGCAGAGCAACAGCAAGTTTTGTTTTTTTTAAAGGAGTGGCTTTTAAAGGCACCTGAGCTGCACAGACAGTCAGCCAGTTCTCCAAGCATCATCAGCTTCTCGGAGTATTTGACAATACTTGTCTATGGTCAAATCTGTAGGCAGACAACTGGTAATATCTGATGGGTAATGACTGGAGTGCCCACCCTGTCATCCAGCTTCCTCTCTACATCATGTCTGTCTCCACTTCTGTTTCCTGGACAACTTTCTGCAGCTAATCCAGGCTGACTCTCATCTCACCTGCTCTCTCCGTCTCACACCGTCTTGCTGCCTCTGCAGGAAATCTTCAGCCAGGGCCACTGCCTGGGAGCAGGTCTCGGGGCAATTTCTTTGGACCCAACTCTGCAGGTTCTGCGGCAGGATGGCCAGGAACTGCTCCAGGATCAGCAGCTCCAGGATCTGCTCCTTGGTGTGCCGCTCAGGCTTCAGCCACCGATGGCAAAGGTACCACAGCTGGCTGCATACCTTGCGGGGCCCCTCTTCCTCCCAGTAGCAGAACTGCCGGAAGTTCTGCCGCTGAGTCTCCGCAGCAACAGCCTCCATTTTGGAGGGCTCCTCCCTGATTGATTCATAGCCTCCCCTGGAGTCCATGCAGCTATAGGCTTGTTCAGTTTCTCCATGGAGGCCTGGCAGGAACAGGTTCACCTGCTCTCCTCTGGGATATTCCTTTCCCTCCAAGGAAGGCAGAAAAGCCTTGGTATCGTCCCATAGGGCAGGCCCCAGCACTTGTGAATTGCCCCATCCCGATTTCAGAACAGGTGCTTCCTTGGGGAGCTCCTCTTTGCATCTCAGGAGCTCCTCAACTTTCCCTTGAAAGTTGTTTCCATCAGTTCTACGAGGCCCCTCCAGCATTCCCCCAGAGTGGGAACCTGCTGAATTCGGAACCCCCGTTTCCTTTTGTGGTGGAAAAAGATCTCGCAACGAAGACTGGAATGGAAGACCCACAGATGCTGGCACTTCTGGCTTGGTAGACATTTTTGTTCTCCTGGAGATGTATGAAAGATGCCACCCACTTCAGTTCCTCTATGGCCCCAGTTCAGGCTATTCCAGTCCAGAATCTTTCACAGTTGAGGTTTTCCCACTCAGACACTTTCTCTGCAAGTACTGACCAGGCATTCCAGCTTGCCAGCTTCCAGCTTAGCACAATGGTATCACTCCAACAGAGTGGGTCAGGATCAATTGGAGTACACTGTCAAACTTCTGGTTTCCAAATCCAGTCAAAGGGAAGGTTTGCACAAGAGTTGGTGACCATCCTGCCAATCAGAGCTTCTCCCTAAAGGGAAGGTAGACACAAACAGAAGGCATGAAAGCTCTAATGCACACAGGAGAAACCAAGTTTGACACACATCCAAAACCGGGGTAACATCTGAAGCCAGCCCACAACTACCTGGCGCCTGAGGCAGCAGGCCAATTACTGTCCCCCTTACCTGCTGATGCGCCAGCCTCTGCCACTCCCTGGACTGGAAAAGGAAGAGGGTGATGGAGTGTAAGAGGAAGGGTGGTGAGGAGAGAAGAGTGATGGGCTAGAGTGGCGCTGTTGCCCAGCTCTGCTCTGCTCTCCTGCACACTTTCTGTTCCACTCCATCTCTTCCCTTTCCAATTCAGGAAGTACAAGGAAGTACGGTGCCACCGGCACCGTGAACGGCGAGACCTTGAAGCAGCTGACAAGCCGAGCCGAGTTTTTCCATCTACTCTTTGACCGCCCTTCAAGTGAGATATGAAGGATTGTCAGCTTGCGTGGGAGGAAACTGGAGGCCAGAATGTGATACCAGATCATAAAAGGATCCATCTGAAATGTTGTAGTTCTTGAAAGACAGAACCTTCTTCAATTGTAAAAATCCCTATAGGGATTTAGCATAGCCTGCCAGTGTAAACTGCCTTGAAATAAAGTCTGAGAAGAAATCTGACGACCATGAAAGGCGGTATATAAATACCCATATTATTATTATTAAGGGGAGCAGTGGAGGCAACTGGGCAAATCTTTCACTCAACTTATAGGATTTCAAGCACCCCTCAGAAGACAGGAGAGGAACTAGGCTGTGCATTGGGGCAGATTTGTCTGAACCAGCCCATAATATTAAATGCCATTAAGAACATAAGAACAGCCTAAGAACATTGAATTGGTTGCTGGTTTCATGACAGCTGGGCTGAATGCAAGGGAAACACCTCACTTTTGGAGGAAAGAGGCCCCTGAAATGAGGAGATAACAGTCTCTATTTGGAACAATTCCTAACTGCCCCCCAAAATATCAGCATATCCTGAAAGTGTCTAACATTTCACTGTGCTGTCCAACAGCTGCTGGATCAGTGTTGCCATCTTTTCTGTCTTGCTCTTGCTCCTGTGCCTTTAGCAGCAGCAGCGTCACACAAAAATGAAGCTCCAGTGGAACAGGCCAGAGGCTCATCTTGTCCAGCTTCCTGTAGCTCACAGTGGCCCACCAAATGCCCCAGGTTGCTGACAAGACAACCTGCGTCCTGGCGCCCTCCCCTACATCTGGCATTCTGGCATAGCCCATTGCTCACCGAAGAAAGCCTCCCCTGCCAAATTTTTGCCAGGCCAAGGCAGTGCCCAGTCCTGACCACAAGATAAGCCAGTTCGCACAGGATTCTTCTTTGCAGCCAGGCAAAGAACTCTGTGAACACTCAAAGTTTGCTAACCAAGATAGGTTTTTAAAATGCCACAGTGGGAGACAGGGGCTTGTCATCAGGTCAGAAAAAAAGGAACGCCCTGATTAGACCACACAATTTATGCTTTTCCAGTCATAAGAACATAAGAACAGCCCCGCTGGATCAGGCTATAGGCCCAACTAGTCCAGCTTCTCACAGCGGCCCCACCAAATGCCCCAGGGGGCACACCTGATAACAAGAGACCTCATTCTGGTGCCCTCCCTTGCATCTGGCAAGGGACACTTGAGAACTCTGAGATTGTAAGGGCACCTTCACCCCCTTTTAGCTGTGTCCTTAGGACCTGCGGATCAGGGATAAATTCGACAGAGACATTTATTGCCACGACGGCCCTTGTTGTGCTTGGTTTTTTTTGGAATAAACATGTCATTTGTTTTATAAATCAATACACACAGGGCATGACCTCAAGGAAGTTAAGTACTTTTGAAAGTCTAAGCATGAGTTTCCCTTGTGTACAGAACTCAACAAGCCTGAAAAAGTGCCTGACTAGACAGCAACTGTTACCCTGCACATTCTTGATCTTGTCTGATCTTGGAAGCTAAGCAGGGTCAGGCCTGGTTAGTACTTGGATGGGAGACCGCCTTGGAATACCAGGTGCTGTAAGCTTATACCATAGTCTTTTGAGACTGAAGGTTGCCAACCAGTCAGGACTGTGTGACGTATCAAGTGGGTTCCAAGAAAAAGAAATCTGCAGAGAAATGATATCAAGACATCATGGGGGGAGCATCCCCAGCCCATTTCCTGCCCTTGCTGTTCTACTTCCCTGTTAAAAACTGACAGCTGCAAGTTTTTAGCTGACCTCTGAAGCTGTTGAGCATCAGTTTGCCTGCAGCAATTGGCAGGCAATGATGTCCATCCCCACATTACGCAAAGCTTCCCTTGCTGATGGCTGTACATCAGACTATGGCAATAAAGGTGCAAGCAAGGCTGGCCTGGGTTTCCCCCCAGCCACTTGGCAACCCCATTCAAAAAAGACAAAGGAGCCCTGCTTGGAAAAAAAGGTGGCAAGTTTAGCCACACTGTGTCTTGCCTGGGATCACTCCCTCTCTTAGGAACACCTCCTACCTCTGCAAGCCTACCTTTTGCAGCCATGCAAATGTGCAGCTTCCTCTCTGCCAGGGAAGGAGGGGCCAGCATCAGCTCCCCCCCACCCACACTTTTGGGCCTCTCTAGGACTTGGAAAACTGTGGCTTTAACTCTTCAGGGGTATTTCCAAGCCACACTGTGCAGCCTAAATGCAAGCCATTTGCAAAAAGTCCCTGCAAGATGTGGCCTGCTGGAGGCCTGGATGAGTCTCCCCTGCACCAACTGGGGAGTGACTGAACTGGTGCATTTGCTAAAAGAGGTAAGGCTTAAGATTAACTTGCAGGATCAGCCCCTTTGCAGCCTGGAAACCAGTCATGCTAAACCTGAATTCTACATTTCCAGCCTGATTCTGCGCAGGGAGCCCCATCTTGAGAATAGGTGAAATGACAATGTCTAAATCACAGTGGTGCTGGGAATAATAAGAATAATTCATCTGCACTCTCAGCACACATAAAATTGAGTGTCGGGAGAGTTAGAGCAGACAAGAAAATATTTCTTTACTCAGCATGTGGTTGGTCTGTGGAACTCCTTGCCACAGGATGTGGTGATGGCATCAGGCCTTTAAAGGGGATTGGACAAGTTTCTGGAGGAAAAATCCATTACGGGTTACAAGCCATGATGTGTATGTGCAACCTCCTCATTTTAGAAATGGGCTATGTCAGATGCAAGGGAGGGCACCAGGATGCAGGTCTCGTTATCTGGTGTGTTCCCTGGGGCATTTGGTGGGCCGCTGTGAGATACAGGAAGCTGGACTAGATGGGCCTATGGCCTGATCCAGTGGGGCTGTTCTTATGTACACCTAGAGTGTACAGCTGTTGGAGTATGCAAAACAGCAGTTGCAAGTAGTATCAATAGTCAGCACTCTGAGCATGTGCAGAGTTGCCAAAGTCTGGAAAAAGGGGAAATAATTTAAGCCTGGAATCTTATGCATGCTCTCCTGGATGTAAATCCCACAGAAAACAGTGATGCTTACTTCTCAGTAAATGTGGGTAGAGCTGGACTGCACAAACAATGATGGTGCAGTCATAAACATCTCTGGGCATGTGCAGAATGCCCCACCTTGAAAGAATGTGAAATCATCCATTCTGAGGATGTGCAGAGTGGCTTTCTCAACTCACAGAGAGCAGTCACCACCACCATTCCTTTGATGCATTGTAGGGATTGACAGCCCAAGCCTAGGCATGTCTACTCAGAAGTAAGTCCCATTATGGTCAATGGATCTTACTCCCAGGAAAGTGTGGATAGGATTGCAACCTGGATTCCAGTGGAGTCTCTTAGGAAAGAGGAACTGAAAGCTCTTGCATTTGTCTGTGTGTTCCTGTTTTCAAGTACAGTACAGAGTTACATTTATTTGATTAGGTCAAATTGTGGGAGGGGTCCCCATATAGATCTTTAAGAGTTAAACTGACAGAGCTTTGAGTTCTTAGCAAGGGCCAGAGGAGTAGGGGAAGAGGAGGAAGGCAAAGTCCTTCTCCCTTTCTGGGAGGTGGAAATATCTCTATAGAGAAGTGAGTTTGAAAGGGGAGGGGATTCATACTCTGCTAACCTGGTTCGCAAGCACCTTTGGCACTTAAGCTTTGGTGAAATCTCTGCGCTGTCCTATTCCAAATCCAGGCCTTGCTAGTGGTTGAGTTGGAGTGTGATCTGCTTCCTCAAGTATTGTTGCAGCTTCTCAGTACCAATGGTGGGATTTCAAATTAAATGTTTGTTTTGATGCTCTTGAGTCTTCTTTTGTGTCCCGTTCCTGCAGGAAGAAGATTCCTCTGGTGTACTGTGAAAGTCAACAGCTCTTATTCAACCACCTGTTTCTCAAAACCCTGATGATCTCTTTTTAATTGTTTCAATATTCTTTTTGAAAAAGGAAAAGAAATCCTGGTCTTCTCTAGTGTCCCCCAAGAAAAACCCTGTTTGATGTCTGTGAAGCAAAGACAACCGGCAGGCAGGCATTTCAAAATCTGAAAGTTCAGTGCTCCAAGATCCAAGATCTCCCAGGCTTGATTTTCAAGGCTGAAGAGACAAAATGGCAGCCAAACAGGTCACAGAAGCCACCTTGGATCCCAGCTTCCAGGCAGTGCATTCAGAAGTGAAAACGGAGAAGGAAGAAGGATCCTCGGTACAGGAGGGAGAACACTTTGACTGTCTCTCTCCAGAAAAAGATGAGTGGCTGCCCAGATACAGAGAGTCACACTGGCTTGAGAAGACAATGCACCCACGTTGGAGAAACCAGCTGATGTCAGATTCCAGGCTACAGAAACATAGCACAGATTTTCTGGTCTCCTTCAAAGGGCTGCCTGATTCTTGCAGTTCACCAAGAGAAGGGTTGGAGATTCAATTTCTCGGGGGCAAAGTCCTGCAGGCATGCAACAAAATGGAAACAGGGGATGTCGGAAATTGTGAGGAAGGAGGAGAAGATTGTGCTGTCAGCGTGGAGATGAGGCGTCAGTGTTTTCGGCGATTCTGCTATCAGGCCGCCGAGAGCCCCCGAAAGGCCTGCGGCTGCCTCTGGGATCTTTGCCGTGAGTGGCTGAAGCCCGAAAGGTGCACCAAAGAACAGATCTTAGAGCTGGTGGTCCTGGAGCAGTTCCTCAGCATCTTGCCTTTAGAAATGCAGAGTTGGGTGAGGGAAAATAGCCCGGAGACCTGTGTCCAAGCTGTAGCCCTGGCTGAACTTTTCCTGTCGAGACAAGAAGAGGTGAGAATGTGGATCCCAAGATCAATGAGAGGATGTTGTGGGCACGTCTGCATGGTGAACATAAACGGGTTTGAAACTAATTTAACTCTTGTGGTCCGCTCCTCTCTAGGAATTCGAAGCTGTAATGTTGTCAGAGTACTGAGTGCATTTAGGATTGCTTTCCTTTGAGAGCTGATATAAGCTGGTGGTTCCTGGTTTAAGCCTTAGCCTAGCCATGCACACAACAAGTACCCTTAGCAAGACTTTCGACCACAGTTCTCACTTCTGCGATATGGGGTTAGTTGTACAAACACTATACACAGAACCCTGGATAGTGTACAGGCTCTTGATAAGAATTCTTGTTATGCGCAAGAGAGTATTTTTGGGAAGCTTCTTTACAACTGTTTTTGGAATACTGTTGGCCACCTCCTCTCCAGAAGGATGGCAGAGTGCTGGGAGAGAGAATAGCGCAGTGAAAATGACCAGGCACCTGGAGCATCTACCTTGCAAGGAAAGGCTCACAACTTTGGGGATCTTCAGGCTCGAGATGTGGGGATGTGACGGGGGATGCCATTGTGATGGTGGGCAGAGAGAAGCTTTCCTCTCACACAACTCTAGAGTCACCCACAGAAATTGGCTGTAGATGGATTCATAGATGGTGAAAGGGAATCACGTTTATGCCCAAGGCACGTATTTAATTTCTTGCCACAAGATGTCGTGGTCCCCTTTTTGAAAAAGAATCAGGCAACTCTATTGCAGATTATCAACAGCTATTCATCATGATGGTTCAATAGACTCTTTCATGTTCAAAGGCAGTATTTCACTCGGAACTATCTCAGACAGCAGATTCTCCATTGCTCCTACATTGGGAAATGAAGAAGGGGACAGAGCAGGAGACCTGGAGAGGTGAGGAGGGAGTGGGCTGGAGAGTCTCTGATTCTTTAGCCCACTACTGTCATCCCTACTTTCTCTTCCACTCCGTCCACTTCCCAATCCAAGGAATAGGAGAAGCCAGAGCCAGCTCAGGATAGTGTTTCTCAAACTGTGGGTTGGGACCCACTAGGTGGGTCATGAGCCAATTTCAGGTGGGTTCCCATTCATTTTAATATTTTATTTTGTGGTATATTAGACTTGATGCTACCACGATATATGACTGCGTTTGGGGAAATGACAGATCTGTACTTTTAACAGGCTACTATGTATATGGTTTTAACAATGATAGTAAATGGGACTTACTCCTGGGTAAGCACAGTTTGAGAAACACTATCCTAACCCTAACCTAACCAGCTCTGATCTGGTTCTGGCTCCTCCTATTCCTTGGATTAGGAAGTGGATGGAGTGGAAGAGAATACAGGATTGCAGTCTAGGATTGTTAAAAATGTTCCTGCTTGATGATGTCACTTCCGGCCATGACAGCACTTCCGGTGTGTCCTGACAGATTCTCATTCTAAAAAGTGGGTCCTGGAGCTAAAAATGCGGGAACCACTGGGTTAGGAGGTTGTGGACTGTCTTTGACCCCTTCAACACACCAGGAACAGAAACAGAGTTTCCTGGGTGCGTGAGCATAAAGGGTGGTGTAGTGGTCTGGGAGGTGGACTTAGACCTGGAAGATCCAGGTTCGAATCCCCCCTTAGCCATGAAGCTTCGTGGGTGACCTTGGGCCAGTCACTTTCTCTCAGCCTCACCTACCTCAAAGGGTTGTTGTGAGGACAAAAGGAGGGCAGAAGCTGTGTACACCGCCATGAGCTCTTTGGAGGAAGGGCGGTATAAAAATGTGAAAAATGATAAATAAAATAAATATTACCTCATGGATGATGTACATGGATGGATGATGTTTGAAGGTTTAGAAAAGGACATGAAGTGTACAGGCTGCAAGAATGTCAATTTTGGTCCACCGTTATCTTCAAATGCATTAGCAAGGCTTCAAAAAAATTCTGTTTTGAAACCAAATTTCAAAAGCGATATTTGTAAACAATTAAAATGGAAATTTAGAGGCAGGCTGCCTCTGATTGCCAGGTGCAAGGGAGGGCGCCGGGAAGCAGGTTGTGCCTGTTGTCTTGTGTGTTCCCTGGGGCATTTGGTGGGCCACTGTGAGATACAGGAAGCTGATCCAGCAGGGCTCTTCTTATGTTCTTCTGTCAAACCTGTATTTTGAAACCATAACTGATTTTTTAATTGCTGTTTATCCTTTCAGGCACTGGGGCCACTCCAAGACACTGCAGAGAACTGTGGTGGGGTCAAGCAGGTTTTCTCAGACTGGACGAAGAAAGAGCCCCACAGAGAGGCCAAGCAGGAGACTGGAGCAGATGCAGCCATGCTGGGTAAAATAATAATAATAAAATAATAATACAGGTATTTCTATACCACCTTTCTAGGTCCTCAGATTTCTCCTCAGACTTTATTCAAGGCGGTTTACTTGGGCAGGCAATTTAAATCCCCGTAGGGATTTTTACCATTTGAAAGGTTCTATCTTTCAAGAAACCACAATAATCAGATGTTTCTTGCTCTGGTCGCACATTCTGGCCTCCACCCTCCCACGCTCAGAGCAGATGGAATAACTTGGCTCAGCTTGTCAGCTGCTTGAAGGTCGCATGGTGCCGGTGGCCTCGAACTGGCGACCTTCGGATGTTATCTTCATGCAAACGGAGGCTCAACCCTCTAGACCAGACCTCCTGCCCTCATAAAATAACTCATTGTGACGAACTTGTTGAACCCCTTGATGGTTCTGCAGCTCTGGCTCTAGTGCAGAGATGCTCCACCAGCAACACACTCCTGAGAATATTTACTCAGAACTAGGGCCAGCATATCCATGAGATAAACTCCCCAGCAGCACATTGGTAGGGGGCACATCAATCTGCTCACATCAATCTGCTCACTCGCCTACGCTTGCTCCTCTTCCTCCCACTCCCTGGCCTGGAAAAATAAGTGGGGCAGTGCAGAAGAGAAAGTATGGAGGACAGTAGAATAGTGGGCTAGAGTGTCAGAGATGCCTGACATTCTAGCCCACCAATTTCTTCTCCATATTTGCCTCCAAACAGGACAAAGACATTATAAAACAATCATTTATAAAATATTATAAAACAATTCAAGATTGTGAGGATTCTGGAAACCAAGGCCTATGAGAAATGGTCGAAAGAGATTGATCCATTTAGCCTGGAGAAGAGAAGACTAAGGGGAGATACAACAGCTGTCTTCAAGTATCTGAAGGGCTGTCACTTGGAGGGAGGGCAGGACGTCTTCTCCATGTTCCCTGAGGGCATGGCTATAACCAATGGGCAGATACTACATAGATGTAGATTTAGGCTAGACTTGAAGAAGAATTTCCTACTATAAGAGCTGGTATTGGACAGCTGTGGACCCTCCCTCAGTGGGGGTTTTCAAGCAGAAACTGGATGGCCACCTGTCAGGGATGCTGTTAGCAGAGATGTAATGCACTGTCCCAACACCCAGGTCAGGGATGTCACTTCCACATTCTCCTCAGAGGAGGGATGCTCGCTGCAGCTACTTTGCACCACCTGTCAGTGGCGTAGCTAAGGGGGAGCAGGGGGGAGCAGCAGTTGCACCGGGCATCAAGCTTTAGAGGGGCAACAAGCTGAGCTTGACACTAGTGACCAAAATTGTGAAAATTTTGGTATGCATGAATAATGCCATCATGTTATATATCATTGGAAAGGCAATTTAATGCAGAGTGCAATGAAACAAAACTGCACTGAAATATCTGTATTCTATCAAACGTTATGGCCAATTAACCAGAAAATGAAAACTCTCTTGCGAAACAAAAAGTGGATTTGCTTGACTCCAAACTGACCTATGAGACTGTTTGTTCTGAGTGCCAATGAGATGTTATTGTGATACAGCATGGGACCAATAACTTTTTATTTATTTGCTTAATTAAATCTGATGTTATCATGTGGGGAGGGGGCTACAAAATCTTCTTTGACCCTGGGTAGCAGATAGATGCCTTAGCTATGCCACTGACTGGGGTAGGCAGCAGAACAAGTGGGTGGGGAGCTGCTGGGGGGAGGAGGTGGGTTCCTCTCAATTTTCACTTTATAAAAAGCCAGGAGTGATGTCACTTCTGGTAGTGACATCACTTCCGGGGCAACATTTTGTGCTTGGCACCGGGCTACATGATCATTAGCTACGCCACTGCCACCTGTCCCTTCCCCTGTGCAGGCTCCCCTTGAAGGGAGCCATAACTAGGGCAGAGCCCATGGAGCCATCAGGCGCCCCCTCTCGGTGTGGCACCTGGAGCAGGTGCCCCTCAGGCTCTCCCCTAGTTACAACTCTGTCTGGTTTTGCGTGGTGGAGCTTTATGACCTCCAAGGTCATGAAATCCGCTCTATGATTCTGTCCACTCCAAAGGAATCCTTGCAAAGGGTGCTTGCTGGCAGAGCATGTTTGACACACTGAAAGTCTCCAGTTCAGTCCCTGCCACCTCGGGTTTAAAAAGAGGTCACTAAATTGGGAAAGAACTCTTTGGTGGAGCTTGGCCCAGTGCCAGCCGGAGCAGACCATATTCAGCCGCATGGACTGGCAGCTTCTTAGGTGTTTCTGAAGTCCCTGGCCTTCACTTAAACACTGCGCTGTAGACTGAGCACAGTCATGGGAGGACGTGTGGGTGTGTGTACACTCCCCCACCCCCAGCATGATTAGGGATAGTTTGGATGCCCTGCCCGCACTTTGACTATGCAGTGGCAGGGATGGTGTGTCAAGGAGAGAAGAGTGGTGCGCACTCGCTCCTGATCACGTGAAGAGCCAGCGTGTTGGGCACATCATCCAACCCAGTCCGTTCTTGAACAGAACAGGCAGCTGGCTGCCATTAGATCCTGCTTCAGTTTTCACTTACATCTCACATCAGTCTGATATTAACTAGTCACTGACCAGCTCCCTGTCTGTGTATCATTTTTAATATATTCCATCAAGGGGTTCAGTGAGAACTCCTCTCCAGTTCTTTAAGTGTTAACCAGCAAATCCAATGCGGCTCTCCCCACACCAATGCAGTAGCGCCAGTGTGGCGCCTGCTGAATCCCACAGGGGAGTCTTGGCATCTGGGACAAGGGAATGTTTGTTCCCTTGCCTGTGGTAAGCCTATGCCAGGCCTCTAGGACTTCTTACCAACTGTACAGCTGATGCAAGTCTACGTGGACCCGGCTGAGGGATCAAGGCTGGGAAGGGAGTTGGGAGATTGTGTTGCAGCTGCTGTCACCCCCTTCCTGGTCCGGATCTGCCCTCCTCCCTGTTCCTCTCCTCCTCTGTCCCACTCCACTCCCTCCCTGCCTCCTTCCACTTCCTGCATGAACTTACCAGCCTCGGTGGGCATCCTCTGGCCACTTGCTACTTGTTTTGGTGGTCAGGCTGCACAGACCAGCGTCTCACGTTTTCAGACAGCTGGAAAGCACCTGACATGACTGGAACGCTTGTGCAGCGATGTAAAGCTCTACCATGATCCAGCCACAAACGTACTTTGTGGAGGGGGGGCGGATGCTGGAGGGAGCCTTTGTGCACTGCAGAGTAGAAGAAGCGCAGCGTCTCTGTTCGAGGCTGGCCTCACTGCAGCCCGATTCCCCTGCACAATACTGTGGGAATGAGCACAGTGTTCACCAGAGAATCTGCACAAGTGAAAACTGGATGGTGGAAAAAGCCTTGATGTGAACTCGGGTTTTGTAAGGTATGAAAGACTCCATGTGGGGGCAGGGCTGGTGCCAGGGTCAGGGAGGCTCCTTGGGCTGGAGAGCCCAACCCAGGATGCTCTTTCTCAGGCACATTAAAGCATGGAAGGTGTTTGCTGGTGGCTTCCTATATGTCCCTGTAAATCAGGGCCGGCCCATTTATCAGGCCAACTGAAGCAGCTGCCTCAGGTAGAGGATTGGTATATCCCTGTCCACCTCCTCCTTCCATTCACTGGGTTGGAAAAGGGAGGGGGGCAGATAGGAAGTGCTGAGCAATGGCACTGGAGAGCGCAAAGAACAGAATCTGCCGCATAACCAAGTAAGAGGGGGCAGCATTTCTTTTGCTGCATCAGGCGTCAGGGAGGTCTTGGGCCAGCCCAATTGTAACCAGTGACGAAAGCTGCAACCCTACACACGCTTACCTGGGATTTTTTTAAATCTTAGCAGGTAAAGGACCACCAAGTGAATCTGAGGAAGATGAGAAGTATCAGCTGGAGAAACCTGGTCAACGGGAACTGCGTGGGTCTCCTCTGAACGCAAGAATTCAGAACGTTCCTCAGCGCCATGAGGAGAAAGGCTGCCCAGCGGAAACAGCAAAGAAGTCTCTTCCTGGGAAGGGGGAGGCTGACGACGGAGCTTGCGAAAGAACAGCACGTGACTCGAGAATCCACAAAGGCAAGAAGGAGAGGACTTGTGCCACGTGTGGGAAAAGTTTCAGTCGGAGCACGGGACTTATTGCCCACGAGAGGACCCACACGGGAGAAAAACCTTACCAATGTTCCGAGTGTGGGAAGAACTTCAGCCTGAGGTCATCACTTGTAGCTCATGAGAGAACCCACACGGGAGAGAAGCCTTATCCATGCTCCCACTGTGGGAAGAGTTTCATTGTGAGTTCCCACCTTATTAAGCATCAGAGGATCCACTCGGGAGAGAAACCGTACCAATGCCTGGAGTGTGGGAAGAGTTTCCATCAGAGCTCCCACCTGAGGAACCATGAGAGGATACATATGGGGGACAAGCCATTTCAGTGCTCAGACTGCGGGAAAGGTTTCAGCGTCAGCTCTGATCTGATTACCCACCAGAGAGCCCACACAGGGGAGAAACCATTTAAATGCTCAGACTGTGGCAAAAGCTTTGGTCGGAGCTCGCAACTTATTAGCCATCAGAGGACCCACACGGGGGAGAAACCGTACACGTGTCATGAGTGTGGGAAGAGCTTCAGCGTGAGCTCAATACTCACCAGGCATCAGAGAATCCATACAGGAGAAAAACCATACAAGTGTCTGGACTGTGGGAAAAGCTTTGGTGTGAGCTCAGACCTGATGGTGCACGAGAGAACCCACACGGGAGAGAAGCCTTATCAGTGTTCAGAGTGCGGGAAAAGCTTCATTCAGAAATCACATCTTAACACACACCAGAGAACTCACACAGGAGAAAAGCCCTATCAGTGCCCCGAATGCGGTGTAAGCTTCAGCGTGAGGTCCCTTCTTAGTAGGCACCAAAGAATCCACACCGGGGAGAAGCCGTACAAATGTCTGGCCTGTGGGAAAGGCTTCAGCGTGAGCTCGGACCTGATGGTGCATGAGAGATCCCACACGGGAGAGAAGCCGTATCAGTGTTCAGAATGTGGGAAACGGTTCAGCCAGAAGTCACACCTGAATACTCACTTGAGAACCCATGTGGAAGCAAACCTTAGTAATGCTTGGGCTGGGTCTGACTGCCGGTGATCTGAAAATGTCCCTTGCGTCAGAGGATGTGCGGTCAAGGCAGGTCTGCTGCCCTGATGCTTGCTTGTGGGCTACCAGGCTGGCTGCTTCTGGAGAGACGGCTGAGCTTTTTGGTTTCTGTCTGCCTTTTGTTTTATCCAGCGCTTATCCATTCTTCCGCTCTTAAGTCAAGACAGAAGAGCAGCTGTATCTGTTTAGGGAACAAGCTTCTATTTAAGACCAGGTGTTTGTTTTATTTTAATCTAATTTTGAAGTTCTCTGACGATAGGGATTGCAAGCCTGCACACGGTTGCTTGGGCTGAACTAGGTGACCTCCAAGACCCCTTCCAACTCTGGCATTTTGGAGTCTACCTGTCACTGTCATGCACTGAGTCAGACCCCGAGTCCTTCCAGCTCAGCATCTCTCTGGAGTTTCAGGGACGGGTCTTTCCCCAGCTCTTCTGGGAGAGGTAGAGATTAAGCCCACACCCTTCTGCATAGTCTCCACAGCCAGTTTCCATTTCAGGGCACACTGACAAAGTGCTAAAATGGTCAAGGCACACCCTCTGTTCTTTGATAATTGAAGAGGCACCCCCATTGACAGCAGGGGCTCCCATCCCCCAGTGGCCCTACTAACAAATGACCCGCCCCCAAATTCTCGCGGCACACCTGCAGACCACCTGCGGCACACCAGTGTGCCATGGCATAGTGGCTGAAAATGGCTGGTCCACTTCACTACATCTCCCTTCCAAGAATGTACAGCCCAATCCCATGCTTTCCCACCCCCGCCACTGTTCCTAGTCCAAAATGGCTACCGCTTCATCCTGTGAGGGGGGCGGTTGCAGAGGTCTCCTCCCTGACCTGGGAGGAAGCCTCCGCAGCACAGGGGGAGTCTGCTGGAACCTGTGCTGCCAAATTTCATGGCGAAGGTCCAGGTGGAGCTGCTCTCCCTCTGCCCTGTCGCTGTCCCATTCCGCTCTTCCCTGCCCTGTTGCCGCCTTGGGAAGCCACAAGGAAAGGCCGTCCCTTGTTGTGCCCTGCCTGGGTGCTTTCCAGAGTGCACCTGGCCAACCACTGCTGGAGACAGAATGCCAGGCTGGAGGGTCTTCTTATGTTCTTACGTCCCCGTCTGAGCCAGCGAGGAAATCCTGAGGCTGTTCACTGCAGTTCCGTTCACAATGTGAAGCCTTCTCCACTCTGTTGTTTTTCCTAACAATGCCACTGTGCATTCCTGCACAAAAGAAATAAATTTTACTGATCCAATAGTCAAGCTCTGGACAAAATTCCGTGTCCTCTTCTGGCACAGTCAGCTGGTCCGTTTCAGCTGCTCAAACCTGCATGGAACCATTCCTACAGGGAGGGGAGTCTCCAGGGAAGTGCTTCACAGTATAGTTTCACACCACCAGTCGTAGGTCCAAGAGCAATGAAAGGGTAGGAAGATGCTTATTAGAGTGGAAAGCCCTCATGACCTGGAGTCAGGGATAAGCAGGGAGGTGGCCAAGTCTGCGATGACACCAAACGTTGCTGGGTGGTGAGGAGCAGAAGGGATTGTGAAGAGCTGCAGAAGGACCTCTCCAAACTGGGAGAATGGGCAGCAAAATGGCAGATGTGCTTCAGAGTAAGTGTCAAGTTGTGCACATTGGGGCCAAAAATCAAAACTTCACATATAGACTAATAGGTTCTGAGGTGCTTTAGACAGAACAGGAGAGAGATCTTGAGGTGGTGGTGGACAGCTCAATGAAAGTGTTCCCAGTGTGCGGCTGCAGTGAAGGCCAATTCCATGCTTGGGATCATTAGAAAAGGTATTGAGAACAAAACGGCTAATATTATAATGCCTTTGTACAAATCGGTGGTAAGGCCACACCTGGAGTATTGCGTCCAGTTCTGGTCGCCACATCTCAAGAAGGATAGAGACAGAGGGAATGGAAGAGAGAAGGTGTCGAAGAGGGCGCCTTGCACTCCGAGTCTGTTTCCGCTGCTTTCTTCCAGCCTGCTGCCAGTCTAAGCTGCATGGATCTGCCTCCCACTCACTGGAACGGGAAGCAATTGCTCCCCAACCTGCTCTGTTCCTCGTCCACTGCTGTGAAACCGAGAAGAGCAGGAACTCTCCAAGAGAGCACATGGCACAGACAGAGTGCCCCCGTTGTTAGTGACAAGAGTTGTGGTCTCAGAGGCCACTGCGGAAGGGCCCTGAGTTTGCACGTAGAAGGTCCCAAGCTCAATCTCTGGCAGAGAATTATTTGCTGCCTCAGTCCCTGAGAGCTGCACCCAGCCAGAGCTGACAATCCTGAGTTTGAAGGCCCAACTCAGACGAAGGGAGGACTGGAACCTGATGGCCAAGAGCGAAAGAGACAGGCTTCCTTGTCTGCTCTGACCCCTCTTTCTTTTCCAATCCGGGAAAGGAGGAGGAGGCGCAGTAGAGGTAAGTGGAGAGACTGAAGCGGGCGCCCCTAACCAATCTGCTGCCTGGGGCCACAGCCTCATGGACGGGCCAGCTGTGACTGAACATGCTCATTGCTCTCCAGGAGCCACTGGATCTTGAACACCAACTGAAAAGGAAAAGAAGAGGTGAACTTTCTTGGTCTCCCCTTGCTTGATTCCACCCCAGTCCAGTTTGCTCAAGTTCAGAAGTGCTCCGTTCCGGACTCTGCACTATAATCCTCAAGCTGCCTGCAGAATCCTGGGTTGCAGGGCAGAAGAGTGAGACAGGGAAGGTCTCCCCACCGCCAGATTCAGGGACCAGCATTGCTGGGGTGATGTGCGCTTCCTGGGGTGCCGGTCGCTCCAGTACCACACAGGTCACCCACCTCTTGCATTGGGTTGTTGGGCCAAGACTCGGAAGTGGCGGAATGCAAGGGGGGAAGAGCGGCTGGCAGGGATGGAGCCTTGGCCAGATCCGTCCTCCCAGCAAGGCGGAGAACCCAGAAGCAAAGCTGGGGTGCTGCTCCCCGTGCGCTGCTGCCTTTCCCATACCTCTGGCCACTGGGGAGGGCTGGGGGTGTGCAGAGAATGGGTTTTATGAGAGCAGGACAGGTTTGCCTGTCGGCTTCACCAGAAGCCACAGATTGTCAAGGTCTCAAGGCCTTGAAGGTCATCTAGTCCAACCCCCTCCTCTGGGCAGGTTAGCACAGCCTCACTGACAGGTCTCTATGTGCAAACCTCCAGAAAGAACAAAATTTCTTTACCCAGCATGTGATTAGTCTGTGGAACTCCTTGCCACAGGACGTGGTGATGGAATCTGGTTTGGCTGCCTCTAAGAGGGGATTGGACAGATCTCTGGAGGAAAAGCCCATCACAGGCTACAAGCCATGATGGGAATGTCATGCAGCCTCCTGGTTTTGGCTGCCTCTGAATCCCAGGTGCGAGGGAGCGGCAACAGGTTGTCTTGTGTGCTCCGTGAGGCACCTGGTGGGCCTGATCTAAAGGGGCTCTTCTGATGTTCTTAGCAAGGGAGAGCCCAGAACTGCATGAGGCAGACTGTCCCGGTGCGCGACAGCCCTTGCAGGTAGGACATTCCCAGGCCTGGCCGAAGTCAGCTTCCCTGCAGTTCCCACTCCCTGGTTCCAGCCCTGCCCTTGCAGCCAGAGTGAGACGCCGCAGAACCTGGGCCAGGCTGTGGCTTGGGATGAACAGGGGAGGAAGGTGGGAGCAGGTGGGCCTCCTGGGAGGGAGAAGGTCCAGACTGCAGTCCTCTTGCCAAGACTGCAGGCCTCAGGAGTGCATTGAGGGTTAAGAGAAGTGACTCCAGATTCCCAGAGAGGCAAATGGGGAGGGGGCTCCAATGAATGAGAGAGTCACTTCCTGCTCCTCCCCCTCCCCTTTGCTCCTCCATCCACATGTGGGATCAGCAGCCCCTTCTGGGACCTGGCGGTGAGTTCAAAAGCTGCTGCTGGGAAAGGGGAGTCCTGGGCTGCAGCAGGTGGAGGAATGTGGGGTGGGAGAGGAGCCCCTGGGTGGGGAAGGAAGCCCAGGCTCACAGCCCAGCCAGAGATGGGGAGGGGGAAGAGGAGACAAAATGGGTCAGCACCCCCCACCTCCCCACCCTAAACGGTCCTGGATGGTTTCTAGTATTTTTTTAACCATTCTGTATATTTAATACTAGCTTCTGCAGCGTGGACCTGCTGCGAGCTTCCTTGTGCCTGGTGTTGGCAGAGACAGGTGAGATCTAAATGATGAGAAAGGCAGCTGGATGGAGCTGCATCCACCTTTCAGCCAGGAGCACCAGGCACTTCACTAGGGAGCTGATCCCTGTGACTAAGGACACCCAGGAGTATGAAGTGCCCCCCCCTTCCCTGCATCTCCAAATCCAGGTTTCCCCTCATCAGCACTCATGATGCCAGTTGCAGGGCATCACCCACCCAGCATCAATCACCTGGCATCACCTGCCTTGCACATGCTGAAAAACAGGAGGGTTGAACCCCGGCAGCAAGAACTATAGCAAGGCAGGCAGGTCTTTTGGTGGGCCTGGAAAGGCTTTGCAGAAGCAGGTTTTGCAAGGCGATGTCCTGGAGGAGAGGGAGGTGACTGGGCAGGCAGAGGGTGGGGGCAACAGAGCCAGAGTGGCAGAAGGAAATGGATCCAGCCTTGGCCGACTCAACCCACTCAGGCATTTCTGGATCAGAACCACAGCAATGGAGCAAACAGGGAGAGGGTTGCAAATTGCACAAGGAAGTGAAGTAACAAGAGGGCATGAAGGGTAAGTGTCTCCCACGCAGGCAGTGGAATGGCTTTGGTGCCACCTTCTAGCCCAGGGTGGGCAACCTTTCAACTTTAGAGCTCCTGCATCTTTAACAAGGGTGTAGAGGAGGGAATTTCAGCAGGCGCAGCTTCTCATCTGTGCAAAGCAAGCACATAATCTGAAGTGTGCCCGCAAACACACAGAGTCCCCTCAGGCTTTGTCAAGCCCCTCAGAGCCCCATTAGACACATGGGCTCCTGTTGAGGCAGCAACACTTTCAGAGTCTTTCAGAGAATGCTCACAGCTGACCATTGGCATCCTGCCATAGCTTGGAAAGAGGGGTCGGTAGGGACAACAACATGGACCACTCATGCTGCAGCTGCCCACTCTACAAGCTGGGATGGGGGGTTGGATCATCAGACAGCTTAGGGTGGTGCCCCAGAGGAGTGCCAGAGCTCCTCAGAGCCCAATTCTATGCATGTCTGCTAAGACGCAAGTCCCCCTATAGTCAATGGGGCTTACTTCCAGGTAAGGGTGGCTGGGATTGCAGCCTTCCATGTGCTAAGCAGTGGGTGAGAGAAGGGTGGCTGGCTTCAGCTCCCCTACTGAATTCCCAACCAGTGATTCATTCCAGGTTTCAAGAGCAGTGAGCTTGTACTCACAGAAAGCAGATCCAGAGTTTGGGGTCCACACAGGAGTTTCTGCTGCATATTCATGAGAGCTTAAAGAACTTGCCTCCGCTCCTGTTCCTCTTTGTGCCTGAGTTGGGGGCAGCCTCGGATCAGTTCTCTTTGGAAAGCCTCAGTGTTTTGCAGTGACAGGAAACTCATCTCCTTGTTTCCTTAACAGAGAAATTCCCCCAACCTGCCTTCATTTCCCAGCTGGAAGAAGGACACGGAATATTTTTCTGGGGCCTCAAAGAAGAGGAGAAATCAGGAGGCAAGGTGCCTGCATGCTGTACAGCAATAGCTTTAACACAGGAGGAGCTTCAGCCCAGAGCGTGCTGGGTAAGTGCTGGGTTACAAGTCATAGCAGGTCCCTGCAATCGCTTGGTTTTAGAGGCAGGCTGCCTCTGATTGCCAGAAGCAGGAGAGGGCACCAGGACGCAGGTTGCGCCTGTCGTCTTGTGTGTCCCTGGGGCATTTGGTGGGCCACTGTGAGATACAGGAAGCTGGACTAGATGGGCCTATGGCCTGATCCAGTGGGGCTGTTCTTATGTTCTTAACTACAATTCCCAGGAGGCCTTGCAGGTCTCTTGTTATCTGGTGTGCTCCCTGGGGCATTTGGTGGGCCACTGTGAGATACAGGAAGCTGGACTAGGTGGGCCTTTGGCCTGATCCAGCAGGGATCCTCTTCTTATGTTCTTACTCTGCATACTTCTCTCCAGTGGGATTTTATAGGTTAAAAGGCCCAGCTCAAATCTGCAAAAGGGAGGCATTCCCCCCCCCTTCCCCTGGGGAAGTATTGCGGAAATTAACCCATGTTTTGCCCGGCCCACAGGTGTACACATTTGGTCCCTGTTGCATATATGCAACGTTGGGCAGAAATGGCTTGAAGTTATCAGCAATTCATGCTTTTTAGCATCTGCAAGCATAAGAAAGAGACAAAGGGAACCGCACTTATCCAGCAAGCCCACATTCTTCTGATTCTCCAGCAGAACCTCTGTATTTGGTGCCTTTTGGCCTTGATCCAGCCAAGCCCCTTCCACAGCCATGTCCTCAAAGGACACCAGACCCTGAACAAAGAAAGAAAATCATCCCCACCCAGCAAATGCAAATGCAGGAGACACATTTCTGGAAGAAAATCCCCACTCACCACAGCAAAAAGCTGGAGCCCACACTGGGGTGAGGGGAAGAGAACAGTGGGGATCTGCTGTCCTTTGATGGAAGATGAAATGTGGTGGAACTCCACCAAGTGCTTTTTGTCAGTGCCACCTCTGAAGCCAGTGCAGCTGATTTGCAGCTCTGGACTAACTTCATGGGTTTCGACACACAGTCACAGAATCACTGCCTGGTCAGAATGGAGGTTTGGCTGAGCAGGTCCTGAGGCCAGCAGAGTGCCATCCAGACAAGGTTTCCTCAGATGTGCCCTGAGGGATCTCCAGCCTGCAACTGTCCCTCTGGGCTTCTTTCTCCTTAGTGCTGATGCATCCCACTCATTTGTCTCTCAGCCACTTTCTCAGCCCTTTCTCAGCGAGCCATTTAGGGCTGGTCTCCCCACCCAGCTGGGGTTCTCAGATCAAAGCAGGGAAGTGAGGATTCCCTTGAAGAGAGTCAGTTGCACCGCTCGGTTTCTGATGTCACTAGTGACGCTGTGGGTTCTGATTGGCCTGTTGCCTCCTGGGCTTGGACTTTGGCTGGCAAGTGGGAGGAAGTATGTTCAGAAAGTGGCAGGGCCAGCGTTGGAGGAACTGGTTGGCTTGACCAGCCCAACAGCCACTTGGAAGTGTTGGAGCTGCCCCAGGACATGTTACAAACAGCACCTCACACTTGCTGTAACAGGTTGGAGGCTGGAGGTCTGCTTCACAGTGAAGTCAAATAGAGAAAAGGCCAGCCTGAGATTCCTCACTTCATTTTCTTTTACTGAGTGGGTCTTAATGCTTTGTGCTTCTTGAGTGGGCCGGGGAAGGTCCCTCCAGTCAGCCAGAACACCCTGCAGGTGTCAAGTGTGGAGAAACAGGCCCAGCTCTCAGGTCCAGCTCTGGATCAATTTGGAGAGTTTGCTGATCGGAGAGACACCTCCAAGTGGATCAAAAGGTTGTAACCCTCCTCTGTTCACACAGGCAGTTTCCCAGATCTTCTGACTGGGGAGGGGATTGTTCTGGGGGAGAGGAGGAACACCTGGCTGACACTCCCCTCCACCCTTCGGAGCCCTCCAATGGCATTTCAGTCTAAATTCTGGGCACAGTTTGCTTATAACCAGAAGTGCCAGGTGAATGTTTTTGAAGCCATGCAGGAGCTTCTCTAAATGCTCATGTGCTTTGTTGGTTTTGATGTGGGAATGTGTGATCTGCCAACGCGTGTTGTAGTCCGAAATAACCTTTATCTTTGTTTCTTAAGAACATAAGAGCATAAGAACAGCCCCACTGGATCAGGCCAAAGGCCCATCTAGTCCAACTTCCTGTATCTCACAGCGGCCCACCAAATGCCCCAGGAAGCACACCAGATAACAGGAGACCTCATCCTGGTGCCCTTCCTTTCATGTGGCATTCTGATATGGCCCATTTCTAAAATCAGGAGGTTGGACATACACATTGAGAGCGTATGACCATATAAGGAATTTTCAATTGTTTAAACATGCCTATGTAACCTTTCACCCCCAAGTAACCATGTAACCCTCTTAGAATTTGTCTACGTGGCACTGCTTATGCGCACGCGCGCTGCTCTCGCTTTTGTACAAGTGCCACGTTGGCATACCTATTGCGCATGCTCTATCGCAGACATTTTGTATAAATACTTGTTACAAAGTGTGCTCGGGGCCATTTTGTCTCATTCAGACGGATGGTCCTCAAGCTTGAGTAAAATCGCTCTACAACTCACTCCACGGCTGGGCGTAGTCCTTGAGTCATTAATGATCATTTGGTAACATTTCTTGGTGCCGTGACTCGGATGCGCAAGCAGCCGTTGCTGGCGGTTTGCCTGTCCCGCGGACGGTCGGTCAGAGGGGACGGGGGACGGCGGTGTTGACTCCCTAGCGGCCGCACCTTCCTCTTGTGAGGGTAGGGTTCTCGTCGCCGCCGCCCGCCGCGGTACGCTGACAGACCGCCCCATCTGGACGCTGGACTGAGGCGACGACAAAGGGAAAGACCGGTACCGGCAGGAAGAAGGTAAGACCCCGGGGCCGGGTGAGCAGGAGCAGCCCTAGCCAGGCTCTCTGTGCTGCGGCAAGGCGACTACGGCGAAGTCAGAGGCCGGCCGTGAGCAGAAAGGGTGGAAGGAAGTCCACCCCAAAGGGAAATATTCTTTGTGTTGGGTCATTGTGTTGTGTTCAGTTGTGTATTGATACTGTTTGGGATGGGGGGAGGAGGTTCCAAGACACAAACTCCACTCGATTGTATGCTGGCCAATTTTGATGTATCCTATGCAAGGGAAGATTATGGGGAGGAAATGAATCCTGCGTTCCTGAGGTACTTGTGTGAAGTGGAATGGCCGAAGCTGTCCCCTTCTTGGGACAGCACAGGAACGTGGGACCTCCTGGAGATAAGTAAGGTATATCAGGTGGTTACCACTGTGCCCCACCCGGACCAGTTTCCATACATATCCACCTGGCTGGATTATGCGCAGAAGCCCCCAGCCTGGGCGAGGAGATGTATCCAGAAATGGCGCAGCGGCCAGAGAGCGGTGCGGCAGATGGTGGCCTCGGCCATGGCGGACCCCAAGCGAGGCTCAGAGGGAAAGAAACAAAGGATGGAAAGATTAAGGGAGAAGTATAGAAAGACACAGGAAAACAAGGATAGCCATCCACAGGGAAAAATAGAGAGAAGCAAGGTTCAGCAAATTATAGAGGAAGATGAACTCCCTTTGCCGCCACCCTATAATCCTATCTATCCGAACCCAGATGAACTGCCCGTAAGTGACACAAGGCTTGAATCAGAGGAAAAAGATTCGCCCCCAGCCCTAAACACTAGAGCTCAGGCAAAGTCGAGG
Organism: Tiliqua scincoides; assembly: GCF_035046505.1. NCBI lineage: Eukaryota > Metazoa > Chordata > Lepidosauria > Squamata > Scincidae > Tiliqua > Tiliqua scincoides. The sequence goes on from NC_089822.1 coordinate 266,381,218, forward strand.
CAAGCGGCGGCAAGTTCCGCACCGTCTGCCCTAGATGAACCGGAAGCTAAAGTCCTGGCCCCAACTAGCCAAGGGTCACATCTAATGCCCTTGCGCACGGTGACCGAAACCATAGATGGGTCAGACGGCCAGCCCCAGACCAGGACCACCATTCAATACGTGCCCTTTTCAACCGTGGACCTCCACAACTGGAAAGTCCAATGTTCTCCCTTTGGGGAAAACCCGGCCCCATTGACTAGTTTACTGCAATCTATTTTAGTCACCCACCGACCCACTTGGGCAGACATACAGACCCTGCTCGGTTCCCTCTTCACGGGAGAGGAAAGGCAGCGCATCCTGCAAGCAATGGATGCGGGAAGAGACAAAAGACTTTTAGAAAACCCCGGGGACCCCACGGTGGCACTGAACTGGACAACCCCTAGGGAGGACCCCAGTTGGCAACCCGCCGCTCCACAGTTAGCGAACTACCGTACTCTGTTCATAGAAGGGGTCCGAGCAGCCGGAAGGAAGGTAGTGAACTACGCCAAAGTAGGGAGCGTCATCCAAGGGCCCAAGGAACCACCAGGGGAGTACCTGGAGCGGTTGAAAGCAGCCTATTCAATGTACACGGAGGCAGATCCAGATGCCCCCCAGAATCAGAGACTCTTAAACCAACAATATGTGCAGGGAGCCTGTAAAGACATTAAACGAAAGCTCCAAAAGCTCCCCGGGTATTTAGAAATGCCAACTGCAGTGATCATAGAAGTAGCGCAGAAGGTGTATGCAAATCGGGATACGGAGGAAGAAAGACAGCAGAAGCAAGTAGTACAGATGGCCGCCCTCATAAGGGGAGAAGACCCTAGTCCTAGAGGGAGAGGGCGGGGACGCGGAGGATTCCGAGGAAGGGTGAGAGGAAGGGGAAGAGTAAGTCAAGGAGAAGGACGCGGATGTTTCCATTGTGGGAGGCTCGGCCATTTTAAAAGAGATTGTCCGGACCTGGGAGGGCAGCAAACAGCCGTGATGTACCAAACGGAAGAAGATTGATGGGGCCCCGGCTCCGTTGGAAGGCCCCACCAGACCCCGGAGCCAATGGTGGAGATTAAAGTGGGACACCGAACCTTGCCTTTTTTAATTGATAGTGGGGCCACAGTCTCAGCAATTAATACCAAACTGGGGAGACCAACAGGGAAAACTCTCACAGTAATTGGAGCTACGGGGAAAGTACAAAAGCAACCGCTCCTGGATTTGGATAAATGTGAAATTGCGGGCAAAAAGTTTAAACATACCTTCGTGTGGATGGAAGACTGCCCACTAAACTTGATGGGAAGGGACCTGCTTTGTAAGATGCAGGCAAGACTCACGTTTGGGAAACAAGGGCAGTTCAAACTAGAAGTGCCAACTCAAGGAGAAGGGCAGGCTTGTGAGCTTGAACTTCCTCTGGCTCACGCGTGGGAATACAAAACGATCTGGGAACAGGGACCACCAATGATGGGACAATTTGCACTAACCACCGCAAATTTAGAGCACCTGGTCCCGAAAGGGGTATGGGCAGAAGAAGGGGGAGTAGGCAGAGCGAAAAACTGTCCACCGGTTCTCATTGCCCTAAAGGGGGGGGCCACGCCCATCAGTCAAAAACAATATCCTATCCCTGAGGAAAAGAAAAAGGGGCTGTGGCCTACCCTAAAGAAGTTCCTTGAAGAAGGGATACTGCGAGAGTGCAGATCACCCTGGAACACGCCACTCTACCCGGTAGAGAAACGGCAGCCCGGTCAATATAGGGCAGTCCAAGATCTGCGAGAAGTGAATTCTCGAGTAGAACCCATGACCCCCCTAGTAGAAGACCCATACACCCTTCTCAGCAGACTGAGGCCTAATCAGGAATGGTACACTGTTTTGGATTTGAAAGACGCATTTTTCACGATTCCACTCCATAAAGACTCTCAATTGTTGTTTGCATTCACATGGGAGTGGGAGGGCAGAAAGACTCAACTCACGTGGGGGCGTTTGCCCCAAGGGTTCATTCACTCACCCACAATTTTTGCTGAAGCCCTTGCTCAAGATCTCCGCAGGTGGGAAAAGCCCAAAGACGTCACCCTCCTCCAATATGTGGACGACTTGCTCCTGAGCGCGCCAACATTCGAACAATGTAAGACGGCAACGGTAAGACTATTAAATTTTCTGTTTGAAGCAGGCTACAAAGTCTCTAAAGAAAAGGCACAGATGATGCAACAACAAGTCACATATCTGGGGTTCACGTTAAAAAGTGGGGCCCGAGCACTAACACCAGACAGAGTGCAAGCCATATGCTCCACCCCTTCACCTCAGTCCAGGAGGGCCCTGCGTGCTTTCTTAGGAATGTGCACTTATTGCAGGCTGTGGATTCCAGATTTTGCCACCCATGCACAACCCCTCTACGAAGTGACAAAGGGGGGAGATAATGAGCCATTCCTATGGAGGGAAGCCCAAGAAAAAGGATACAAAGCACTAAAGGAGTCCCTCACGCATGGGAGCGCCCTAGGACTCCCTGATGTGACACAACCCTTCACACTGTATGTCCACGAAAAGGAGGGCTTTGCGAAAGGAGTGCTTACCCAGACTCTGGGCGGGAAACACCGACCCTGTGCTTACCTTTCTAAGCGGCTAGATGCCGTAGCAAGAGGATGGCCACCATGTCTAAGGGCGGCCGCAGGGAGTGTTTTATTGTTGCAGGACGCCAAAAAGCTGACATTTGCGGGACACATTGTCTTGAAGACGCCTCACACTCTGCGACCGCTGCTGGCCGAGGGAGGACTCGGGTGGATGACCAACAGCAGAATCCTGAAATACCAGATGGCACTTCTCGAAGATCCGTCCGTAGAACTGCAAGTATGTGCAACCATAAACCCAGCAACATTCCTACCGGATGAAACAGGTGAGCCTTGGCATGATTGCCATACCACCGTAGCACAGACCTGGAAGCCTAGGCCAGACCTGCGAGACGTACCCCTCAAGAACCCAGACGAAGAATGGTTTACGGATGGCACGTCACAGGTGGTTGCAGGTAACCGGCGGGCGGGTTATGCAATAGTCAGCGAGCATGCCACAATAGAAGCAAGAGCACTGCCGGTGGGGACGTCAGCTCAGCTGGCAGAGCTGAAGGCAGTCATAAGGGCCTGCCAGCTAGCAGAAGGGAAGAGGCTGAACCTATGGACTGACTCGAGGTATGTACATAGTACGGTGCACGCTAACGCACAGTTATACAAGGAGAAAGGGATGCGTGACGCTAAAGGAAGGCCCATTAAATATAAAGCCGAGATAGAACAACTGCTTGCTAACATATTATTGCCCAAACAGATCGCCTTCATGCATTGCAGAGGACATCAGAAAGGAGAAGGCAAAGTGCAGAAAGGAAATTGGAGGGCCGACGCGGCAGCCAAGCAAGTAGCCCAGGAAGAGCCACCCGCCCCAATTGTTCAGATGACGATGATTCCTGAATTAGAGCCTATCCTAGAGGAATGGGAATATGAAGACAAAGATCATGCCCTGGCCAAACAACTGCAGGCAGAGTTAAAAAATGGAAAATATCTGCTGCCAGATCACAGACTGTTATTACCACACCGGAGCGTCCGAGCCTTAGTTGAACAGTACCATGAGTCTACCCATGCGGGGGGAGAAGCCATGTACGAGGCCATCAGACGCGTTTGTTATGCACCAAACCTGTCCACTCACTCAAGGGCCGCTGTCAGCCGGTGTATGGCCTGTGAGTTAGTGAACACGAGCCGAAATATGCCGGCCCGGATGGGTACAGTGGAAGTAGGAGTAGAACCACTTGAATGTTTGCAGATTGATTTTACAGAAATGAAGAGGGAAGGTCGGTACAAGTATTTGTTGGTAAGCATATGTACTCTCACAGGGTGGGTCCAGGCCAAACCCACAACCACAGAAAAGGCCAGAGAAGTAGTTAAATGGTTACTGCAAGACCATATCCCCACCTATGGATTGCCCAGGTCTCTCAATTCCGATCGGGGAACTCACTTTGTGGCTAAAGTAGTACAAGACGTGTGTAAAGCCCTAGGAGTTCACTGGAAACTGCACACCCCTTTGAGACCTACCAGTTCTGGGAAGGTGGAACGGGTTAACAGGACTTTAAAGGAATTCCTGACCAAAGTAATGTATGAGACTCAGTTAGGTTGGGTAGCCCTTCTTCCCCAGGCACTATTTAAGTTAAGAAACACACCCTACGGGGAACATCATCTGACTCCATATGAAGCTGTATATGGTAGGCCATCTCCAATATGGAGAACCTTCAAGAGTTCCCAAGGGCAACCCAGGGATCTTGTCCAATGGGGAAAAACTATCTACAGTCTACGGAAGCATTTAGTACAGCAACTCAAGCTTCCACTAGTAGATCCAGTACACCATTTAGAACCAGGTGATTGGGTCCTGATCAAGAAATTTAAGGAACAACCGCTAACACCAAAATGGAAGGGCCCTTATCAAGTTATGTTAATCACTCCTACTGCAGTAAAATGTTTTCAAGTTAACAGGTGGATCCACTGGAGTCAAGTAAAGAAAGTCCAGCCACCAACCAGCGATCAGTGGATTGCAGAGCCCACCGGAGATCTTCGAGTCAAGTTGACCAGGAGTGGTAAGCAACCGCCCCACCGGAACGGGCGGGCCACGCTCCCACTTGAAGACCAACAGTGAGTAGCCCACTTGCGTTCCAGGAGATCGACTGTAAGTGGTCCCTCACCAACTAGGTGCAAAAACAAGTTGCAAGTAGTCATAATAAGTCAAAATGAGAATAATTCCTGTTTTTATCATAATAACAATGGCTGGGGCTATAAAAGAGAAGTCACCTAGGATGGAGATAGCAAATATATATAATTATTGGGTCGAGTTAGCAGAGGGTTACGCGCACGCAACATACGCAAACAAAACTTGTTGGGTATGTGCAGTGGGACCAGTAGGAACAGAAGACCCATTGCGGTTATGGCCTATCCCATTAAACCACACTGGCCTTGGAACCGACGTACAAGGGATCCATAATCCAGCCATAAACTTCACTTTTCCCACAAAGGCGATAGCAGTGTACCCAAGTCCAGGTGATGTGTGCATAAAACGAAAAGGCTCACGACCAGTTGGGACCTCCACTTGTAACATTACCCTCACCTTAAATAGCACCCATAGCTCTTGGGACAACGAGACAGCCGACATTAACAATGTCGCATGTCACAGATTTATGAAAACCATTTGGGAAAAAGAATGGAATAGGACCACAAATAACACCATAACCAATTGCGGAAGAGGTTCCATAGCATTCACCCTAGTGCGTGACCCCACTTTAAAGCAAAATATATTCTGGTGGGTCTGTGGGAGAACGGCTTATCGCAGCCTGCCCTACGATTGGGCAGGTTGCTGCTATCTGAGCCTCCTACTCCCTCCCATTTTCATAGTCCCACGGAAAAATAGCACGCAACGAGTCAGACGAGGCATAGAACTAACCAAAGGGCTTGCCATAGGAGGGAATCAAAGATGGGGAGGAGACACATGGACCCCAGAACGTATTCTCAACCATTACGGACCAGCAACATGGAATCCACACGAATTAGTTGCCAGAGCTAGGGAGCCAATCTATCAACTCAATAGAATAATACGTTTACAGGCCCTGGTTTCAATATTAACAAACAGGACTGCCGACGCCCTTGACCTTGTTGCTGATTCCCTCACAGAACAACGAAAAGCCATATTGTTGTTAAAAATAGGGCTTGACTACGTCTTAGCCCGCTCAAGAGGCCTGTGCCAAACACTCAATTTAACCGGATAGGCCTGTTGCTTTAACATATCAGATCATGGAAAAGTCATAAAAGACATAGCCCAAAACATGCGGAAACTAGCCCACGTCCCAGATCAAGAATGGAAAGGATGGGACATGTCTTGGCTAACTTCGTGGTGGCCACAACTAGGCTGGTTCAAAGGGGTCATAATCATGTGTATCATAGCTCTTGGCGGGTGCCTGTTGTTACCCTGCTTAATCCCACTTATAGTCGCTAGTTTCCGAAACATGATATTCCGCCTGGTCGACCAACAGACCACGACCAAGTTAATGTCTCTTTACCTCCCTTTAGGCCAAGAAGATAAATAGCAAAATGTATCAATTGAAAATTAAGGGGGGAATGAGAGCGCATGACCATATAAGGAATTTTCAATTGTTTAAACATGCCTATGTAACCTTTCACCCCCAAGTAACCATGTAACCCTCTTAGAATGTGTCTACGTGGCACTGCTTATGCGCACGCGCGCTGCTCTCGCTTTTGTACAAGTGCCACGTTGGCATACCTATTGCGCATGCTCTATCGCAGACATTTTGTATAAATACTTGTTACAAAGTGTGCTCGGGGCCATTTTGTCTCATTCAGACGGATGGTCCTCAAGCTTGAGTAAAATCGCTCTACAACTCACTCCACGGCTGGGCGTAGTCCTTGAGTCATTAATGATCATTTGGTAACATAACTATTGTGGTTGCACACACTTAAACTAAATAGGGAATTCTTTGAAAAGTATTTCTTAAGAGCTTTTAAGAGGAGACATTTTAACCATAGTGTAGTGTTTTCTTGGAGTTTAGCACCTCCTTCAGCTGGGTGCTTTTTGCAATAAGTTATTATACTTCATACCCATTTCTATATACATTAGCTTATTTCTCTCCTCATTGATATGAGGACTGATATGAAACAACACAAAACAACAAACAGTTCTTTTACACTTCAGACACCCCATACAACTTAACTCTTTGCACATTTTGCACACACAATAATAAAACAACAACATCACAAAACATAATACAAATTAAACATAATAAGACACATCATAATGTTGCAAGCTAGTGAGCGAAGTTCAAAAGCAAGCTCAGTAGGCAAGAGTGGTGATCTTCTACAAGCTTTATTTCGTTGCCAGCAACAGGCTGCTCAGGGACTCCTGTCCAAAATGAAGAGAGCAATGAGAGCCATGTGGGAACCCTCAGAGCTCTCAGAGAAAAGCAATTTCCCAGTGTGTGTCTCTCCCTTATATTCAATTCTGGCTCCTTTGTTTGAGGAGTCTTACATTTCATTGGCTGATGTGTGACATCAGAAATGGGGGCTTTCTCAGGATTGGTCACAGATAAATTTACAAACATTTGATTGGTCAGTTTCAAGTTACAGACTCCAAATATAGTCAAAATTTACATTGAGACATTGTTTCCAATAACCACTAGATGGCACTGTTTACTCATTCATTACAGAACTGGTGTGCTTCCAGATTCCTTTCTGTCTGGTTTCATCAATCACTGGTTAAACTAAGCCAGGGGTGCCCAAACCCCGGCCCGGGGGCCACTTGCGGCCCTTGAGGCCTCTCAATGCGGCCCTCGGGGAGCCCCCAGTCTCCAATGAGCCTCTGGCCCTCTGGAGATTTGTTGAAGTCCGCACTGGCCCAACGCAACTTCTCTCAGCGTGAGGGCAACTGTTTGACCTCTCCCATGAGCTGTGGGATGAGAGCTCCCTCCACTGCTTGCTCTTTCACATCTGTGATGCAGCAGAGGCAGCAAAGGAAAGGCCAGCCTTGATTTGTGCAAGGCCTTTTATAGGCCTTGAGCTATTGCAAGACCTTCATTCATTCATATAAGTTCATCTTTAATATATTCATTTATGTAAACTCATGTAAATTTATTCAAATTATAAATGTAAATTAATTCTCCCCCCCGGCCCCCGACACAGTGTCAGAGAGCTGATGTGGCCCTCCTGCCAAAAACTTTGGACACCCCTGAACTAAGCCCTTTGTTTTCCCTTTATTAATCTGTTATTGTGATGCATAGTGGTATAAACTTATATTTAATACAAAACAAACTAACTTCTTATTGTAAATAAGGATTTAAAAAACCTTTCTTATTCATTTTAACTAAATCTAGCCTCTCCTGCCAGCGTTTACCTCTGACAGAGGTTTTCAGGAATGTTTTGCTAATTAGGGGCTTTCTCATATTATCTTGTTCCTGTCCAGCTGGTGACTCTATCTCTGTCTGTCAAACAAGATAAACTGTCTTCTCATTAAAACTGCTTCTAACCTGTGTATAACCCTTAGTTATCTGCTTCTTGGTGCCAAGAGATCCTCATTAATTGGTGCAGGCGCATCCTGCCTAATTCTCTGTATGTTGTAAATCTGTCTCTGAGTTGTAACTCTGTATTCCAATTAAAAGTATCTAAATCTGTCACTTTGAGTCTACAGAGTTGGAATGTTTTTGCTTGAGATAAGAGTCCTCCTCGTTAATTAACTTCTGCCAGACATTTGCTTTTTCAAGGTTGCACTGGAATTACACTTTCAACCTTGTGGCTTTAAGTAAAACTTAATAATTTTTCCTAATTTAATGGTTTCCACTTATTCTGTGTATTTATGCTTTAATCAAACTATTCTATCAGCTAAAATTCACTACTATGCCTTTATATATTGATTACATTTTAAAAAACAATCTCTACAATTATTGAGGCATTAAAGTACTGTTAACATGCAGACACGTTAACTTAGCAATTTATCTGGCACTTCTGTGATATGTTGCTTTGGTGTAATGCTCTCTCAGTATTCACAACACTGTCCTTCTGAAATCTAAATGTCCAAAAAACCTTTTCTCTCTGGTTTAAGGAAGCCTGAATGCAAAAATGCCTTTTCCCTTTTAATTCTCTGCTTAAAAGCAAACTTGGAGGTGTAATTTGCCTCTCTACTCAGAGACAGTAAAATGAATATACAAGCTGTAAATTTGATTCCAAGAGAAGCTTAAATCATTTGTCATGCTAGCAATTAGCCTGAGATGGTAACTTCAGCTTCCTATACTCCCTTTTCCATAAAGTTCACTGACGTTTTGACAGGTACCTAGAAAACATTCCTTGATTTATTGCCTGCCTGCTGTTTCAGTTTCAGAGTGAGACCAGGAAAAATGCTTTCTTTGTTCTGAACATGTAAGTTCCCTATTTCTTAAACACAGAAAGTAATAACTAATTTTGCTATAAACACTCATAACATAGCATTAACATTTTGTTCATTAACATAAATAACATGATTAGTTTTAGCATAAATGGCTATAAACCTCTGAGTGGCTATAAATGCCTTCTGAGTGCATGGCCTTTTTAAACATCTTTTCTGTATCTTTTGTAGTATTTTTATAGGCCTGATTCCTCTGATTTGCTACGTTTTGCTCTTTTTATCTGACCATGGTTTTTATGGGTATATGTTAATGTGTTTTTAATATGTTTTTATTTGTGGTGAAATTATGTTTTTAATCTGTTTTTAATATGTTGTGAGCCGCCCTGGGTCCCTTTGGGGAGAAGGACAGCATATAAATAAAGTTTAATAATTAATAATAAAAAATAAACACTCATAGCATGGCATAACATTTGCTTCATTAAACATTTGGTCTGTTAGCATAAGTGGCTTTCATGGCCTTGCCTCAATAAGACATCACATCATTACAGAGACTACAAATACTTCTACAGTTTGCAATCATTAAGAAAAGGGTCCATCCAAATAATCATAATTAAAGGTTCTTTTATTTAATCCAGTCAACTCCTTGACTATGTCTACAGTTGGTAGTTTATACACAATCCCATCAGTTCTGTTTTGGTTTTTCCAAGTGGAAAGCTCTGAGTGGAAATCAGCTTTTGTGATTATTCTCCACAAACACAAACACTTGCAGACACTGTTGTTTCACAGTTTAAAACTTTTTTTCCTACTGTATTCTTGTTAGAACCTGTAAAATAGTAAGCTCTAAAGCAATACATATTATTGAACTTATAGCAGGTTATTTTTGAAAATAGTATAATGGTCAGAAGACAGAAAGCTTCATTTTTCATTCATTCAGAACTTTGTATCTGTTTCTAATTTAGACTCACATACAGAGAAAACACATTTCTCTTAGCAATATCTTGGCTAATTCCCCAGAATTGGCTAACTTCCCAGAAACTTTTGGCAACACTTAGTTCTGTTATTTTATGCTGGCTGTAACAGCATACGTTCACACACACATTTATGATTTTTTCAAGTTACAAATCTTTAAGACAAATAAAGAACATACATTACAATAAGACAGGTTAAGACAGGTACCTATCTAACTGGTCCTCCTTGCAGTTTTCTTCCAAATCTTCAGGTAATTTCACCTATCTAGGTGCTCATTTTCTATCTACACCTGTCCTACCTAAAGTCTATAGCTACAAGGTACTAGCAATTAAGTTTTACTTCAATCAGTTCAAGAGAAAAGTTGAAAACTGGGTCTTGCATTAAAACTTCTTCAGTATTGCAAGCATACAAATATCAGAACTTATCAGAGATAGAAATACAGGAATACAGTAACTTTAAAACAAACTCACCTAAATTTGTTCTTTTTGTAGTTTTGTTTGTAATAATTATCATTTACTGGAACTTACTGACTTTCTTCTTTTGTTCCAATATTTTAAGAAAGTTGTACTCAAATTTCTTTGTTCTTGCATTGGCAAATCACCTTCTTGATTAAACATATAATAAAGTGGTGCAGCCTGCTATCTGCGCCAACTATCCGATTTAATAATTGTAAGAAAATTAAAACGTTATTTAGTTGTAAATAAAAATCTTTTTAAACTCTTGGTTTAGCTTAGCACTCAAGCTAAAATCAAATACTTCTTAACTCTCACTCTCTCTCAGCACTCAGGCAACGGCTGGACAATAACTTGTAACCGCATTTCTGGGACTGCAGCCTACTAGCTGGCAAAATGCCTAGAAATTGCAACCACACCCTGCTTGGAATGATACATTACAATTTTAGAAAGCAAATACTAACACAATAGAAAATAACAATAGCTAAAGATCTGTTTATACTTTCAAACATATTTATGGATTTTAATACAGCTTTTTAATACTAATACTTAGCTTACTAATATAACAGATTAACATAAGACAGAAACATGATGAGCTTATCACCTCCTTCCAAAGGTGGATCTTGCTACAATCAGTGAATTCCCAGTCACTTTGGAAGTGCTATTTCCTAAAATATTAATGAAAGTTGATTCAGAACAGTTCTGCCATCAGCTCTAACAACTGCAGCCAAAAATGGGCTTCCCCTCCTTTGAAGGGTGCGCGTTGAAACCCAAGTGGCAACAGCCATATTTTCTTTATCCAGAAGTGTTAATTTGTAAAAATAATTACTGTGAGGGAAGAAATTTTGATGAAGAATACCTCATGTTATTATTTCAGCTGCTTCTAATCTGCCTAGGGTTACTCCCCAAATTTCTTTTATTCAAAATCAAGCCATTTGATTTCTGGCCCAATCTGAACAAAGAGGAAATACTGCCTCTTTATAAAATACAGCATTTTATCATATTCACACTTCACACACTTGTCCATGGACACACTTCAAACACCCCACAGTGCAATTAACAGCATTTACTCATACACTTATACACAGATAATATATTTTACATTAAGCATGCTTTAATTTTACAGCTTAAGTAATTCATTTTAAACTGATTATTACTTACTTCAAATTTCTTTTATTATGAAGTTTCCAACAACTGAAAGCACATTTACATTACGAAATCTTACCTTTCCTCTCTTCAGATGCCAAGGTAACATTATCACTCTTCAGGTACTAACTTTTATTAGATCTCATCAACAATGGGCACAACTTTTTCTCTACATCCGCTTGACTCATGCAAGCACATCTCTCACTTCTTTCTCAAGGAAACCTGGTTTGCTCATTCTTACCTTTTTCCATGTTGCAACTAACTGATTCACTATGATTTTTTTTTTTTTAAAACAGCACAATTTCACATTAAGCAGACAGTTCTGGGACAACTGCCAGACTGCCATTCCAACTCCCAGAAACGTTTAGCATTTAACAATGTACGGAGTAACACACTTACTTTCTCTGACTTTCTAAAAGACAGGGAGCAGCAATAAATCCTGAAGGATACTATTGCAGAATTTCTCTTTCTAACACTCCCTACAGGTTATTCTTGTCTGCTGAGAAACAAAGGGTTTAATTGTCCAGGCAATAGAATATTCCACCTGCAAACAACTCAGAAACTGGGACACCACCCAGAACTGGTGTGAACCGTTTCTCAGAAGCTCACAACCGACCTGGCACTAAGTAACCCTGAGGACTGCCCTGCCAAAGACAGTCAAAACCAGGGATAATACACCATTACCCCAACGGCCCTTATTTTCCAAACAAGGTTTAACCTAAGATACAAGACTAGGAAACCCCTTACCTACTTGTTCTTACCTTTTTTTATGAGGTTGTTCAACCCCTGCAGCCACTGCAACAACCTCTTTGGTTGACCATTAGACAAACACAAAGACACTAGACAAACACTTAAGACAAACACTTACCTGCTTGCACCCCCACCTACAACTGAGTAGAACCTGCAACCAGGGGAGAAACAAAACAAAGAGGAAAACTGTATCCAAACTCCTTTCTATTTTTCCTAAGTTGTTTTACAACTGTTTAGCAGAGAACAATCAGTGCTCCTGCTGCGGTCGCCACTCATCAGGGTGGGATGGTCTGAACTCCCAGACTAAGCTGCTGTCCCATTAGAAATTAAGCCTAGAAATTAAGGGTGCCGAGAAGGGGGACAGGATCCGTTACGCAGCTTCTGTGACGCAGCCTCCCTGCCCCCCTGTTATTCCTCCCTCCCCATTCTTCCCTCCTCCAACATCTTGCCTCTTCCGATGAGTGGGTCCTCCAGTGATGCAAGCAGGAAGGCAGTGAGTGCATTAAGTATGACACACCAGAGGGTTACAGGATGGGGCAGTCAGGGAGGAAGGGCCAATTGGCAAGAGATCTTTTTAGTGCCCCTGCACTATTAATTGATGTTCTCCTTCTGTTCCAGGAAGCAACGGACAAGACAATGAGGAATAGGAGAGGAAGCCATGTGGGGTGTCGCTGGAAACAGGAATGCTTGACATAGCGGAAGTGACCTTGAGAGACCAGGGTGGATCAGGGAAACAGGAGGGAAGTCCCGCACCTGTTCGGAGGGCAGAATCTGTTGCTTGCCAGGAGTATGACCACTGTCAAATCCCAATTCAACAGGAACATCCCAAAGGGAGAAGACGGAATAAGCGACATTTGCGCGGGGAAGGAATCAGTTGTAAATCCGACCTTAATAAACATTGCGAAATCCACCCAGGAGAGAAATCATGTAACTGCTCTGAGTGTAGAAAGCTTCACTACAAGCACACATCTTACTTCCCATAAAATAATCCACAAAAGGGAGGATGCTGCACATCAAGAAAGATCAAGGAAGCAGGAGGGAATCCAGACTGAGAAACGGAGAAGTGAATCTAATGCTCACCAGGGTGGGACTATCCATGTCATCCCAGTCCATCCAGAAACAGAGACTGGAAAGGGGAAGGAAAAATGCCCTCAGTGTGCAAAAACCTTCAGTAGTAAATCCAGTCTCACAACACATCAAATAATCCACACAGGAGAGAAGCCATATACATACTCGGAGTGCGGAAACAGCTCTTTTTGGAGCTCACACTTGACTCGGCATCAAAAAAGCCACACGGGAGAAACCATATACATGCTTGGAGTGTGGAAAGATCTTTAGTGTGAGCTCAAGCTTGATTTCTCATCGAAGAAACCACACAGGAATGAAACCATATACATGCTCAGAGTGTGGGAAGAGCTTCCGTGTGAGATCAAACCTCACTGTGCATCAAAGAACCCATACGGGGGAGAAACCATATAAATGCTTGGAGTGTGGGAAGAGCTTCAGTTTGAGATCAAACCTCACTGTGCATCAAAGAACCCATACGGGGGAGAAACCATATAAATGCTTGGAGTGTGGAAAGAGCTTCTGTTTGAGATCAAACCTCACTGTGCATCAAAGAACCCATACGGGGGAGAAACCATATAAATGCTTGGAGTGTGGAAAGAGCTTCAGTGTGAGCTCAAGCCTGACTGTGCATCAAAGAATCCACGCAGGGGAAAAACCATATAAATGCTTGGAGTGTGGAAAAAGCTTCATTCACTCTGGAAAACTTACTGTCCATCAAAGAACCCACACAGGGGAGAAACCATATAAATGCTTGGAGTGTGGAAAGAGCTTCAATCAACAATCATACTTAAGTACACATCAGAAAATCCATATAGGGGAAAAACCATATAAATGCTTGGAGTGTGGAATGAGCTTCCGTTTGAGATCAGACCTCACTGTGCATCAAAGAAGTCACACTGGGGAGAAACCATATAAATGCTTGGAGTGTGGAAAGAGCTTCAGTGTGAGCTCAAGCCTGACTGTGCATCAAAGAACCCATACGGGGGAAAAACCATATAAATGCTTGGAGTGTGGAAAGAGCTTCAGTCAAAAAATACACTTAAGTACACATCACAAAATCCATACAGGGGAAAAACCATATAAATGCTTGGAGTGTGGAAAGAGCTTCTGTTTGAGACCAGACCTCACTGTGCATCAAAGAACCCATACGGGGGAGAAACCATATAAATGCTTGGAGTGTGGAAAGAGCTTCAGTGTGAGCTCAAGCCTGACTGTGCATCAAAGAACCCATAGGGGAGAAAAACCATATAAATGCTTGGAGTGTGGAAAGAGTTTCAGTCAACAAACAAACTTAAGTAATCATCAGAAAATCCATACAGGGGAAAAACCATATACATGCTTTGAGTGTGGAAAAAGATTCATTGCATCTGGAATACTTATTGTCCATCAAAGAATCCACACTGGGGTGAAACCTTTTAAATGCTTGCACTGTGGAAAGAGCTTCAGGAACAATGGAAAACTTACTGTCCATCGAAGAACCCACACAGGAGAGAAACCATATAAATGCCTGGAATGTGGAAAGAGCTTCAGAGTGAGCTCAAGCCTGACTTTGCATCAAAGAACCCACTCAGGGGAAAAACCATATACATGCTTGGAGTGTGGAAAGAGCTTCAATCAACAAGCACACTTAAGTACACATCAGAAAATCCATACAGGGGAGAAACCATATAAATGCTTGGAGTGTGGAAAGAGCTTCAGTCAAAAAATACACTTAAGTACACATCAGAAAATCCATACAGGGGAAAAACCATATACATGCTTGGAGTGTGGAAATAGCTTCAGTGTGAGCTCAAGCCTGACTGTGCATCAAAGAATCCACACAGGGGAGAAACCATATAAATGCTTGGAGTGTGGAAAGAGCTTCAGTCAACAAACACACTTAAGTACACATCAGAAAATCCACACAGGGGAAAAACCATATAAATGCCTGGAGTGTGGAAGAAGCTTCAGTTGGAGCTCAGGCCTGACTTCGCATTATAGAATCCACACACGATAAAAACCTCATCAGTGCTTGAGTGAAAGTGCCTCAATCTGAGCATGGACTTTCCTTCCCATCAAAACATTCCCACAAAGTGTTTCAGTGCTGCTGGCTATTAAACTGTGTGTTATAATACCTGTAAATACCGACTTCAAAAGTAGTTTCTCAACTGTATAACGGCTGCATAGGCTTATAGAGGTAAAATTCAATCTGATGAAAGTTTTACAGGTGAAACGTGTTCATCAATTAATTTAAGGAAAGTACATTTGTGTCGGAGTCACACAGGGGGGTCAACATGGCAGGCTGAACCAGTGGTGTAGCTAAAGGGGTGCAGGGGGTAGCAAATGCACTGGGATACAGGGTGGGGGGGGCTACAACGTGTGGGCTATAATTTGTAGCCCGTGGGTTTTAGCCCCCCCACCCTGTAGCCCACTGCCTGTGTGCCGATCGGGCTGCTGCAGGCACACGGAGGAGAGAGGAGCGTGCCCCTCTCCTGCAGCCAAACCTGAGTCTGTCCTCCCTGCTGCGCATGGCAAGGGGCTCATAGTTGGCTGCAGGAGAGGGGCGCGCAGCGCGGGACTGCTTCTTGTTGCTCCTCTGCTCCGCTATGCCTGCAGCCCAGCCTCAGTTGCCACCCCCAGCGCTAGCAAAGCGCACACACAGCACTGGGCCCAGCGGCCAGCAGCAGCACACAAACCTGAGGGGGGCAACAGTTTAGCCTTTTGCTCTGCACCTACAGGGAGCTGAAATCCCATCCACCCTTTCCTCGGCATAAGCCCCATTGACTGTAATGGGACTTACTTCAGGCCTTCTGGGGACCAAGGAGTGCACGAACGGGCAGGGTTTCCAGGGAGGAGAAGATTATTGCTCAACAATCTGGAAAAGGAACTTTGAGAGAGCTGCAGATGGATGGAGCAGCTCAGAAGAAAAGCATTCTGATGTCATCGGATCAGAATGGAGAAGAAATACTTGGACTGACAGGCATAGAAATGGATCGAGAGAAGGAGATGATTTGCCAGGATTTGGATTTGGTGGGAGTGGCAAGAAGAGGATATTTATGAAAGCGACAATGGTTGAGAAAGACTTATGTAAAGTTTATTAGGAAAAAGAGATGGAAAGTTGTTTCGAGATGATGGGCGCAATCCTTGTGCCGGTATAGAAGCCCCGAAGGTGTCGCAAACGTGCCGTAAAGCACGTTTGCACCACCTTAGGTGGGAGCTGTGTCAGCGCATCCACATGCTCCCGCGCCAACACAGCAGGCAAAGGCAGGCGTGGGGGATGTGGGGAGGGGGCAGGAGGGGGTGTTTCTGGGTGGGGGGAGGGCGGGCCCATGGGCGGGCGCGCGGGGATCCGGGGGTGGGGCTGGG
Source organism: Tiliqua scincoides (assembly GCF_035046505.1). NCBI lineage: Eukaryota > Metazoa > Chordata > Lepidosauria > Squamata > Scincidae > Tiliqua > Tiliqua scincoides. The sequence goes on from NC_089822.1 coordinate 266,397,852, forward strand.
ACCTGGCAGTTATGCCAGATCCCAACCCCCGTCCCCAGGGTGAACAAAGCGGCTTCTAGCCGCTCCGTTGTCCTCAGACTTGCGCTACCTACATAGGTGGCACAGGTCCGAGCGGACCCATTGGGGTGCGCAGCCCTTACGCACGGGTATGGGGAAGAGCTTCCCCTTGCCCGTGGCTGAGCCACTGCAGCCAACTAACCTGTGTTGGGTGCAGTGCAAGCCTCCTGGCTTGCCTTCTCCAGCACAGGTTAGGATTGCGCCCGATACGTCAGATACTCAGATGCGTGGACAGATTCATATATACTGTAGATACTCGCCTATAGAATGTAAAACTTTTGTCAAATAATCAAGCTCAAATTGTCACTTCCCCTTATCTCCAGGTCACTCAGAGGGCAGAGCCTTTCAACTCTGAAAAGCTCAGGCAGGCACCTCTTGCCCATCAGAAGCAATACAGAGATCTGAGTTTCTGCAGTAAATTTCCTGGGAAATTCCAGCCAAAGTTAACCTTTTATTCTCCTCCAGAGAGTTTTGCAAGTGCTGCTGCAGCCTGGTTCCCTTCTGCAAAGGCTTCCCATTTGGCAGAGGTCTGTTTTTGGAAACACCAGGACGGGATCCTCCTTCCCAGGCTACAATTCAATGCACCATTACTTAAGAATAACACCCATGGATAGCAGTGCGTCTACTTCTGAGTAAAAAGGGTTGCAACTATATGCAGCTCATCTCTCTGCTGTGAACTGAATTGCACACTCTCAGTTATGTGTTATATGTCGTATGTTATATGTAGAGCTTTGGGCTTAACACACCAGACACCTTAAAGGTGGATTTGATTCATGGATCTCCTTCAGTGGTTCCCAACCTTTTTCACTTGCATATCCCTTGGCAGCCCATTTCCATAAACTGTACCCTTCATTTTAGCAAAATGTTAAGAACATAAGAACAGCCCCACTGGATCAGGCCATAGGCCCATGTAGTTTTTCAGGATCCGGCCTCTGGTAAAAATCAGAGAAAACTATAGTCAGACACCCCTCTAAGTTTAACCCCCAACTTATCCGAGGGTCATAGAAAATTCCATGATTGTTGGCTCAAAACCTGCCCTCGACTTATCTGTGGGATCGGCTTGTGGGGGGTGCCTGCGGTAATTGGATTTGAGGCTAGATTTGATTCGAGATAAGGAGAAGAACTGATATTCAGGATAGAGTAATGATTTGGAGATATGTTTAAATTTGATTTGAGATAAGAGATAAAATATATTAGCATTTTATAGGTTAATTTACAAGAATTAAAATTAGAATTTACATGTTTGATATTGTTTTGGAATCATAATATGATAGTAAAAATGGCTAAATTTGTATGTTAAAAATATATATAATTGAAAATATATTTGGGGATGTTAAGTTTAGAGACAGTGAAAATGGTTAAATTTATGTGGTAAAGTAATAACTGTTTAATTTGAAAGTTAGATAAAATTCTAATGAATGGTAGAAATGGTAGAATTTCTAGAAAGGGAAAGGTAGATAAGAAGAAGGATTTTATATATTATATAAAGCAATGTGTACTAACAAAACATATTTTTGTATGTTAGGTATTGGAAAGAGCCTAGAAGGTTGATGCAACCAGGAATGGTAGAAATGATGATATAGAAAGTATAAAAAGTATATAAGTATAATATAGGGTATGCAGAGATAAGTATATCTTTTTTTTTTCTTCTTTGTTCATTTTATTTTCTTTTTAATTTTTTTAGGCTAATGAGGGGTAAAAGTAGAAGAATAGTAGCTTAGGAAAGTAGAATGATGTATTAAACAAATTGGTAGATAGTGTCCTGTAACCTTCAGTGTTTGTGGTGTATGTGTTCGTAGTGTGTGTTTCTGTGTATTAATAAAAAATTATAAAAATTAAAAAAAAGAAAAGAAATTTCAACAAGGACTGCAATGGTACATGGCTAGTTCACAACCTGTGGTGCACTTGGTATGTTACCAGGACCCGCCTGACACCTTTGAGATGAAGAGTGTTTGTTGGGGGGTGGGCATTTATCTCTATACCATGAATTCCATACTAGTTTAGTTGAGCATGATAATTGATCCCCCAAATGAGTCACAAATTAATTGGACTCCTTTAGGATGTTCTCACCCCTGCTGTCCACGAAAGCAGGCAGGTTTCTGACTTCCAAAGAATTCCTCACCGGACAGATTCAAATTAGAATTCTTGTGTAATCTGTAAGGAATTAGGCTGATTCAACAAAAAATAAACTGTCGCCTGTTTCTTCTTAACAGCATTTTCACGTTTCGGTTCAGTTCGCTCTCAGAGCCAACTCTGAATGAATGACCTCAGCTCAGGGAGACAAAGCAATACTCAAGCTTGCCTCTGAGCATGAGCAGAGTGTCCGTCTCTTGCCACTGAGAAATCACAGCCTTCTTCCTATGCATCAGGTAATAGAAGGCAGATTTTCCAGGTCAGAAGATGAAACTTAAAGGGGGCTGGATCCACAGCACCTTTCTCTACGTCTGGAGATGAAGCCGTTTGTTGATTTATGTCCTTATATACCATTTAAAACAAAAAGTTCTCAAAGTAGTTTTTTAAACAATCATTTGTTGTGGGCTCAAGGGTTGAACAAGAATTGTTCAAACTGTTGACGGCTAAGGAGCGTTATATTCTGAACTGAAATTGCAGGACTGCTCCCACCTGCAATGGTCAGAGGAGCAGTTCTCAAACTTCAGGTTCAGGACCCACTTGTGCAGTGTTTCTCAAACTGTGGGTCAGGACCCACTAGGTGGGTCACAAGCCAATTTCAGGTAGGTCCCCATTCATGTCAATATTTTATTTTTAATGTATTAGACTTGATGCCACCATGGTATGTGCCTGCATTTGGGGAAATGTGACAATTTCTGTACTTTCAATAAGCTACTATGTAAATTCCTTCAACAATGATAGTCACTGACTCCTGGGTAAGTGTGGGTAGCCTAGGATGGTAACCAGCTAGGTAACCAGCCTAGGATGGTTAAAAATGTTCCTTCTTGATGATGTCACTTCTGGTCATGACATCACTTCTGGTGGATCCTGACAGATCCTCATTCTAAGAAGTGGGTCCCAGTGCTAAATGTGTGAGAACCACTGCACTAGTGGATTTTTAATGGTTCGCAAAACTGACAGGGCAAATTAGGCTGTGTGTGTCAAGGCTACGGGGGGGGGGAGCACTGCTGCCCAATCACCATTCTAGCCACCCCCCTTGGTATTTAGAAATCAGGTAGAAGCCTGTAGGGCCCTAAAACGTTTGAGAACCACTGGGTTAGAGCAGGGGTGTCCAAAGTTTTTGGCAGGAGGGCCACATTGTCTCTGTGACACTGTCGGGGGCCGGGGAAAACATAATTAATTTACATAAGTTTTCATAAATGAATATATTAAAGATGAACATATATGAATGAATGAAGGTCTTGTAGGAGCTCAAGGCCTATAGAGCTCAAGGGCAGGAGGTCTGGTCTAGAGGGTAGAGCCTCCGTCTGCCTGAAGATAACATCCACAAGGTCGCCAGTTCGAGGCCACCGGCACCGTGCGACCTTGGAGCAGCTGACAAGCTGAAGCCGAGCAATTCCATCTGCTCTGAGCGTGGGAGGATGGAGGCCAGAATGTGAAGCCAGATCAGAATGAAACACCTTGAATGTAGTCGTTCTTGAAAGAAAGAACCTTCTTTGAAATTGTAAAAATCCCTATTTAATAGGGATTTAATAAAGCCTGCCTATGTAAACCGCCTTGAATAAAGTCTTGAATAAAGACCAAGAAAGGCGGTATATAAATACCTGTTGTTGTTGTTGTTGTTGTTGTTGTTGTTGTTGTTATAGAAGGCCTTGCACAAAGCAAGGTTGGCCTTTCCTTTGCTGCTGCTAATGCATCACAGACGTGAAACAGCAAGCAGTGGAGGGAGCCCTCATCCCACAGCTCAAGCAGTGGAGGGAGCCCTCATCCCACAGCTCACTTGAATGGTCAAACAGTTGCCCTCACATTGAGAGCGGTTGTGGTGGGCCAGTGCGGACTCCAACAAATCTGCAGAGGGCCAGAGGCTCATTGGAGACTGGGGCTCCCTGAAGACCGCATTGAGAGGCCTCGAGGGCCGCAAGTGACCCCAGGCCAGGGTTTGGGCACCCCTGGGTTAGAGTCTGCCAAAGTAAGAACTATCCAAAAACGAGCTCTCAAGGAATGCCTCCAGTACCTCTGTGTGAGTCACAGTTCTGGGCATCTTCTAGGCTAGCCCAGAAAAGTGACTCCTACAGAGATGCAGAAGGCAGGCTCCTTGGAGGGTGCATTATTCTGCCTGGGAAGTGGTTCTGAATGTTCCCATCACACCTGATGCTGAAGAGGGGAAGGAAGTGCTTGGGGTGTGCAGCGACTCATGCAGTGATGCAAGAGGCAGCCTCCTCTGAAGCCAGTTGTGCGGTGGGTGGGGAGTCAGATGAGGCAGAACCTCCCCACTGGAGTCCTCCGGAAAGTGCCATCATTGTGTGAGGTCACACCTGGAGATCACACGATGGGGGCACTTTTCGGAGGACTCCTGTGGGGAGGCTCTGTCTCACCTGACTCCCCACCCACCGCACATCCCTGGTCACACCTGGATCCCATCATACTTTGATCTGGCACAGAAGCATCTCATGCTCAGCTACCTAGCCAGAGTGCAGGCTGTTTGGAAGGAGTCCTGGCCAGAGCAGGAACTCACGCAGAGCCATAACAGGCAGCCTCCCCTGGTGACAAGGGCTTTGTGTTCCAGGGAGCCTTTCCTGTGGGGGAGGCAGGCAGCCCAGCACCCCTCCCTTCCTTGGGAGCAAAGGGGTTAAGCCACTTCTGCCCAAAGTTGCATATGCACAACAGGGATCAAATGTATACACGTGTGGGCAGGGCAAAAGTGGGTTAAAAGGAGAACCCACAGTTTGAGAAACACTGTCCTACAGTCGAAGTAGGCCCTGCTCAAAATGCTGCAGTATTGGAGGAGTTGGGGGAGGATTTGGGGCTGCTTCAGCACAGATCATGGTCCTGATCCGAGGACTGATTTGGGTCTTGGTTTTGTCCTCCTTCCTTCCTTCTCAAAGTACAGAGACTAAAAACCCCAAAATCCCATTTACCCCACCACACAAAATGCCCCACAAAGGCCCCTGCTGCTTCCCCTTCCTGCCTTTGCAGCCCCACCTGCCTTCTGAGTTAGGAATTCCTTTCCCCCACCCAGACTCCCAGTCCCAGAAGAGGAGGGGGCCAGACAGGAAGTGTGGAGGAGAAGCAGACTGGAAGTGGGTGTGTGGACAAGGGAGAGACCCCTGTAGCCCCCCCCAAAGGGCCCTGTTGCTTCCCCTTCCTGCCTTTGCAGCCCCACCTGCGTTCTGAGTTGGGGTCAGACAGGAAGTGTGGAGGAGAAGCAGAGGAAGACCGGAAGTGGCTGTGTGGAGGAGGGAGAGAGCCCTGGAGCTGCCAGAAGAGCTGTGCTGGTTCCCCTTCCCTGTCTCTGCAGCCCCACCTGACTTTTGAGTCAGCATATACTTAACCCAGGTTAAACCTAATCTAAGTTAGAACATAACCTAAACAGGTCAGTAAATTGGGACACAGGATCTAGAGAGCAATAAATAATTAAACAAACCCAAATAAAAACTAGCTTGAGGTTACAAAAACAGTCCAGCCTAAGAGAACAGAACTAGGAGGGAAAGGACCTAGGAACCCAACCCATTAAGAGCCCCATTAGGCTAATCCAAGCAGTCCATTCAGGAGCCTGCAGAGTAGGTCACGCCCATCAGCAGCCCTTTGCCTTCCTGAGCTTTTGTAAACTCACCTGGGAAGGCCAGCCCCCTTTCAATCAGGAAGGAAGGAGGGGGGAGGAGCCAGCCAGGAGTATAAAGCTAGGCAGGCCATCGCGTGAGGCTCTCTGCAGACGCGTGTGGCCTCTGGGAACCCAGTGCCTCTGGGAACTAAGTGCCAGGTAAGGCACAAGAGTTTAGCATCTGGGCGAGTTCAGCAGCAGGGCGAGGAGGCCTGGGCCCCATACACTGCCCTTCCTCTTCCCTAGAGAAAAGGGCTGCTATCCAGTGTATGGTTTTTAAAAGGACCCCTAAATAAAACAACAACAACAACAACAAAAAAGCTATGCAGTCAGACAGCCAGCAGCAGAGGGGGGGCTATCCAGTGTTCTGCATCGAGTGCCACATGTATGATTATATGCCTCTGGGGCATAAGTCATGGGTATGTCCTCGATGCAAGGAGCTCCAGGCTCTCAGGGAACGTGTCCGCTCCCTTGAAGCCTTGGTGGCCGACCTGGAGAAGCGCAGGCAGCCAGAGGAGGACCGTGGGGAGACTTCTGGGGACGATCAGGCTTCGTCCCAACCTCAGGCGTGCAGCTCCTTGGCTGCCCGGGTGAGAAGTCTCGGGACTGGAGGACGTCATCCTGGAGAGGAGGGAAACAATCCCCTAGGGGGGATCCCTTCTCCAGGGGATGGGCCCGTATCCGAGCGCACTTGGGATACTCCTCGGCGGGAGGGGGGTCGGGGGCTTCTTGTAGTGGGGGATTCGATTATTAGAAACATAGAGAGAGGGGTTTGCGACGGATGTGAGGACCGCATGGTGACTTGCCTGCCTGGTGCGAAGGTTGCGGACATCACTTCTTGTCTAGACAGGCTAGTAGACAGTGCTGGGGGAGAGGTAGCGGCTGTGGTGCATGTCGGCACCAACGACGTGGGCAAGTGTAGCTGGGAGGTCCTGGAGGCCAAATTTAGGCTTTTAGGCAGGAAGCTGAAAGCCAGGACCTCAAAGGTAGCGTTCTCTGAAGTGCTACCTGTTCCACGCGCAGGGCCAGCTAGGCAGGCGGAGATCAGGGGTCTCAATGCGTGGATGAGACGGTGGTGTAGGGAGGAGGGGTTTAGATTCGTTAGGCACTGGGGAACGTTTTGGGACAAGCGGGGCCTGTACAAGAGGGACGGGCTCCATTTGAACCAGAATGGAACCAGACTGCTGGCGCATAACATTAAAAAGGTGGCAGAGCAGCTTTTAAACTGATCCCTGGGGGAAGGCCGACAGGAGCCGAGGGGCATCCGGTTCGGGACTCCTCATCCCTATGGGATGAGGATGGGGAGGTTAGAGAACAACAAGACAAAGGCAGGGTAGGAGAAGAAATTGGGAAAGGTAGGGAGATGGGATGTGATAGACAGTTTGGCACAATGAGAGGATGCGGGGACAAAGGAGCGAATAAGCAGCCCATCCTGGGGCATTCCGTGTATAAATGCTTTTATGCGAATGCCCGAAGTCTACGAGCAAAGGTGGGAGAACTGGAATGTCTGGTGACAAGGGAAAATATTGACATAGTGGGCATAACGGAAACCTGGTGGAATGCGGAGAATCAGTGGGATACCGCAATCCCGGGCTATAAACTCTACAGGAGGGACAGGCAGGGGCGTGTTGGAGGTGGGGTGGCCCTTTATGTTAAGGAAGGGATAGAATCCAGCAAAGTAGAGATTGAAGGTGGGTCCGACTCCACCGTAGAATCTCTGTGGGTTAAATTACCAGGCTTGAGCAGCGATGTAATACTGGGGGTGTGCTATCGTCCTCCAGACCAGAAATCTGATGGGGACCTTGAAATGAGGAAACAGATCAGGGAGGTGACAAGGAAGGACAGGGTTGTAATCATGGGGGACTTCAATTATCCTCATATTGACTGGGTCAATTTGTGTTCTGGTCACGATAAGGAAACCGGATTTCTTGATGTGCTAAATGACTGTGGCTTAGATCAGCTAGTCACGGAGCCCACCAGAGGACAGATGACTCTGGATTTAATTTTGTGCGGTACGCAGGACCTGGTTAGAGATGTAAACGTTACTGAGCCATTGGGGAACAGTGATCATGCTGCGATCCGTTTTGACGTGCACGTTGGGGGAAGAATACCAGGCACATCTCTAACAAAAACCCTTGACTTCCGACGGGCGGACTTCCCTCAAATGAGGAGGCTGGTTAGAAGGAGGTTGAAAGGGAGGGTAAAAAGAGTCCAGTCTCTCCAGAGTGCATGGAGGCTGCTTAAAACAACAGTAATAGAGGCCCAGCAGAGGTGTATACCGCAAAGAAAGAAGGGTTCCACTAAATCCAGGAGAGTGCCCGCATGGCTAACCAGCCAAGTTAGAGAGGCTGTGAAGGGCAAGGAAGCTTCCTTCCGTAAATGGAAGTCTTGCCCTAATGAAGAGAATAAAAAGGAACATAAACTGTGGCAAAAGAAATGTAAGAAGGTGATAGGGGAGGCCAAGCGAGACTATGAGGAACGCATGGCCAGCAACATTAAGGGGAATAATAAAAGCTTCTTCAAATATGTTAGAAGCAGGAAACCCGCCAGAGAAGCGGTTGGCCCTCTGGATGGTGAGGGAGGGAAAGGGGAGATAAAAGGAGACTTAGAGATGGCAGAGAAATTAAATGAGTTCTTTGCATCTGTCTTCACGGCAGAAGACCTCGGGCAGATACCGCTGCCCGAACGGCCCCTCCTAACCGAGGAGTTAAGTCAGATAGAGGTTAAAAGAGAAGATGTTTCAGACCTCATTGATAAATTAAAGATCAATAAGTCACCGGGCCCTGATGGCATCCACCCAAGGGTTATTAAGGAATTGAAGAATGAAGTTGCAGATCTCTTGACTAAGGTATGCAACTTGTCCCTCAAAACGGCCACGGTACCAGAAGATTGGAGGATAGCAAATGTCACGCCTATTTTTAAAAAGGGAAAGAGGGGGGACCCGGGAAACTATAGGCCGGTCAGCCTAACATCTATACCGGGTAAGATGGTGGAATGCCTCATCAAAGATAGGATCTCAAAACACATAGACGAACAGGCCTTGCTGAGGGAGAGTCAGCATGGCTTCTGTAAGGGTAAGTCTTGCCTCACAAACCTTATAGAATTCTTTGAAAAGGTCAACAGGCATGTGGATGCGGGAGAACCCGTGGACATTATATATCTGGACTTTCAGAAGGCGTTTGACACGGTCCCTCACCAAAGGCTACTGAAAAAACTCCACAGTCAGGGAATTAGAGGACAGGTCCTCTCGTGGATTGAGAACTGGTTGGAGGCCAGGAAGCAGAGAGTGGGTGTCAATGGGCAATTTTCACAGTGGAGAGAGGTGAAAAGCGGTGTGCCCCAAGGATCTGTCCTGGGACTGGTGCTTTTCAACCTCTTCATAAATGACCTGGAGACAGGGTTGAGCAGTGAAGTGGCTAAGTTTGCAGACGACACCAAACTTTTCCGAGTGGTAAAGACCAGAAGTGATTGTGAGGAGCTCCAGAAGGATCTCTCCAGACTGGCAGAATGGGCAGCAAAATGGCAGATGCGCTTCAATGTCAGTAAGTGTAAAGTCATGCACATTGGGGCAAAAAATCAAAACTTTAGATATAGGCTGATGGGTTCTGAGCTGTCTGTGACAGATCAGGAGAGAGATCTTGGGGTGGTGGTGGACAGGTCGATGAAAGTGTCGACCCAATGTGCGACAGCAGTGAAGAAGGCCAATTCTATGCTTGGGATCATTAGGAAGGGTATTGAGAACAAAACGGTTAGTATTATAATGCCGTTGTACAAATCTATGGTAAGGCCACACCTGGAGTATTGTGTCCAGTTCTGGTCGCCGCATCTCAAAAAAGACATAGTGGAAATGGAAAAGGTGCAAAAGAGAGCGACTAAGATGATTACGGGGCTGGGGCACCTTCCTTATGAGGAAAGGCTACGGCGTTTGGGCCTCTTCAGCCTAGAAAAGAGACGCTTGAGGGGGGACATGATTGAGACATACAAAATTATGCAGGGGATGGACAGAGTGGATAGGAAGATGCTCTTTACACTCTCACATAATACCAGAACCAGGGGACATCCACTAAAATTGAGTGTTGGGCGGGTTAGGACAGACAAAAGAAAATATTTCTTTACTCAGCGCGTGGTCGGTCTGTGGAACTCCTTGCCACAGGATGTGGTGCTGGCGTCTAGCTTAGACGCCTTTAAAAGGGGATTGGACGAGTTTCTGGAGGAAAAATCCATTATGGGGTACAAGCCATGATGTGTAAGCGCAACCTCCTGATTTTAGGAATGGGTTAAGTCAGAATGCCAGATGTAGGGGAGGGCACCAGGATGAGGTCTCTTGTTATCTGGTGTGCTCCCTGGGGCATTTGGTGGGCCGCTGTGAGATACAGGAAGCTGGACTAGATGGGCCTATGGCCTGATCCAGTGGGGCTGTTCTTATGTTCTTATGTTCTAACCTCGGCAGCCCTGGCAGGAGGACCCCGCTGAGAGCGGCCCCGCCCCCTTTTCTGCCCCCTGGCAGGAGGATTGACCCTTGCATGGCCTCAGCACCCCCTTTCTGCCCCCTGGCAGGAGGGGTAACCCTTGCATAGCCTCAGCACCCCCTTTCTGCTCCCTCACAGGAGGGGTGACCCTTGCATGGCTTCAGCACCCCCTTTTCTGCCCCCCTGCAGAAGAGGTTCACCCTTGTGTGTCCAGAGCACCGTTTTTACCACTGTGACATGAGAGGTTGACTGTCACATGGCCACAGCACTTCCCATTTTTGCCTCTCTTGCAAGACAGGTTAACCCTTAAATGTCCAGAACACCCCCATTTTTGCCCCCTGGGAGGTGAGAGGAACCATCCCATGACCACAGCAAAAAAGGGGCCCCTGGCTGGAGTTGCACAAATTTCCTTCTCTGTGCTGGGGCATCATCTCCTATGGGATGCGACTTGCCCACCCAGGAAAGCTCAGTTTCAAGGAGGGACTCAGGATGCCTCCAGGCGCTTGACTGCGACCCTCAAACCAGCATCTCTACAACTCTTCAAGGGGAGGAGAAGGTGATTGCTCTGGGAGAGATCCCAGGGGAGAGACTGCTGGGAGAGACTGCTCTGAGTATGCGAGAGACCCCACTGCTGAGTGGGCTGGTCCTCACCAGGAAAGGGTACAAAATTCCTGGCTCTGCAGCCTGGGAAGAAGGGGCTAGGTGGGGGGACATGACTGAGACATAGAAAATGGTGCAGGGGGTGGAGTGAGGGATGTTTTCCCTCTCACACAACACCAGAACAAGGGGAACATCCACTAAAACCGAGTAGCAGGAGAGGCAGTATAGATGAAAATTTCTCTTTACCCTGTGTGCAATTAACCTGTGGAACTCCTTGCTACAGGATGTGGGGGTGGCATTTGACCCAGGTGCCTTTCAAAGGGGATTGGACAGAAGGAGGGAGAAGTCCATCACAGGTTACAAGCTATGATGACTGTATGCAGTCTCTGGGTTTTAGAGATAACCTTTCTCTGAATGCCAGATGCAAAAGAGTGCATCCTTGTTGCACTCTCTTGTTGTTTTGTGTGCTCCCTGAGACAACTGGTGGGCCACTATGAGATGCAGGAAGCTGGATTCAGTGGGGTTTTGGCCAGCAGGGTTCTTCTGATGTTCTTAAGAAGGAGCATAGCTATCAGTGCCTCACACGCAATCCCATAAGAATTGGGGCCCTGCTGGATCAGGCCATAGGCCCATCTAGTCCACTTTCTGTATCTCACAGTGGCCCACCAAATGCCTTAGGGAGCACACAAGACAAGGAGAGACCTTGCATCCCTTCTGCTCTTCAACACTCAGAAAAGTTTAGTGTCATCTGCAAACTGGGCACCTCACTGCTTAATCCTGTCTCCAGCAATGTCACTCATGCACGGAGCTTTATGTTCACTTGTGTGATGTGTGAATGGCATCGTGTGTTCAAAATAGACTTTGAACAGAGGATCAGCCTGGGTATAAGCCTCAAGGAGCGCACAAGACAAGAGACCTGCATCCTGGAAAGGCTACGGCGTTTGGGCCTCTTCAGCCTAGAAAAGAGACGCTTGAGGGGGGACATGATTGAGACATACAAAATTATGCAGGGAATGGACAGAGTGGATAGGGAGATGCTCTTTACACTCTCACATAATACCAGAACCAGGGGACATCCACTAAAATTGAGTGTTGGGCGGGTTAGGACAGACAAAAGAAAATATTTCTTTACTCAGCGTGTGGTCGGTCTGTGGAACTCCTTGCCACAGGATGTGGTGCTGTCGTCTAGCCTAGACGCCTTTAAAAGGGGATTGGACAAGTTTCTGGAGGAAAAATCCATTATGGGGTACAAGCCATGATGTGTATGTGCAACCTCCTGATTTTAGAAATGGGTTAAGTCAGAATGCCAGATGTGGGGGAGGGCACCAGGATGAGGTCTCTTGTTATCTGGTGTGCTCCCTGGGGCATTTGGTGGGCCGCTGTGAGATACAGGAAGCTGGACTAGATGGGCCTATGGCCTGATCCAGTGGGGCTGTTCTTATGTTCTTATGGTGCCCTCCCTTGCACCTGGCATTCTGAGGTAGTCTACTTCTGAAATCAGGAGATTGCACATACCCATCAGGGCTTGTAACCTGTGATTGACTTTTCCTCCAGAAATTTGTCAAGTCCCCTTTTAAAGGCATCTAGGCCAGATGCCATCACCACGTCCTGTGGCAAGGAGTCCCACAGACTAATTACACCCTGGGTAAAGAAATATTATCTTTTGTCTGTTCTAACTCTCCCAACACTCAATTTTAGTGGAAGTTCCCTGGTTTTGGTGTTATGTGAGAGGGAAAAGAGCGTCTCTCCATCCACTCTATCCACCCCCTGCATGATTTTGTATGTCTCAATCATGTCCCCCATCAGGCTCCCCTTTCTAGACTGAAGAGGCCCAAACGCTGTAACTGTTCCTCATAAGGGAGGTGCCCCAGTCCAGTAATCATTTTGGTTGCTCTCTTCTGCACCTTTTCCAGTTCCACTATGTCCTTTATGAGATGTGGCAACTAGAATTGTACATTGTACTCCACATGTGGCCTTACCATCTATTTGTACTATGGCATTATAATATTGGCTGTTTTATTCTCAATCCTTTTTTAATGATTCCATGCATGGAATTGGCCTTTACAGACTATGGCAACTGCTATGGAATTGCCAGACCCTTGCACGGGGTCGACACTTTCATTGAGCTGTCCACCAGCACCCCAAGATCTCCCTCCTGATCCATTGCAGCCAGCTCAGAACCTATTCGCATCTATGTGAAGTTTTGATTCTTGCCCCAATCTGCATCACTTTCCATTTACTTACATTGAAGCACACCTGCCATTTTGCTGCCCATTCTCCCAGTTTGGAGCTCTTCACAATCCCTTCTGGTCTTCACCACTTGGAAAAGTTTAGTGTCACCTGCAAACGTGGCCACCTTGCTGCTTAACCCTGTCTCCAGGTCCCAGCAATGTCATGGGCAGAGCTTGATGTTCATGCTTGAACTTCTTAAGGCCGTACCTGTGCATGCCCACCAGCCATCCACAGCCCAGCATCGAAGCATCAACACAGGGATTTGCTCAGTGGTTCCCAAACCTTTTCAGCTGATGGCTCTTCTGACCTCCTGGGCCACTGGCTGTGGCTAGCCATTAGGGCTACAATCTTATAGGTTGTATGGGGCTGTGGGCTTTTCATGAAGATTCTGCCCCTCCTCTGGCTGGTTTCTCTACGGCTCACAGTTTGGGAACCACTGGATTGGGCCTTTTCCATCACCCACAAGTTGGCCAGGCGGCTCCTGATTACAGGTGAGGGAACAAAGGGTGTCCAGCCATTGTCCATAAGTGGACAGGCCCCTCAAGGTGGGGGAAAAGGTGCAAAAACCCCACCCAATTGGGATGCCAGACAGAATATGTGGCACAATGTCTGGCTGTGCTGCAAGCTCAGTTGCAGGTTCACCCAGAGGTGCTGCAGAGGGGTGTGCTCAGGGTGGGAGCGTGACTGGGGGGATGCGGGTGGGGAGTGCTGGAGATGCCTTCCTAGAGTGCGGCGCTCACTCTCCCTTGTGGCCTCATCCCATCATGCGCAGCCCGGAGGCGCACAAGCCCAGGTCAAGCTGGACACCCATCCCCGGAGCCGTCCCTGCAGGCGGCCCTTTGCGAGAGCGCGAGTGCAGGTCCCTGCCCCGAGGAGCCTCCAGTCCAGTCCCGGCGCGGACGGCAGGGAGGCGGCCGGTCCCCTCGCTCCGCCCGGCCTGTGGGGAGGAGGGAGCCGGGAGCGCTGCGCCCCGCAGACGGAGGCGGAGCTCCTGCCACCCCCGCAGCAGTGCCAGCTGGCCCGCCTGGCAGCGTGCAGGAGGACGCCGATCCGCACCCGGACCCCGCGCCCGCCTCTCCCCCCAGCCTTCCCGCTCTGCCCCGGCTCGCTTCTTGGGGCGGGTCCCCGCAGGAGGGGCTGACACTGGGGGGGGGCGCCTGCCGGAGGCTACCAGGTGGGTCCACTTGGGGGGTGAGTAAGAGGATCAGGGGGCGCCTTCCAACGTGGCCCCCTTTCCCAGGCAAGCAGGAGGGGCGGGGGCCTTCACCCCCCCGTCTTTTGGGGGGGTCCCTTGCCTCCCGCTCCCCCCGCCCTGGAAGAAGGTAGTGCAAGAACGCTGGAAAAGGGCACTTGCGCACCAAGAAAAAAGGGGGGACCCCCACCCCGGCCGGTGGCGTAGCTGGAGGGGGGCGGAGCTCCCAGTCCGGCGGGGCAAGCGGCCCCTCCCTTCGTAAGGCTCCGTTTTGCCGCCCCCCCGCCGTGAATGGCTCCGAAGGGTGGGGCCGCTTGCCCGCCCCGCTAAGGCTCCCCACTGGACGTAGTGCACCGCCCCCCTCCAGCTACGCCACTGACCCCAGCCTGCTACAGTCTTACAGCAGCCACACTTCAACCCACCCCCCCGGGGTGCTGCTGGGCAGGGGGGAGCAGTGATGGGGTGGAGGGAGAGACAGAAGGAAGGAAGGAAGAAAGATGTGGGGGGTAGGCAGGAATCTGCACATAACAGCGCACTCCTGCACATTCCTACTCAGAAGTCAGTACTCTTGAGTTCGGTGGGACCTACTCCCAAGTAAGGGAGGCCAGAATCACATAACATTAGAGTGGGGGGAGGAGCCACCCAGTCCAGCCCCCACCTGAGAACCTCCAGCCAGGAAGAATCGGCTCCAGGGCCAGGCCAGGTACACCCCTGCAGTGCTGGCATCCCGTGCAGGAAGTTCTCCCTCCAGCCTGTCCTAAGTCTGCTTCCCTGCAGTCTTGCCCCTTGGTCCTAGCTGTCCAGGGATGTGTATGTGGAACCTCCTGATTTTAGAAATGGGCTATGTCAGATATGCAGGGGAGGGCACCAGGATGCAGGTCTCTTGTTATCTGGTGTGCTCCCTGGGGCATTTGGTGGGCCGCTGTGAGATACAGGAAGCTGGACTAGGTGGGCCTATGGCCTGATCCAGTGGGGCTGTTCTTATGTTCTTAACTACAATTCCCAGAAAGCCTTGCAGGTCTCTTGTTATCTGGTGTGCTCCCTGGGGCATTTGGTGGGCCGCTGTGAGATACAGGAAGCTGGACTAGATGGGCCTATGGCCTGATCCAGTGGGGCTGTTCTTATGTTTCTCTTTTGAGTAGTGCACATGATTTTCAGCTGGGGGACCACCTTTCCCCCTCCACCCCTCCCCTTGGGATCAAGGCCTGGCTCTCACTGCAAGTCTGGTTTTCGTGTCTTGTGTGACAACATGTACGGCAGGGAAGCTTCTCTTTCTGCCAGCTAGAAGAGCTGCATGGCTTTGTGGCTGCATTGCAAGGCCATCTCCAGACGCATGGAAATGATGTCACTGTTTATTGCCAGACTTCCGGCTTGCCGAACTCCCTGCTGTGCAGAGTTTGGTTTTGAGCTGCATAGCTTAGTGGGAACCCAGCCAGGGAGGTCTGACTAGTGCAGACTGGAGCAGAACTGTCTTGTGATCCAGTCTCTGTTAGTGCAGCCCAGTAGTAAAAAAAAAAAAAAAAGGTGAACAGGAAAATACGAGAATTAAGGTTATTAAAGTGGGTTAAAATTGCATAAACTATTGTGGAAGGAAACCCCCTTTATGCTTAACTTTTTGAAGGTGTGTGTGCAAAATATTGGTCAGCTGTCATGACCAGAGGTTTTTTGGGGCCAGACCCCTCTCCCAACGTAATGCAAGGTCCCGTAGATCATTCTCCAGATGAAGCTGGCAGTACTTGCAGAATGAGACCATAATAATTCTGCGCAGATTATTACAATAAAACAAATACAAAAATAGAGATTTTATTGAGTACTAAAAGAAAAGATTGACAAAGCCAATTAAACAGGTAAAAACAGTGATCAAATTTGGCAAAAGAAAAAGAAACAGCTCAACAAAACTTTGTAAGCAGCAGATAGAAGGCAAGCCCAAAATGAAATAGACCCCAATGGCTCTTAACTACACAATTCCTAACTAATAAAATCTGGATAGTGAGCTCCACCAACATTTTCATCTCACCATTACAACTGATAGAGATAAATTTGTTCTTTGGCTCTTTAGCTAAGCAGCCGAATAGAATTGACAGGGACCTGATGTTGTTCTTCAGTGCATCTTTATTTGCTCCAACAATCACAGGATAGAACAGACATATGTCATAGGACATAGGACCAGCCCCCAGTAACCTCCCACTTGCACTCAAATTTATAACAATGTATAAACAAGTTAGATAAGACCCTTGACGTAACTTTGGCTCCAGTTACGGGACTTTTCATAATTCCCATCCGGAGGTCACCGTGCCCTAATATCTTGACATATTTGTTCTTCCAACAAAAGTCCCTGGCCCCCAGCCAACTCGCCTTTGTCATAAACATGTTTTTCTCACTTTATCTACTGATAGGCAGATACTTATATACATTATAAGGCAGATACTTCAGAGGACTGCAGGCCTCTGCCTACAGCCATGACACTAGGCCTCAACTATCAATTTGCAGAGCAATGTTCATTTCTGGCTCCTTAGGTTACATGATTACATATAGGATTACATAGGAAGATTATAAAACAGGTAAACCCCTAAAATCTCCCTCACAACACACTGGCTGGGCTCTCTCCAAGCAGTCACTCTCTGGGGCTTTGATTTCTTGAGCATTTATCCTCCCACCTGCTTTCTAATTGGATAAAACTAGTCCTCCACCCTTCCTATAACCTGAGACTTCCCCACAAGGAAAACCATTAAAGGAATACCATTAAAGGAATAGCTGGGACTCTGTACTAGAAGAAGAAGAGGGAAGAAACCCATAGGGTCATGCACCCAGGATTTGACAGAGAAATACCCAAAAGAGGATTATCATGCCTATGAAATCTAATGATTTCATAACATCAGCTCACCTCCAACCACTTCCTTCCAGAAGCAGACCAGGCCAGCCTCTTCCCCCACCATAATGGGGAAGAGCTGGACACAAAGACAGTAGCTTTCCCAGCCATTTGCCCCTGGCCTGCCTTCAAATTTATGTAGCTGTTCTGCCAATGCACATTGATAGACCTGCCCTCCCTGCATCCCTCTCATCCCATTGTGAGGTCAGCTGAGGGGTAGGACTTGCCACATCTGGTAGAAGCCCATTCTGTGCGGTAATGATGTGGTGCATGAAAGGCTTCCTGCTGTCCCCTGGGACTCTGTTGACAGACAGAAGATCAGAACTGGAGCCTGGAAGGAAGCAGAACAATGTAGACAAGGAAGTAAATCATTCCTTGGAGGAATAAAGTCTCCCCTTCTGTCTCCTTCACAGGCAGTGGAGTGATGTCAGTGTCACGTTCTGGGTTGCCTCCTCCATGGGTTGGAGAAGGAGCGGCTGCTGCAGAGCCTGCTCAGGTATGTCATGGAAATGCGCAAGATACCATAAGGAGATAGGGTGTGGTGTCAGCAGTGGCCCCATTAAGGGTTAAGGCCTGGGCATTCAGCTGGGAGTGTGCTGTACAGATGCAGCCACTTGAAGGCAGAAAAGCTCCTGATGAAGGGAGAGTTTGGTGTGGGAAGTAGAAGGAGAAAAGTGGGAGACTGGAGCTAAAGGACTGATGTGTGAATGGACTTTGGAAGCTGTTGGAACCATGATGGGATGTGATATCCCAAACACCCCATCCTGACCGAGGAATTAAGTCAGATAGAGGTTAAAAGAGAAGATGCTTCAGACCTAATTGATAAATTAAAGATCAATAAGTCACTGGGCCCTGATGGCATCCACCCAAGAGTTATTAAGGAATTGAAGAATGAAGTTGCTAATCTCTTGACTAAAATATGCAACTTGTCCCTCAAAATGGCCATGGTGCCAGAGGATTGGAGGATAGCAAATGTCACACCTATCTTTAAAAAGGGAAAGAGGGGGGACCAGGGAAACTATAGGCCGGTCAGCCTAACATCTATACCGGGTAAGATGGTGGAATGTCTCATCAAAGATAGGATCTCAAAGCACATAGACAAACAGGCCTTGCTGAGGGAGAATCAGCATGGCTTCTGTAAGGGTAAGTCTTGCCTCACAAACCTTATAGAATTCTTTGAAAAGGTCAACAGGCATGTGGATGCGGGAGAACCCGTGGACATTATATATCTGGACTTTCAGAAGGCGTTCAACACGGTCCCTCACCAAAGGCTACTGAAAAAACTCCACAGTCAGGGAATTAGAGGACAGGTCCTCTCCTGGATTGAGAACTGGTTGAAGACCAGGAAACAGAGAGTGGGTGTCAGTGGGCAATTTTCACAATGGAGAGAAGTGAAAAGCAGTGTGCCCCAAGGATCTGTCCTAGGACCGGTGCTTTTCAACCTCTTCATAAATGACCCGGAGACAGGGTTGAGCAGTGAGGTTGCAAAATTTGCAGACGACACCAAACTTTGGTGGTGAAGACCAGAAGTGATTGTGAAGAGCTCCAGAAGGATCTCTCCAGACTGGCAGAATGGGCAACAAAATGGCAGGTGCACTTCAATGTCAGTAAGTGTAAAGTCATGCACATTGGGGCAAAAAAATCAAAACTTTACATATAGGCTGATGGGTTCTGAGCTGTTTGTGACAGATCAGGAGAGAGATTTTGGGGTGGTGGTGGACAGGTCGATGAAAGTGTTGACCCAGTATGCAGCAGCAGTGAAGAATGCCAGTTCTGTGCTTGGGCTCATTAGAAAATGTTTTAAGAACAAAAAGAGCTAATATTATAATGCTGTTGTACAAATCCATGGTAAGGCCACACCTGGAGTATTGCGTCAAGTTCTGGTCACCACATCTCAAAAAGGACATAGTGGAAATGGAAAAGGTGCTAAAGAGAGCGACTAAGATGATTACTGGGCTGGGGAACCTTCCTTATGAGGGAAGGCTACGGCGTTTGGGCCTCTTCAGCCTAGAAAAGAGACGCTTGAGGGGGGACATGATTGAGACATACAAAATTATGCATGGGAAGGATAAAGTGGATAGAGAGATGCTCTTTACACTCACATAACACCAGAACCAGGGGACATGCACTGAAATTGAGTGTTGGGAGAGTTAGGACAGACAAAAGATAATATTTCTTTACTCAGCATGTGGTTGGTCTGTGGGACTTCTTGCCACAGGATGTGGTGATGGCATCTGGCCTGGAAGTCTTTAAAAGGGGATTGGACAAGTTTCTGGAGGAAAAATCCATTACGGGTTACAAGCCATGATGCGTATGTGCAACCTCCTGATTTTAGAAATGGGCTATGTCAGAATGCCAGATGCAAGGGAGGGCACCAGGATGAGGTCTCTTGTTATCTGGTGTGCTCCCTGGGGCATTTGGTGGGGCTGCTGTGAGATACAGGAAGCTGGACTAGATGGGCCATGGCCTGATCCAGTGGGGCTGTTCTTATGGGACACTGAGATTGGTGTTTGGTTGCCACGCCCAATACCTACAGAGGACCAACTTGCTGCTGTTGTGGCAGGAGGAGCTGCTGGCAGGAGAGGGGAGGAAGGAGGACCTTTGCAGCTGGGACAGGGGAGCTACCCGGGTGGTGGGGTCCGGCAGTGCTGCAGGGCAGAACTAGGGTCAGTTTTGAGGAAAGAAGGGGAGCTAATTAGCTTAAAGTGGGCATAATTCTCCAGGTGGAGCTTGGACTGGGAATCTGGCAGAACGAAGTACCAAGGAAGCCTGCATGGAGCAGTGGCGGAAGAGGCCTCCTTCTCTTTTGGGGTGCTGGAAAGAGCCTCTTCCTCTCTTGTGGCTTCTGGTGCCTCAAGATGTCTGGGGTGCCCACTCAAGTGCCTGAGGTCCTTGGATCCCCTCACCTGGGTTGGGACTCCAGTCAAGCACCGTTTGCTGCTGACCGGTTTTTGGACCATGGTCCCATTTTGCCAGATAGTTCACGGGGTCACTTCCACACAAGGGCATTCCTGACATCTGCCACTTTTGACTGGCATCATTCGGTCACTCTGGCAGGAGAGAAGGGGGCAGGGCTCCTTCTATCCTCTGCCCACACGAGTCAAAGTTGCCCACAGCTCCAGTCTCAGAAGCCATTCCAAATACCCTGCAGCTCTCCAGGGAGCTTTGCAGCGAGAGGCCGAAATGATGTTTCAACAGGAACAAAAGAGAGCTAGAGGAACTCGGAGACACTCAGAAGGACCTGTGTTTGGAATGAACTCTGCAAACATCAGGAGGCCATGAAAGCAAAACTGTGACTGAGGGCCCTGAAGAGGCAAAGGGCCAGGGAAGGAGGGTCTGCAAGGAACACGGCTCAGCAACAGGGCTTAGACAAGGGGCCCAAGGCAGAGAGAACGTGTGCATGCCAGAACCCTGGCCTCAAAGACGGCTAGTCTGGGATTGGCCATTCCACTTGCAGCATGAGGACAGATGCTTTCCTTCAGGACTAAGTGCTTCATATAGGAATGACCTCTATCCTCGGGGCATGGAAAAACACGCAGGCAACCAACTGGCATGATTTTCCAGATGCTCTGCCGGAAATGCCCAGTTGCTTCCACCTTTGTGTCTCTCTTCAGACTGTGAACAGCAGGGGATCTTATGTTCAAAGGGTGGAACATTATTTGTGAATCTGTTTTCTCCTTCCAGGGTCTGGTGTCCCTTGAGGAGGTGACTGTGAGCTTCACAGAGGAGGAGTGGGCTCTGCTGAATCCCAGCCAAAAGGCTCTGTACAGGGAAGTCATGCTGGAGACTTACGGGATCGTGGCCTCTCTGGGTAAGGATCCCCTTTCTCCCTGGTGGACAAGAGGCAAATCCTTGAATTGCCCTTCTTCTTAGTTCTCACTCTTAGGATTGCACTGTAGAAATGGGGCATCTGTGGCTGGAACTTGTCCCCTGAAATGCCTGCTGTGTCCCCCTGTTGCAGAGCTGACTGATGGTTTTAGGGGATCAAAAGGCAGGATAGAAATGTCTAGAAAAGACATCAATTATGAAAAGTACAGAATCCCCTTTTGGAACTTACCAGGCCTTCAGAACGAGCCACTTGTAATCGCCAGAGGTTGTCAGGCCTCATCATTCTCCTTCCTCTGCATCATCTAGTCAGTGTATTAGTTCATTAATTGGGCTTTGTCCAGGACCAGGTACTGCTCCTGGAGGGATTTTGCATGCTCAGCCCATCCTGCATTGTTTCTCCAGGGGAATGTGGGACTGATCAGGCTCACCTGAATGGGGCATGGTTACCCAGCACCTGTGCCTGATGACACCAGTCAGATGCTGGACTTTGATTGGCTGTACTGCTTTAGTGGCATAATGGAGATCTGAGCATTACAATCTCTGAGCATGAACTGGAGGTTGTCCATGACTTTGTGTACCTTGGCTCAACGATCTCCGACACTCATTCTCTCGATACCGAGCTAAACAAGCGCATCGGTAAAGCAGCTACCACGTTTTCCAGACTCACAAAGAGAGTCTGGTCCAACAAGAAGCTGACGGAACGTACCAAGATCCAGGTCTACAGAGCTTGCGTCCTGAGTACACTTCTGTACTGCAGCGAGTCATGGACTCTTCGCTCACAACAGGAGAGGAAACTGAGCGCTTTCCACATGCGCTGCCTCCGACGTATTCTCGGCATCACCTGGCAGGACAAAGTTCCAAACAACACAGTCCTGGAACGTGCTGGAATCCCTAGCATGTATTCACTGCTGAAACAGAGACGCCTGCGTTGGCTTGGTCATGTCGTGAGAATGGATGATGGCCGGATCCCAAAGGATCTCCTCTATGGAGAACTCGTGCAAGGAAAGCGCCCTACAGGTAGACCACAGCTGCGATACAAGGACATCTGCAAGAGGGATCTGAAGGCCTTAGGGATGGACCTCAACAAGTGGGAAACCCTGGCCTCTGAGCGGCCCGCTTGGAGGCAGGCTGTGCAGCATGGCCTTTCCCAGTTTGAAGAGACACTTTGCCAACAGTCTGAGGCTAAGAGGCAAAGAAGGAAGGCCCATAGCCAGGAAGACAGACCAGGGACAGACTGCACTTGCTCCCGGTGTGGAAGGGATTGTCACTCCCGGATTGGCCTTTTCAGCCACACTAGATGCTGTGCCAGAACCACCTTTCAGAGCGCGATACCATAGTCTTTCGAGACTGAAGGTTGCCAATACTACTATAGATCTGTTACTCAAACAGAGGGAGGGAATTCCATAGAGTTGGTGCCACTCGTGAGAAGGCCCTGTTTCTTGCCGCCCTCACACCTCCCCAGGCAACGGCACTTGTAAAAACTTCTTCTCTGGTGATGTGGGGGACAAGCTGGATTGTATGGTAGTAGGCAGTCCCACAAAGACCCTGGCCCCAAGCCGAACAGGGCTTTTCAGATGAAAATCAGCACCTTGAATTGAGCCTGGAAATGAATGGAAATGAACAGCCATTAAAGCTGCTGAAGAAGCGGCCTGACAGAGTCAAACTGCCCACCTCCAGTGACCACGTGGGCAGCCGCAGAAAAATCTGGACAGAATGTTTGCTCCACTAAGAGATGCCTCCAAGAGGATTAGAAGGAAGTAGACCCCCCCCCCCACACACACACACCGTGCTCTGCTCAGACATGCAGAATGCCAGATCTCTTTCGATAGGCCTATTTCGGGGAGAGGAGGAATTCCTGGCTGGGACTTCTCTTCCACGTGCAGCCCCATTCGGCATTTCAGTCCCGTTTCTGTGCACAATTTGCTTATCCTCAGAAGTGCCAGATGACTGTTCTTGGATCTATGCAGGAGTTTCTCTTAAACTCTCATGAGGGAGAGATTTTAAACTTTCTTTAATGTGTGAATGTGTATCCTTCCAAGATATGTTGTAGTCACAAATAATTATTTGTTTCCTCCAAAGAACTTCTCAAAGCTGACCTTGTCTCCTGGCTAGAAGGAGGGAACACTCCCTTTGTCTTGGACTCCAAGGAAGGAGATGGACCAATAAGTAACTGCACAGCTGTGTTGTGGATTCTGTCCTTGTGGGGGGGGGGGGCAACATTTAATCACATCAAGAAAAGAGATGCACCAGTGCTGTGGCTAAGGAGGGGTACATTGCCCAGGAACCTGAAGCCAAAAAAGTGGCCTTCTGAAGCACGGGAAAGCCAAGTGTGGCCTTCTTGCATGTCAGATCATCTCTTGGAGGATCAGTTGGGAAGCCACCTTTATTACTGGCCGTGAATGGTGAGCAACTCCACTGAGATGGGCAGCTTGTGGGAGTGCAGCAGGAGACTGAAAGAGCAGCAGTCTCCATACTGGAGACTGAAAATTTCAACTGCAAACTGGCACTTGCCAACACACACCACCATCCCTGCTTCAGCGACCAGCCAGGAGGTTGCAGAAAGATGCCAGCACAGATCTCCCTCCCCCCCCATTTTTCCTGGCCCCTGTTTGGTTGGTGACAAGGCTTCACCTCCACCAAGGCAATACCATATGACAAGAGGACCTTGTAAGACTTTGTGGGGGAGGGGCTGCAATGTGCTCCCGTGATCATGCCGCCACAGCAGGAAGGGTTTTTTAAACTCAACCTGGATCATGTCGGCCTTCTTGAGAGTGCAGGGAGCCCACAAACCCTTCTGCAAGCCTCCCCATGCCTTGGAACTGCTGCCAAAATATCAACCCATTTCCAGTTTTCAGGGCCAGCGTGACATGTGGTGAGTTTTTAAAAACCCCTTTTTCAGGGCGGGGGCGCGATTGCAGGAGCGTCGTCACTGCAAGGTTGCCGCACACCTTAAGGGGGTAGTGACTGGTTTCCCCTGGTTGGAGCCTCTCTTCTTCCAACTTTGGGAACTTTGGCTGTATGTGATTAAACAACACGGATTCTTTTTTACATGGCATGTAGTTGGCACTGCTCAGCTGCACTGAAATCCACTGAAATACATGCCATTTGATAAAGAATGAAACCCCTCCTGGAACAGCCCTTCTGTGCAAATGACATTTTGTATAAAATGGTAATGT
Source organism: Tiliqua scincoides (assembly GCF_035046505.1). Lineage (NCBI taxonomy): Eukaryota > Metazoa > Chordata > Lepidosauria > Squamata > Scincidae > Tiliqua > Tiliqua scincoides. Next base: position 266,422,006 of record NC_089822.1, read on the forward strand.
GAGAGTGAGGCTGCTATGAGGCCTGGGAATCCAGAGGGAGGTCCTGATTGTGTGATTTCTCCATTGTCCATCACGCCCAGCAAAGCTGCCCCCATCCCAGGACCAGGTCAGCTGACTGTGAGTCGGTCCCTGAGCAGGGCTTGATCCCAGGCGTACTTTCCTGGAAGTTGGTGCCACTGAATCCATTGAGGTTTTCTTCTTACATGCCTAGATGTGTGTGTTAGAGGTTCCACCTCTCTCTTGCACTGCTAATCAAAAGCTTCTCTCTGTGTTCCAGGAAGCCACAAAAAAGACAGTGAGAATCAGAGGGAGCCTTGTGCAGTGGCGCTGGAAACACCCATGCTTGACATCAAGGAAGTAATGTTTAGAGATTGGGACGGATCAGTAAGGCAGGAGGGAAGCCCAGCTCTGGGCTGGAGGACTCAAGCTGATCATTCACAAGATTGTGACCCCCATGAAATCCCAATCGAAGAGGAACTTCCCAAGAGGAAGAGAAGGAATAAACGTCCGTGGCATGGCGATGCATGTACATCTGACATTAATAAACACAGCAAAATCCGCATTGGGAAGAAACCGTTTAAAAGCTCTAAGAACAGAAAAGGCTTCAGCACAAGCACACATGTTACTTCCCAGGAAGAGATCCACACAAAGGAGAAAGCTGTGCATCAAAACAGATCAAAGAAGCAGGAGGGAAACCAGACAGAGAGAGGGAGAAATAACTCTGATGTTCCTCAGGGTGGGGATTTAAATATTATTCCAGTTGATCCAGAAAAAGTAACTGGAATGAGGATGGAAAAATGCTCTCAGTGTGCAAAAACCTTCAGCAGTAAATCAAAACTGACTGTGCATCAAAGAACCCACACAGGGGAGAAACCATATCAATGCTTGGAGTGTGGAAAAAGCTTCAGTGTGAGCTCTGGTCTGACTGCACATCGAAGGATCCACACAGGGGAGAAACCCTATAAATGTTTTGAGTGTGGAAAGTGTTTCAGTGGGAGCAAAACTCTCACTATACATCAGAGAACCCACTCAGGTGAGAAACCATATAAGTGTGCGGAGTGTGGAAAGAGCTTCAGTAAGAGCTCACACCTGAATTTGCATCACAGAACCCACACAGGGGAGAAACCATATAAATGCTTGGTGTGTGGAAAGTGTTTCAGTCAGACCTCACATCTGTCATTGCATCAAAGAAGCCACACAGGGGACAAACCATATGAATGCTGGGAGTGTGGAAAGAGCTTCAGGGATCGTGGAGAACTTATTTATCATCAAAGAACACACACAGGGGAGAAGCCATATAAGTGCTTGGAGTGTGGAAAAGGCTTTATTAAGAACTCAGTTCTGACTGTGCATCTGAGGACCCACTCAGGGGAGAAACCCTATAAATGCTTGCAGTGTGGAAAGAGTTTCCGTAGGAGCACACACCTGACTGGGCATCAAAGGACCCACACAGGAGAGAAGCCATATAAATGCTTGGAGTGTGGAAAGAGCTTCAGTTGGAGCTCAAACCTCACTGAGCACCAAAGAATCCACACAAGGGAGACCATATAAGTGCTTGGAGTGTGGAAAGGTCAGCTCTGACTGTGCATTGAATGTCCCAGCAAGGAGAGAAACCATATAAATATTTGCAGTGCAGCAAAAGCTCCTGAAGGAGCACACACCTGACTCTGCATCAAAGAAATGCTGGGAGTGTGGAAAGTGCTTCAGAGACCACTCAGCTCTTACTCCTGGCAAACCAATTCACATCAGAGAGAAACTCTGTGAAAGCTTCAGCTATGGTGTTCTCAAATCATTTGATTTGAACATGGTGACAGTTTCTGCCACAGGCACTAGCATATGGGGGAGGGGGTCCTGTGCACACTGGTGGGGTGCCACCAACATCACCTGATCTGTGGCAATCCCACACTGCTGTTCTTTGTGACCGGCGAGCACTGCTGCTGCTGCTGCTCCCCCCAGCAATACCCAGCCCAGTTAGGGTGGCTTTCCCACTGGCCAGACCTGGAATTGCCTCCCTGCAGCCAGCAGCAGCATTCTTCCTGGCCCCACTGGTGCCCACTCTCCATTGGTGGCAGGGGCCACAACTGCAGTCCTTGGTTGCAAGTCCCTGGGCAGAACCCCCCTCCTCCTAGAACAATACTGAACCTCAGGGGTCTCTATCAGAATCACACTCACAGTAACACCTGCAGAACGATTCCACTGTTTTCCCAAAACAAGGCAGACTAAATAATAGTCTGGGGAAAAAAGTTTTAAAAAGATACTAGTAAAAAGAAATACAAAATTCAGTTGAGCAAGAGGCAAACAGGAAAAAGAATCACTTTAGGAACATAAATAGATGTGTTTTGTTTTGAATGCATCAAAGCACAAACCACTGCATTTGGGTGTTTAAGGTATTTTCTAGACATTAAAATAGGTTACTTTTCCCGTTGGAAATAATACCGCGGCTGCATCTGCACTCACTGTCTCACCTGCCTAGTACATTTGAAAGCATTTCAGATTAATAAGAATGAGAACATGGAATAAAAACACACACTACTTTGTGCCGTTTCATCTTTTCAAATCACAAAAAGTTTTTTCAATACAGGCATGTGCCACTTAACAACCATTTGCTTAACAACGGACCGCATATATGATGGTGGTCAAAGCACAGTAAAGATGCTCTTAATGAGGCAATTGTGTCTGAATGCTCCGACACAGCCCAAGATGCTTTGTAAAATAACATAGGGCAGCGATTCTCAAACTTTTTGCACCGGGACCCACTTTTCTAATGAGAATCTGTCAGGACCCACCAGAAGTGATGTCATGACCGGAAGCAACATCAGGAAGCAGGACACATATTAATAATCCTAGGCTGCAATCTTGCCCACACTTACCCAGGAGTAAGTTCCATTGACTATCATTGTTGAAAGCATATAGAGTACGTAGAAGCCTTTCTAAAGTAGAGATTCACTGATCCTGTCCCCTGCTGGGCCTAATCTGTCCCCTCCCTGCCCTCCCCCCTTGCGCCCCAATCACTCCTGTTCTGCTGTCACATTAGCCCTCCGTACTCGGTCTGGGTGTGGCTGCAGTGGGGCAGTGCAGGCCTTCCCGCCAGTGCATCTTACTCCCCGGCTGTGGCTAGACAGGGTGCAATTGTTGCAGGTGCCCAGTGCAAGCAGCCCCCCTCACCCTCCCCTCTCCTCCCCCTTGGAGCCATTCTGGGCCAGTGCAGGGTGGAGTTCAGGGCCCTAAGCTCCAAGGGGGAAGGGCCTGGAAGGGGACTTGAGTCAGGGACTCGCACTCGAGTTGGGAAAGGCCTAATTCTGGGGTCGGCACTCGCGGGTCGCACACTGGAGGACTGGAAAGGCTGGAGTTGGGGCCTTGTCCTGTGTGCAGACTGCACCTGCCTGTCTCTGGGGGTGCCTGCTGTCCCTGCGTGTGCAAAGCTTGTGGGGGCCCTCCGGCCTAGGCGCAGCAGGGAAGGGTTGCCGTGCCTTCCGCAGGGAGGCAGGAGGGGCTTCTGCTCCAGAAACTGTCCAGCCCCTCTCAGAGGCACACGGGCCAGGCGCTGTCACCACATCCTGTGGCAGGGAGTTCCACAGACCCACCACTGAGCTTCAGTGGCTGCCCCTGGCTGGCTCTGCTGTTCTAGGGTCCCCACCCAGATCCTGCCTCCTGCCAGCAGCGCCCTGGAGAGACTCATCGCCCCCAGCAGGGGGAGGGGGGCAGCCGCTGTTCCCTGCGGGGCTGGCTTAGGAGACCCCAAGAGGACTCAAAAGGAGGAAACTACCACTCCCAGGATGCAACATGCGAGGCAAGATGGCGGCGTCTGCCCGGATGAGAACAAGAAAACTACCACTCCCGGGATGCATCGCGCTCGAGGCGAGACGGCAGCGCCTCCTGGAACCGGCTGAGGTGAGGCTGCGGGTGCGGAACCCCCCACGAGTCCCTCCCGCAGCGCGCCCGCCAGCACCCGAGGAGGGGCGTGGCCGTGACGGGCAGCAGGGGAGGGGCTCCAGGGCTCTGGGAGAACAGCAGCTGTCCTTTGGGGGGCGGGGGGGGGCTGGCTCTGAGCGTCCCTGGAACTGAAGTGAGGAAGGGGGCGGAGGGCGGGGGGGGGCAGCGGAGCACGCAGAGGGGCCCCTTAGAGGGGGGCGGGGGCAAGCAGGCGCCCCACCGCCCCTGTGGCAGGGAGTCCCACAGGCCCAGAGGAGCAGAGCCCCTGAGACAGGCCAGCGAGGAGGCCCCACCGCTCCCTGAGGCAGGGAGTTCCACAGGCCCAGAGGAGGAGAGCCCTGAGACAGGCCAGCGAGAAGGCCCCACCGCCCCCTGAGGCAGGGAGTTCCACAGGCCCAGAGGAGCAGAGCCCCTGAGACAGGCCAGCGAGGAGGCCCCACCGCCCCCTGAGGCAGGGAGTTCCACAGGCCCAGAGGAGGAGAGCCCTGAGACAGGCCAGCGAGGAGGCCCCACCGCCCCCTGAGGCAGGGAGTTCCACAGGCCCAGAGGAGCAGAGCCCCTGAGACAGGCCAGTGAGGAGGCCCCACCGCCTCCTGAGGCAGGGAGTTCCACAGGCCCAGGGGAGGAGAGTCCTGAGACAGGCAGGTGAGGAGGCTTCTCTGTGCAGAGGGTATGGGCCAGGCCTGTAGCCAAGATTCTAGAGGTGGGGGCGACTATTTTTTCAAGGGGGGCAATGATGTCAGGTATCTATACTGGTGGGCAAAATGAAAGGATAAGTCTGGAGAAACATCAAAGACCCAAAACTCCTCCAAATTTCATGAAGAGAAAATATTTTGGGTTTTTTTTGAAAGCTGCATTCATCTGTCAAGCCAGGTAACAATAATGTGCATAGAAATGTCTGTGGACATTTGCTGGGCTCCCACCTGGACTTGGAGGCCAGGTCTACCTGCTTGAGCTTATGGACTCCTGATTGAGCTTATAGCCTACATAAGAAGAACCTTGCTGAATCAGGCCCATCTAGCCCAGCTTCCTGTATCTCACAGTGGCCCACCAAATGCTTCAGGGAGCACAAAAGACAGCAAGACACAACCTGCATCCTGGCGTCCTCTCCTGCATCTGGCATTGAGGTAGCTTCCTTCTAAAATCAGGAGCTTGCACAGACCTATCATGACTTGTAACCTGTGATGGAGTTTCCTCCAGAAATTTGTCCAATCCCTTCTTAAAGGCATCTAAGCCAGTTGCCATCACCACTTACTGTGGCAAGGAGTTCCACAGACTAATTACATGCTGGGCAAAGAAATATTTTCTTTTGTCTGTCCTAACTCTCCCAACACTCAATTTTAGTGGCTGTTCCTGCTTCTGGAGTTATGTGAGAGGCATCTCTCTAGCCATCCCTTGCATACACATATGGGGTCTGTGCCCACAGACGGCACCTGCTCCAGCCTTTGGGGGGGGCTCCTGAAGTGCAGGGCACGCGTGGTGCGCACTGCTGGACCAGCACAGAGATCAACAGGCCGTGTTCGGTTCACGCACCCGGATGAGGGGGAGAGGCAGAGAAGGTGCTGCCTCATTGGCATAGCCAGAGGGGTGCAGAGCACCAGGTTTCAGGGAGCCCCACCCCCTCACCTCCCCTTCGGAGCCATCCCAGGCCACCAGAGCAGAACAGAGGCAGAGGCAGGGAGGCTGGAGCCACCCAGAGCTGGCTGCAGAGCTTGTAGGGCCTTTGGCCTCCTGGTAGCGGATCTGCGCCTCTGAGCCCCGGACCCTCTGCTCTGGCCTCCACCAGCACTCTATGGCACTCCTGGTCTGGTCTTGGCATCTGATCTCTGCTGTGACTTCACTGTTAATCATCCTTGGGGAACGTTGTGAGTTTTCCCACACTTGGACTTGCTTTGTGTATTTCTGGTATTCTCTGCTTTGTCTTGCCGTTACTCTTTTAAGGTAACTCTCTGTCTCTTCATTAGGTGTTGCAGTTTCAGTACTGAAAGGAAGAATCAGCAGCAGACCTGGTAGAACAGGATCCCTGTGGGTGCTCAGAATCCCTTGACTGGGTAAACTGCCTCCCTGCAGCACCTCCCTCCTTCAAGGGGAAAGGTTTCCTCCCTTTGGTCAAAAACCCCATGTGAGGAAGCCTTGCTGAGGAAGCTCCTCCCACCACTGCCCACCCTCCAGAGCCCCAGAGTGAACTGCAAGTTCTTTTTTCTGTAGCTGCTGTAAAGGACGGATGGGCTAAGCTAAGCTGGGAGCATCCCTTCTGCCTGCAAATGGCTGTGGAGCAAGGGGGAGAACTCCTAGCTCTGGGTCTCCACCGCCAGCCTGCACTAGAGGAACATGTGATGCCAGGACTGAAAATGGAGCAAGAGGAGCCAGAAAGTCTCCAGCCAGAGATGAGGCTGGCAGAACCAGAGGACCTCTCGCCTGCAGCCCGGATGGGGGCTCTCCTGCAGCATCTGAACTGGGCAGAGCCACCTCACGTTAAACAGGAACTAGAAGAGGGATTGTCATTGCAGCAGTGGGAAGCACAATGGCGGGAGTTCCTTGAAACAGTGCAGACCCCCCCAGGGACCGTGCCATGGGGTGAGACAAACGTGCTCTGACCAGCTGAAGCTGAATGCAGAGTGGCGTCTGGATGCCTCCACGCCCTGCTCTCAACCAGCTCCAGCTCATCACTGTCTTTAAAATATCATGCCCCTTTGGTATTCAGGGGAGGTCTGAGTAGGGGGAATTATCACTGCTCAAGCTCTGGAATCTGCCTCAGTTGAGGCTGCCCAGCAGTAAGACAGAAACGGTAGAGTACAATAACTATATTAAAGTGGGTTAAATAACACAAACTGTTCTGGAAGAAAAGCCACTGCGCCCGAATTCTTTTTAAATCAAGGGCACAATATTGCCCGCTTGCCACCCAACACCCGCTTCCTGCAGCAGACGGGACAGTGTCTTGCTCTCAGTGTAATCGGACAGAAGCAGGGCATAAAGGCAGTAGCCCCCCTGTCCTTTGCACTCCACCCTACCTCCAGATTCATGTATCTTTTATACCAGGGGTGCCCAAACCCTGACCCTGGGGCCACTTGTGGCCCTCAAGGCCTCTCTATGCGGACCTCAAGGAGCCCCCAGTCTCCAATGAGCCTCTGGCCCTCTGGAGATTTGTTGGAGCCCACACTGGCCTGACGCAACTGCTGTCAGCATGAGGGCAACTGTTTGGCCTCTCAAGTGAGCTGTGGGATGAGGGCTCCCTCCACCGCTTGCTGTTTCACATCTGTGATGCAGTTGCAGCAGCAAAGGAAAGGCCAGCCTTGCTTTGTGCAAGGCCTTTTATAGGCCTTGAGCTATTGTAACACCTTCATTCATTCATATAAGTTCATCTTTAATATATTCATTTATGAAAATTTATTCAAATTTGAAATGTAAATTAATTCGGCCCCTGACAAGGTGTCAAAGAGATGATGTGGCACTCCTGCCAAAAACTTTGGACACCCCTGTTTTATACTACTACACACTGATAGACCTGCCCTCTCTGCCTTCCTTTCATCCAATTGTAAGGTTACCTGAGGTCATGGGACTTGCCATATGCATCTGAGGAGCACCTTCAGGGCAGTAAGGATGTGCTGTGAAAGGAAGGACTTCCTGCTGGACTTCCTGCTGTCTCCTCGAATTCTGTCAATCAGAACTGGGGCCTGGAAGAAAAACATTTAGTTCTTAACTGATTTGGAGGAATAAAGTCTCCCTTCTGTCTCTTGCAGGCAGTGGAGAGGCCTCAGCATCGTGTTCTGTGTCGCCTGCTCCGTGGGCTGGAGAAGGAGGGGCTGCTGCGAAGTCTGCTCAGGTAGGGGGCAGGTGACCAGGGTAGTCTGCAGGGAGTGGTGACGGTAGGGGCCACCTCCTTTGCTTCTTCCTTTCCTGCTGCTTCTGGTGCTGCAAGATGTGGGGGTGCCCATTTTGCAGAATATTCTACAGAAATGCCATCAGGAGTGCCCTTATGTGCAAGTGGCAGCTGCCCCTTTTGACTACCATCATCTGATCATAAGAACATAACAGCCCGCTGGATCAGGCCATAGGCCCATCTAGTCCAGCTTCCTGTATCTCACAGTGGCCCACCAAATGCCCCAGGGAGCACACCTGATAACAAGAGACCTGCATCCTGGTGCCCTCCCTTGCATTAGGCATTCTGACACAGCCCATTTCTAAAATCAGGAGGTTGCACATACACATCATGGCTTGTAACCTGTAATGGATTTTTCCTCCAGAAACCTGTCCAATCCCCTTTTAAAGGCATCCAGGCCAGATGCCAGCACCACATCCTGTGGCAAGGAGTTCCACAGACCAACCACACGCTGAGTAAAGAAATATTTTCTTTTATCTGTGCTAACTCTCCCAACACTCAATTTTTGTGGATCACATTGGCAGCAGTCAGGAGGGGCAGGGCTCTTTCTCTTCTCTGCTTGCAGGAATGGAGGTTGCTCACAGCGCCTGTCTCAGAAGCAACTCTAAATACCCTGCAGTTCACCAGGGTAGTTTGCAGAGAGAGGCAGGAATGAAGGTTCATTGTGAATCAAAGACATACCTGTGGGAAGCATCATGAACTGACTTGGGCCTGTATAGTTTAAGTAGAGCTTATTTCCACACAGCACTGTGCCCAAGAACTGGAGATGTCTAGAGCCATCAGTGTGCATGTGCTGTCATCCCAGAAGCTGCCCACATGTACAAGAACCTGAGTTTCTCCTGCTCTTTTTAGAGCCTTCCTGCCATCTTGCCCTGGACCACTGCTCAGGCAGGATGCTGTCTGTGGCTCTGCTGGTGCTCTAGGTAGACAAGCAGAGGTTGAGCTCCAGGTGCTATGAAGTCTTAGGACAGGTGAGGAAGTGTTGCATTTGCAAGGATAAGTCACTACCTTGATGGGGCCTTCAGAACAACTGTCTGCTGGGGTGTTCTAGCTCTGGCTCCTACACTGAGCTGGAGAGTGGAGTGGATGACATAGCAGGACCCTCCAGATCCCAGATTCTGTGAAAACTACACCGACCACAAGGACTGAGGTATCAAAGAGTTGGCTGCCTGTGCAGTGTGCAGGAGGAGTCTCCAAGATCTGGCAGGAGGCTCTGTGACTTGAGGAAGGACTGCATGGGGTCTTCTGGTGCGATGCTTTTTGTTCTTTGTTATTCTAAAGAACAAAACTTAAAAACTCAACTGCCTATTTGACTGCATTTTAAAATGTAAAAGGTTGAACTTTGCAGGAAAATATCAGGTTTCCCCTCCTGGAGTCTCTGAAATGTGTCTTGGGTAGGGATAATCTGTGCCTTTCTTCATTCAGGCTCCGGTGTCCTTTGAGGAGGTGGCTGTGTCTTTCTCCAAGGAGGAGTGGGCTCTGCTGGAGCCAAAACAGAAGGCCCTGTATGCAGAAGTGATGCTGGAGAACCTGGAGAACGTGGCTTTTCTGGGTAAGTCAGGACCCCTTTGCTTAATCTCCCTAGATCAGGGGTCTCCAAACTGTGGTCTGGGGGCACATCTGGCCCCCACAAGATTTTGTGGAGCCTGCAGCAACTTAAAATATTTTTAATTGCTGATAGTTTTGCTAGCTTTTGATATTTTTCCACATTATATATCATTTCTCAGTTTCAGCACAGTCTTGCTTCTTAGTAACGGTCACCTTTCTCTTTGTTCTGAATCGTATTGTGCTGATTTCAAAAAAGGTGCAGGTACAACTTATCAATTCATTTAAATTTCATCCATTCATTTATAAAACTGATTTTTTAATTTTTAAAATATACAGTGTGCCTCTCTAACTGAAAAGTTTGGACACCACTGCCCTAGATGCTGAAAGGTATGGATTGTTGTTAGTGTTTATCACCAGTGATTCTGCAGAGAAATGGGGAGCAAGAGCCAGGATGGGACATTTCCAAAGTGACAAAGGTCTTTCAGGGAGGGGGCTGTGGCTCCCTGGCAGAGAAGCTGCTTGGCATGCAGAAGATCCTGAGTTCAGCCTTGCTGCATTTCCAGGTGGGGATCTAAAAAACTCCCCAAAAACCCTGGGGAGCCATTCTGGGCTGATAGAGGCAAATTCCTGCCATGGCTCCAGTGGGGAGGGGCCTAGCTACCCTACTTTCTGCATTTTTTATACATTGTGAGCTGTTTTGGGACAGGGATCCATTTAGAAATCCTATTTTGTCTGTAGTCTGCTTGTGAGAACTCTTTTGTTGAAAGAGGTACGTAAAAAACTCCTATTCAGTTGTCTGAGTGTCATCAAGGTGGCCACTGGTCTTCTGCTGATTGACCTCTGCTTCCCCCTCCTTCCTGCTTTTTGAAAAAAAATAGGCAAAAAAGCCAGTGGCTTCTCAGAGCGGAACGCAGCCACTCCGATCACACCATAGCTGGCTCTGGCCTTTACAGTGTGGGCTGCCACAGAGTTCTGTTTTGTCCCCCATGCTTTTTTGCATCTACGTAAAGGCGCTGGGGGAAGTCATCCAGCTCTCTCTGTCCTTGCCATCCCATTCCAGGGAGGCTTTGCAGGTCCTGGAGCACTGCCTGGAGGCGGTTGGGGTCTGTATAGGCGCTGGAATGGGATGGCAAGGACAGTGCAATCAGATATTAAGCAGGATGGGAGATGAAATGGATCCACTCCTGATCTCTCCACTTCAGTTGAGCTCAGTGCCTTCTCCATGCCATTTAAAAAAGAACGAAACCGTTCAGAGAAAAGCTCCTCTGTACAAAACAGGTGATCCAGGGTTTCTCAGATGCTACTACAGCATTGAAGCTGCTGAAAGAATCTAGAGGGAGACCCCTATCCTGTGTCCCTGTAAAGCAAGGATCTCCAACCTTTCCAGTAGGAGGGCCACATTGTATATTTTACATATTTTCCTGGGCTGAAAACATCAGCGATGCACAGCACATTCTCTGGCTGATCTAATGAGGAAACCTAGTTTTTTAATCATTTGTTTACACAGGTCCAAAAGTGGTGCTGTCCTCACTGTGAACATTTTACAGCATAGATGAAAAGTCAACATGTGGAAACGCAGTTTGTTTTATTGACAGGGATGAGGTTACCATTGAATAATTATGCTATGTGGGTCTTACAGCATATGGCCCAGGTGATTGAAAGTGAGGGTTAGCCAGGCTGGCACACTCTGGCCATGTAGAGAGAAGTGCGGCAGACAGAACTGCACATGTTGACTGTCCAACTGTAGTTGGGGAAAAATTATTTAAGTTGCTGTGGCCCAGATAAAGTCTTGTGACAGGCCAGATTTGGACCCTGGACTGGAGATTGGAACCCCTGCTCAAAATGCTAACTGAGACTTGGTCACTGAGAAGGGCAGTAATCCTGTGCATTCGTTCTTGGTAGTCATTTCCACTGACTCCATTGGGTTTACTTCTGAGTAAACTTTACTTTACTTCTGGGTTTACTTTACTTCATATGCCAAACAGCATCCATTGGAGTTTCCATTTCTCTGTTGCTAATCAAGATATTCTCTCTCTGTTCCAGGAAGGAGCAGGCAAGACCATGAGGATCAGAGGGAACCATGTGGGGTGTCACCGGAAACAGCCTTGCGTGACGTAGAGGAAGTGACTTTTAGACACCGGAGGCAGGAGGGAAGACCAGCACCTGTCAGTGAGAAAGCTGTGCATCAAGACATCTCAATGAAGCAGGAGGGAAAACAGACAGAGAAACAGAGAAAAATATCTGGTGCTCATCAGGGTGGGGATTTGCTTGTCTTTCCAGATGATCCAGAAAAAGAAACTAGAAAGAGAAAGGAAAAAGTCCCTCCAAGTGCAAAAACCTACAATAGTAAATCAAAACCTGGAAAACGAAGAGGAGAGAAATCTCATAAATGCTTGGAATGTGGAAAGAGCTTTAGTCAGAATGGAAGGCTGACTGTGCATCAAAGAACCCACACTGGGGAGAAACCATATACATGCTTGGAGTGTGGAAAGAGCTTCAGTATGAGTTCAAGCTTGACTGCACATCAAAGAACCCACACAGGAGAGAAACCATATAAATGTTCGGAGTGTGGAAAGACCTTCAGTAAGAGGGGAAGCCTCACTGTGCATCAAAGAATCCACACTGGGGAGAAACCTTATAAATGCTTGGACTGTGGAAACAGCTTCAGTGAGAGGGCAAAACTTGCTGTGCATCAAAGAATCCACACTGGAGAGAAACCTTATAAATGCTTGGAATGTGGAAAGAGTTTCAACCAGAGAGCAAACCTTGCTGTCCATCAAAGAATCCACACTGGGGAGAAACCATATAAATGCTTGGAGTGTGGAAAGAGCTTCAGTCAGAGTGCAAACCTTGCTGTGCATAAAAGAATCCACATTGGGGAAAAAACTTATAAATGCTTGGAGTGTGGAAATGGCTTCATTCGCAGTGCAAGTCTGACTTTGCATCAAAGAACACACACTGGGGAGAAACCATATAAATGCTTGGAGTGTGGAAAAAGCTTCAGGCAGAGTTCAGACCTGACTGTTCATCGCAGAACGCACACTGGAGAGAAACCATATACATGCTGGATGTGTGCAAAGAGTTTCAGTAAGAGTTCAAGCCTGACTTTCCATCAAAGAACCCACACTGGGGACAAACCATATAAATGCTTGGAGTGTGGAAAGAACTTCTGTAAGAGATCAAACCTGACTTTCCATCAAAGAACCCACACTGGGGAGACACCATATAAATGCTTGCAATGTGGAAATAGCTTCAGTAACAGGGCAAAGTTTGTAGTGCATCAAAGAATCCACACTGGGGAGAAACCCTATAAATGCTTTGAGTGTAGAGAGAGCTTCAGTGAGAGGGCAACACTCACTGTGCATCAAAGAACCCACACTGGGGAGAAACCCTATAAATGCTTGGTGTGTGGAAAGAGCTTCTGTAAGAGGTCAAGCCTGACTTTCCATCAAAGAACCCACACTGGGGAGACACCATATAAATGCTTGGAGTGTGGAAAGAGCTTCACTCAGAGGGCAAACCTTGCTGTGCATCAAAGAATCCACACTGGGGAGAAACCATATAAATGCTTGGAGTGTGGAAAGAGCTTCACTCAGAGGGCAAACCTTGCTGTGCATCAAAGAATCCACACTGGGGAGAAACCATATAAATGCTTGGAGTGTGAAAAGAGCTTCTGTAAGAGGTCAAGCCTGACTGTCCATCAAAGCATCCACACTGGGGAGAAACCATATAAATGCTTGGAGTGTGGAAAGAGCTTCAGACAGAGATCAGACCTGACTGTGCATCAAAGAATCCACACTGGTGAAAAACCATATAAATGCTTAGAGTGTGGAAAGAGCTTCAGACAGAGATCAGACCTGACTGTGCATCAAAGAATCCACACTGGCGAAAAACCATATAAATGCTTAGAGTGTGGAAAGAGCTTCAGACAGAGATCAGACCTGACTGTGCATCAAATAATCCACACTGGGGAGAAATCATATAAACACTTGGCATACAGAAAGAGCTTCAGTCAGCATGCAAGCCTGACTATGTGTGAAATCATATAAATGCTTGGAGTGTGGAAGATGTTCATTCAGAGCATAGTGTAGGTAGAGAGATGCTCTTTACCCTCTCACAAAACACCAGAACCAGGGGACATGCACTAAAATTGAGTGTAGGGAGAGTTAGGACAGGCAAAAGAAATATTTTTTTACTCAAAATGTAGTCTATTGAACTCCTTGCCACAGGATGTGAAGATGGCATCTGGCCTACATGCCTTTAAGAGGGGATTGGACAAATTTCTTGAGGAAAATTCCATCATGGGTTACAAGCCATGACATGTATGTGCAACCTCCTGATTTTAGAAATGGGCTAGGTCAGAATGCCAGATGCAAGGGAGAGCACCAGGATGCAGGTCTCTTGTAGTCTTGTGTGCTCCCTGGGGCATTTGGTGGTACACTGTGAGATACAGGAAGCTGAACTAGATGGGCCTATGGCCTGATCCAGCAGGGATGTTCTTATGTAGAGTGCAAGCCTGACGTTGCATCAAAGAACCCGCACTGGAGAGAAACCATATAAATGCTTGGAGTGTGGTGTTTCTGTGGGTGCTCAGACCTGACTGTGCATCAAAGAACCCACACATGGGAGAAACCATATTAATACTCAGAATGTGGAAAGAGCTTCTGGGATCATTCATCCCTTCCTTCTCCTGAAATAATTCATACTGGATCTGAACCATTTTAAATTTTTGGAGTGTGGGTGGACGACTCCACCACAGGGCAAGGCACACAAAGTGTACACACAGGGTAGGTTCCTATAGGCCCAGGAATGCATCCATAACATTGTGTCAAATCTGGGAGGAAACGGGCCTGTTACTGTGGCTCTTTTGCTTGTGGATCTGTTTGCCATGAAGGAGTGTATGGGAGGTCAGGGACACAACTGTTGGGCTACTGCTGCTGCAGAAGTACATTTTGGTGCACAGAGGACACTTTCCATTCTGCTGTGAGCAGAATGTTGAAAGGGTGTTGATTAGAGAGCTTCTCCTTATCAGTTTAGGGTAGTGGAATGAGGGTTCAAGGACAGAGCTTGCAACCCAGCAGAGAATACACAGACATGGCAGATGTCCACCACCAATTAAGTCTGTATTTACAAATATTTACAGCAGTAGCAGCAACACAGTTAAAGCAGCACAGCAAAGACACTTGCAGAGCAGCAAAGAGGACACAGCAAATAACACCCCAAACATGATTTTCCACGACCACCCACAAATGAGGGCTCTCACAGCCTTCCTTATAAGGAACTGTGAGCCAATCAGGATGGGTATTGCATCATCCTCTTGCATCATCCTGTCTTTGGATGCATGATCTCATTCCTGTGATTGCAGCAGCCACATATACTTACATGACACTTACATTGCAGTGCATTGTGGACCCTTTGTCATGATGACTCAGCACTTTACATATAGACTTAAGGCCCTGCCTAATTCAGGCTTGCAAATTCTATATGCTCCAACCCTGACAAGGGGCCGATAATAAACTTTGTACCTCCTAATAACATTCTTCTCAGAGGCCCTGGTCCTAGGCTGGTCTTGCAGCAAGGGGAGTGATGCAATCCTGCAGCATGGTTGCCTCAGTGGGCCTCCAGAATCCTCCAGAATGGATGGGAACAGGGGTGAGACAGGCACATCACCTTTTCTCCTGATGAGTTTTGGCTGATTGGACCAAAAGATGGTCAGGAACTTAGGACAGCAGACTTGTTCATTATTCTTACTTATTTATGGTACGCTGTCTCAGTGCATGGCATGCATTCGCCCCCACCCTGCTTTGATCACAACAACCCTGTAAGATAGCAAAAGAAGAGTCCTGCTGGAGCAGGACAAAGGCCCATCTAGTCCAGCTTCCTGTATCTCACAGTGCCCACCAGATGTCTCAGGGAGCATTAAAGACAACAAGACACCCATATCCTGTGGCCCCTCCCTTGCGCCTGGCATTCAGAGATAGGCTACCTCTAAAACCAGGAGTTTACACATACCGTTCATGGCTTGTAACTTGTGATGCACCTTCCTTCCTTGTCCAATCCCCTTTAAAGGCTTCTGGGCCTTCAGGTGTTACCACCACATCCTGTGGCAAGAAGTTACACAGATTAATTACAGCAGGATCAAGAGAAGCTGCATTTCCTTTTGCCTGTTCTGACCCACCTTTCAGTTGTAGTGAATGTCTCCTGGTTCTGGTACTGTGCAGGATGGAAAAGAACTGCTTGATTTTGCATGTCTCAATCATGTCCCTCCTTAGGCACCTTTTTTTCTAGACTGAAGATCCCCAAACACTGTAGCCTTTCCTCGTAGGGAAGTTTCGCCAGCCCAGTTAATAATTTTGGGTGCTCTTCTCTACATCTTTTCCCTATAGACCAGGGGTGCCCAAACCCCAGCTCTGGGGCCACTTGCGGTCCTCAAGGCCTCTCAATGCAGCCCTCAGGGAGCCCCCAGTCTCCAATGAGCCTCTCTGCAGATTTTTTGGAGCCTACACTGGCCCAACGCAACTTCTCTCAGCGTGAGGGCGACTGTTTGACCTCTCCCATGAGCTGTGGGATGAGAGCTCCCTTCACTGCTTGCTCTTTCACATCTGTGATGTAGCAGAGGCAGCAAAGGAAAGGCCAGCCTTGATTTGTGCAAGGCCTTTTATAGGCCTTGAGCTATTGCAAGACCTTCATTCATTCATATAAGTTCATCTTTAATATATTCATTTATGTAAACTTATGTCAATTTATTCAAATTGTAAATGTAAATTAACTCTTTTCTTTCCCGGCCCCCAACACAGCGTCAGAGAGATGATGTGGCCCTCCTGCCAAAAACTTTGGACACCCTTGCTATAGACTGTGAGGCGTGGCTCGTTAGGGAGGGGCCAGGAACTCAAAGGGGATGTCCTCTCACAGCGATACAGTCACACCCCTGGGCAGAATATGAGCCCATCTTCTTTGCTTTTTTAAGCAGAAGAAATGAGAGGTGCTCAACTGCTCCCTCCCAGAGTGACTGCCGACCCGCCCTCTTCTCCCTCCACTCCAGAGTGGAGTGCCTTCTGCTGCCTTCTGTGTTCGATGCATGTTGTCTGCAAAGCTCTTTGACTCCAACCCCTATCTGGCAAGTGCCAAGCATGCTCATTTTGCAGTCCTTGTCCTTGCTGACCATCAGAAAGAAACTCTCCTTGATCCTTGTGTGGTTGGTTCCTAGTTCCCAGCCTGGGATCTCTTCTCATCAAAGTGAAATCTCTCTTTTCAACCCCCTCCCTCTTCCACTCCCCCCTTTCAATCTCCAAACCTTCCTGCTTTCCTCCCCCTTAAAGTTGTTTCCATGCAGTTGGCAAAGGGGGGAGGGGAGAGACAAGCACACACTTTACTTGGCCAAGAGAAGAAAAGGAAACAGTTTTTAAAGTGATATATTAATCTTGTTGTTTGACTGAAGAGCAGAGGCTGTATTTTTAAAGTGATGAATCTTGCTTTTTGAAGGGAATACTCAGCCATTGATGAAGTGATTGCCAGCCCAATCCTATCCACAATTTCCTGGGAGTAAGCCCCATTGACTCTAATGGGACCTACTTCTGAGTAGACACGCATAGGATTGGGCTGTGCATCTCCTAGTATAGGAGCCAAATCAGCTTCCTAACCAAACCCTTATCAGCTCTGATATATTTTCATGGTCTATTTTTGTTTTCCCCACCAGTTGCTGGAAAAATTTAATTTAATTTAATTAATAAAGGGTTCAATCCTATCCAAGGAGAATGGGAGAAATGACTAGTTGGATTGGGGTCCACAGGGTGTGTGTGTGTGTGTAATGTTGGTCAGACTGGTTGTTCACAAAGTTAATTTGATAAAACAATTCTATTGGTGTGCTTACAAAGTTAAAAAAATGAATCTTCCTGGACCAGACAAAATCTACCTACTCCAGGATCCTGTCTCCAACAGTGATCAGCAGCTGATCATTTATAAAGCATGTATATTGCTGTGTATTAATAATATATTTTTAAGGTCTGCATTTAATTAATGATATGATTAGTATAATTAATATTAATATAGTTAATATTTCTGGCCACTTCCTGTTTAATGATGTCACTTCCAACCCTTAGGAACATGATGGCCATGGCCAACAGCCAGGGGGGTCAAGGGAGCCTCTGGCTGGAAAAGTTTGAGTACCACTGCCCTATATCTTTTTTAGAATGTGGCAACCAGAACTGGATGCAACACTCCAGGTGTGGCCTTACCATCAGTACCAAAGTACTGAAATTGCCCATGGCAAGCAATGAAATTGTGCCATTTTCCCTAGATAGGCAGGCTATAAATAAATAAATAAAGAGTACAATCCTATCTACACTTATTTAAGAGTAAGCTCCATTGACTATTGTCTCAGGGCCCAATCCTATCCAACTTTCCTGCTCCAGTGCAGCCACAATGCAGCCGCAAGGTAAGGGAACAAATGCTCTCATACCTTGAGGAGGCCTATGTGACTGTCCCCCCACCACAAGATGCAGTGCACACGCCATTGATATAGCTGCACCGGCCCTGGAAAATTACATAGGATTGGGCTCTCACTTGTGTGGAGACATGCCTGGGATTGGGCTCTAAAATGAATAACTATAAATACTTAAAGGAAAACTGATAAATAAGGGAAGATGAGATGGTGCTCCTGTTCCACCAGGTGAATTTGCTCTGAAGCCTGCCTGCAATAACGGCAAGCCCCCTCCCCAAAAAAATTCAGTAAGTTTTCATCCCTACCCTGTACCCAATTTTAAGTGTTGATATTTAAGCCGGTTCAGTGTGATTTGTGACAAAATTAACTTCAATGCAACATGTTTTTTGTTTCGGCTGGACGGAGAGTCACAGTTTCCCTCTAAAGCAGGGTCCTCGGAGTCAGAGAAACAGCGCGTGTCCCCTGCCAAGTCGGAGGTGGCTGCCCCTTCCTGCCGCCTGAGGGTTGCCCTCCCCTCCCCTTTCGACAAGGGGGGAGAGGCACCCTCAGAGGCGGCTGCAGCAGCAGCACAGTCGCTCTGCGCAGTGGAAGGGGGGCCCTCCAGACGAGGTTCTTGTGCGGTGCGGTTCAGGGCTTGCGGGGGGGGCATCGCAGCAGAACCCACAGCACAGCACCTGGGGCTCCTGCCCCCCCTGGCCCCCTCTGGGTACGCCATTGCTTGGGCTGCCTCCTTTTGCCTGCCCTGTCGGGGGAGCCAGGCACGGCCCCTCACAAGCAGCCGAGTGCATGGCGCCTCGGTCCCCTCTCCACAAGCCCTGCGCCCTCCTCTTCCACTGCCTCTGTCAGCGGCAGCTTCGCGACCCACCACAGTCAGGTCATGACCCACCAAGTGGCAGGAGAGGGCAGGAGCTCGAGCAGACAGTCCTCCTGCCCAGCAGGAGGAGGCGGAGCCGCTGTTCCCTGCGGGGCCAGCTAAGAGGACTCAAGAGGAGGGAACTACCACTCCCAGAATGCGCTGCGCCGGAGGCAAGATGGAGGCTCCTGCGGACCAGGAAACTACCACTCCCAGGATGCATCGCGCACGGCCAGATGGCGGCGCCTCCTGGAAGCGGCTGAGGTGAGTCTGGGGATGGGGAGGGAGTCGGGTGCGGAGCCCCCCCCACGAGCCCCTCCCGCAGCGCGCCAGCGAGCATCCGAGGAGGGGCGTGGCCGTGACGGGCAGTAGGGGAGGGGCTCGGGGGAGGACAGCAGATGCCCCTTGGGGGGGGCTGGGTCTGAGCGTTCCTGGAACTGAGGGGCAGGAGGAAGGGGGGCTGGGAGCTGGGGCTGGAGCGCGGCGGAGCACGCAGAGCGGCTTCTTCGAGAGGGAAGGGCGGCAGGCAGGCGCCCCACCGTCCCCTGTGGCAAGGAGTTCCTCAGGCCCAGAGCCCTGAGACAGGCCAGCGAGGAGCCCCGCCTCCACCCGTGGTGGGGAGTTCCACAGGCCCAGAGGAGCAGAGCCCTGAGACAGGCCAGCGAGGATGCCCCGCCACCTCGTGGCAGGGAGTTCCACAGGCCCAGAGGAGCAGAGCCCTGAGACAGGCCAGTGAGTTCCATAGGCCCAGAGGAGGAGAGCCCTGAGACAGGCCAGTGGAGAGGCTCTGTCACCCCTGCTTCTCTGCTCAGAGGGTACAAGAGCCGGGGCAGAGGCTGACCCCTGGAGGGCCTAGGGGGCTTCCCCTGCCTGCAGTCCTGAGGCGGAGCCACCCTGTCTGTGGCCCGTGTGGGGAGCAGGAGGGCAGGCCGAGGCAGACCAGGCTCTGCACACCTGGGGTCTGCACCCACAGACTGCACCTGCTCCAGCCCCTTGGGGGCTCACAAAGTGCTGGGAATGCGACATAAGCACTGCTGGACATCCAGCACATTGAGCGTACTTTTTGAACCGGCATAGAGATCAACAAGCCTTGTCTAAACAGCGGGGAGAGGTGGAGAAGGTGCTGGCTCAGTGGCATAGCCAGAGGGGTGCAGAGTGCCAGGTTGCAGGGAACCTCACCCCCTCACCATACGTTCAGAGCCATCCCAGGCTGCCAGAGCAACACGGAGGCAAAGCAGGGAGGCTGCAGCCACCCAGAGCACATGGAGCCGGCTGCAGAGCCTGCGGGAGCCCTTGGCCTCCTGGTAGCGGATCTTCACCTTTGAGCCCTGAACCCTCTGCTCTGGCCTCCTTGGCACTCCTGTCCTGGTCTGCTCTTGGCATCTGGTCTCTGCTTTGACTTCAGTACTACTCATCCTGGGGGAATGTTGTGAGTTCTCCCATACATGGGTTTGCTTTGTGTATTTCTGATGTTCTCTGCTTTGTCTTGTCGTAACCCTCTTAAGATAACTCTCTGTCTCTTCATTAGGTGTTGCATCTTCACTACTGAAAGGAAGAATCAGCAACAGACCTGGCAGAACAGGATCGCTGTGGTGCTCAGAATCCCTTTACTGGGTAAACTGCCTCCCTGTAGCACCTCCTTCCTTCAAGGCGAATGGTTTCCTCCCTTTCAACAAAGACCCCATGTGATGAAGCCTTGCTGAGGAAGCTCCTCCACGCACTGCCCACCCTCCAGACCCAGATCGAACTGCAATTTTTTTTTTTGTCCATAGTTGCCCTAAAGGACTGATGAACTAAGCTAAGCTGGGAGCATCCCTTCTGCCTGCAAATGGCTGTGGAGCAAGGGGGAGAACTCCTAGCTCTGGGTCTCCACCTCCAGCCTTCGCTAGAGAAACATGTGAAGCCGGGATTGAAAATGGAGCAAGAGGAGACAAAAAGTCTCCAGCCAGAGACGAGGCTGGAAGAACCAGAGGACCTCTCCCCTGCAGCCCGGATGGGGGCTCTCGTGCAGCATCTGAACTGGGCAGAGCCACCGCATGTTAAGCAGGAACCACAAGAGGGATTGTCATTGCCACAGTGGGAAGCACAATGGCGGGAGTTCCTTGGAACAGTGAAGTCCCCTTGTTCCGGGGAGGGAAGCCCTCAGCTCCCAGAGACTGTGCCATGGTGTAAGACAAACATGCTCTGACCAGCTGAAAGCTGAACACAGAGTGAGAATGTAGAGTGCTCAAGCTCTGGATGAGGCAGCCAAGCAGTAAGATAGAAACACTAGAGTACAATAACTTTATTAAAGTGGGTTAAATGACACAAAACAGTTGTGGAAGAAAAGCCACTGCGCCCTAATTCTTTTTAAATCAAGGTCACAATATTCCCAGCTTGCCTCCCAACACCTGCTTCCTGCAGCAGACCAGACAGTGTCTTGCTCTCAGTGTAATCGGGCAGAAGCAAAGCCCAAAGACAGTAGCCCCCCTGCCCTTCACACCCCACCCTGCCTCCAGATTCATTTGTCTTTTAGCACACTGATAGACCTGCCCTCTATGCCTTCGTTTCATCCCATTGTCAGGTTAGCTGAGGTCACGGGACTTGCCACATCTGGGGAAGCACCTTTTTTGCTGTAAGGATGTGTTGCGAGAAGGACTCCCTGCTATCTCCTCAGACTCTGTCAACAGGCAGAAGATCAGATCTGGGGCCTGGAAGAAAAACTTTTAGTTATTACCTGAGTTGGAGAAATAAAGTCTCTCTTCTGTCTCTTGCAGGCAGTGGAGCGACCTCGGCATTGTGTTCTGGGTCGCCTTCTCCGTGGGCTGGAGAAGGAGGAGCTGCTGCAAAGTCTGCTCAGGTAGGGGGCAGGTGACCAGGGAAGCCTGCAGGGAGCATCGACAGA
Source organism: Tiliqua scincoides (assembly GCF_035046505.1). Classification (NCBI taxonomy): domain Eukaryota; kingdom Metazoa; phylum Chordata; class Lepidosauria; order Squamata; family Scincidae; genus Tiliqua; species Tiliqua scincoides. The sequence goes on from NC_089822.1 coordinate 266,443,544, forward strand.
AGGGGCCGCCTCCTTTGCTTTTTCCTTTCCTGTTGCTTCTGGTGCTGCAAGATGTCAGGGTGCCCATTTTGCCCCTTTAGACTGGCATCATCTGATCACATTGGCGGGAGTCAGGAAGGGCAGGAATGGAGGTTGCTCACAGCACGTGTCTCAGAAGCAACTCTAAATACCCTGCAGCTCACCAGGGCAGTTTGCTGAGAGAGGTAGGAGTGAAGGTTCACTATGAATCAAAGACGTACCTGTAAGAAGCATCATGAACTGTTTTGGGCCTGTGTAGTTTAAGTTGAGCTTATTTCCACACAATACTGTGCTCAAGAACTGGACGCGGCTAGAGCCATCCATGTGCATGTGTTGTCATCCCAGATGCTGCCCACATGTAGAACCTGAGCTTCTCCTACTCCTTTGAGAGCCTTCCTGCCACCTTGCCCTGGACCACTGCTCAGGCAGGATGCTGTCTGTGGCTCTGCTGCCCTCTAGGTAGACAAGCAGAGGTTGAGCTCCAGGTGCTATGAAGTCATAGGACAGGTGAGGAAGTGTTGCCTTTACAGGGATAAATCACTCTGCACTGATCTTGGGATCATTAGAAAAGGTATTGAGAACCAAATGGCTAGTATTATAATGCTGTTGTACAATTCAATGGTAAGGCCACACCTGGAGTATTGCGTCCAGTTCTGGTTGCCACATCTCAAGAGGGACATAGTGGAAATGGAAAAGGTGCAAAAGACTATGACTAAGATGATTTCTTGGTCTGGGGCACCTTCCTTATGAGGAAAGTCTATGGCGTTTGGGCCTCTTCAGCCTAGAAAAGAGACGCCTGAGGGGGGACATGATTGAGACATACAAAATTATGCATGGGAAGGATAAAGTGGATAGAGAGATGCTCTTTACACTCTCTCACAACACCAGAACCAGGGGACGTCCACGAATGTTGAGTGTTGGGAGGGTTAGGACAGACAAAAGAAAATATTTCTTTACTCAGCGTGTGCTCAGTCTGTGGAACTCCTGGCCGCAGGATGTGGTGATGGCATCTGGCCTGGATGCCTTTAAAAGCGGATTGGACAAGTTTCTGGAGGAAAAATCCATTATGGGTTACAAGCCATGATGTTGTATGTGCAACCTCCTGATTTTAGAAATGGGCTATGTCAGATGCAAGGGAGGGCACCAGGATACAGGTCTCTTGTTATCTGGTGTGCTTCCTGGGGCATTTGCTGGGACGCTGTGAGATACAGGAAGCTGGACTAGATGGGCCTATGGCCTGATCCTATGGGCAAAGGCCCACCTAGTCCAGCTTCCTGTATCTCACAGTGGCCACCAAATGTCCCAGGGAGTGCACAAGACAACAGGCACAACCTGCGTCTTGCTGCCCTCCCCTGCATCTGGCAATCAGAGGCAGCCTGCCACTAAAACCAAGAGCTTTCACATACGTACATGCTCCCCTTCAAAGGGAACCCAGCACATGCTGAGTTAGTTTCAGCCCTAGACACTGCAAAGTTCGCTAACAGAAAAGGTGACAGCTGTCAGTTAAGAAGCATGGGCTTATTAATGGGCTCTCCTTTGACGGGGGCCTTCAGAGCAGCCATCTATTGGGGTGTTCGAGCTCTGGCTCCTACACTGAGCAGGAGATTGGAGTGGATGACCTAGCAGGACCCTTCAGATCCCAGATTCTGTGAAAGCTACACAGACCACAAGAACTGAGGTGTCACAGAGTTGGCTGCCTGTGTGGTGTGCAGGAGGGGTCTCCAAGATCTGGCAGGGGGCTCTGTGACTTGAGGAAGGACTGCAGGGGGGTCTTCTGGAAGCAGAAGTTTGGTGTGATGCTTTTTGTTCTTTGTTATTCTAATGAACAAAACCTAAAAATTCAACTGCCTTTAAGGGTGGAGCACTGCAGGAAAATACCAGGTTTCCCCTCCTTGAGTCTCTGAAATGTGTCTTGGGTAGGGATAATCTGTGCCTTTCTTCATTCAGGCTCTGGTGTCCTTTGAGGAGGTGGCTGTGTCTTTCTCCAAGGAGGAGTGGGCTCTGCTGGAGCCCAACCAGAAGGCCCTGTATGCAGAAGTGATGCTGGAGAATCTGGAGAACGTGGCTTTTCTGGGTAAGTCAGGATCTCTAATACTGCGGCTCATGTAGTTGCTGGAGATTGGCGGTTTGACTCTGTCACACCACTGCTCTGGCAGCTGCACTGGCTGCCGGTTTGTTTCTGTGCTGAATTCAAGGTGCTGGTCTTGACCTTTAAAGCCCTAAACGGCTTGGGACCAGCATATTTGAGAGACCGCCTTCTTCCGTATTGTCCGGTCAGTTCTCTGAGGTCATCAGAGGGGGCTCTGTTGGTTGTGCCACCATTGAGAGAGGGGACAGGGAAGGTGGCCAGAAACAGGGACCTCTCGGTGGTGGCACCTGCATCATGGAATTCCCTCCCCTTTGACTTGAGGGCAGCTTCCTCATTATTTACTTCCCGGCGGAGCCTAAAGACGTTTTTATTTAGAAAAGCCTTCGAGGCTTTATAAGGGCGGTTTTTATAAATTAATGTTTTTACTGTGCGTTTTTTTTTTCTGATTGCTCTGTATTTTTATCTTGTTTTTAATGGGTTTTTATTTTAATTGTATATTTGTTTTTATTCTGTATTTCAATGTATTTTAGTGCTTTTATTGTTATCCACCTTGGGTGCCCTTCGGGGAGAACGGCAGAGTACAAATCGAATAAATAAATAAATACTTTTACGCATTATGTATCATTTCTCAGTTTTAGCACAGTCTTGTTTCTTAGTGATGGTCACCTTTCCCTTTGTTCTGAATCATATCATGCTGATTACAAAAAAAAGTACAGGTAAACTTATTGATTCATTTCAATTTCATTCATTCATTTATAAAATATTTTTTTGTGCATAAAATATTCAGTGTAGTCCCCTCTATCCGAAAAGTTTGGAGAAACCCCGCCCTAGATGCTAAAATGTAAAGTTAGTATTTATCCTCAATGATTCTGCATAGGAATGGGGATCAAATGCCAGGATGGGAAGTTTCCAAAGTGACAAAGGTCTTTAAGGGAGGGGACTGTGGCTCCCTGACAGAGAAGCTGCTTGGCATGCAGAAGATCCTGAGTTCAGGCCTTGCTGCATTTCGCAGTGGGGATCTAAAAACTCCCCCCAAACTCTGGAGAGCTATTCTGGGCTGCTAGAGACAAATTCCAAGGCGAATTCCTGGCATGGCTCCAAAGGGGAGGGGCTGCTTGAACGGCAGGGTGACACTCCTGCGAAACTTAGTGCTTTGCACCTCCTCTAGCTATGCTACTCTCTGCATCTTTTTTAAAATTATGAACCTTTTGGAACAGGGATCCATTTAGTAATCCTATTTTGTCTGTAATCTGCTTGTGAGAACTCTTTTGTTGAAAAGAGGTACATAAATGTTCTTAATGATAATCAGATATAACTGGCCCACCTCACCCCAGCACTGTCTGTTCTAGTGGCTGTCTGCTGGTATTCCTTGGCATCTTTTTAGATTGTGAGCCCTTTTGGGACAGGGAGCCATTTAGTTATTTGATTTTTCTCTGTAAACCGCTTTGTGAACGTTCAGTTGAAAAGCGATATATAAATACTGTTAATTAATACTGTTAATATAATACTGGAACTCCTGTTCAGTTGTGTGAGTGTCATCAAGTTGGCCACTGGTTTTTCCTTGGTTGACCTGTGCTTCCCCCCCTTCCCACTTTTAGAGAAAAAAATAGGCCAAAAAGCCAGCGGCTTCTCAGAGCAGCACGCAGCCTCTCCGATCACACCATAGCTGGCTCTGGCCTTTACAGTGTGGGCTGCCACAGAGTTCTATTTTCTCCCCCATGCTTTTTTGCATCTACGTAAAGCCACTGGGGGAAGTCATCCAGCTCTCTCTGTCCTTGCCACCCCATTCCAGGGAGGCTTTGCAGGTGCTGGAGCACTGCCTGGAGGCGGTTGGGGTCTGTATAGGGCAATAGGTTGAGATCAACTCCAGAAAAGACAGGCCTCCTCGTCAGGTCCCAAGGCATCTGCCCTCTCCGTCGATGCAGGTCCCAAGGCATCTGCCCTCTCTGAATGGGGTAGCACACCCTCTGCAGGATTGGGTGCACAGTTTGGGATTGCTCCTGTCTCACAGCTCACACTGGAGAACCAGGTGGCAGCTGTGACCAGGAGTGTGTGTGCCGAGTTTTGGCTGGTATGCCAGCTATGGCCATACTTGACCCAATCAGACCTGACCACAGTGGTCCATGACTTAGTGACTTCATGTTCTCGATGTGGGGCTGCCCTTGAAAGTTTGGAAGCTGGAAACAGTGCATATTGCAGTAGCCTGGGTGGTTACTGGAGCTAAGCATTTTCAATCTGTTGGACCGCAGCTTCAGTGAATGCACTGGGTGTCCATTCCTTTCTGGACCCAATGCAAGGTGATGACCTTTAAAAGTCAATAAGCCCTTCACAGTTTGGGTCCAGATGATCTGAGGGACCGTCTTCTCCCATACTTTCTGACCCAGTCTAAGAACATATGAAGAGCCCTGCTGGATTAGGCCATAGGCCCATCTAGTCCAGCTTCCTGTATCTCAGAGTGGCCCACCAAATGCCCCAGGGAGCACACAAGACAACAAGAGACCTGCATCTTGGTGTCCTCCCTTGCATCTGACATAGCCCATTTCTAAAATCAGGAGGTTGCACATACTCATCATGGCTTGTAACCCGTAATGGATTTTTCCTCCAGAAACTTGTCCAGTCCTCTTTTAAAGGCATCCAGGCCAGATGCCGTCACCACATCCTGTGGCAAGGAGTTCCACAGACTGACCACACGCTGAGTGAAGAAATATTTTCTTTTGTCTGTTCTAACTCTCCCAACACTCAATTTTAGTGGATGTCCCCTGGTTCTGGTGTTATGTGAGAGTGTAAAGAGTGTCTCCCTATCCACTTTATCCTTTATAATTTTGTATGTCTCAATCATGCCCCCCCTCAGGCGCCTCTTTTCTAGGCTGAAGAGGCCCAAACGCCGTAGCCTTTCCTCATAAGGAAGGTGCCCCAGCCCAGTAATCATCTTAGTCACTCTCTTTTGCACCTTTTCCATTTCCACTATATCCTTTTTGAGTTGTGGCGACCAGAACTGGACACAATACTCCAGGTGTGGCCTTACCATCGATTTGTACAACAGCTTTATAATATTAGCCGTTTTGTTCTCAATACCTTTTCTAATGGTCCCAAGCATAGAATTGGCCTTCTTCACTGCCGCCGCACACTGGGTCGACACTTTCATCGACTTGTCCACCACCACCCCAATATCTGGTGGGCTTCCTGCTTCTAACATATTTGAAGAAACTTTTATTATTCCCCTCCATGTTACTGGCCGTGTGTTCCTCTTAGTCTCTCCTGGCCTCCCGTATCACCTTCTTACTTTTCTTTTGCCACAGTTTATGTTCCTTTTTATTCTCCTCATTAGGGCAAGACTCTGTGGCCATCAATCCCATATGCAATGTTATATGTTTCAGTCATGCCCCCTTTTGGGACCTTGGAAAGAAACACTTCGGTGTGTTTTCCAGCAGTCATTTCTTGTGACTTGTGCTGTGCTGTCTTACTGATACCTCTCAGCGATCTCTCCTCCTCCCCATTTTTGCCTGTTGGTTGGTGACAAGGCTTCACTGCCACAAGGGCAATACAATCGGATACTAAGCAGGATGGGAGATGAAATGGATCCACTTCTGATCCCTCCAGCTGAGCTCAGTGCCTTCTCCATTTAAAAAAGAACGAAACCGTTCAGGGAAAAGCCCCTCTGTACAAAACAGGTGATCCAGGGTTTCTCGGACACTACTGCAGCATTGAAGCTGCTGAGAGAACCTAGAGCAGGGGTGCTCACACTTTTTTGGCTCGAGAGCTACTTTGAAACCCAGCAAGGCCCGGAGATCTACCAGAGTTTTTTTTACAATGTTCGCGCCATCATTACATATAACATTTATGTGTACAATGTATGTTGGTGTACCTTGAGCCCCACTGAGTATAACAGGACTTACTCCTGAGTAGACATGCCTAGGATTAGGCTGTGAGGCTGCAATCCTAGCTACACTTACCTGGGAGTAAGCCCCATTGAGTACAATGGGCCTTACTCCCGGCGTTTCCTCCCAGAGGCACCTGAAGGGGGGGGGGGTTCGGCACTCCGCGATCTATTCATTTTGCCTCGTGATCTACCGGTAGATCGCGATCCACCTATTGAGCACCCCTGACCTAGAGGGAGACCCCTATTCTGTGTCCCTCCAAAGCAGGGGTTTCTAACCTTTTCAGTAGGAGGGCCACATTGTAAATTTTTCATATTTTCCTGGGCTGAAATACATCAGAGATGCACAGCATAGTCTCTGGCCGATCCGTTGCGGTAACCTGGTTTGTTATCATTTATTTACACAGGTGCAAAAATGGTGCTGTCTCCTCAGTGTGATCATTTTACAGCATAGTTGAAAAGTCAACATGCGGAAACAGTTTGTTTTATCGGCAGGGGTGAGGTTAACATTGAATAATTATGCTATGAAGGTCTTGTAGCATATGGCGCAGGTGATTGAAAGTGAGGGCTAGCCAGGCTGGCGCACTCTGGCCATGTAGAGAGAAGTACGGCAGACTGAACTGCACATGTTGACTAACCGTGGTTGGGAAAAAAGTTATCTAAGTTGCTGCGAGTCAGATAAAGTCTTGTGACAGGCCGGATTTGGCCCCCGGTCTTGAGATTGGAACCCCTGTTCTAACCATTGAGAGTTGCTCAACGATAAGGGTAGTAATCCTGTGCATACTTTCTTGGGAGTCATTTCCGCTGAATCCCTTGGGTTTACTTCTGAGTATATTTATATGCTAAATAGTTTGCATCGGAGGATCCATCTCTCTGTTTCTAATCCATTTTCTCTCTGTTCCAGGAAGGTGCAGACAAGAGAATGAGGATCAGAGGGAACCACGTGGGGTGTCACCAGAAACGGCCTTGTGTGATGTAGAGAAAGTGACTTTTAGACAGCAGGATGGATCCAGGAGGCAGGAGGCAAGACCAGCACCTGTCAGGTGGACTGAAGCGCTCATTCTTCAGGTTTCTGATTTCTGTAAAATCCCAAGACAACAAGAACATTCAAAGGGGAAGAGAAGGGAAAAGGAGAAAACAATCAGTTCTGAATTCTACATTAATGAACACAGTGAAATCTGCACAGGGAAGAAAAAGTTGAAGTGCTCTGCGTGGAGAAAGTGCTTCAGGTCAAGCACCCACCTTGGACCCCATGAAACATTCCAGACAAGTGAGAAATTTGTGCATGAAGACAGATCACAGAAGCAGAAGGGAAGCCAGACAGAGAAAGAGAGAAAGAAATCTGATGCTCATCAGGGTGGGGATTTGAGTGTCTCTCCAGATGATCTAGAAAAAGAAACTAGAAAGAGGAAGGAAAAAGCCCTTCAACGTTCAAAAACTTTCAAAAGTAAATCAAAAGATGAGAAACCATATCAATGCTTGGAGTGTGGAAAGAGCTTCAGTAAGAGGGCAAAACTCGCTGTGCATCAAAGAATCCACACTGGAGAGAAACCTTATAAATGCTTGGAGTGTGGAAAGAGCTTCAGTAGGAGTGATAGCCTGACTATTCATCAAAGAACCCACACAGGGGAGAAACCATATAAATGCTTGGAGTGTGGAAAGAGCTTCAGGCATAAATCAGACCTGACTGCTCATCGAAGAACCCACACTGGTGAGCAACCATATAAATGCTTGGAGTGTGGAAAGAGCTTCAATCAGAGGACAAGCCTCACTGTGCATCAAAGAACCCACACTGGGGAGAAACCTTATCAATGCTTGGAGTGTGGAAAGAGCTTCAATCAGAGGACAAGCCTCGCTGTGCATCAAATAACTCACACTGGGGAGAAACCTTATAAATGCTTGGAGTGTGGAAAGAGCTTCAGTATGAGAGCGAACCTCAACGTGCATCAGAGAATCCACACTGGGGAGAAACCTTATAAATGCTTGGAATGTGGAAAGAGCTCCAGGCATAGATCAGACCTGTCTGTGCATCAAAGAATCCACACTGGGGAGAAAGCACATGAATGCTTGGAGTGTGGAAAGAGCTTCGGTAAGAGAGCTAACCTCAATGTGCATCAGAGAATCCACACTGGGGAGAAACCTTATAAATGCTTGGAGTGTGGAAAGAGCTTCAGGCAGAGATCAGACCTGACTGTGCATCAAAGAATCCACACTGGGGAGAAACCACATGAATGCTTGGAGTGTGGAAAGAGCTTCAGGCAGAGATCAGACCTGACTGTGCATCATAGAATCCACACTGGGGAGAAACCACATGAATGCTTGGAGTGTGGAAAGAGCTTCAGGCAGAGATCAGACCTGACTGTGCATCAAAGAATCCACACTGGGGAGAAATCATGTAAGTTTTGAGTGTGGAAAGAGATTCATCCAGAGTACATACTTAACTCTGCATCAAAGAACACTTCTCTGCATCCCTTCCTTCTCCTGAAATAATTCATACTGGAGCTGAACCATTTAAATTTTGGGGGTGTGGGTGGACGACTCCACCGCAGGCCAAGTCGCTCAAGGTGCACGCACAGGGTAGGCCCAGGAATGCTTCCATGACACTCTTTGTCAAATCTAGGAGGAAACGGGCCTGTTGCTGTGGCTCTTTAGCTTGTGGAGCTGTTTGCCATGAAGGAGTGTATCGGAGGTCAGGGACACAACTGTGGGGCTACTGCTGCTGCAGAAGTGCATTTTGGTGCAGAGAGGACACTTTCCATTCTGGTGGGAGCCTAAAAATGATGTTGCTAAATTTCAGCAGTGATCTTCTTTATTTCAAAGGTTTTAGAGAGACCGAGGAGTGTGTTTGGTTTTCCATATGGCTGCATCTAGGCTACCAAAATCACATGGTCAGGTAGACCTGGGCTCCACCTTGAGAAGCCTGGTAGACCTGGGCTCTAAAGACTATTCTGGCTGTCCGCACCCTCATACTGTCTAATTTTGCCCCCTGTTCTGCCCACCCCGACCGCCCCCCTCCTCCTGTGTGAAGGGACCCATAAAGAACTTTGTACTCTGTGCTAAAATTCTTCTCAGAGGCCCTGGTCTCAGGCCGCTCCTGTAGCAAGGGGGGGGGGCTGACTGTTGACAAGCATCCTCTTCAAGGACCAGAGTATGTAATACTGGAGGTTGCCGGGTGCTGTAATCCTGCAGCATGGTTGCCTCAGACACTGTCTCAGTGGACCTCCAAAATCCTGGTGGATGGGAGCAGGCGTGAGACAGGCGCATTGCTTTATCTCCTGGTGAGTTTTGAGTGATTGGACCAAAAGCTGGACGATATAAAGGCAGCAAGAATGCTGAGAACTTCAGTCAGCCAACATGCTCATTATTCATTTACAGCACTGGTTCCCAAACCGGTCCGTGGACCACAGGTGGTGCACACAACCCTGAGAAGTGGTCCGTAAAGTCTTGGGGGAAAAAAAATCTTTGATCATTTCCAGTGTCTTGCTGAGCAAGCAATCTCCTATGGACTACCAAAGAGGGCAAAGAACAGATTGCCCACAGCCATTACAGTGTCAGCTATGGCTGTGGGTTGTCCATTACATAAGAACATAAGAACAGCCCCACTGGATCAGGCCATAGGCCCATCTAGTCCAGCTTCCTGTATCTCACAGCGGCCCACCAAATGCCCCAGGGAGCACACCAGATAACAAGAGACCTCATCCTGGTGCTCTCCCCTACATCTGGCATTCTGACTTAACCCATTCCTAAAATCAGGAGGTTGCGCATACACATCATGGCTTGTACCCCATAATGGATTTTTCCTCCAGAAACTCATCCAATCCACTTTTAAAGGCGTCTAGGCTAGACGCCAGCACCACATCCTGTGGCAAGGAGTTCCACAGACTGACCACGCGCTGAGTAAAGAAATATTTTCTTTTGTCTGTCCTAACCCGCCCAACACTCAATTTTAGTGGATGTCCCCTGGTTCTGGTATTATGTGAGAGTGTAAAGAGCATCTCCCTATCCACTCTGTCCATCCCCTGCATAATTTTGTATGTCTCAATCATGTCCCCCCTCAAGCGTCTCTTTTCTAGGCTGAAGAGGCCCAAACGCCGTAGCCTTTCCTCATAAGGAAGGTGCCCCAGCCCCGTAATCAGCTTAGTCGCTCTCTTTTGCACCTTCTCCATTTCCACTATGTCTTTTTTGAGATGCGGCGACCAGAACTGGACACAATACTCCAGGTGTGGCCTTACCATCGATTTGTACAACGGCATTATAATATTAGCCGTTTTGTTCATTATCCATCCCTTAATGGGAGTGGGGGAGTGCTTGGGAGACAGACCACTAGAGAGGGTAGCTGCATGTGATCCACAATCTGATTATTGCCTCAGTGGTCCGTGAGCTTCTAAAGGTTGGAAACCACTGGTTTACAGTATGCTTTCTCAGTGCATGGCATGCATTTGCTCCCCACCCTGCTTTGATCACAACAATCCTGTAAGGTAGCAAAAGCAGAAGAAGAGCCCTGCTGGATCAGGCCAAAGACCCATCTAGTCCAACTTCCTGTGTCTCACACCGGCCAGATGACTCAGGGAGCATTAAAGACAACAAGACACCCGTATCCTGTGGCCCCTCCCTTGCGCCTGGCATTCAGAGATAGGCTACCTCTAAAACCAGGAGGTTGCACATACCCGTCATGGCTTGTAACTTGTGATGCACCTTCCCTCCCTAAGTCTGTCCAGTCCCTTTTAAAGGCATCTGGGCCTTCAGGTGCCATCACCACATCCTGTGGCAAGACGTTACACAGATTAATTACAGCAGGGTCAAGAGAAGTTGTATTTCCTTTTGCCTGTTCTGACCCTCCCACCTTTCAGTTGCAGTGAATGTCTCCTGGTTCTGGTACTGTGCGGGATAGAAAAGAACTGCTTAATTTTGCATGTCTCGATCATGTTCCTCCTCAGGCGCCTTTTTTCTAGACTGAAGATCCCCAAATGCTGTAGCCTTTCCTCGTAAGGTTTCGCCAGCCCAGTTAATAATTTTGGTTGCTCTCTTCTGCACCTTTTCCCTGTATCTTTTTTGTGATGTGGTAACCAGAACTGGACGCAACACTCCAGGTGTGGCCTCATCATTGATTTGTGTAACGGCATTATAATATTGGCCATTTTATTCTCAATTGAAAGGTTTGGACATAATAGATCTTGTTCAACTGCCAGATGAACAGTCTTTTCAGGCTCCTTATCTCGGAAGCCTCTCCTGCCAAGCACTTGAGCATAGCTGCAGCCCACATAGCTGCCATCCTTCAGCAGTTTCCCTTCGTGGGTGCAGCTAAGCCTTGTGCCCTCCTGGAAGGACACACCTTTACTACATCGAGCCCAGAACACACCTTGATGCATACCCAGGTGATGTTCCAGACAGCGTCACTTGCTCAGTTAGCTCTTTATGTTCTTTTGCCAAAGCCCTGGGAATTACCAGAGCTAAAGGAGGAGAATTTTAGCATTTCCTTTCAGGGGTTTCTGACCTTTAGGAGCCTTGTGAGATGTCTGGGTTCTGCCCCTTTTGCCTGGTGCTGATTTGGTGGCGCCAGACTGCCAGAGTGGCCACCCCCAGCCACCCTCAACCTGCTCCCATTGCAGCAGAGAGGTCCTCAAGGCTGTCTCTCACGCACCCAACCCCCCTTGCAGGCAGCCCCTTCATGGCGGCTCAGGCCTTACTCTGCCAGCCACAAGGGGCCTTAGGAGACAGCTGAGCTCTGCCCCCCTTTGGCTTGTGCTGAGATGGTGGCGCCAGACCTGCCAGGGTGTCCACCAGATCAGTGGTCTGGGCTGCAAAGTTGTTTTCCCCTCCTGGGATGCATTGAGTTTTTTCCCCCCTTCCTTCAGGAGAGCTCACGGACCACCTGACAGGGTCCTACGGATCACTTGTGGTCCCCAGACCATGGGTTGGGAACCCATATTTTAGAGGGAGGTAGTGCAAGGTCCTGGTTTTAAAGGTAGGCTACCTCTGCCAGATGCACGGGAAGGCACCAGGATGCAGGTTGTATTTTTTCTTAAAACATTTGGTGGGCCACTGTGAGATACAGTAAGCTGGACTAGATGGGCCTTTTGCCTGATCCAGCGGGGCTCTTCCTATGTTCTTAAAATCTGTCTGGGACCCACCAGAAGTGATGTCATTAACCTGGAAGTGATGTCATGGCTGGAAGTGACAGCATCAAGCAGGAAGTGCTTTCCTGAGAAAGTAGCAAGTGCTGAAATTGCCCATGGCAAGCAATGAAATTGTGCCATTTTCCCTATTTAGGCAGGCTATAAATAAATGAATAAATAAAGAGTACAATCCTATCTACACTTATCTAAGAGTAAGCTGCATTTACTATAATGGGCCTCAGTTCTGTGGAGACATGCCTAGGATTGGGCTCTGAAATGAATAATTATAAATACTTAAAGGAAAGCTGATAAATAAGCGGAGATGAAATGGTGTTCCTGTGCCACCAGATGAATTCCCTATGTGGCCTGCCTGAGAGTCACAACTTCCCTCTAAAGCAGGGTCTCCAAGCCCAGCCTGGGGGCCACATGCGGCCCACAGCAAGTCTGTATCCTGCCCATGGCCAGCCTCTGATCCCGAGAGCCTCTGGGCACAGTTGACCAAACACCTCCGGAGCTGTGCTTGTGGGGTGGGGGATGGGGGTCCTTTTCAGTCCATTTACAGCACTAAAAAGTAACAAAGCTGCTCAAGTCTCTTTTTTTCTGCACTATGGGGGGGGAGTTCTGCCTTCTGGAGCACCTGTTGAGTTCCACATTCACTGGAATGGGACCATTCTGGCAGCTTTGTACTTGCCTTTGCCTGACCTTCCACACCTTCAGGGCCCATTTGCTTACTCATGAGTAAATGTGGCTGTGTAGCTTAGGGCACATACCTAACCCACTTTCCAGCACCGAGGTCAGGGCAATGCAGCTCCTAGGTGAGGAAGCAAACATTCCCTTGCCTTGAGGAGGCCTCTGTGACTGCCCCCCAACTGCAGGATGCAGCACACGTCCCATTGGCACAACTATGCCAGTGCTGGAAGGTGGGCTGGGATTTGGGCCTCAGTTTTGCTTTCCATTTTGCTCAATGCATTTGTCACCTTGGGGGCGGGGACTTCCTCTTTGGGTGTTTTTGGGGGGGCTGCGTTCATCGAACTGGGGCCATTCTGGTGCAGAGGCAGTCCTGGGCTTTCCAGCATCCGGGGCCATCTCTGAGTTTGCCGCCCCCCCACTGCGACCCAGAAGTAATTGCGGTGATGTCATCATCGCCACAGTAATTCCACGCTGCTGCGTCCTGCGTTCCTACTTTGAGACAGTAAAGGAAGCAGCCCTGGCTCCGAGGACCCTTCCGTGCCACTTCTGAGGGCGTGAAAGCCTCCATCAGAGCGGTTTGAGGCTCTGGACAGGCAAGTGCCACTTCCAGAAGGCGGGTGGTACTTGCCAGTGGCGTAGCTAGGTCATTTGACAATCGGGGCCCATAGGACATAATTAATTAATTACTAATTATTCGTTCATTCATTCACATTTTAATACCACCCTTCCTCTCAGCAGCTCAGGATTTGAAATGAATAATAATGGCCAGAAAATAAATGCAGTGAATATTTCCCCACAAGCAGTGGATGAAATTCTGCATCAAATGGTATATAATATGATTTATTCCTAAAAGCCATGATTTCCATAATTTTGGTCACTAGGGTGTCACCCCCTCCTCCAAGAATGTCTAATTGACCTGTTTTGAGTTAAGGCAGTGGTTCTCAAACCAGCCCTATTCCACCAAGTGAATTTTCTCTGTAGCCTGCCTGCAAGAACACCCCCCCCCCCAAATATCAGTGAGATTTTCAGCCCTCCCCAGTGCCCGGTTCAATGTAAGTTCATTTACATTTGAAGCATTGCACTATCAGGACCCACCTGGCTTTGCAAGTCTAAAAACAAATAAAATGGACCTTACCAGCTGAAGCCTGTTTTATTCTTTTGGGGGCGACTGCCTTCTGGAGCATTTGTTGAGCTCCACTTTCATCAGATCGGGACCATGCAGCTAGCCTTGCATTCCCCTTTACCTGATTTGGCCAGGAACCAAGGCACATTTGCTTACACGTGGCGGTGTGTCTTGCTTTCGCTTTCCATAGGGCTCAAGACATTCATCTGCTTGGAGGGAGGGACTTCCTTCTTGGGTGTTTTTTGGGGGCTGCTTTCATTGGGTAGGAACCATTCTGGTGTCCTTGGATTCCTCTCAGACGGCCCTTTCCAACAAACAATGGCAAGTTTGCCTACTCGCAAGTAAACGTGTGATATGGCTCGGTTTCATTTTGCATAGGGTTCCATGCATTTTTTGGTTTCCGGGTTTTCGGCCATAACTTTTGGTGGAAAGGAGATATTGTACTCTGGGTTTTTGCATTGCATTCCGCTGGAAATTCCACACCCAACGGTATATGGCATGATGGGGTTATTCCAAACCTCCGCAATGTAAGTGATGTTGGGGCATTTGTGGTGTCACCCCCCCAAGGGTGGTACCTGGGGAAACCGCCCCCCACCATCGCTAGCTACGCCACTGGTACTCACCTCCTGGGTGCCTCTTCCAGTGGCCCTGAAGTACTGCGCTCAGGAGGTTGCGGAAGGCTCCTTGGAGCCTGAGAAACAGCGTGTGCCTCTTGCATATTCAGAGGAGGTCTGCTTCTGCCGTCCTGAGGGCTGTCCCTCCCCCCTTTCAGAACTCTGCTGGTCTGGGCACTGCCACCCCTTTAACGAAGGAGATGGGGGTGGTCCTCAAGTCCGCTGTCCTTGGCGCAGTTTGGTTCATGGCTTGCAGGGGGAGCGTCGCAGCAGCGCCCCCAGCACAGCGCCCAGGGCACCTGGCCCCCTCTGGGTATGCCACTGTTCTGGGGGCACTGCCTCCCTCTCACCTGCCCTTGCCAGGGGAGCCAGGCACAGTCCCCTCGCAAGCAGACGTGAGTGCGTGGCGTGCCTCAGTTTCCCTCTCTGCAGGGCTCAGTGTGCCTTCCTCTTCCACTGACTTCACAATTAATCATCCCTGGGGAATGTTGTGAGTTCCCCCATGCTTTGCTTTGCTTTGTGTTTTGGTGTTAAAAGGCTCCATAAGAAACAGAAGGACATGAACGTTCCTCCCTTCTTGGCTTGAACCCGTATCTGACGTTGACTGTTCTGTGTTGCCATAACCTTTTTCAGGCAATTATCTGTCTCTTTCTCAGGTATTGCATCTTCAGTACAAACAGAAACAGACCTGGTAGAACAGGATCTGTTGTGCTTTATGCCCCAGACTTACATTTACAGGCTGCTTTAGGGCAAGGGGGGCCCTGATGCCTTGGCCTGAGTGCATACAGTGTGGCCCTGTTGCATCATGGGATTGGCTGATGCCACAGGGCACAGTATGGATGATGCAATAGCCTGCAATACACGTCACAATACTATGAGTCATAGTGTCACCAGACCGTCACCCTCTTCCTATTGGCCAGTGCCAGGATGTATTTCACCTATACAGACCGCTGGGTGGGAGCTGCTCAGTGGAGTGTCTGCGGGAAGCTATGTCGGTGGAGTTGGCGATTGGAGGCTGTGGCAAGTCGTATCTGCTATTTTGCTTTGCTGGGCTGCCTCAGGACTGCAGATTCTGTACATCCTTCACCTGGTGATGGTGCACTGCCGTGTCTGCGCCTCCTTTTCCTGACCTTGGGACTCTGGAGCAGCAGCACTTCTGCGTACGCAACACGATCGCTGTGGCTCAGAATCCCTTGGCTGGGTAAACTGCCTCCCTGCAGCACCTCCTTCCTTCAAGGCAAACGGTTTCCTCCCTTTCAACAAAGACGCCATGTGATGAAGCCTTGCTGAGGAAGCTCCTCCAACCTCTGCCCACCCTCCAGCCCCAGAGCAAACTGCAAATTCTTTTTGTCCATAGTTGCTGGAAGCTGGGAGCATCCCTTCTGCCTGGAAATGGCTGTGGAGCAAGGGGGAGAACTCCCAGCTCTGGGTCTGCACTTCCAGCCTGCACTAGAGGAACATGTGAAGCTGGAATTGAAAATGGAGCAAGAGGAGCCAGAAAGTCTCCAACCAGAGGCTGGCAGAACCAGAGGACCTCTCTTCTGCAGCCCGGCTGGGGGCTCTCGTGCAGCATCTGAACTGGGCAGAGCCACCGCACGTTAAGCAGGAACCAGAAGAGGGATTGTCATCACAGCAGTGGGAAGTGCAATGGCAGGAGTTCCTTGGAGCACTGTAGACCCCTAGTTCTAGAGAGGGAAGCCCACAGCTGCCAGAGACCCTGCCATGGGGTGAGACACACATGCTCTGACCAGCTGAAAGCAGAGTGAGAATGTAGGGTGCTCAAGCTCTGGACTCTGCCTCAGCTGAGGCAGCCCAGTAGTAAGATAGAAACAGTAGAGTATGATAACTTTATTAGTAGTAGTTGGCAACCTTCAGTCTCAAAAGACTCTGGTATCGCGCTCTGAAAGGTGGTTCTGGAACAGCGTCTAATGTGGCTGAAAAGGCCGATTCGGGAGTGACAATCCCTTCCACACCGGGAGCAAGTGCAGTCTGTCCCGGGTCTGTCTCCCTGGCTATGGGCCTTCCTTCTTTGCCTCTTTGCCTCAGTCTGTTGGCCAAGGGTCTCTTCAAACTGGGAGAGGCCATGCTGCACAGCCTGCCTCCAAGCGGGCCGCTCAGAGGCCAGGGTTTCCCACTTGTTGAGGTCCACTCCTAAGGCCTTCAGATCCCTCTTGCAGATGTCCTTGTATCGCAGCTGTGGTCTACCTGTAGGGCGCTTTCCTTGCACGAGTTCTCCATAGAGGAGATCCTTTGGGATCCGGCCATCATCCATTCTCACGACATGACCGAGCCAACACAGGCGTCTCTGTTTCAGTAGTGCATACATGCTAGGGATTCCAGCTCGTTCCAGGACTGTGTTGTTTGGAACTTTGTCCTGCAAAATGACACAGACTCTTGTGGAAGAAAAGCCACTTTGCCCTCATTCTTTCTGCAGTGATTTTCTTTATTTCAGAGAGACCAAGGAGTGTGTTTGGTTTTCCATATGACTGCATCTAGGCTACCAAGGCCACACGGTTGGGTAGATCTGGCCTCCATCTTGAGAAGCCTGGTAAACCTGGGCTCCAAAGTCTATTCTGGCTGTCTCCACCCTCCTCCTGTCTAATTTTGCCCCCTGTTCTGGCCACCCACACCGCCCCCTCCTCCTATGGAAGGGGCCCATAATAAACTTTGTACCTCCTAATAAAATTTTTCTCAGAGGCCCTGGTCCAAGGCTGGTCTTGCAGCAAGGGGAGTGATGCAATCCTGCAGCATGGTTGCCTCAGTGGGCCTCCACAATCCCGATGGATGGAAGCAGGGCTGAGACAGGCACATCGCCTTATCTCCTGGTGAGTGTTGGCTGATTGGACCAAAAGCTGGACAATATAAGGGCAGCTACGAATGTCAGGGACTTCGGCCAGCAGGCGTGTTCATCATTCTTACTCGTTTACAGTACATTATCTCAGTGCATGACATGCATTCGCTCCCCACCCTGCTTTGATCCAGCTCTATCTGTCCTTGCCATCCCATTCCAGGGAGGCTATGCAGGTCCTGGAGAACTACCTGGAGGCGGTTGGGTCTGGATGAGGGCAACAGATTAAGATGGATTCCAGAAAAGACAGGCCTCCTGATCAGGAAATCCTCGATGCAGGTGCTAAGGCATCTGCCCTCTCTGAATGGGGTAACAGCCGTCCTGCAGGATCCGATGCGCAGTTTGGGATTGCTCCTGGACTCGCAGCTCTCCCTGGAGACGCAGGTGGCAGCTGTGGCCAGGAGTGTGTTTGCCCAGTTTTGGCTGGTACGCCAGCTATGGCCATACTTGAGTCAATCAGACCTGACCACAGTGGTCCATGTCTTAGTGACTTCAAGACTGGATTACCGTATTGCGCTCTAGTGGGGCTAGCCTTGAAGGCAATTAGTGCAGATAGCAGCAGCCTGGGTGGTTACTGGAGCTAAGCATTTTCAATCTGCTGGACTGCTGCTTCAGCGACTGCACTGGGCGTCCATTCCTTTCTGGACCCAATGCAAGATGGTTAAAGGTCAATAAGCCCTTCATGGTTTGAGTCCAGATGATCTGAGGGACCACCTTCTCCCGTACTTTCTGGCCCATTCTCCGTGGTCTGCTGAGGGGCTTTCCTGCAAGTGCCACCTTAATCCCTAGTTAGAGGTATGGAGGCACCAGGGTGGGCCTTCTGTATAGTCAATCAATTGGCATCCTTCAGTCTCGGAAGACTATGGTATCGCACTCTGAAAAGTGGTTCTGGAACAGCGTCTAGTGTGGCTGAAAAGGCCAATTCGGGAGTGTCAATCCCTTCCAAACTGGGAACAAATGTAGTCTGTCCCTGGCCTGTCTCCCTGGCTACAGGCCTTCCTTCTTTGCCTCTTTGCCTCAGTCTGTTGGCCAAGTGTCTCTTCAAACTGGGAGAGGCCATGCTGCACAGCCTGCCTCCAAGCGGGCCGCTCAGAGGCCAGGGTTTCCCATCTGTTGAGGTCCATTCCTAAGGCCTTCAGTTCCCTCTTGTAGATGTCCTTGTATCGCAGCTGTGGTCTACCTGTAGGCCACCTGTAGGTAGAACCTGCATGAGTTCTCCATAGAGGAGATCCTTTGGGATCCGACCATCGCCCATTCTCACGACATGACCGAGCCAACGCAGGTGTCTTTGTTTCAGCAGTGCAAACATGCTAGGGATTCCAGCTCGTTCCAGGACTGTGTTGTTTGGAACTTTGTCTTGCCAAGTGATATCAAGGATGCTTCGGAGGCAGCGCATGTGGAAAGCGTTCAGTTTCCTCTCCTGTTGTGAGCGAAGAGTCCATGACTCGCTGCAGTACAGAAGTGTACTCAGGACGCAAGCTCTGTAGACCTGGATCTTGGTATGTTCCATCAGCTTCTTGTTGGACCAGACTCTCTTTGTGAGCCTGGAAAACATGGTAGCTGCTTTACCGATGCATTTGTTTAGCTCGGTATCGAGAGAAAGTGTGTCGGAGATCGTTGAGCCAAGGTACACAAAGTCATGGACAACCTCCAGTTCATGCGCAGAGATTGTAAATCAGGGAGGTGAGTCCACATCCTGAACCATGACCTGTGTTTTCTTCAGGCTGATTGTCAGTCCAAAGTCTTGGCACGCCTTGCTAAAACGAGCCATGAGCTGCTGAAGATGTTTGGCAGAGTGGGCGGTGACCACTAGATCGTCGGCAAAGAGGAAGTCACGCAGACATTTCAGCTGGACTTTGGACTTTGCTCTCAGTCTGGAGAGGTTGAAGAGCTTTCCGTCTGATCTGGTCTGGAGATAGATGCCTTCTGTTGCAGTTCCAAAGGCCTGCTTCAGCAGGACAGCGAAGAAAATCCCAAACAAGGTCGGCGCAAGAACACAGCCCTTCTTCACTCCGCTTCGGATGTCAAAGGGGTCTGATGTGGAGCCATCAAAGACTACAGTGCCCTTTATGTCTTCGTGGAAAGACCTGATGATGCTGAGGAGCCTGGGTGGACATCCAATCTTGGGGAGAATCTTGAAGAGGCCATCCCTGCTGACCAGGTCGAAAGCCTTTGTGAGATCTATGAAGGCTATAAAGAGTGGCTGTCGTTGTTCCCTGCATTTCTCCTGTAGCTGTCTAAGGCAGAATACCATATCAGTGGTGGACCTTTTGGCTTGGAATCCGCACTGTGATTCTGGATAGACGCTCTCTGCAAGTACCTGGAGCCTCTTTAGTGCAACTCGGTCAAACAGCTTTCCTACAAAGCTAAGGAGAGAGATGTTGTGGTAGTTATTGCAGTCACCCCTGTTGCCTTTGTTCTCGTACAGTGTGACGACTACTGGCTGCAACTCTGTTCCCAGATACAGATAGCAGCTGATACAGGCAACATCAAGAGGATGTATGATGGCATCAAGCAGGCCCTAGGTCCAAGACAGAAGAAAATTGCCCCTCTGAAGTCTGCCACCGGCGAGGTCATCCAGGACCAGGGGCAGCAGATGGAACGCTGGGTGCAGCACTACTCTGAGCTGTATTTCTGAGAAAATGTAGTTACCAAAGAAGCGCTAAACAACATTGAGTGCCTGCCTGTGTTGGAGGAGTGAACCAACCCTAGAAGAACTTCACGTGGCCCTGGACTCCCTTGCCTTTGGCAAGGCACCTGGGAAAGACAGCATCCCTGCTGAGGTCCAAAAGTGCTGCAAAGAGATCATTGCCACTGAGCTGCATGAAATCTGCTGGAGCTCTGAGAAATCTGGAAGCTCTGGCAATCTGAGCTTTGTCTCTGCTGGAGAGAAGGTGGAATACCCCAGGACACGAGGGATGCAAACATTGTCACGTTGTACAAGAACAAAGGCAACAGGGGAGTGTTGGAGTGTTGCGTCCAGTTCTGGTTGCCACAGATGTAGGGAAAAGGTGCAGAAGAGAGCACCCAAAATTATTAACTGGGCTGGCGAAACTTCCTTATGAGGAAAGGCTACAGCGTTTGGGGATCTTCAGCCTAGAAAAGAGGAGCCTGAGGGGGACATGAATGAGACATGAAAAATTAAGCAGCTGATGGAGAGAGGGAAGTTCTTTTCTCTTTTGCACAATGTCAGAACCAGGAGACATTCACTACAACTGACAGGTAGGAGGGTTAGTACAGGCAAAAGGAAATACAGCTCCTCTTGACACTGCTGTAATTAATCTGTGTAACATCTTGTCACAGGATGTGGTGAAAACACCTGAAGGCCCAGATGCCTTTAAAGGGGATTGGACAGACTTAGGGAGGGAAGGTGCATCACAAGTTACAAGCCATGATGGGTATGTGTAAACTCCTGGTTCTAGAGGTAGCCTATCTCTGAATGCCAGGCGCAAGGGAGTGGCCACAGGATATGGATGTTTTGTTGTCTTTAATGCTCCCTGAAACATCTGGTGGGCACTGTGAGATACAGGAAGCTGGACTAGTTGGGCCTTTGGCCTGATCCAGCAGGGCTCTTCTTCCGTTCTTTTGCTACCTTATAGGGTTGTTGTGATCAAAGGAGGGTGGAAAGCACATGCATGCCATGCACTGTGACAGCCTACTGTAAACGAGTAAGAATAATGAACATGTCTGCTGGCCACGTCTGCTGCATTAGCCCCACAGCTGTGTCCCTGAACTCCTATCTGCTCTTTCATGGCAAACAGGTCCACAAGCCAAAGAGCTACAGTGACCAGCCCATTTCCTCCCAGGTTTGACACTGTGTTAAGGAGTGTCATGGATGCAATCCTGGGCCTATAGGAAGCTACACTGTGTGCACGTTGCATGCCTTGCCCCGTGGTGGAATTATCCACCCACACCTCAAGGGAGGGCACCAGGATGAAGTCTCTTGTTATCTGGTGTGCTCCTTGGGGCATTTGGTGGGCCGCTGTGAGATACAGGAAGCTGGACTAGATGGGCCTTTGGTCTGATCCAGTGGGGCTGTTCTTATGTTCTTATGTACCCCCAAAAATAAAATGGTTCAGCTCCAAGGGATGAGTGATCCCTGAAGCTCCTTCCACATTTGGAGTATTAATATGGTTCCTCCCATGCATGGGTTCTTTGTTGCAGAGTTAAGTGTGTACTCTGGATGAATCTCCTTCCACACTCGAAAAACTTACATGGTTTCTCCCCAGTGCGGTTTCTTTGATGCACGGTTAGGTCTGAGCACCCACTGAAACTCTTTCCAGAGTCCAAGCATTTATATGGTTTCTCTCTAGTGTGCATTCTTTGATGCAAACTCAGGCTTGTACTCTACATAAGAACAGCCCCGCTGGATCAGGCCAAAGGCCCACCTAGTCCAGCTTCCTGTATCTCACAGTGTCCCACCAAATGCCCCAGGGAGCCCACAAGACACCAAGAGACCTGCATCCTGGTGCCCTCCCTTGCATCTGGCATTCTGAAGTAGCCCATTTCTAAAATCAGGTGGTTGCACATGCACATCATAGCTTGATGTGACACGTGATGGATTTTTCCTCCAAAAATTTGTCCAGTAGGGTTTCTCCCTTGTGTGGGTTCTTTGATGTGCAGTCAAGATTGAGCTCACACTGAAATTCTTTCCATGTTCCAAGCATGTATATGGTTTCTCCCCAGTGTGGGATCTTTGATGGACAGTAAGTTTTCCATTGTTCCTGAAGCTCTTTCCACAGTGCAAGCAGTGCACTTAAACTCACAAGTGCAGCAAGCAAAAGTCAGAGTCAAGTCCCAGTCCACAGATTCCAAGTCAGTCAGTCCAATCAGTTAAAGTTGCCAAACCGGAGTCCAGAGCCAATAAACCGAGTCACAGTCCAAGGTCAGATTCCAGGCAAGCCATTCCAATCAATGAGAGTTGCCAAATCAGAGTCCAGAGCCAATAAGCCAAGTCACAGTCTGTGGTTGGTTGGTTGGTTGGTTGGTTGGTTCCATTCCATTCCATTCCATTCCTCTCCTCTCCTCTCCTCTCCTCTCCTCTCCTCTCCTCTCCTCTCCTCTCCTCTCCTCTCCTCCAACCTACACTCCCTCTATAACCCACACCCCCTAGTTCCTCTAGGTGCTGTTTATATACTTCTAGGTTCACTTTAGCCTCTAGTGGCTGCAGCTGTGCAGCACACCTCCAGCTACCATCTGGGCTTTAACCCTGCATTTGCTTAGAGCAAGGGGCACTGTGGACACCATACCCTATCTCCTCGGTGATATCTTCTGCGATGTCTCTACAAGGTCCTAAGGCATCTGCCCTCTGTGAATAGGGTAGCACCCCTCCTGCAGAATCCAGTGCACAGTTTGGGATTGCTCCTGGACTCACAGCTCTCCCTGGAGAACCAGGTGGCAGCTGTGGCCAGGAGTGTGTTTGCCCAGTTTCGGCTGGTACACCAGCTATGGCCATACTTGACCCAATCAGACCTGACCACAGTGTTCCATGCCTTACTGACCTCGAGACTGGATTACTGTAATGCACTCCAGTGGGGCTGGCCTTGAAGGCTTGGAAGCTGCAGTTAGTGCAGATTGCAGCAGCCTGGGTGGTTACTGGAGTTAAGCATTTTCAATCTGTTGGATCACTGTGACTGCACTGGGTGTCCATCCCTTTCTGGACCCAATGGAAGATGGTGACCTTTAAAGGTCAATAAGCCCTTCATGGTTTGGATCCAGATGATCTGAGGGACTGCCTTCTCCCATACTTTCTGGCCCATTCTCTGTGGTCATCTGAGGGGCTTTCCTGCAAGTGCCACCTTTATCCCTAGTTAGAGGTATGGAGGCACTGGGGCAGGCCTTTGTATAGTGGTGCCACAATTATGAAATTCAGAAGCTCTTAGGGGATTGGAGGTTGGCCATGGGCAGGATACAGACTTGCTGTGAGTCACATTTGGCCCCCAGGCTGGGGTTTGGAGACCCCTGCTTTAGAGGGAAGCTGTGAATCTCAGTCCAGCCGAAACAAAAAATATGTTGGATTTAAAATTAATTTTGTCCCAAATCACACTGAACCGGCTTAAATATAAACACTTAAAATTGAACTGGGGACTAGGTAGATACCGCTGCCTGAACCGCCCCTCCTGACCAAGGAATTAAGTCAGATAGAGGTTAAAAGAGAAGATGTTTCAAACTTCATTGATAAATTAAAGATCAATAAGTCACCAGGCCCTGGTGGCATCCACACAAGAGTTATTAAGGAATTGAAGAATGAAGTTGCTGATCTCTTGACTAAAATATGCAACTTTTCCCTCAAAACGGCCATGGTGCCAGAAGATTGGAGGATAGCAAATGTCACACCAATCTTTAAAAAGGGAAAGAGGGGGGACCCGGGAAACTATAGGCCGGTCAGCCTGACATCTATACTGGGTAAGATGGTGGAATGTCTCATCAAAGACAGAATCTCAAAACACATAGACGAACAGGCCTTGCTGAGGGAGAATCAGCCTGGCTTCTGTAAAGGTAAGTCTTGCCTCACAAACCTTATAGAATCCTTTCAAAAGGTCAACAGGCATGTGGTTGTGGGAGAACCCGTAGACATTATATATCTGGACTTTCAGAAGGCGATCAACACAGTCCCTCACCAAAGGCTACTGAAAAAACTCCACAGTCAGGGAATTAGAGGGCTGGTCCTCTCCTGGATTGAGAACTGGTTGAAGGCTAGGAAACAGAGTGGGTGTCAATCGGCAATTTTCACAATGGAGACGGGTGAAAAGCAGTGTGCCCCAAGAATCTGTCCTGGGACTGGTGCTTTTCAACCTCTTCATAAACGACCTGGAGACAGGGTTCGGCAGTGAGGTGGCCAAGTTTGCAGACGACACCAAACTTTTCTGAGTGGTGAAGACCATAAGTGATTGTGAGGAGCTCCAGAAGGCTCTCTCCAAACTGGCAGAATGGGCAGCAAAATGGCAGATGCGCTTCAATGTCAGTAAGTGTAAAGTCATGCACATTGGGGCAAAAAATCAAAACTTTAGATATAGGCTGATGAGTTCTGAGCTGTCTGTGACAGATCAGGAGAGAGATCTTGGGGTGTAAGTGGACAGGTCAATGAGAGTGTTGACCCAATGTGCGGCGGCAGTAAAGAAGGCCAATTCTATGCTTGGGATCATTAGAAAAGTTATTGAGAACAAAACGGCTAATATAATGCCGTTGTATAAATCGATAGTAAGGCCACACCTGGAGTATTGTGTCCAGTTCTGGACACCACATCTCAAAAAAGACATAGTGGAAATGGAAAAGGTGCAAAAGAGAGCGACTAAGATGATTACTGGGCTGGGGCACCTTCCTTATGAGGGAAGGCTATGGCATTTGGGCCTCTTCAACCTAGAAAAGAGACGCCTGAGGGAGGACATGATTGAGACATACAAAATTATGCATGAGAAGGATAAAGTGGATAGCGAGATGCTCTTTACACTCTCACATAACAGCAGAACCAGGGGACATCCACTAAAATTGAGTGTTGGGAGAGTTAAGACAGAGAAAAGAAAACATTTCATTACTGAAATGTTCACCCTGGGCATCCTGGGATTGGTCAAGGCTGGAGGAGAGGAGAAGAGGCTTCAAACTGGGAAGGTAGACTTTCCAGTGGTGTCCAAATGCCCCAGACTGCATCCCTCCGTCTTGCCTGTGGGGGAACAGGTGTGGCATCTGCATGCTGGGTGTATGTGTGTGAGCAGCCCCCATCTGCTTTGGGGCTGAGTTGTAATCTTGCTGTATGTGGCTGCAATCCTTTCCATATTTTCCTGGGAGTACGCCCCGTTGACTCAAATGGGGCTTACTTCTGAGTAGACCTACATAGGCGTGGGGTCTGTGTCACCTTAACCCAGGATCCTCACCTTTCTCTTTTTCCTCCCCCTTCAAAAAAGAAAAAAAGCCACTCTTGATGGCTTTGTCTCCAAAAATTGATTAAAAATAAAAATCCCCATTTCTTTTCAGCCACCCCCTTTTTCCTCCTGCCTCCTTTTGGGGGGGGGGGGTGTTACTCTGTTGGCTGCTATTGTCAGACAAAAGGCACAATTCTAGCTAGGTCTACTCAGAAGTAAGTCTGACTAAGGTAAGTAAGACTAAGGTATGCAACTTGTCCCTCAAAACAGCCACGGTACCAGAAGATTGGAGGATAGCAAATGTCACGCCTATTTTTAAAAAGGGAAAGAGGGGGGACCCGGGAAACTATAGGCCGGTCAGCCTAACATCCATACCGGGTAAGATGGTGGAATGCCTCATCAAAGATAGGATCTCAAAACACATAGACGAACAGGCCTTGCTGAGGGAGAGTCAGCATGGCTTCTGTAAGGGTAAGTCTTGCCTCACGAACCTTATAGAATTCTTTGAAAAGGTCAACAGGCATGTGGATGCGGGAGAACCCGTGGACATTATATATCTGGACTTTCAGAAGGCGTTTGACACGGTCCCTCACCAAAGGCTACTGAAAAAACTCCACAGTCAGGGAATTAGAGGACAGGTCCTCTCGTGGATTGAGAACTGGTTGGAGGCCAGGAAGCAGAGAGTGGGTGTCAATGGGCAATTTTCACAATGGAGAGAGGTGAAAAGCGGTGTGCCCCAAGGATCTGTCCTGGGACCGGTGCTTTTCAACCTCTTCATAAATGACCTGGAGACAGGGTTGAGCAGTGAAGTGGCTAAGTTTGCAGACGACACCAAACTTTTCCGAGTGGTAAAGACCAGAAATGATTGTGAGGAGCTCCAGAAGGATCTCTCCAGACTGGCAGAATGGGCAGCAAAATGGCAGATGCGCTTCAATGTCAGTAAGTGTAAAGTCATGCACATTGGGGCAAAAAATCAAAACTTTAGATATAGGCTGATGGGTTCTGAGCTGTCTGTGACAGATCAGGAGAGAGATCTTGGGGTGGTGGTGGACAGGTCGATGAAAGTGTCGACCCAATGTGCGGCGGCAGTGAAGAAGGCCAATTCTATGCTTGGGATCATTAGGAAGGGTATTGAGAACAAAACGGCTAATATTATAATGCCGTTGTACAAATCGATGGTAAGGCCACACCTGGAGTATTGTGTCCAGTTCTGGTCGCCGCATCTCAAAAAAGACATAGTGGAAATGGAAAAGGTGCAAAAGAGAGCGACTAAGCTGATTACGGGGCTGGGGCACCTTCCTTATGAGGAAAGGCTACGGCGTTTGGGCCTCTTCAGCCTAGAAAAGAGACGCTTGAGGGGGGACATGATTGAGACATACAAAATTATGCAGGGGATGGACAGAGTGGATAGGGAGATGCTCTTTACACTCTCACATAATACCAGAACCAGGGGACATCCACTAAAATTGAGTGTTGGGCGGGTTAGGACAGACAAAAGAAAATATTTCTTTACTCAGCGCGTGGTCAGTCTGTGGAACTCCTTGCCACAGGATGTGGTGCTGGCGTCTAGCCTAGACGCCTTTAAAAGGGGATTGGACGAGTTTCTGGAGGAAAAATCCATTATAGGGTACAAGCCATGATGTGTATGCGCAACCTCCTGATTTTAGGAATGGGTTAAGTCAGAATGCCAGATGTAGGGGAGAGCACCAGGATGAGGTCTCTTGTTATCTGGTGTGCTCCCTGGGGCATTTGGTGGGCCGCTGTGAGATACAGGAAGCTGGACTAGATGGGCCTATGGCCTGATCCAGTGGGGCTGTTCTTATGTTCTTATGTTCTTAAGTCCTATTGTGTTCAATGGGACTTACTCCCAGGAAAGTGCGGTTAGGATGCCAGCCAAACATTTTCTAGGTCTCAGTTTGCATCTGTCTGCAATTAGCAGATGCACCCAAAAGAAAGTCTTCCCCTCCCCTAGCAAATTCATCACTTTCCAGGTGTGCTGCTAACAAACTCAGGGCACAATCCTAACCAGGTCTACTCAGAAGTAAATCCTATTTTGTTCAATGGGGCTTACACACAGGTAAGTGTGGTTAGTACTGCAGCCTCAGAGTGCTGGGCAGCTGTTTTTGCTTTCTAGTGTCTAATTATAACACCTTCACCCCCATTTTGGGGGTAACTGAGGTGAGGTGTTGCAATGGGGAGCCACTGCCAATGGCCACAAGGATCACGGGAGGCGCGAGCCCGAAAAGTTCAAGAACCACCGCCCAAGGGTCTGGCCAAGAGGACTCAAGAGGAGGGAACTACCACTCCCAGAATGCGCGGCGCTGGAGGCAAGATGGCGGCTCCTGCAGACCAGGAAACTACCACTCCCAGGATGCCCCGCGCGCGAGGCCTGATGGCTGCGCCTCTTGGAGGCGGCTGAGGTGAGGCTGGGGGTGGGGAGAGAGGCAGGTGCGGAGCCCCCCCAAGAGCCCCTCCCCGCGAGCACCCGAGGAGGGGTGTGGCCGTGACGGGCAGCAGGGGAGGGGCTCCAGGGCTCGGGGGGAGGACAGCAGATGCCCCTGGGGGGGGGGACTGGGTCTGAGCATCCCTGGAACTGAGGGGCAGGAGGAAGGGGGGCTGGGAGCTGGGGCTGGAAGGCGGTGGAGCACGCAGCACGGCCCCTTCGAGGGGAAGGGCAGCAGGCAGGTGCCCCACCGTCCCCTGGGCGTTCCTCAGGTCCGGAGGAGCAGGGCCCTGAGACAGGCCAGCGAGGAGGCACCACCGCCCCTGTGGCAGGGAGTTCCACAGGCCCAGAGGAGGAGAGCCCTGAGAGAGGCCAGCAAGGAGGCTTCTCTGCACAGAGGGTCGGGGCCAGGGGCAGAGGGGCCCTGCAGGGCCGGGGCTTCCCTGCTTGCGCTCCTGAAGCGGACCCCCCCTGCCTGTGCCCGCGTGGGAGCAGGAGCGCAGGCGGAGGCAGACTAGGCTCTGCACACAGGGGATTTTCGCCATGGACTGCTTCTGGCAAGCGACTGCACCTGCTCCAGCCCTTGGGGAGGGGTGGCTCCTGGAGTGCAGGGCACACTGGACTGAGCATACTTTGTGGACCAGCACAGAGATCAACAGGCCATGTCTGGTTGACATGCATGGATGAGGGGGGGAGGTGGAGAAGCTGCTGGCTCAGTAAAAGAGCCAGAGGGGTGCAGAGCACCTAGTTCCAGGGAGCCCCACCCCCTCACCATCCCTTCGGAGCCATCCCAGGCTGCTAGAGCAACACAGAGGTAAAGGCAGGGAGCTGGAGCCACCCAGAGCACATGGAGCTAGCTGCAGAGCCTGTGGGGCCTCGCAGTAGTGGATCTGTACCTCAGCCCCGGACCCTCCGCTCTGGCCTCCATGGCACTCCTGTCCTGGTCTGGTCCTGGAATCTGGTCTCTGCTGTGACTTCACCACTAATCATCCTTGGGGAACGCTGTGAGTCTTGCTTTGTGTATTTCTGATGTTCTCTGCTTTGTCTTGCCGTAACCCCTTTAAGACAACTCTCTGTCTCTTCATTAGGTGTTGCATCTTCATTACTGAAAGGAAGAATCAGCAACAGACCTGGCAGAACAGGATCCCTGTGGTGCTCAGAATCCCTTGACTGGGTAAACTGCCTCCCTGCAGCACCTCCTTCCTTCAAGGGGAAAGGTTTCCTCCCTTTGGTCAAAGACCCCATGTGATGAAGCCTTGCTGAGGAAACTCCTCTGCCCACAATCCAGTCCCAGAGCGAACTGCAAGTTCTTTTGTCTGTAGTTGCTGTAAAGGACGAATGGGCTAAGCTAAGCTGGGAGCATCCCTTCTGCCTGGAAATGGCTGTGGAGCAAGGGGGAGAACTCCTAGCTCTGGGTCTGCACCACCAGCCTGCACTAGAGGAACATGTGAAGCTGGAATTGAAAATTGAGCAAGAGGAGCCTGAAAGTCTGCAGCTAGAGATGAAGCTGGAAGAACCAGAGGACCTCTCCCCTGCAGCCCGGATGGGGGATCTCGTGCAGCATCTGAACTGGGCAGAGCCACCACACATTAAGCAGGAACCAGAAGAAGAATTGTCATCACAGCCGTGGGAAGCACAATGGCGGGAGTTCTTTGAAGCATTGCAGACCCCTTGTTCTGGAGAGGGAAGCCCACAGCTCCCAGAGACTGTGACATGGGGTGAGATATGCATGATCTGACTAGCTGAAAGCAGAGTGAGAATGCAGAGTGCTCAAGCTCTTGACTCCTTGGTTGATGCAGCCCAACAGTAAGATAGAAACAGTAGAGTACAATAACTATATTGAAGTGGGTTAAATAACACAAGCGTTGGTGGAAGAAAACCCACTATGCCCTAATTCTTTTAAATCAAGGGCACAATATTGCCAGCTTGCCTCCCAACACCTGCTTGCTGCAGCAGACCGGACAGTGTCTTGCTCTCAATGTAATCTGGCAGAAGCAAAGCCCAAAGACAGTAGCCCCCCTGCCCTTCGCACCTCACCCTAGCTCCAGATTCATGTATCTTTTATGCTAATACACACTGATAGACCTGCCCTCTCTGCCTTCCTTTCATCCAATTGTCAGGTTAGCTGAGGTCATGGGGCTTGCCATGTGCATCTGGGGAACATTTTCTGGGCAGTAATGATGTGCTGTGATTTCCTACTGGACTTCCTGCTGTCTCCTCAGACTCAGGCATGGTGACTTGCCTGCCTGGTGCGAAGGTTGCGGACATCACTTCTCGTCTAGACAGGCTGGTAGACAGTGCTGGGGGAGAGGTAGCGGCTGTGGTGCATGTCGGCACCAACGATGTGGGCAAGTGTAGCTGGGAGGTCCTGGAGGCCAAATTTAGGCTTTTAGGCAGGAAGCTGAAAGCCAGGACCTCAAAGGTAGCGTTCTCTGAAGTGCTACCTGTTCCACGCGCAGGGCCAGCTAGGCAGGCGGAGATCAGGGGTCTCAATGCGTGGATGAGACGGTGGTGTAGGGAGGAGGGGTTTAGATTCGTTAGGCACTGGGGAACGTTTTGGGACAAGCGGGGCCTGTACAAGAGGGACGGGCTCCATTTGAACCAGAATGGAACCAGACTGCTGGCGCATAACATTAAAAAGGTGGCAGAGCAGCTTTTAAACTGATCCCTGGGGGAAGGCCGACAGGAGCCGAGGGGCATCCGGTTCGGGACTCCTCATCCCTATGGGATGAGGATGGGGAGGTTAGAGAACAACAAGACAAAGGCAGGGTAGGAGAAGAAATTGGGAAAGGTAGGGTGATGGGATGTGATAGACGGTTTGGCACAATGAGAGGATGCGGGGACAAAGGAGCGAATAAGCAGCCCATCCTGGGGCATTCCGTGTATAAATGCTTTTATGCAAATGCCCGAAGTCTACGAGCAAAGGTGGGAGAACTGGAATGTCTGGTGACAAGGGAAAATATTGACATAGTGGGCATAACGGAAACCTGGTGGAATGCGGAGAATCAGTGGGATACCGCAATCCCGGGCTATAAACTCTACAGGAGGGACAGGCAGGGGCGTGTTGGAGGTGGGGTGGCCCTTTATGTTAAGGAAGGGATAGAATCCAGCAAAGTAGAGATTGAAGGTGGGTCCGACTCCACCGTAGAATCTCTGTGGGTTAAATTACCAGGCTTGTGCAGCGATGTAATACTGGGGGTGTGCTATCGTCCTCCAGACCAGAAATCTGATGGGGACCTTGAAATGAGGAAACAGATCAGGGAAGTGACAAGGAAGGACAGGGTTGTAATCATGGGGGACTTCAATTATCCTCATATTGACTGGGTCAATTTGTGTTCTGGTCACGATAAGGAAACCGGATTTCTTGACGTGCTAAATGACTGTGGCTTAGATCAGCTAGTCAAGGAGCCCACCAGAGGACAGGTGACTCTGGATTTAATTTTGTGCGGTACGCAGGACCTGGTTAGAGATGTAAACGTTACTGAGCCATTGGGGAACAGTGATCATGCTGCGATCCGTTTTGACGTGCACGTTGGGGGAAGAATACCAGGCAAATCTCTAACAAAAACCCTTGACTTCCGACGGGCGGACTTCCCTCAAATGAGGAGGCTGGTTAGAAGGAGGTTGAAAGGGAGGGTAAAAAGAGTCCAGTCTCTCCAGAGTGCATGGAGGCTGCTTAAAACAACAGTAATAGAGGCCCAGCAGAGGTGTATACCGCAAAGAAAGAAGGGTTCCACTAAATCCAGGAGAGTGCCCGCATGGCTAACCAGCCAAGTTAGAGAGGCTGTGAAGGGCAAGGAAGCTTCCTTCCGTAAATGGAAGTCTTGCCCTAATGAAGAGAATAAAAAGGAACATAAACTGTGGCAAAAGAAATGTAAGAAGGTGATAGGGGAGGCCAAGCGAGACTATGAGGAACGCATGGCCAGCAACATTAAGGGGAATAATAAAAGCTTCTTCAAATATGTTAGAAGCAGGAAACCCGCCAGAGAAGCGGTTGGCCCTCTGGATGGTGAGGGAGGGAAAGGGGAGATAAAAGGAGACTTAGAGATGGCAGAGAAATTAAATGAGTTCTTTGCATCTGTCTTCACGGCAGAAGACCTCGGGCAGATACCGCTGCCCGAACGGCCCCTCCTAACCGAGGAGTTAAGTCAGATAGAGGTTAAAAGAGAAGATGTTTCAGACCTCATTGATAAATTAAAGATCAATAAGTCACCGGGCCCTGATGGCATACACCCAAGGGTTATTAAGGAATTGAAGAATGAAGTTGCAGATCTCTTGACTAAGGTATGCAACTTGTCCCTCAAAACAGCCACAGTACCAGAAGATTGGAGGATAGCAAATGTCACGCCTATTTTTAAAAAGGGAAAGAGGGGGGACCCGGGAAACTATAGGCCGGTCAGCCTAACATCCATACTGGGTAAGATGGTGGAATGCCTCATCAAAGATAGGATCTCAAAACACATAGACGAACAGGCCTTGCTGAGGGAGAGTCAGCATGGCTTCTGTAAGGGTAAGTCTTGCCTCACGAACCTTATAGAATTCTTTGAAAAGGTCAACAGGCATGTGGATGCGGGAGAACCCGTGGACATTATATATCTGGACTTTCAGAAGGCATTTGACACGGTCCCTCACCAAAGGCTACTGAAAAAACTCCACAGTCAGGGAATTAGAGGACAGGTCCTCTCGTGGATTGAGAACTGGTTGGAGGCCAGGAAGCAGAGAGTGGGTGTCAATGGGCAATTTTCACAATGGAGAGAGGTGAAAAGCGGTGTGCCCCAAGGATCTGTCCTGGGACCGGTGCTTTTCAACCTCTTCATAAATGACCTGGAGACAGGGTTGAGCAGTGAGGTGGCTAAGTTTGCAGACGACACCAAACTTTTCCGAGTGGTAAAGACCAGAAGTGATTGTGAGGAGCTCCAGAAGGATCTCTCCAGACTGGCAGAATGGGCAGCAAAATGGCAGATGCGCTTCAATGTCAGTAAGTGTAAAGTCATGCACATTGGGGCAAAAAATCAAAACTTTAGATATAGGCTGATGGGTTCTGAGCTGTCTGTGACAGATAAGGAGAGAGATCTTGGGGTGGTGGTGGACAGGTCGATGAAAGTGTCGACCCAATGTGCGGCGGCAGTGAAGAAGGCCAATTCTATGCTTGGGATCGTTAGGAAGGGTATTGAGAACAAAACGGCTAATATTATAATGCCGTTGTACAAATCGATGGTAAGGCCACACCTGGAGTATTGTGTCCAGTTCTGGTCGCCGCATCTCAAAAAAGACATAGTGGAAATGGAAAAGGTGCAAAAGAGAGCGACTAAGCTGATTACGGGGCTGGGGCACCTTCCTTATGAGGAAAGGCTACGGCGTTTGGGCCTCTTCAGCCTAGAAAAGAGACGCTTGAGGGGGGACATGATTGAGACATACAAAATTATGCAGGGGATGGACAGGGTGGATAGGGAGATGCTCTTTACACTCTCACATAATACCAGAACCAGGGGACATCCACTAAAATTGAGTGTTGGGCGGGTTAGGACAGACAAAAGAAAATATTTCTTTACTCAGCGCGTGGTCAGTCTGTGGAACTCCTTGCCACAGGATGTGGTGCTGGCGTCTAGCCTAGACGCCTTTAAAAGGGGATTGGACGAGTTTCTGGAGGAAAAATCCATTATGGGGTACAAGCCATGATGTGTATGCGCAACCTCCTGATTTTAGGAATGGGTTAAGTCAGAATGCCAGATGTAGGGGAGAGCACCAGGATGAGGTCTCTTGTTATCTGGTGTGCTCCCTGGGGCATTTGGTGGGCCGCTGTGAGATACAGGAAGCTGGACTAGATGGGCCTATGGCCTGATCCAGTGGGGCTGTTCTTATGTTCTTATGTTCTTACTCTGTCAACAGGCAGAAGATCAGATCTGGAGCCCAGACGTTATTTATTAAATAACTTTTAGTTATTACCTGAGTTGGAGGCATAAAATCTCCCTTCTGTCTCTTGCAGGCAGTGGAGCGGCCTCTGCTTCGTGTTCTGCATCGCCTCCTCTGTGGGCTGAAAAAGGAGGGGCTGCTGCGAAGTCGGCTCAGGTAAGGGGCAGGTGACCAGGGTAGCCTGCAGGGAGCGGCAGCAGAAGGGGCCGCCTCCTTTGCTTCTTCCTTTCCTGTTGCTTCTGGTGCTGCAAGATGTGGGGGTGCCCATTTGCAGAATATTCCACAGGAATGCCATGAGGAGTGCCCTTATGTGCATGTGGTAGCTGCCCCTTTTGACTGGCATTAACTGATCACATTGGCGGCACTCAGGAGGGGCAGGAATGGAGGATGCTCACAGCACATGTCTCAGAAGCAGCTCTAAATACCCTGCAGCTCACCAGGGCAGTTTGCAGAGAGAGGCAGGAGTGAAGGTTCACTATCAATCAAGGTCGCACCTGTGGGAAGCATCCTGAACTGTCTTGTGCCTGTGTAGTTTAATGAGAGCTTATTTCCACACAGCACTCTGCCCAAGAACTGAACGCGGCTAAAGCCATCCGTGTGTATGAGCTGTCATCCCAGGTGCTGTCCACTTGTAGAACCTGAGCTTCTCCTGCTGCTTTGAGAGCCTTCCTGTCATCTTGCCCTGGACCACTGCTCAGACAAGATTCTGTCTGTGGCTCTGCTGCCGCGCTTGGTGGACATGCAGAGGTTGAGTCCCAGGTGCTATTAGGACAGGTGAGGAAGTGTTGCCTTTGGAAGGATAAGTCACTCTGCACGTGCCCAGGAGCACTTTCTCCACCTGTCCTTTACAGAAAGGTTTAGCTCTCCTTCAAAGGGAACCCAGCACATGCTGAGTTAGTTTCAGCCCCAGACACTGGAAAGTTTGCCAGCAGAAAAAGGTGACAGCTGTCAGTTGACTCAGTTAATAAGCAGTGTAGATGGACCCTCCCTTGATGGGGGCCTTCAGAGCAACCACCTGCTGGGGTGTTCTAGCTCTGGCTCCTATACTGAGCAGGACATTGGACTGGATGACCTTGCAGGTCCCTCCAGTTCCCAGATTCTGTGAAAGCTACACAGACCACAAGAACTGAGGTGTCACAGAGTTGGCTGCCTGTGTGGTGTGCAGGAGGGGTATCTAAGATCTGGCAGGGGGCTCTGTGGCTTGAGGAAGGACTGCATGGGGGCCTTCTGGAAGCAGATGTTTGGTGTGATACTTTTTGTTCTTTGTTGTTAACCTAATGAACAAAACTTTAAAACTCAACTGTGTTTTTAAATTGCTGAAATGCAAAGGGTTGAGCTTTGCAGGAAAATATCAGGTTTCCCCTCTTAGAGTCTCTGATATGTGTCTTGGGTAGGGATAATCTGCACCTTTCTTCATTCAGGCTCCAGTGTCCTTTGAGGAGGTGGCTGTGTCTTTCTCCAAGGAGGAGTGGGCTCTACTAGAGCCCAACCAGAAGGCCCTGTATGCGGAAGTGATGCTGGAGAATCTGGAGAACGTGACTTTTCTGGGTAAGTCAGGACCCCTTTGCTTAATCTCCCTAGATCAGGGATCTCCAAACTATGGGCTGGGGGCACTTCCGCCCCCCCACAAGATTTTGTCCAGCCTGCAAGAACTTAAAATATTTTCACTGTTGATGGATTCATTTAAATTTCATTCATTCATTTATGAGAGTGATTTTTTGTGTGTACAATATACAGTGTGGCTCTCTATGGAAAGTTTGGACACCACTGCCCTAGATGCTAAAAGGCATGACTTGTTAGTGTTTATCACCAGTGATTCTGCAGAGAAATGGGGAGCAAATGCCGGGATGGGAAGTTTCCAAAGTAACAATGGTCTTTAAGGGAGGGGGCTGTGGCTTCGTGGCAGAGAAGCTGCTTGGCAAGCAGAAGATCCTGAGTTCAGTCCTTGCTGCATTTCCTGGTAGGGATCTAAAGACTCCCCGAAATCCTGGAGAGGCATTCTGGGCTGCTAGAGACCAATTCCAAGGTGAATGCCTGCCATGGCTCCGAAGGGGAGGGGCTGCTTGAAGGGCAGGCTGATGCTCCTGCAAAACTTAGTGCTTTGCACCTGTTCTAGCTATGCTGCTCTCTGCATATTTTATAGATTGTGAGCCCTTTTGGGACAGGGATCCATTTGGTTACTTTATTTTGTCTGCAAACTGCTTGTGAGAACATTATCATTAAGAATATTCAACAAAAAACAGTTATAGAAATATTCTTAATGATAATCCGAGTGAACTCCTATTCAGTTGTGTGAGTGTCATCAAGGTGGGCACTGATTTTTTTGTTGGTTGACCTGTGCTTTCTCCCCCCCCCCACCACTTCCTGCTTTTTGAGAAGTTGGACAAAAAAGCCAGTGGCTTCTCAAAGCAGCATGCAACATAAGAACATAAAAACAGCCCCATTGGATCAGGCCATAGGCCCATCTAGTCCAACTTCCTGTATCTCACAGCGGCCCACCAAATGCCCCAGGGAGCACACCAGATAACAAGAGACCTGCAAGGCATTCTGGGAATTGTAGTTAAGAACATAAAAACAGCCCCACTGGATCAGGCCATAGGCCCATCTAGTCCAACTTCCTGTATCTCACAGCGGCCCACCAAATGCCCCAGGGAGCACACCTGATAACAAGAGACCTGCATCCTGGTGCCCTCCCTTGCATCTGGCATTCTGACATAACCCATTTCTAAAATCAGGAGGTTGCACATACACATCATGTCTTGTAAACCGTAGTGGATTTTTCCTCCAGAAATTGGTCCAATCCCCTTTTAAAGGCATCTAGGCCAGATGCCATCACCACATCCTGTGGCAAGGAGTTCCACAGACCAACTACGTGCTGAGTACAGAACAACTGCGATCACACCATAACTGGCTCTGGTCTTTACAGTGTGGGCTACCACAGAGTTCTGTTTTGCCCCCCATGCTTTTGTGCATCTATGTAAAGCCACTGCGGGAAGTCATCCAGATCTACCTGTCCTTGCCATCCCGTTCCAGAGAGGCTATGCAAGTCCTGGAGCCCTGCCTGGAGGCGGCTGGGTTCTGGATGAGGGCAACAGATTAAGATTGATTCCAGAAAAGACAGGCCTCCTGATCAGGAAATCCTCAATGCAGGTCCTAAGGCATCTGCCCTCTTTGAATGGGGTAGCAGCCGTCCTGCAGGATCCAATGCACAGTTTGGGATTGCTCCTGGACTCACAGCTCTCCCTGGAGAACCAGGTGGCAGCTGTGCCAGGAGTGTGTTTGCCCAGTTTCGGCTGGTACGCCAGCTATGGCCATACTTGACCCAATCAGACCTTACCACATTGGTCCATGCCTTAGTGACTTCAAGACTGGATTACCATAATGCGTTCTGGCGGTGGGTACTGGAGCTAAGTATTTTCAATCTGTTGGACCGCTGCTTCAGCAACTGCACTGGGTTTCCATTCCTTTCTGGACCCAATGCAAGGTGCTGACCTTTAAAGGTCAATAAGCCCTTCATGGTTTATCTGAGGGATGACCTTCTCCCATACTTTCTGGCCCAATCTCTGTGGCCATCCATCCCATACACAATGTTATATGTTTCAGTCATGCCCCTCTTGGGGATCTTGGAAAGAAACACTACGGTGATTACTCCAGCACTCATTTCTTGTAGCTTTGTGCTATGCAGTCATGTTGACACCTCTCCCCCCTCCCATTTTTGCCTGTTGGTTGGTGAAAAGGCTCCCCTGCCACAAGGGCAATGCAATCAGATATTAAGCAGGATGGGAGATGCAATGGATCCAGTCTTGATCTCTCCACTTCAGTTGAGCTCAGTGCCTTCTCCCTGCCATTTAAAAAAGAACAAAACCCTTCAGGGAAAAGCCCCTCTGTACAAAACAGGTGATCCAGGGTTTCTCAGACACTACTGCAGCATTGAAGCTGCTGAGAGAACCTAGGGGGAGACCCCTATCCTGTGACCCTCTAAAGCAGGGGTCTCCAACCTTTTCAGTAGGAGGGCCACATTGTATATTTTACATATTTTCCTGGGCTGAAAAAATCAGTGATGCTCGGAACAGTTTCTGGCCAATCCATTGCAGTAACCTGGTTTGTCATCATTTGTTTACATAGGTACAAAAGTGGTGCTGTGTCCTTCCTGTGGTCCTTTTACAGGATGATTGAAAAGTCAACATGCGGAAACCCAGTTTGTTTTATTGGCAGGGATGAGGTTAACATTGAATAATTATGCCATGTGGATCTTGCAGCACGTTGCCCAGGTGATTGAAAGTGAGGGTTAGCCAGGCTGGCACACTCTGGCCATGTACAGAGAAGTGCGGCAGACTTAATTGCACATGTTGACTGTCTAGCTGTAGTTGGGGAAAAATTATGTAAGTTGCTGTGGGTCGGATAAAGACTTGTGGCAGGCCAGATTTGGCCCCCAGACTGGAGTTTGGAACCCCTGCTCTAACTGCTGAGAGTTGGTCCCTGGTGTGAAGGAAATCAGATCTCACTCCTTTATAGCTGGGTAACCTTTCTATTACCCTCAGAGTGATCAAGTAGCCATAAACCCTTATGGTCACTGAGCTCCCGCAGATCTCTCCAAGGCAGATTGCCAAATAGCTCCTAAACCTCGGAGCTTCCACTCCTGATAGCCAGGATAAATTTGGGGAACCCTCCCCTTGAGTCGTACTCCAGCTGACACCCCCTTGGGCTCAGCTTAATAAAAAGGAGTAGGGTCTCCAGGGTCCACCCCAGCCACACTGGATTGCCTCCCACAACCAGTCTCTGTGCTCCCTTCCAATCCCAATAATCCAGTCAGTTGTAATAAGTAGGGTTTATTGCATAAAGGCTTAAAGCAGGGTTATACAGACAGCACTGCATAGTCTAAAATTTAGGCAAAGAGTATAGCATTACAATACAACACTCAGTCTAATAAAACAATAACAACTACCTCCTAACTCTAACTATCACTCACCGAAATCTTAGCATTCCAAAATCTGATCTAGCCCATCTTGCTGCAGTCAAGTTGGGTTCACTCCTGGCAGAGCGGTCCAGGATCTCAGGCCCCCTTAGCCAGAAACAAAGTCAGCCCAGCATAAGCGTCCCTCCCTCACCTTTATAGGTCTCCTGACCCATCCACCAATCAGAACTCGGTGCCAGCCGAACATTCTAGGGGTGAACGTGCCACAAGCCTCCTTACTCATGGTGGAATCCCCCCTCCCATCCCGAGACACTCACAGCTGAACCCTGTTGTAAATTAAGCTGGCCTTGGAGCCCACTTGGTAGCTTGGTACGATATCAGAGGCCCCTGTGAAGCAACCTCCTCCATAGTTCTCCCAGGCCTGGTATGCACTAATTAAGGTTGGATACAGCTGAGGTCTGACACTGGGGCCTACCAGCATGGCTACCAGAAGATCTTTCTTTATTCAGATGTTACCTGATCCTTGATTTCCCTTTTTTTGTCACACCTGGGAAGGGCTGCAATCCTGTGCATAATTTCCTGGGAGTCATATCTACTGAATCTCTTGGGTTTACTTCTGAGTATATTTATATGTTAAATAGTGTGCATTGGAAGATCCATCTCTCTGTTGCTAATCAAGATATTATCTCTCTGTTCCAGGAAGGTGCAGCCAGGACTATGAGATTAAGAGGAAGCCACATGGGGTGTCATCAGAAACAGCCTTTCGTGATGTAGAGGAGGTCACTTTTAGAGACCAGGATGGATCCAGGAGGCAGGAGGGAAGACCAGCACCTGTCAGGAGGACTAAAGTGCTCATTTTTCAGGTTTCTGATTTCCATGAAATCCCAAACCAGCAAGAACATCCAAAGGGGAAGAGAAGGGAAAGGGGGGAAACAATCAGTTCTGAATCCTACATTAATGAACACAGTGAAATCTGCACAGGGAAGAAAAGGCTGAAGTGCTCTGAGTGGAGAAAGAGCTTCAGGTCAAGCTCGCACCTCGGACCAGATGAAAAATTCCAGAACAGTGAGAAAGCTGTGCATGGAGACATTTCAATCAAGCAGGAGGGAGGCCAGATAGTGAAAGAGAGAAAAATATCTGATGCTCATCAGGGTGGGGATTTGCCTGTCTTTCCAGATAATCCAGAAAAAGAAACTAGAAAGATGAAGGAAAAAGCCCTTCAAAGTGCAAAAACCTCCAACAGTAAATCAAAACATGAGAAACCATATCAATGCTTGGAGTGTGGAGTGTGCTTCAGTAAGGCAGCAAACCTCACTGTGCATCAAAAAACCCACACTGGGGAGAAACTGTATAAATGCTTGGAGTGTGGAAAGAGCTTCCATAGGCGAGCAAACCTCACTGTGCATCAAAGGACTCACACAAGGGAGAAACCATATAAATGCTTGGAGTGTGGAAAGAGCTTCAGTCAGAACGGAAGGCTGAATGAGCATGAAAGAACTCACACTGGGCAGAAACCTTATAAATGCTTGGAGTGTGGAAAGAGCTTCAGTCAGAGAACAAGCCTCGCTGTGCATCAAAGAATCCACACTGGGGAGAAACCTTATAAATGCTTGGAGTGTGGAAAGAGCTTCAGTCAGAACAGAAGGCTGAATGAGCATCAAAGAATTCACACTGGGGAGAAACCTTATAAATGCTTGGAGTGTGGAAAGAGCTTCAGTCAGAGAACAAGCCTCGCTGTGCATCAAAGAATCCACACTGGGGAGAAACCTTATAAATGCTTGGAATGTGGAAAGAGCTTCAATAAGAGATCAAATCTCGCTGCACATCAAAGAATCCACACTGGAAAGAAACCATATAAATGTTTGGAGTGTGGAAAGAGCTTCAGTAAGAGATCAAACCTCGCTGAGCACCAAAGAATCCACACCGGGGAGAAACCTTATAAATGCTTGGAGTGTGGAAAGAACTTCAGTCAGAACGGAAAGTTGAATGAGCATCAAAGAACTCACACTGGGGAGAAACCTTATAAATGTTTGGAGTGTGGAAAGAGCTTCATTAAGAGATCAAACCTCGCTGAGCATCAAAGAATCCACACTGGGGAGAAACCTTATAAATGCTTGGAATGTGGAAAGAGCTTCAATCACAGGGGAAGCCTCGCTGTGCATGAAAGTATCCACACTGGGAAGAAACCATATAAATGCTTGGAGTGTGGAAAGAGCTTCAGTCAGAACGGAAGGCTGAATGAGCATCAGAGAACTCACACTGGGGAGAAACCATATAAATGCTTGCATTGTGGAAAGAGCTTCAGTCAGAGGACAAGCCTTGCTGTGCATCAAAGAATCCACACTGGGGAAAAACCATATAAATGCTTGGAGTGTGGAAAGAGCTTCAGTAAGAGATCAAACCTTGCTGAGCATCAAAGAATCCACACTGGGGAAAAACCATATAAATGCTCGGAGTGTGGAAGGAGCTTCAGTAAGAGATCAAATCTCGCTGAGCATCAAAGAATCCACACTGGGGAGAAACCATACAAATGCTTGGAGTGTGGAAAGAGCTTCAGTCAGAACGGAAGGCTGAATGAGCATCAAAGAACTCACACTGGGGAGAAACCATTTAAATGCTTGGAGTGTGGAAAGAGCTTCTGTAAGAGAGCAAAGCTCAATGTGCATCAGAGAATCCACACTGGGGAGAAACCATATAAATGCTTGCATTGTGGAAAGAGCTTCAGTCAGAGGACAAGCCTTGCTGTGCATCAAAGAATCCACACTGGGGAAAAACCATATAAATGCTTGGAGTGTGGAAAGAGCTTCAGGCAGAGATCAGACCTGACTGTGCATGAAAGAATCCACACTGGGGAGAAGCCATAAATGCTTGGCGTGTGGAAAGAGCTTCATAGAGAGGTCAGACCTGACTGTGCATCAAAGAATCCACACTGGGGAGAAGCCATAAATGCTTGGCGTGTGGAAAGAGCTTCAGGGAGAGGTCAGACTTGACTGTGCATCAAAGAAGCCACACTGCTGAACATCCATATAAATGCTTGGAGTGTGGAAAGAGCTTTAATTAGAAGGCAAGCCTCTCTGTGCATCAGAGAATCCCTCATCATCATCATTGGCATCCTTCAGTCTTGGGAGACTAATGTGGCTGAATAGGACGATTCGGGAGTGACAATCCCTTCCACACTGGGAGCAAGTGCAGTCTGTCCCTGGTCTGTCTTCCTGGCTGTGGGCCTTCCTTCTTTGCCTCTCAGCCTCAGACTGTTGGCCAAGTGTCTCTTCAAACTGGGAATGGCTGTGCTGCACAGCCTGCCTCCAAGTGGGACTCTCAGAGGCCAGGGTTTCCCATCTGTTGAAGAGACACTTGGCCAACAGACTGAGGTCAGGAAATGGTCTTTTGTCTGTTCTAAGCTTCCCATCATTCCGTGTCCATCCAGGAGTGCTCTGCAAAAGGTCCTATATAGTTCCCCCTGTTCTGGAAGCATAATTTGGCCCAGTCTTCCTTTGGGAGGCTGCCTGCTGCCTGCTGGGGACTTTCTTTTTCCATCAAAAACCACCACCATTTGGTCC
Organism: Tiliqua scincoides; assembly: GCF_035046505.1. Classification (NCBI taxonomy): domain Eukaryota; kingdom Metazoa; phylum Chordata; class Lepidosauria; order Squamata; family Scincidae; genus Tiliqua; species Tiliqua scincoides. Next base: position 266,485,609 of record NC_089822.1, read on the forward strand.
CTATCACCTTTTCCATGAGTAGGAGTCTGTGCCGCTGTGCATCTTCCCCATCGGACCTCCCCTGTTTTGTGGCACTTAGTTCCCCACTGAAAACTTCCATGGTTTTGGTCATGCTTGCCCGCTCTGGAAAGTCTTTTGCTTCAGGAGTCACTCCTTGGAGGAGCCTCAGAGGAGCTACTTCCCCTCCCCAAGAGTTTCTGGACTGTGAAGCTGAGCAGCCCAGCCTTCTTGCATAGGATTGGTCCTCTCTCCCTGTGATCCTTGTGATCCTTCCTGCTAAAAGCTTCCATTCCTGGTGCTCCTGTTTTCCAGTTTTCTCCAGCCTGCCTGACTTTGGCCCCTGCCCTTTCCTTCCCTCACTTAACCCCTGCCAAGCTGAAGCCATTTGCAAATATTTCTTTATCCCACCACCCAAAAGTTCTGATTAGGTAGCTTTCCTCTCAAGAAAATGTGCCTTTCTTCCTCCTTTACATAATAAACACTCTCCTCTTTGAAAAGCTCAGTTTCATAAGAACATCAGAACAGCCCCACTGGATCAGGCCATAGGTCCATCTAGTCCAGCTTCCTGTATCTCACAGTGGCCCACCAAATGGGGCATAACAAGAGACCTGCATCCTGGTGCCCTCCCTTGCATCTGGCATTCTTACATAGCCCATTTCTAAAGTCAGGAGTTGCACATACACATCATGGCTTGTAACCCGTAATGGATTTTTCCTCCAGAAACTTGTCCAATCCCCTTTCAAAGGCATCTAGACCAGATGCCATCACTACATCCTGTGGCAAGAGGTTCCACAGACCAACCACACGCTGGGTAAAGAAATATTTTCTTCTGTCTGTCCTAACTCTCCCAACACTCAATTTTAGTGGATGTCCCCTGGTTCTGGTGTTAGTGAGAGTGTAAACAGCATCTTTCTATCCACTTTATCCTTCCCGTGCATAATTTTGTATGTCTCAATCATGTCCCCCCTCAGGTGCCTCTTTTCTAGGCTGAAGAGGCCCAAACGCCATAGCCTTTCCTCATAAGGAAGGTGCCCCAGCCCCGTAATCATCTTAGTCGCTCTCTTTTGCACCTTTTCCATTTCCACTATGTCTTTTTTGAGATGCGGCGACCAGAACTGGACACAATACTCCAGGTGTGGCCTTACCATCGATTTGTACAATGGCATTATAATATTAGCTGTTTTGTTCTCAATACCTTTTCTAATGATCCCAAGCATGGAATTGGCCTTCTTCACTGCTGCCGCACATTGAGTTGACACTTTCATCGACCTGCCCACCACCACCCCAAGATCTGATCTGTCTCTATTGGACTTAATTCCGTGGTCAGGAGGGGCCATTCAGGCAGTGGTATCTGCCCGAGGTCTTCTGCTGTGAAGACAGATGCAAAGAACTCATTTAATTTCTCTGCCATCTCTAAGTCTCCTTTTATCTCCCCTTTCCCTCCCTCACCATCCAGAGGGCCAAGAGCTTCTCTGGCGGGTTTTCTGCTTCTGACATATTTGAAGAAGCTTTTATTATTCTCCTTAATGTCGCTGGTCATGTGTTCCTCGTAATCTCTCTTGGACTCCCGTATCACCTTAAACTTCTTTCGCCACTGTTTATGTTCCTTTTTATTCTCCTCATTAGGGCAAGACTTCCATTTACAGAAGGAAGCTTCTTTGCCCTTTACTGTTACCAAAAAGGCTGTTTTGTTTAGGGAATTAGTATATTAACCTTTTGGAAACTTTTAGGACCATAGGCTGCATAACAAGACAGCGTAAAGCAAAGAGATCCCTTGTCTAGCTTAAAGAGAAAGGTAACTTTCAATCAAAGGATTATATTTTTATTGCAAAAACACACAAAGGTAAACATAATACACATGGAGAATGGTAAGTGTGTTTACTTGAATCCTAGTATTTGGATACAGTGTACCTAGCTTTATGATGGCTGCATGTGCTATGTATTTAGGTGCATCCGAAAAGGAATCAGAAACGGATAGGTTGTAGGGAAGTATTTTAGGGGTTCCTTAATCTGCTAAACCCAGTTTGCTAACTAAAGATGGGGGAAGAAGGGAGGAATAGATAGGATGGAAGGGAGAGAGTTTAGACGCAAGATATATTTACCTGTCGGGGGGGGAGCAGGAAGGGAAAGAGTCCTAGGAAGGACCACTCCCGTGGGAGGACAGTCAGAGAGAGACATGTGCTCTGAAAAGGGTTGTGTTTGACCTGGAAGCTTATCTAGAATGACCCGATCCCAGAGCTGTGGGCATGCTCAGTACACACACAGGTACATGTGGAGTATGTACAACAAAGGGTAGAAGGGTCCAGAAATCAGCTATCAGCAAAGGCTGACTCTGGGGGAGGGGGGAGTAGCTTACTTCCTGTTGCTACTGGATTTTGGAGTCTGGATGTAGCTTAATTTGGTTAACAATAAGTGATAGACTTTGCTGCCAAAGTCCTCTTCCCTTAAGGTGTTTGCATATTCAGTGATTGACTTAAACAATAAAGACATTTCCAGTGTCTCTCGAGAAAATGAGTCTTTCAGACTGGAGGTGGCCAACAACATGAGAAATGAGTGAGCTTATGATTTGACTCCTTTTGTGGCCTGTAAGAAGTTTTAGGCCTGCATTTTAGTCCAAAATACATAACTAGATATAAAAACACAACTTGGAAGGGAAAAGGGGATTTTCACGTAACATTATGGCCTCTCTAACTTGGCTTCGGCTGCTTATTAGCTATCCCTGAATCCTCTCACTGTGCCAAACTGTCTATCACATCCCATCACACTACCATCCCAATTTCTTCTCCTACTCTGCCTTTACCTTGTTGTTCTCTAACCTCCCCATCCTCGTCCCATAGGGATGAGGAGTCCCGAACCAGATGCCCCTTGGCTCCTGTTGGCTTTCCCCCAGGGATCAGTTTAAAAGCTGCTCTGCCACCATTTTAAGGTTATGTGCGAGCAGTCTGGTTCCATTCTGGTTTATGTGAAGCCCATCCTTCTTGTATAGGCCCCGCTTGTCCCAAAATGTTCCCCATTGCCGAAGGAATCTAAACTCAAACACGTATGCCTGTTTCGTGGTTACTGGCAGCCTAATGAAGGGCAGTTTGATGCCGTTGGTCCTGCTTTCCACATCAAGGATCCCAAATGGTCAGACTCTGCTGAACGTGGCCTCTCGCTCTGTATGCACTGCTACTTCCTTGAATGTGAGTTTAATTCTGGGCTGGGCGGATCCAGAGCCAAGTTGCGTGTGCAGGTACAGATGTAGCAACAGACACGTGTGCCTGTGAATGAGCAGAGCAGTGCTGGCGACATAAAGTCACATCAAACTGGCAGTCAGCAACAGTCCTGGCCATTTCCTGCTTCACATTCACTCCCAAGCTCCTCAAGATGGACCTGCACAGTCAAAGTGCAAATGGTGCCCTGGAGTCAGTGGTCATCCCTTGCTGGGGGGGGGGGGGCTTTCAAAGGCGTTCGACACGGTCCCTCACCAAAGGCTACTGTAAAAACTCCACAGTCAGGGAATTAGAGGACAGGTCCTCTCGTGGATTGAGAACTGGTTGGAGGCCAGGAAGCAGAGAGTGGCTGTCAATGGGCAATTTTCACAATGGAGAGAGGTGAAAAGCGGTGTGCCCCAAGGATCTGTCCTGGGACCGGTGCTTTTCACCCTCTTCATAAACGACCTGGAGACAGGGGTGGGCAGTGAGGTGGCAAAGTTTGCAGACGACACCAAACTTTTCCGAGTGGTGAAGACCAGAAGTGATTGTGAGGAGCTCCAGAAAGATCTCTCCAGACTGGCAGAATGGGCAGCAAAATGGCAGGTGCGCTTCAATGTCAGTAAGTGTAAAGTCATGCACATTGGGGCAAAAAATCAAAACTTTAGATATAGGCTGATGGGTTCTGAGCTGTCTGTGACAGATCAGGAGAGAGATCTTGGGGTGTAAGTGGACAGGTCGATGAGAGTGTCAACTCAATGTGCGGCGGCAGTAAAGAAGGCCAATTCTATGTTTGGGATCATTAGAAAAGGTATTGAGAACAAAACAGCTAATATTATAATGCCATTGTACAAATCGATGGTAAGGCCACACCTGGAGTATTGTGTCCAGTTCTGGTTGCCGCATCTCAAAAAAGACATAGTGGAAATGGAAAAGGTGCAAAAGAGAGCGACTAAGATGATTACGGGGCAGGAGCACCTTCCTTATGAGGAAAGGCTACGGCGTTTGGGCCTCTTCAGCCTAGAAAAGAGGCGCCTGAGGGGGGACATGATTGAGACATACAAAATTATGCAGGGGATGGACAGAGTGGATAGGGAGATGCTCTTTACACTCTCACGTAACACCAGAACCAGGGGACATCCACTAAAATGGAGTGTTGGAACAGACAAGAGAAAATATTCCTTTACTCAGCATGTGGTCAGTCTGTGGAACTCCTTGCCACAGGATGTGGTGCTGGCGTCTAGCCTGGACGCCTTTGAAAGGGGATTGGACAAGTTTCTGGAGGAAAAATCCATTACGGGGTACAAGACATGATGTGTATGTGCAGCCTCCTGATTTTAGAAATGGGCTATGTCAGAAGGCCAGATGCAAGGGAGGGCACCAGGATGCAGGTCTCCTGTTATCTGGTGTGCTCCCTGGGGCATTTGGTGGGCCGCTGTGAGATACAGGAAGCTGGACTAGATGGGCCCATGGCCTGATCCATAGGTGCATAGGTCTATGCATTAACATGGAGATGTTGCCAGCAACCCTGCCAACACTTGTTCCTCCCCTTGCCCACCTGTGCCACACAGATGCTGTGTTTATTTGGAGGAAGAGGTGGGGAACAGATCGTGCAAATAGGTGAATGGCAGGTTATTCTCTACCGTGGGGGGCACACACACACATGGGGGGGATTCTTCGGAGGTACAAATAGCAAAGGCAGAAGAAAGGCACTTTGGCTTCATCTTTTCAGGGCCAAACCAGATGAACCACCTTGGGTGTGTGAGTGTGATATTGGTAAGGAGCTTGCTGGAATGGGGGTGGTAGGAATGAGGGGGTGTCTGGGAAGAAAAGGAAGCAGAACGGAGCTGAACAGTGTGGTTACTGAAGGTGCTCGCCTGTGCCAGTGTCATGAATAGGCCTAGGTCGGCAGTAGAAGCCTGAACCACACGAAGACAGTGTAACTGAAAAGTTGCTAGCAGTTCCTAGCTGCAAGAATGTGAGTAAACAAACAAAAAGATTGTTGTCTCTCCTTTGCTGGCCAGAAAGGACAGATAACAAGAATTACAACCCCTTGGAATGTTTAGCACCTTAGTAGATGGAGAGGCGCCTGATCTTTGGAAATTTTGTATTTTTTCCAGGCTTTAAGGGGGAACCCCACCTTTGATGCAAAATGTAACCAATCAAATAGGCAAATCTCTAGACAAAGAGACCCAAAAAGCATAAAGGTGCATCCCACAAAGGTTAGGTGTGCCTATTGCTTTGGACATTAGTCCGGATGAGTACCCGTCACATGCAGTTGAATAAAGAAGCCTGCAAACTTTTACTCCTGGTTCTGAGTATTATTACGTTACACCCTTAGACCTTGCAACAGACCCACCAGAAGTGATGTCATGACCGGAAGCAACATCATCAAGCAGGAGAATTTTTAACAATCCTAGGCTGCAATCTTGCCCACACTTACCCAGGAGTAAGTTCCATTGACTATCATTGTTGAAAGCATATAGAGTACGTAGAAGCCTTTCTAAAGTAGAGATTCACTGATCCTGTCCCCTGCTGGGCCTAATCTGTCCCTTTCCTGCCCTCCCCCTGTTGCACCCCAACCACCCCTGTTCTGCCCTCTCATTAGCCCTCCACACTGGGTCTGGGTGTGGCTGCGGTGGGGCAGTGCAGGCCTTCCCGCCAGTGCATCTTACTCCCAGGCTGTGGTGTAGCTAGACAGGGTGCAAAGTTCTAAGTGTTGCAGGTGTCGAGGGCAAGCGGCCCCCCTCCCCTCCCCCTCGGGGGAGCCAGCAGAGGCCAGTGCAGCAGTGCCTCTGCTCTGCCCCCTCTGCAGGGCTCCCAGGGGAAGGGCCGGGCAGGGGACTCGAGTCAGGGACTCGCTCGAGTTGGGAAAAGCCTGCTTCTGGGGCACTCATGAGTCACGCACTGGAAGGCTGGAGTCGGGGCCTTGGGGCTGCCTGCTGTCCCTGCGTGTGTAAAGCTTGTGGGGGCCCTCCGGCCTGGTTGCAGCAGGGAGGCCAGCGGGGCAGGGAAGGGTTGACGTTCCTTCCGCAGGGGCAGGAGGGGCTTCTCCTCCAGAACTGTCCAGCCCCTCTCAGAGGCACACGGCCAGGCGCCGTCACAACATCCTGTGGCAGGGAGTTCCACAGATCAACCACAGGCTGAGCTTCAGCGGCTGTCCCTGGCCGGCTCTGCTGCTCTGGGGTCCCCGCTCCAGGAGCGCCCTGGAGAGAGTAATCGCTCCCAGCAGGGGGAGGGGGGAGCAGCTGTTCCCTGTGCGGCTGGCTTAAGAAACGCCCAACAGGAGGAAACTACCACTCCCAGGATGCGTCGTGCGCGAGGCAAGATGGCGGCGCCTACCCGGATTATGAGGAGGAGGAAACTACTCCTCCCAGGGTACCTTGCGCGCGAGGAAAGATGGCGGCGTCTGCCTGGAAGTGGACGAGAAGAAAACTACCACCCCCAGAAGGAGCCGCGCGCGAGGGGAGAGGGCGGTGCCTCCTGGAAACGGCTGAGATGAGGCTGGGGGGGTGGGGGGGAGGGGGGCAGGTGCGGAGCCCCCCACGAGCCCCTCCGCAGCGCGCCCGCGAGCACTCGAGGAGGGACGGACAGCAGGGGAGGGGCCGCCAGGACTCAAGGAGAACAGCAGGTGCCTTTGGGGAGCGGGGGGCTGGCCCTGAGCGTCCCTGGAACTGAAGTGAGGGGGGCTGGGGCTGTGGCTGGGGGGCACGCAGAGGGGCAAGCAGGCGCCCCACCGCACCTGTGCAGGGAGTTCCACAGGCCCAGAGGGAAGAGAGCGCCCTGAGGCCAGGCCAGCGAGGAGGCTTCTCTGCGCAGAGGGACGGGGCCAGGGCAGAGGGGAGCCCTGGTGGGGCAGGCGGAGGCAGACCAGGCCCTGCACACGGGGTCTGTGCCAGCGACTGCCCCTGCTGCAGCCCTGGGGGGGCTCCTGAATGCAGGGCACGCTGGACGGCCAGTGCATTGAGCGCGCTTGTGGACCAGCACAGAGATCAACAGGAAGTGTCTCTTTCACGCACCCGGATGAGGGGGAGAGGCAGAGAAGGTGCTGCCTCAGTGGCAGAGCCAGAGGGGTGCAGAACGCCTGGTTGCAGGGAGCCTCACCCCCTCACCATCCCCTTTGGAGCCATCCCAGTCCACCAGAGCAACACGGAGGTGAAGGCAGGGAGCTGGAGCCACCCAGAGCTCTTGGGGCCCCTTGGAACTGCACCTCTGAGCCCCGGACCCTCCGCTTCAGCCTCCCTGGCACTCCTGTCCTGGTCTGGTCCTGCCATCTGGTCTCTGCTTTGACTTCACCACTAATTATCCTTGGGGAATGTTGTGAGTTCTCCCACACTTGGTCTTGCTTTGTGGATGTCTGATGTTCTCTGCTTTGTCTTGCCATAACCCCTTTAAGACAACTCTCTGTCTCTTCATTAGGTGTTGCATCTTCAGTACTGAAAGGAAGAATCAGCAACAGACCTGGCAGAACAGGAACGCTGTGGTGCTCAGAATCCCTTTACTGGGTAAACTGCCTCCCTGCAGCACCTCCTTCCTTCAAGGTGAAAGTTTCCTCCCTTTGGTCAAAGACCCCATGTGAGGAAGCCTTGCTGAGGAAGCTCCTCTAAGCACTGCCCACCCTCCAGCCCCAGAGCAAACTGCAACTTCTCTTTGTCCGTAGCTGCTGTAAAGGACGGATGGCCTAAGCTGAGCTAGGAGCATCCATTCTGCCTGAAAATGGCTGTGGAGCAAGGGGGAGAACTCCTAGCTCTGGGTCTCCACCGCCAGCCTGCACTAGAGGAACATGTGAAGCCGGGATTGAAAATGGAGCAAGAGGAGCCTGAAAGTCTGCAGCCAGAGATGAAGCTGGCAGAACCAGAGGACCTCTCCCCTGCAGCCCGGATGGGGGATCTCGTGCAGCATCTGAACTGGGCAGAGCTACTGCACATTAAGCAGGAACCAGAAGAGGAATTGTCATTGCAGCAGTGGGAAGCACAATGGCGAGAGTTCCTTGAAGGACTGCAAACCCCTTGTTCTGGAGAGGGAAGCCCACAGCTCCCAGGAACCGTGCCATGGGGTGAGACATGCATGCTCTGACCAGCTGATAGCTGAATGCAGAGTGGATGCTTCCATGCCCTCCTCTGAGCACGGTCCAGCTCATCACTGTCCTTAAAATATCCCCTATCCCTAAAATATCCCCTATCCCTATTCAGGGGAGGTCTGACTAGTTCTGAGTAGGGGGAAGGCTGCTGAGGCAGCCCAGCAGTAAGATAGAAACAGTAGAGTACAGTAACTATATTAAAGTGGGTTAAATGACACAAATGGTTGTGGAAAAAAACTCACTTTGCCCTAATTCTTTTTAAATCAAGGGCACTATTGCCAGCTTGCCTTCCAACACCTGCTTCCTGCAGCAGACTGGACAGTTTCTTGCTCTCAGTGTAATCAGGCAGAAGCAGTAGCCCCCTTGCCTTTCGCACCCCACCCTGTCTCCAGATTCATGTATGTTTAATGCTAATGCACACTGATAGACCTGCTCTCTGTGCCTTCGTTTCAACCCATTTTTAGGTTAGCTGAGGTAATGGGTCTTGCTGCATCTGGGGAGTACCTTTTGGGCAGTAATGTTGTTGTTCCATGTTGGCAACCTTCAGTCTCGAAAGACTCTGGTATCGCGCTCTGAATGGTGGTTCTGGCACAGCGTCTAGTGTGGCTGAAAAGGCCAATTCGGGAGTGACAATCCCTTCCACACTGGGAGCAAGTGCAGTCTGTCCCTGGGTCTGCCTCCCTGGCTATGGGCCTTCCTTCTTTGCCTCTTTGCCTTTGCTGGGCAGTAATGATGTGCTGTGAAAGTAAAGACTTCCTGCTGTCTCCTCAGTCAACAGGCAGAAGATCAGATCTGGAGCCCAGAAGTTATTTATTAAATAACTTTTAGTTATTACCTGAGTTAGAGGAGTAAAGTCTCACTTCTGTCTCTGGCAGGCAGTGGAGTGGCCTCTGTGTCCTGTTCTGCATCGCCTCCTCTGTGGGCTGAAGAAGGAGGGGCTGCTGCGAAGTCTGCTCAGGTAGGGGGCAGGTGACCAGGGAAGCCTGCAGGGAGCGGCAGCAGAAGGGGCTGCTTCTTCCTTTCCTGTTGCTTCTGGTGCTGCAAGATGTGGGGGTGCCCATTTGCAGATTATTCCACAGGAATGCCATCAGGAGTGCCCTTTTGTGCAAGTGGCAGCCGCCCCTTTTGACTGGCATTATCTGATCACATTGGCAGGAGTCAGGAGGGGCAGGGCTCCTTCTCTCCTCTGCTTGCAGGAATGGAGGTTGCTCACAGCGCCTTTCTCAGAAGCAACTCTAAATACCCTGCAGCTCACCAGGGCTGTTTGCAGAGAGTGGCAGGAATGAAGGTTCATTATGAATCAAGGACACACCTGTGGGAAGCATCATGAACTCTCTTGGGCCTGTATAGTTTAAGCAGAGCTTATTTTTACACAGCACTGTGCCCAAGAACTGGAGACAGCTAGAGCCATCCGTGTGCATGTGCTGTACTCCCAGATGCTGCCCACATGTAGAACCTGAGCTTCTCCTGCTTCTTTGACAGCCTTCCTGCCATCTTGCCCTGGACTCTACTGTCTGTGGCTCTGCTTGCGCTCCAGTCTAGGTGGACAAGCAGAGGTTGAGCTCCAGGTGCTATTAAGTCTTAGGACAGGTGAGGAAGTGTTGCCTTTGGAAGTTTAAGTCACTCTGCACATGCCCAGGAGCACTTTCTCCACCTGTCCTTTAAAGAAAGGTTTAGCTCCCCTTCAAAGGGAACCCAGCACATGCTGAGTTAGTTTCAGCCCCAGACACTGGAAAGTTTGCTAACAGAAAAAGGTGACAGCTGTCAGTCGACTCAGTTAATAAGCAGTGTAAATGGGCTCTCCCTTGATGGGGGCCTTCAGAGCAACCACCTGCTGGAGTGTTCTAGCTCTGGCTCCTACACTGAGCAGGAGATTGGAGTGGATGACATAGCAGGACCCTCCAGTTCCCAGATTCTGTGAAAGCTACACAGACCACAAGAAATGAGGTTTTCACAGAGTTGGCTGCCTGTGCGGTGTGCTGGAGGGGTATCCAATATCTGGCAGGGGGCTCTGTGGCCTGAGGAAGCCTTCTGGAAGCAGATGTTTGGTGTGATACTTTTTGTTCTTTGTTGTTAACCTAATGAACAAAACTGAAAAACTCAACTGCCTTTGCAGAAATGCAAAGGGTTCAGCATTGCACGAAAATCTCAGGTTTCCCCTCCTGGAGTCTCTGAAATGTGTCTTGGATAGGGATAATTTGCACCTCTCTTCATTCAGGCTCCGGTGTCCTTTGAGGAGGTGGCTGTGTCTTTCTCCAAAGAGGAGTGGGCTCTGCTGGAGCCCAACCAGAAGGCCCTGTATGCAGAAGTGATGCTGGAGAATCTGGAGAACGTGGCTTTTCTGGGTAAGTCAGGACCCCTTTGCTTAATCTCCTTAGATCAGGGATTTCCAAACTGTGGCCTGGGGGCACTTCCAGCCCCCCACAAGATTTTATCCAGCCTGCAACAATTTAAAATACTTTGTGTTGCTGATATTTTTGCTGTTTATGGATTCATTTAAATTTCATTTGTTCATTTATGAAAGTGATTTTTTTGTGTGTATAATATACAGTGTGGCTCTCTATGGAAAGTTTGGACACCACTGCCCTAGATGCTAAAAGGCATGAATTGTTGTTAGTGTTTATCACCAGTGATTCTGCAGAGAAATGGGGAGCAAATGCCGGGATGGGAAGTTTCCAAAGTGACAAAGGTCTTTAAGGGAGGGGGCTGTGGCTTCGTGGCAGAGAAGCTGCTTGGTATGCAGAAGATTCTGAGTTCAGACCTTGCTGCATTTCCTGGTAGGGATCTAAAGACTCCCCGAAACCCTGGAGAGGCATTCTGGGCTGCTAGAGACCAATTCCAAGGTGAATGCCTGGCATGGCTCCGAAGGGGAGGGGCTGCTTGAAGGGCAGGCTGATGCTCCTGCAAAACTTAGTGCTTTGCACCTGTTCTAGCTATGCTACTCTCTGCATATTTTATAGATTGTGAGCCCTTTTGGGACAGGGATCCATTTGGTTACTTTATTTTGTCTGCAAACTGCTTGTGAGAACATTATCATTAAGAATATTTAAAAAAAAACAGATACATAAATATTCTTAATGAGAACCACCATTCAGAGCACGATACCATAGTCTTTCGAGACTGAAGGTTGCCAACTAGAATCTGAGTGTATACTGGAACTCCTATTCAGTAGTGTGAGTGTCATCAAGGTGGGCACTGATTTTTTTGTTGGTTGACCTGTGCTTCCCCCTCCTTCCTGCTTTTTGAGAAAAAACAGGCAAAAAAGCCAGTGGCTTCTCAAAGCAGCATGCAACATAAGAACATAAAAACAGCCCCACTGGATCAGGCCATAGGCCCATGTAGTCAGCTTCCTGTATCTCACAGCTGCCCACCAAATGCCCCAGGGAGCACACCAGATAACAGGAGACCTGCTTCCTAGTGCCCTCCCTTGCATCTGCATGTGACATAGCCCATTTCTAAAATCAGGAGGTTGCACATACACATCATGTCTTGTACCCCGTAATGGATTTTTCCTCCAGAAACTGGTCCAATCCCCTTTTAAAGTCATCCAGGCCAGACGCCATCACCACATCCTGTGGCAAGGAGTTCCACAGACCGACTACACGATGAGTACAGAACAACTGCGATCACACCATAACTGGCTCTGGCCTTTACAGTGTGGGCTCCCACATAGTTCTGTTTTGTCCCCCATGCTTTTGTGCATCTACGTAAAGCCACTGCGGGAAGTCATCCAGATCTATCTGTCCTTGTCATCCCGTTCCAGGGAGGCTATGCAGGTCCTGGAGCCCTGCCTGGCGGCGGTTGGGGTCTGGATGAGGACTGATTCCAAAAAAGACAAGCCTCCTCCTCAGGAAATCCTCAATGCAGGTCCTAAGGCATCTGCCCTCTCTGTATGGGGTAGCACATCTCCTGCAGGATCCGATGCAGAGTTTGGGATTGCTCCTGGTCTTGCAGCACTCCCTGGAGAAGCAGGTGGCAGCTGTGGCCAGGAGTGTGTTTGCCCAGTTTCGGCTGGTACGCCAACTATGGCCATACTTGACCCAATCAGACCTTACCACATTGGTCCATGCCTTAGTGACCTTGAGACTGGATTACCATAATGTGTTCTGGTGGTGGTTACTGGAGCTAAGTATTTTCAATCTGTTGGACTGCTGCTTCAGCAACTGCACTGGGTTTCCATTCCTTTCTGGACCCAATGCAAGGTGCTGACCTTTAAAGGTCAATAAGCCCTTCATGGTTTGGGTCCAGATTATCTGAGGGACCACCTTCTCCCATACTTTCTGGCCCAATCTCTGTGGCCATCCATCCCATACACAATGTTATATGTTTCAGTCTTGCCCCTCTTGGGGATCTTGGAAAGAAACATTGCGGTGATTACTCCAGCAGTCATTTCTTGTAGCTTTGTGCTATGCAGTCAGGTTGACACCTCTCAACGATCTCTCCTCCCCCTCCCTCCATTTTTGCCTGTTGGTTGATGACAAGGCTCCACTGCCACAAGGGAATTCAATCGGATATTAAGCAGGATGGGAGATGCAATGGATCCATCTTGATCTCTCCACTTCAGCTGAGCTCGGTGCCTTCTCCCTGCCATTTAAAAAAGAACGAAACCCTTCAGGGAAAAGCTCCTCTGTACAAAACAGGTGATCCAGGGTTACCCAGACGCTACTGCAGCATTGAAAAAAATCAATCAATCAAACCTTTATTAGGCATAAAAATTAACACATAATATCTCTAAACAATCCAATATATAAATATATGTTAAAAAGCGAATAAAGATAAAGGTTAAAACACAACAATTTACTTGCGCGGTAACTCCAGGTTGCTTAGGACCAACAGTTTAGCCCTCTTCAAGTTACTCAGGTGTAAAAATTTCACAACTGGAAGGGTCACGAGTTTAGAATCTCCCGCCAACAAAAATTGTAGGCAAACATTCTCAGAAAGACCTTTTTTAGTTCTTAATAATGGGAGAAGGTACTGGTCTCTGGGCACTTGATTGCTAACACATTGCAAAACAATGTGTAAAAGAGAGTCTACCTCTCTAAGGCCACAGTTACAGACTCGTTCTTCCTTCGGGGCATTTCTAAACCTGCCCAGTAGGTCTTTAGAAGGCAACACATTGCAGCAAGCTAATGTAAAAGCCCTCCTTGCGAAGGGGCACTCCAAGAAGGTCAGATACTTTGGTTGTTGACCAAATGTATTACTTAGGTGGAAATTCAGGGGCGAACATTTTTTTTTGTGCTGCACCCAAAATCTCTTGCCTTTCTGTATCAGTTAATCTTGTTATCAGGAGCCTAATAGAAACCTCAGGTGTAGCAGCTCCTTGTAGATCTGCCCATTTGTCTGATTTTCTTATAGAAAAGAGCTAAGCAGGGAGATAACAGTGGGTCAGTCAGTATCCCTTTTAACAATGGGTTTTGATCAGCCCTGAAGCACACTTTGGCCCAATATTTTAAGAAACGGGACCATGCTAGAAACTGCAGCCTATATTGGCCTGTCTCCAGGCAGAGTGCCGCATAGGGAACGCAATGCGGAACACCTAAGATTTTGTATAGAAAATTTGAATGGATCTTTTCAATCAAATCATTTAATGCTGGCATCCATATAGGAATGCCATACAAAATTTGAGGTGTAACTTTAGCATTAAAAGCTTGGAGAGCAGCTGGAATAAATGAGTTACCCCAAGAAAAGAAAAAGCGGGTTATAGCCTGGACAACTAATTTGGATGAGTTAATTACTGTGAGGTGATGGGAAGACCAGGAGTGCCGGTAGTGGAACTGGAGACCAAGATACTGGAATTCCTTGACTTGTTGTATTGATTTACCACTAAAAAGCCAAGACTGCGGTTTCCAAGAATGCCCAAACACCACAATCTTGGACTTATCATAGTTTAACTGCAGGGCGTTGTTGGTAAAATATTCTATACAGGCGTTAACCAGTCTCCGTAATCCTATTTTAGTGCGGGATATCAAGGCCATATCATCCGCATACAAAAGTAAAGGAGTTTCCACTGAACCTAATTTGGGAGAATGCGTATCGAAGTTAGCTAAAAAGGGAGCCAAATTGTTGATAAAGAGATTGAACAAAGTGGGTGCAAGAACGCACCCTTGTTTGACCCCCTTGTTGATTGGAATTGGGGCCGAGAGGCCACCCCTTGGAGATAGTTTCACTTGACAAGAAGTGTTTGAGTGAAGGGCACGAATTAATATTAATAGCCTTTTGTCCAGTCCAATCTTCCCAAGTTTATCCCAAAGTCTATATCTATGGAGTCAAAGGCCGACTTCAAATCTAAAAAGGCCACGTAAAGTTGGGATTTATTTTGAATCCTTTGTTTAGAGATTAGATGGGATAATACCGCACACTGATCAATTGCGGACTTGTTTGGCCTAAAGCCCACTTGCTCTGGGCCTATGATGTTATGATCAGAAATCCAGTCCGAAAGTTTCTTCAGTAGATGGGAGGCATACATTTTCCCTGCTAGATCTAAAAGGCTGATTGGTCTGTAACTGGGGGGAAGTTTTTTATCACCTTTTTTAAAGATGGGAACCAAGATGGATCTAGTCCAGGTGTCCGGAAATACCCCAAGTTTATCAATTCTAGTGAATAGTTCTGCAATTATTGGGGCCCACCACTCTGGTGCTTCTTTATAAATATCAGGGGGAATTGAATCTAGTCCTGCCTGCAGCATAGAAGCTGCTGAGAGAACCTAGAGGGAGACCCTGATCCTGTGTCCCTCTAAAGCAGGGCTCTCCAACCTTTTCAGTAGGAGGGCCACATTGTATATTTTACGTATTTTCCTGGGCTGAAAAAATCAGTGATGCTCAGAACTAATGTTCTCTGGCCAATCCATTGCGGAAACCTGTTTGTTATCGTTCGTTTACACAGGTGCAAAAGTGATACTGTGTCCTCCCTGTGATCGTTTTACAGCATAGTTGAAAAGTCAACATGCGGAAACCCAGTTTGTTTTATTGGCAGGGATGAGGCTAACATTGAATAATTATGCCATGTGGATCTTGCAGCATATGGCGCAGGTAATTGAAAGTGAGGATTAGCAAGGCTGGCACTCTCTGGCCATGTAGAGAGAAGTGCGGCAGACTGAACTGCACATGTTGACTAATTGTCATTCATTGTTGGCAACCTTCAGTCTCGGAAGACTCTGGTATCGCGCTCTGAATGGTGGTTCTGGAACAGCGTCTAGTGTGGCTGAAAAGGCCGATTCGGGAGTGACAATCCCTTCCACACTGGGAGCAAGTGCAGTCTGTCCCTGGTCTGTGTCCCTGGCTATGGGCCTTCCCTCTTTGCCTCAGACTGTTGGCCAAGTGTCTCTTCAAACTGGGAAAGGCCATGCTGCACAGCCTGTAGTTGGGGAAAAATTATCTAAGTTACTGCGGGTCAGATAAAGTCTTGTGGCAGGCTGAATTTGGCCCCCCCAGACTGGAGGTTGGAACCCCTGCTCTAACCGCTGAGAGTCGATCACTGAGAAGGGCTGCAATCCTGTGCATAATTTCCTAGGAGTCATATCCACTGAATCCCTTGGGTTTACTTCTATTTATATGCTAAAGAGTGTGCATCTGGGGATCCATCTCCCTGTTGCTAATCAAGATCTTATCTCTCTGTTCCAGGAAGGTGCAGACAAGACAATGAGATTCAGAGGAAGACACCTGGGGTGTCACCAGAAATGGCCTTGCGTGATGTAGTGGAAGTGACTCTTAGAGACCAGGATGGATCAAGGAGGCAGGAGGGAAGACCATCAACTGTCAGGAGGACTGAAGCGCTCATTCTTCAGGTTTCTGATTTCTCTGAAATCCTAACACAACAAGAACATCCAAAGGGGAAGAGAAGGGAAAAGGGGGAAAAAATCAGTTCTGAATCCTGCATTAACAAACACAGTGAAATCTGCCCATGGAAGAAAAGGTTGAAGTGCTCTGAGTGGAGAAAGAACTTCACTACAAGCACAAACCTCGGTCCCCATGAAAAATTCCAGACCAGTGAGAAAGCTGCGCATGGAGACATATCAATGAAGCAGGAGGGAGGCCAGACAGAGAAACAGAGAAAAAAATCTGGTGCTCATCAGGGTGGGGATTTGTGTGTCATTCCAGATAATCCAGAAAAAGAAACTAGAAAGAGGAATGAAAAAGCTCCTTACAGTGCAAAAAGCTTCAACAGTAAATCAAAACTTGAGAAACCATATAAATGCTTGGAGTGTGGAAAGAGCTTCAGTCAGAGCTCAGGCCTGACTGTGCATCAAAGAATCCACACTGGGGAGAAACCTTATAAATGCTTGGAGTGTGGAAAGAGCTTCAGTCAGAGCTCAGGCCTGACTGTGCATCAAAAAACCCACACTGGGGAGAAACCATATAAATGCTTGGAGTGTGGAAAGAGCTTCTATCAGAAGGCAAGCCTCTCTGTGCATCAAAGAATCCACACTCGAGAGAAACCATATAAATGCTTGGAGTGTGGAAAGAGCTTCAGTCAGAACGGAAGGCTGAATGAGCATCAAAGAACTCACACTGGGCAGAAACCTTATAAATGCTTGGAGTGTGGAAAGAGCTTCAGTCAGAGGACAAGGCTCGCTGTGCATCAAAGAATCCACACTGGGGAGAAACCATATAAATGCTTGGAGTGTGGAAAGAGCTTCAGTGAGAGGGGAAGCCTCACTGTGCATCAAAGAATCCACACTGGTGAACAACCATATAAATGCTTGGACTGTGGAAAGAGCTTCAGTAAGAGAGTAAACCTCACTGTGCATCAAAGAATCCACACTGGGGAGAAGCCCTATAAATGCTTGCAGTGTGGAAAGAGCTTCCATCTGAGGGCACACCTTGCTGGGCATCAAAGAACCCACACTGGGGAGAAACCATATGAATGCTTGGAGTGTGGAAAGAGCTTCTTTCAGAAGGCAAGCCTCTCTGTGCATCAAAGAATCCACACTCGAGAGAAACCATATAAATGCTTGGTGTGTGGAAAGAACTTCAGTCAGAACAGAAGGCTGAATGAGCATCAAAGAACTCATACTGGGGAGAAAACTTATAAATGCTTGGAGTGTGGAAAGAGCTTCAGTCAGAGATCAAGCCTCGATGTGCATCAAAGAATCCACACTGGGGAGAAACCTTATAAATGCTTGGAATGTGGAAAGAGGTTCAGTCAGAGGACAAACCTTGCTGTGCATCAAAGAACCCACACCAGGGAGAAACCGTATTAATACCCAGAACATGGAAGGAGCTTCAGGGATCACTCATCCCTTCCATCTCATGAAAGAATACTGGAGCTGAACTATTTAAATTTTTCGAGTGTGGATGCAATGTCTGCACCACAGGGCAAGGCTTGCAAGGTGCACGCACAGGATAGGCCCCGTAGGCCCAGGAATGCGTCCATGACACTCCTTAACAGAGTCTGAAATCTGGGAGGAAACGGGCCTGTTACTGTGACTCTTTGGCTTGTGGATCTGTTTGCCATGAAGGAGTGTATAGGAGAATAAATAAGGGAGGTGCGATGGTGTTCCTGTTCCCCTGGTGAATTCCCTCTGTAGCCTGCCTTCAATAACCTCAAGTCCCCCCCCCCCCAAATCACTAAGATTTTTAGCCCTACCCACTGCCCAGTCCAATTTTAAGTGCTTATATTTAAGCTGGTTCAGTGTGATTTGGGACAAAATTCATTTTAAATCCAAAGTATTTTTTGTTTCAGCTGGATTGAGAGTCACAGCTTCCCTCTAAAGCAGGGTCTCCAAACCCGGTCAGGGGGCCACATGCAACCCACAGCAAGTCTGTATCCTGCCCACGGCCAGCCTCTGAGCTCCTGAGAACCTCTGGCACAGTTGGCCAAACACCTCCGGAGCTGTGCTTGTGGGGGATGGGGGTCCATTTCAGTCCCTTTACAGCACTAAAAAGTAACACGTCTTTACTTTTTACTATGTCAGAATGCTATGCTATGTCAGAGTGCCAGGTGCAAGGGAGGGCACCAGGATGCAGGTCTCTTGTTATCTGGTGTGCTCCCTGGGGCATTTGGTGGGCCGCTGTGAGATACAGGAAGCTGGACTAGATGGGCCTATGGCCTGATCCAGTGGGGCTGTTCTTATGTTGTTAAGTCTTAGCTACTCGAGTCTCTTTTTTACTGCACTATGGGGGGGGGGGTTCTGCCTTCTGGAGCACCTGTTGAGTTCCACATTCATTGGACTGGGACCATTCTGGCAGCCTTGCACTTGCCTTTGCCTGACCCTCCACACCAACCATTTTCAACCTTTTTCAGCTCACGGCACACTGACAAGGCATTAAAATTGTCAAAGCACACTACCAGTTTTTTTACTTACATTAAATTACTACATTACGGTTAATCTTGAATTAACACAGTTAAATCATTACATGACAAAAAATTGACAAGAAGCATGGAGAGGGAAGTATATGTGGTTTCTGAAAAGGAGGAAAAATTCTCTGTTCAAATTCTTATCAAAAGTGGCAGGAAGTGTTGGCAAAGACAGGGCAGGTTGATCACATAGTGGAGAATGTGGGTGAGGGGCAGTGAGGAGACAGGATTGAAACGAGTGCTGGATTAAACTGGGGGTGGGGGAGAGAGAATGCGAGGCAGTGATTCTGTATCTTTGGAAGGTGCTGACAAGTGAGGGGAGGGACAGTAAGAGAGTTGCTAAGATTGTGAGATTTGGGGGGGGGGGAAATATGTCTGGGGAAGGGGGTGGGGTGGGGGAGAAGAGGAGAGTGAAGTGCCAATTGCCTGCTTGTGTATTTGAGAAAAAAGAGTGCAACCAAAAGCCCAATCGGATGCATGCCTGCTCAGAAGAAAGCCCCATTATAGTCAATGGGGCTTACTCCCAGGTAAGTGTAGAGGGGATAGCACCCCCAGAGCCCTATCCTATGCATGCCTGCTCAGAAGTAGGCCCCATTGCAGTAAATGGGGCTTACTCCCAGGTAAGTGTGGATAGGATTGTGGCCCAACACCATTCCTCTAAAAGCCCCAAATTTCAGGGAGGGTTGCTCTGGGGAGGTGCAGGCAAACTGGCAAGGAAAAGGGACTTTCAGGGACCTTGAAACCTTGGGTTGGGGGCCTCAGCAGACTTGCTGACTATGTACCTGCTTCTGGCTCCCTCTTCTCACTCACTCCACAGCTCCCACCTCCTGGCTCCTCCAGGCTTCTCTGGAGTTGGCCAGTCAGCATGCAGTCATAAGAACATAAGAACAGCCCCACTGGATCAGGCCATAGGCCCATCTAGTCCAGCTTCCTGTATCTCACAGCGGCCCACCAAATGCCCCAGGGAGCACACCAGATAACAAGAGACCTCATCCTGGTGCCCTCCCTTGCATCTGGCAGGCAACAACCTCCTTCCTGCCCAACCCTATGCATGTCTACTCAGAAGTAGGTCCATAGTAGCCAATGGGGCTTACTCCCAGGAAAGTGAGGATCAGGTTGCAGCCTGAGTTGTGCTCAGTGGCAGGAGTAAGCTCCAAGCAGACTCTTCAGCTGCTGTGTGGGATGCAAAGCAGCCTTGACCAGCCCCTTCCCTGGCTGCTCCCTTGCTTGTGCTGCCTGCTTCGGGAGGCTCAAAGCAGCCATTTCTCTCGCACTTGGGCATGCAGTTGCTGCCTGATCCTGTGGCACACCTGAGCCAGCCTTGCGGCACACCAGTGTGCTGCGTCACAGCGGTTGAAAACCGCTGCTCCACACTTTCAGGGCACATTTGCTTACTTGTGAGTAAATGTGGATGTGTAGCTTAGGGCACAAACCTAACCCACTTTCCAGCGCCAAGGTCAGAGCAATGCAGCTCCGGGGAGAGGGAACAAACATTCCCTTGCCTTGAGGAGGCCTCTGTGACTGCCCCCAACTGCAGGATGCAGCACACATCCCATTGGCACAGCTATGCCAGTGCTGGAAGGTGGGCTGGGATTTGGACCTCTGTTTTGCTTTCCATAGGGCTCAATGCATTTGTCACCTTGGAGGGGGGGACTTCTTCTTCGGGTGTTTTGGGGGGCTGCGTTCATCGGACCGGGACCAGAGGGAGTCCTGGCCTTTCTGGCAGGCAGGGTCACCTGTGTTGGCCGCCCCCCACCCTGACCCAGAAGTAATTGCAGTGATGTCGCTGTCCGCGCAATAACTTCTGCACTGCTGCGTCCTTTGAGACAGCAGGGGAACGAAGGAGGTAGCCCAGGCTCCGTGCCGCTGCTGTGCGTGCGAAAGGCTCCCTCAGAGCATGTGGGGCTGCGGGTGGTGCTCGCCTCCTGGGCACGCATCCAGTGGCCCGAAGTGCTGCGCCGAGAAAGGCCGGAAGGCTCCTCGGAGCCTGAGAAGCTGAGTGTCTCCTGCAAGTGCCCCACTTCTGCCACTCCTCTTCTGTCAAGGGGGAAGGGGCAGCTGTCACTGGTCCACTCCGCGCAGTCCTCTGCTGGACTGGGCGCTGCCCCCCTTTAGTGGAAGGGAAGGGGCGGCCCTCAGGATCACGGTTTGTGGCAGTGGCACACCCGGCAGAGCGCCCGGGGCAGCTGCCCCCCAGCCCCCTCCGGGTACGCCACTGTCCAGGGCCGCCTCCTTCCCAGGGGAGCAGGCACAGCCCCCTTGCGAGGAGACTGAGTGCGAGGCGTGCCTTGGTTCCTTCCGCAGGGCTCCTGCGTCTTCCTCTTCCCTGGCCCCTTGGCTTCGCGACGCACCACAATCAGGTCGCGACCCACCAGACGGGGGAGAGAGGGCAGGAGCTCGTGCAGGGAGTCCACTGCCCCAGCAGTGGGGAGGGGGAGCCTGTTCCCTGCAGTGCTGGCTTAGCAGTCCCCAGAAGGCCTCTAGAGGAGGAAACTACAACCCCCAAGAAGCGCTGCGCCGGAGGCAAGGAGGCGGACGCGGCGGGAACTACCACTCCCAGGATGCCTCGCGCGCGAGGCAAGGAGGCGTCGCCTTCTAGAAACGACACAGGAGGAAGCTCCCACTTCCAGGAAGCCGCGCGCGCGAGGCAATCTGACGGCGCCTCCTGGAAACGGCTGAGGTGAGGCTACGGGGGACGGGAGGGAGGCAGGTGCGGAGGCCGCAGCGCGCCCGCGAGCACCGAGGAGAGGGTCTCCAGGGCAGAACAGGTGGCCCTGAGCGTCTCTGGAACTGCAGGGGGGAGAAGGGGGGCTGGGCTGGAGGGCGGTGGAGCACGCAAAGGAGCACCCGGGGGGAGGGTGGCAGGCAGATGCCCCCACCACGTCCTGTGGCAGGGAGTTCCACAGGCCCAGAGGGGGAGGGGCCTTTGGGGGGCTGGCTCTGAGCGTCCGTGGAACTTAAGGAGGGAGGAAAGGGGGCTGCGGGGCAGAAGAGCACACAAAGGAGCACCTTCGAGGGGGGACGGAGGGTGCCCCCACCGCGTCCTGTGGCAGGGAGTTCCACAGGCCCCAGAGGGAAGAGAGCACCCCCTTCCCATTCGCCTAAGGCCAGGGAAAAGGCCCTGTGTGTGGAGGGCCAGGTGCAGAGAGATGCCCAGGGGGGCTTTGCCTGCCTGCACTCCTGGGGCAGAACCAGCCTGTCTGCAGCACACGTGGGGAGCAGGAGGGCCTGCAGACACTGCCCAGACAGGTGCAGACCAGGGCCCTTTCCACACACAGCCCAAGGACCACCGCTGTGCCAGCGACAGCACCTGCTCCAGCCCTTGGGGGGGGGCTCCTGAAGTGTAGCTCATGCGTCGTGCGCACTGCTGGATGTTCAGTGCCTTGAGCAGACTTGTGGATCAGCACGGAGATCAACAGGCTGTGTTCGGTTCACGCACCCAGATGAGGGGGAGCTGCAGAGAAGGTGCTGCCTCAGTGGCAGAGCCAGAGGGATGCAGAGTGCCGGTTACAGGGAGCCCCATCCCTTCACCTCCCCTTTGGAGCCATCCCAGGCCTCCAGAGCAACATGGAGGCGAAGGCAGGGAGGCTGGAGCCACCCCAGGTCCTGCGGGGCCCTCGGCCTCCTGGTAGCAGATCTGCACCTCTGAGCGCTGGACCCTCCGCTCTGGCCCTGTGGCACTCCTGGCCTGGCCTGGCCGTTTCTACTTTGATTTCATTACTAATCATCCTTTGGGAAGGTTGTGAGTTCTCCCACGCTTGGTCTTGCTTTGTGGATGTCTGATGTTCTCTGCTTTGTCTTGCCGTAAGCCCTTTAAGACAACTCTCTGTCTCTTCATTAGGTGTTGCATCTTCAGTACTGAAAGGAAGAATCAGCAACAGACCCAGCAGAACAGGAACGCTGTGGTGCTCAGAATCCCTTTACTGGGTAAACTGCCTCCCTGCAGCACCTCCTTCCTTCAAGGCGAAGGGTTTCCTCCCTTTGGTCAAAGACCCCATGTGAGGAAGCCTTGCTGAGGAAGCTCCTCCAGCTACTACCCAGCCTCCCTCCCCAGAGTGAACTGCAATTTTTTTTGTCCATAGTTGCTGTCAAGGACAGATGGACTGAGCTAAGCTGGAAGCATCCCTTCTGCCTGGAAATGGCTGTGGAGCAAGGGGGAGAACTCCCAGCTCTGGGTCTGCACTTCCAGCCTGCGCTAGAGGAACATGTGAAGCCGGGATTGAAAATGGAGCAAGAGGAACCAGAAAGTCTCCAACCACAGACAAGGCTGGCAGAACCAGAGGACCTCTCCCCTGCAGCCCGGATGGGGGCTCTCGTGCAGCATCTGAACTGGGCAGAGCCACCGCACATTAAGCAGGAACCAGAAGAGGGATTGTCATCACAACAGTGGAAAGCACAATGGCGGGAGTTCCTTAGAACAGTGCAGACCCCTTGTTCTGGAGAGGGAAGCCCTCAGCTCCCAGAGACCGTGCCATGGGGTGAGATACATGCTCTGACCAACTGAAAGCTGAATGCAGAGTGGCATCTGGATGCTTCCACGCCCTCCTCTCATCCCTCTCCACCTCATCACTGTCCTTAAAATATCATACCCCTTTGGTATTCAGGGGAGGTCTGACTAGTTCTGAGTAGGGGGAATTATCACTGCTCAAGCTCTGGACTCTGCCTCAGGCCTCTGTTGAGACAGCCCAGCAGTAGGATAGAAACAGTAGAGTACAATAACTATATTAAAGTGGGTTAAATGACGCAAACAGTTGTGGAAGAAAATCCTCTTTGTCCTAATTGCTTTTCAATCAAGGGCACAATATTCCCAACTTGCCTCCCAACACCTGCTTCCTGCAGCAGACTGGACAGTGTCTTCCTCTCAGTGTAATCAGGCAGAAGGAAAGCCCAAAGACAGTAGCCCCCCTGCTGTTCACACCCCACCCTGCCTCCAGATTCATATATCTCTTATGCTAATGCACACTGATACACCTGCCCTCCCTGCCTTCATTTCATCCCATTGTCAGGTTAGCTGAGGTAATGGGTCTTGCTGCGTTTGGGGAGCACCTTCAGGGCAGTAATGATGTGTTGTGAGAAGAAGAACTTCCTGCTGTCACCTCGTACTCTGTCAACAGGCAGAAGATCAGAGCCAGATCCTGGAAGAACTTTTAGTTCTTACCTAAGTTGGAGGAATAAAGTCTCCCTTCTGTCTCTTGCAGGCAGTTTAGTGGCCTCAGCATCATGTTCTGGGCCACCTCCTCTGTGGGCTGGAGAAGGACCAGCTGCTGTGAAGTCTGCTCAGGTAGGGGGCAGGTGACCAGGGAATCCTGCAAGGAGCGGCGGCAAAAGGGGCCGCCTCCTTTGCTTCTTCCTTTCCTGCTGCTTCTGGTCCTGCAAGATGTCGGGCTGCCCTTTTGCAGAATATTCCACAGGAATGCCATCAAGAGTGCCCTTATGTGCAAGTGGCAGCTGCCCCTTTTGACTGGCATCATCTGATCACAATGGCGGCATCAGGAGGGGCATAGGGTTAGGATTGTGCCCTTAAAAACTCAGTTGCCCCTTTTTAAATTACAGAAATGCAAAGGGTGGAGCATTGCAGGAAAATATCAGGTTTCCCCTCCTGGAGTCTCTGAAATGTGTCTTGGGTAGGGATAATCTGTGCCTTTCTTCATTCAGGCTCCAGTGTCCTTTGAGGAGGTGGCTGTGTCTTTCTCCAAGGAGGAGTGGACTCTGCTGGAGCCCAACCAGAAGGCCCTGTATGCAGAAGTGATGCTGGAGAACCTGGAGAACGTGGCTTTTCTGGGTAAGTCAGGACCCCTTTGCTTAATCTCCCTAGATCAGGGGTCTCCAAACTATGGCCAGGGGGCACATCCAGCCCCCCACAAGATTTTATCCATCCTGCAACAATTTAAAATATTTTTAATTGCTGATATTTTTGCTAACTTTTGATATTTTTATGCATTATATATCATTTCTCAGTTTCAGCACAGCTTTGTTTCTTAGTAATGGTCACATTTCTCTTTGTTCACAATTGATTACAAAAATATGCAAGTAAAACTTATTGATTCATTTAAATTTCATTCATTCATTGATAAAACTGATTTTTGTGTGTGTAAAGTATACAGTGTAGTTCCCTCTAACGGAAAAGTTTGGAGACCCCTGCCCTAGATGCTAAAAGATGGATTGTTTTATCACCAGCATGGAGTGTTTATCACCAGTGATTCTGCAGAGGAATGGGGAGCAAGTGCCAGGATGGGAGGTTTTCAGAGTGACAAAGGTCTTTAAGGGAGGGGGCTGTGGCTCCCTGGCAGAGAAGCTGCTTGGCATGCAGAAGATCCTGAGTTCAGTCCTTGCTGCATTTCCAGGTGGGGATTTAAAAACTCCTCCAAAACCCTGGAGAGCCATTCTGGGCTGCTAGAGCCTGGCATGGCTCCGAAGGGGAGGGGCTGCTTGAATGGCAGGGTGATGCTCCTGCAAAACTTAGTGCTTTGCACCTCTTCTAGCTACACAACTCTGTGCATCTTTTTTAGATTGTGAGCCTTTTTGGAACAGGGATGAATTTAGTAAATTTATTTTGTCTGTAAACTGCTTGTGAGAACTCTTTTGTTGAAAAGAGGTACATAAATAGGGTTGGCATCCTTCAGTCTTGGAAGACTGTGGTGTTCTGCCAAATCCCAATCCAACCTCTGCCTGGATTATTATGCCCACATTTAGCTAATTAGCACCCCTTTTTTTCTACCCAAGAATGACCCTGGTTTTGCTTTGCAGTCCTGCTGGACCCCACCTCCAGGGTAGCTCGCCTGTTCAACCTGCAGAGGTCCTCTCTCCTGCAAGCAGCCTCCCACCACTACAGCAGCACCTTGGTCCTCAGCAGGTCTTGGGTACAGCAGCCACACACCAAACTCCAGTGTCTCCAGCAGTCTCCAAAGTCCATTTACCATCAATTCCTTTATCTGTCTGTCCTTCCTCAAGCTTTCCTCCTTCTGCTGCCCACACCAAATTCTCCCTTCATCAGGTGCTTTTATGCCTGAGGGCCTTATTGCCTTCAAGGGGTTGCAGCTGTGCAGCACACTCTGCTGGATGCCCAGGCCTTACCCTTAAAGGGGCCACTGCTGACACCACATCTACCTCCTCACCAGATCTTCCCTGATTGCAATACATTCCACCTCTTGAACGGGTCAATGAAAGTGTCGACCCAATGTGCTGTGGCAGTGAAGAAGGCTAATTCTATGCTTGGGATCATTAGGAAGGGTATTGAGAACAAAACGGCTAATATTATAATGCCGTTGTTCAAAACGATGGTAAGGCCACACCTGGAGTATTGTGTCCAGTTCTGGTCACCGCATCTCAATAAGAACATAGTGGAAATGGAAAAGGTGCAAAAGAGAGCGACTAAGATGATTATGGGGCTGGGGCACCTTCCTTATGAGGAAAGGCTACGGGGTTTGGGCCTCTTCAGCCTGGAAAAGAGACGACTGAGGGGGGGACATGATTGAGACATACAAAATTATGCAGGGGATGGACAGAGTGGATAGGGAGATGCTCTTTACACTCTCACATAACACCAGAACCAGGGGACATCCACTAAAATTGAGTGTTGGGAGAGTTAGAACAGACAAAAGAAAATATTTCTTTACTCAGCGTGTGGTTGGTCTGTGGAACTCCTTGCCACAGGATGTGGTGATGGCGTCTGGCCTGGACGCCTTTAAAAGGGGATTGGACAAGTTTCTGGAGGAAAAATCCATTATGGGGTACAAGCCATGATGTGTATGCGCAACCTCCTGATTTTAGAAATGGGTTATGTCAGAATGCCAGATGCAAGGGAGGGCACCAGGATGAGGTCTCTTGTTATCTGTCTTGCTCCCTGGGGCATTTGGTGGGCCGCTGTGAGATACAGGAAGCTGGACTAGATGGGCCTATGGCCTGATCCGGTGGGGCTGTTCTTATGTTGGTGTCACAGTGGTCCCCTTGATCAATTGTCCATTCTTTTTTCTTGTGCCATCAACCCCTTGGCCTGTTTTCTTTCTTGGGCCATCCACCCCTTGGTCTGCCTCATCCTCTCCATACTGGTTGCTGAAGCTCCCATTCAGTCCAATCCTGTCCCATCCATTCTGGTGCCCATTTGGTCTATGTCATGCCCCATCCCAGAGGGCAGCCTATCCATCCCAGTGGTCCTGCAGTTAAGTCCAGAGGCCATCCTATTAATTGCAGGCATGCTGGCTCCTCCACCTCCGTCTGTTCCCCTCTCTAGGGCACCCCCAAAACTATGAGGCATTCCCATTCCATTTCTTGAGGAGTCTCTTTCAAAGCCACCTCCAACTGCACTGCCCATTTTATTCATCCTTCCAAGCCCCATTCTAGGAGGGCAATGGCCCAGGCTCTCCATGCCACGGAAAGGGCCTTCCATTCCTCCCATTTTGTTCATCCTAAAACCCAAGCCTTTTATACCCATTCCTCCAGGTTCCAAGTTGCCTATCCCCAGGCCCAAGTAGTTTGCATCAATAGGTATCCCACCTGGTCCCAGCCCCATACCAATGCCCCCAAGTCCATGAGGAAGCTACTGGGGCTGCTCTGGAGGGAAGCAGTCTCTGTTTGGTAAGGCTTGTTCATCCATCTTCATGTGCATCTGTCTACCAAACAGCAACTGTCCATTGAACATGGAGATGGCCTGAACAGCTTCAATCACTTGCTCAAAAGTCATGGTCCCAATCCCTCTACTTCTGCCATCTGTGTCTTTAAGAATGTCTACACAGACAGCCACACTGGCCATGCTGAACACATCCTTCAGTTTCTTCCAGCCAACTTTGTACTTCAAATTGGCAACAAACACAGTGCTTCCCAATCTGCCAGCCTGAAAAGAGTCAAAGAGGCCCTCTTTGCTGCTCCTGCAGCCCCACCCCTTTATCTCTAGTGCAGACCACCACTTCAGTTCAACCAGGCGCCCTGCCTGTGCCTTATACAGGCTCTCTGCAGCCTTTATATCTTTGTGGGCATTTGCAAAGGCCTTCACATATGTGAGATTTTTCTCTCTTTCAATGTGAATTAGCCCTTTTAACTTGGCAATTTCCTCTCTCAGAATTATCTTCTTCACATCCTCCCCACCTGACCCCCTGAGCCTTTTCAGGGAAAGGATGCCATATTTAATGAGTCCTCCCATATACTGCACCATCTGGAATATGGTCCAAAGAATGCTCAAAGTAGCCCAGACATTCCATAATAGGGCAGGAGCATTTGCTTTCCATATAGCAAGGTCCAGGGCCTCCCAAATCTGCCAAAGTTCCATTTGCTTTGCTCTCTTGTTATACAAGGGGATACTAATTGCCTTGGGCTTGAACCCCACTCCTGGTACCAATTGTTCTGCCAAATCCCAATCCAAGCTCTGCCTGGATTATTATGCCCACATTTAGCTAATTAGCACCCCTTTTTTACCCAAGAATGACCCTGGTTCTGCCTTGCAGTCCTGCTGGACCCCACCTCCAGGGTAGCTCACCTGTTCAACCTGCAGAGGTCCTCTCTCCTGCCAGCAGCCTCCCACCACTACAGCAGACCCTGGGTCATCAGCAGGTCTTGGGCACAGCAGCCACACTTCAAACTCCAGTGTCTCCAGCAGTCTCCAAAGTCCATTCACCATCAATTCCTTAATCCAGTCTGTCTTTCCTCCTTCTGTTACCCACACCAAACTCTCCCTTCATCAGGTGCTTTTATGCCTGAGGGCCTTACTGCCTTCAAGTGGCTGCAGCTGTGCAGCACACTCTGCTGGATGCCCAGGCCTTACCCTTAAAGGGGCCACTGCTGACACCACATCTACCTCCTCGCCAGATCTTCCGCGATTCCAATACACATGGTATCGTGCTCTGTTCTGGAACAGAGTGTCCTCTCCAGTGCGCGAAGCCTGGGTAAAGTAGGTATGGAGGATAGACTGTTTCCCATGCAGCAAATCCCCCCTCTCCACGTCGCTGAAATGGTCCAATGGAAAGGCAGAGGCCAATACGGTTGGTTCCAGCGGCGTCGCAGGAGTTGCCAGAACGTGACTGTGTTCAGCCATGAACTGCCTCAGGGACTCCGGCTCCGGATTTTGCCTCAAGGTTGACTCCTGAAGCCTTTTCCATAACTGGATGTAGCCACAAGGCAGTGGAGGTTTGGGATCAGAGTTTTCCTTCTCTCAGATGAGCTGCCTTCCCAGGCTAAGGAGTCTCATCTACCCGGTGGCTGTTAGGACAAGTACAGCCAAATTGAAGGCCTATTCTTATCCCCAGCCCCCAGGGGAGGTACATAAATATTCTTAATGATAAGCAGATATAATACTGGAACTCCTGTTCAGTTGTGTGAGTGTCATCAAGGTGGCCACTGGTTTTTTGTTGGTTACTGATTGGTTGGTTGACCTGTGCTTCCCACCCCCTTCCCGCACTTTGAGACAAAATAGGCAAAAAAGTCAATGGCTTCTCAGGGCCGCACGCAACCACTCCGATCACACCATAGCTGGCTCTGGCCTTTACAATGTGGGCTGCCACAGAGTTCTGTTTTGTCCCCCATGCTTTTTTGCATCTATGTAAAACAGCTGGGGGAAGTCATCCAGCTCTCTCTGTCCTTGCCATCCCATTCCAGGGAGGCTATGCAGGTCCTGGAGCACTACCTGGAGGCGGTTGGAGTCTGGATGAGGGCAATAGGTTGAGACTGATTCCAGAAAAGACAGGCCTCCTCGTCAGGAAATCCTCAATGCAGGTCCCAAGGTATCTGCCCTCTCTGAATGGGGTAGCACTCCCTCTGCAGAATTGGGTGCGCAGTTTGGGAGTGCTCCTTTCTCACAGCTCTCCCTGGAGAACCAGGTGGCAGCTGTGTCCAGAAGTTTGTTTCCCCAGTTTCGACTGGTACACCAGCTATGGCCATACTTGACCCAATCAGACCTGACCACAGTGGTTCATGCCTTAGTGTCTTCAAGGCCGGATAACTGTAATGTTCTCTATGTGGGGCTGCCCTTGATGGTTTGGAAGCTGCAATTAGTGCAGAATGCAGCAGCATGGGTATTTACTGGAACTAAGCAGTTTTGATCTGTTGGACCACTGCTTTAGCAACTGCACTGGGTGTCCATTCCTTTCTGGACCCAATGCAAGGTGCTGATATTGACCTTTAAAGCCCTTCAGGGCTGATATTGATATTGCTGATATTGATCTTTAAAGCTAGTCACGGTTGGGGTCCATATGATCCGAGGGACTGCCTTCTCCCATATTTTCTGGCCCGATCTCTATGGTCATCTGACAGGCTTCTGCAAGTGCCACCTTTATCCCAAGTTAGAGCGATGGAGGCACAGGGGCGGGCCTTCTGTAAAGTGGTGCCACAATTATGAAATTCCCGACCTGGGGAATTGAACTGGAAGTATTTGGCAGTGATGTCACCACAGTTACTTTCTGATTTTGTCATATGGCAGGGTGTGAAATTTTTTTTGAGCCCTGGAGGCCAAGATGCCT
This sequence comes from Tiliqua scincoides, assembly GCF_035046505.1. Taxonomy (NCBI): domain Eukaryota; kingdom Metazoa; phylum Chordata; class Lepidosauria; order Squamata; family Scincidae; genus Tiliqua; species Tiliqua scincoides. Next base: position 266,515,620 of record NC_089822.1, read on the forward strand.
CACCTGTGTCTGGTTGTGATGTTGTGCGAGAAGGGAGAGTAGTCCCTGTTTCCACTCTATCCATCCCATTCACAATGTTATATGTTACAGTCCTACCCCCATTGGGGACCTTGGAAAGAAACTGCAAAGTCACAAGAAATTCATTTCTTGTGGCTCTGTGCTGTGCAGCCATGTTGATACCTCTCAGTGATCTCTCCCCCTTCCCCTTTTTGCTTGTTGTTGGTGACAAGGCTCCACTGCCACAAGGGCAATGCAGTCAGATATTGAGCAGGATGGGAGATGTAATGGATCCACTGTTGATCTCCCCACTTCAGCTGAGCTTAGTGCCTTCTCCATGCCATTGAAAAAAGAACAAAACCGTTCAGGGAAAAGCTCCTCTGTACAAAACAGGTGATCCAGCATGTCTCAGAGGCTACTACAGCATTGAAGCTGCTGAGAGAATCTAAAGGGATACCCCTATCCTGTGTCCCTCTAAAACAGGAGTCTCCAACCTTTTCGGTAGGAGGGCCACATCGTATATTTTAAATAATTTCCAGAGCTGAAAAATCAGCGATATTGGGAGTCATTTCCGCTGAATCCATTGGGTTTATTTCTGAGTATGTATGCCAAATAATGTGCATTAGAGCTTCCATCTCTCTGTTGCTAATCAAGATTCTCTCTCTGTTCCAGGAAGGAGTGGGCAAGACCATGAGGATCAGAGGGAGCACCGTGGGGTGTCACCGGAAATGGCCTTGCGTGATGTAAAGGAAGTTACTTTTGGAGAACAGGATGGATCAAGGAGGACAGAGGGAAGACCAGCACCTGTCAGGAGGACTGAAGTGCTCATTTTCCAGGTTTCTGATCTCCTTGAAATCCCAAGACAACAAGAACATCCAAAGGGGAAGAGAAAGAAAAAGGGGGAAACAATCAGTTCTGAATCCTACACTAACAAACACAGTGAAATCTGCACAGGGAAGAAAAGGTTGAAGTGTTCTGAGTGGAGAAAGAGCATTAGTACAAGCATACTTCTTGCTTCCCATGAAAAGTTCCAGTCAAGTGAGAAAGCTGCACATCAAGACAGATCACAGAAGCAGGATGGAAACCAAGCAGACACATGGAGAAATAACTGTGATGCTCATCAGGGTGGGGATTTGAGTGTCTTTCCAGATAATCCAGAACAAGAATCTAGAAAGAGGAAGGAAAAAGCCCCTCAAACTGCAAAAACCTACAATAGTATATCAAAACCTGGAAAAGAAACAGGAGAGAAATCTCATAAATGCTTGGAGTGTGGAAAGAGCTTCAGTAACACAGCAAACCTCACTGTGCATCAAAGAATCCACACTGGGGAGAAACCTTATAAATGCTTGGATTGTGGAAAGAGCTTCAGTAACAGAGCAAACCTTACTGTGCATCAAAGAATCCACACTGGGGAGAAACCATATAAATGCTTGGAGTGTGGAAAGAGCTTCATTGAGAGGGGAAGCTTCACTGTGCATCAAAGAACCCACACTGGGGAGAATCCTTATAAATGCTTGGAGTGTGGAAAGAGCTTCAGTAAGAGAGCTTACCTCGATGTGCATCAGAGAATCCACACTGGGGAGAAACCTTATACATGCTTGGAGTGTGGAAAGAGCTTCAGTCGGAATTCAAGCCTGACTGTTCATCGAAGAATCCACACTGGGGAGAAACCATATAAATGCTTGGAGTGTGGAAAGAGCTTCAGTCACAGAGCAAGCCTCGCTGTGCATCAAATAATCCACACTGGGAAGCAACCATATAAATGCTTGGAGTGTGGAAAGGGCTTTAATCAGAGGACAAGCCTCGCAGTGCATCAAAGAATCCACACTGGGGCGAATCCTTATAAATGCTTGGAGTGTGGAAAAAGCTTCATTGAGAGGGGAAGCCTCGCTGTGCATCACAGAATCCACACAGGGGAGAAACCTTATAAATGCTTGGAGTGTGGAAAGACCTTCAGGCACAAATCAGGCCTGACTGTTCATCGAAGAATCCACACTGGGGAGAAACCATATAAATGCTTGGAGTGTGGAAAGAGTTTCCATCGCAGAGCAAGCCTCGCTTTGCATCAAATAATCCACACTGGGAAGCAACCATATAAATGCTTGGAGTGTGGAAAGGGCTTCAATCACAGAGCAAGCCTCGCTGTGCATCAAATAATCCACACTGGGAAGCAACCATATAAATGCTTGGAGTGTGGAAAGAGCTTCAGTAACAGAGCTTACCTCAATGTGCATCAGAGAATCCACACTGGGGAGAAACCTTATACATGCTTGGAGTGTGGAAAGAGCTTCAGGCACAAATCAGGCCTGACTGTTCATCGAAGAACCCACACTGGGGAGAAACCATATAAATGCTTGGAGTGCGGAAAGGACTTCTTTGAGAGGGGAAGCCTCGCTGTGCATGAAAGAATCCACACTGGGGAGAAACCATATAAATGCTTGGAGTGTGGAAAGAGCTTCAGTAATAGAGCAAACCTCTCTGTGCATGAAAGAATCCACACTGGGGAGAAACCTTATAAATGCTTGGAGTGTGGAAAGAGCTTCAGTAATAGAGCAAACCTCGCTGTGCATGAAAGAATTCACACTGGGGAGAAACCATATAAATGCTTAGAGTGCGGAAAAAGCTTCAGTAATAGGACATACTTTGCTGTGCATCAGAGAACCCACACTGGGGAGAAACCATATAAATGCTTGGAGTGTGGAAAGAGCTTCAGTCGGAATTCAGGCCTGACTGTTCATCGAAGAACCCACACTGGGGAGAAACCATATAAATGCTTGGAGTGTGGAAAGAGCTTCAGTCGGAGTTCAGGCCTGACTGTTCATCGAAGAACCCACACTGGGGAGAAACCATATAAATGCTTGGAATGTGGAAAGAGCTTCAGTAAGAGAGCAAACCTCAATGAGCATCAGAGAATCCACACTGGGGAGAAACCATATAAATGTTTGGAGTGTGGAAAGAGCTTCAGTAAGAGATCAAATCTCAATGAGCATCAGAGAATCCACACTGGGAAGAAACCACATGAATGCTTGGAGTGTGGAGAGAGCTTCAGGCAGAGATCCGACCTGACTGTGCATCAAAGAATCCACACTGGGGAGAAATCATGTGTTTTGAGTGTGGAAAGAGATTCATCCAGAGTACATACTTAACTCTGCATCAAAGAACACTTCTCTGCATCCCTTCCTTCTGAAATAATTCATACTGGAGCTGAACCATTTAAATTTTTCAAGTGTGGATGTATGGATGTATTTTTGGAATGTGGATGTATGTATGAAATTTTTAGAGTGTGGATGTAAGGCCTGCCAAGATTTTGGACTGACAATCAGCCTGAAGAAAACACAGGTCATGGTTCAGGATGTGGACTCACCTCCCTGTATTACTATCTCTGCGCATGAACTGGAGGTTGTCCATGACTTTATGTACCTTGGCTCAACGATCTCCGACACTCTTTCTCTCGATACCGAGCTAAACAAGCGCATCGGTAAAGCAGCTACCACGTTTTCCAGACTCACAAAGAGAGTCTGGTCCAATAAGAAGCTGACGGAACATACCAAGATCCAGGTCTACAGAGCTTGCGTCTTGAGTACACTTCTGTACTGCAGCGAGTCATGGACTCTTTGCTCACAACAGGAGAGGAAACTGAACGCTTTCCACATGCGCTGCCTCCGACGCATCCTCAGCATCACCTGGCAGGACAAAGTTCCAAACAACACAGTCCTGGAACGTGCTGGAATCCCTAGCATGTATTCACTGCTGAAACAGAGACGCCTGCGTTGGCTTGGTCATGTCGTGAGAATGGATGATGGCCGGATCTCAAAGGATCTCCTCTATGGAGAACTCGTGCAAGGAAAGCGCCCTACAGGTAGACCACAGCTGCGATACAAGGACATCTGCAAGAGGGATCTGAAGGCCTTAGGGATGGACCTCAACAAGTGGGAAACCCTGGCCTCTGAGCGGCCCGCTTGGAGGCAGGCTGTGCAGCATGGCCTTTCCCAGTTTGAAGAGACACTTTGCCAACAGTCTGAGGCTAAGAGGCAAAGAAGGAAGGCCCATAGCCAGGGAGACAGACCAGGGACAGACTGCACTTGCTCCCGGTGTGGAAGGGATTGTCACTCCCGGATTGGCCTTTTCAGCCACACTAGACGCTGTGCCAGAACCACCTTTCAGAGCGCGATACCATAGTCTTTCGAGACTGAAGGTTGCCAATACATAGCACTGGGACCCACTTTTCAGAATGAGAATCTGTCAGGACCCACCAGAAGTGATGTCTTGACCAGAACTGACATCATCAAGCAGGACAATTTTTAACAATCCTAGGCTGCCATCTTACCCACACCCATGAGTAAGTTCCATTGGCTATCAGAATTAAAAGTACAGGTCTGCAAGATTTTCCCAAATGCAGTCACAGACCATGGTAGCCTCGAGTCAAATATATTAAAAATAAAATATTGACATGAATGGGAACCCACCTGAAATTGGCTCGCGCCCTGTCATGAATATGTACAGTTTAGGCCTAGGTTAGCATGTGAAGCATGAACCAAACTAAGTCAGTCACGGAGAAGTGGCTAGCAGTTCCTAGCTGCAAGAAGGTGAGTAAACAAACAAAAAGATTGTTGTGTCTCCTTTGCTGGCTGGAAAGGACAGACAACAAAAATTACAGCCCATTGGAATGTTTAACCCCTCAGTAGACTGAGGGGTGCCTGATCAAGTGTGATGGAATGCAGCTATGGATCTCCAGTTGGGAGGGGTAAAGAATGATGAGGGGCTGGCAACCAGGCCCACTAAGAGAAGGTTCTGTCCTCAAAAGTTTCTGATTGGACAGTCTAAATAAGTATGAAGTCACCTCAGTACTGTTAGCATAAGAAGTGTAATAATGGACACAGCCAAGGGGTGTGTCCATGTCTTCTCGGACAGAGTTTTGGGGGGCAACATCCTGCACGATGGGAGCTGCATTGTCCACCATGGGCACCTGACCTCACAGGTAGCCCGGAGCTAAGAGATCTACAAGAGTAACTGACCCAGGTGAGAGACAGGGATTAATAGAGATAGCCAGCTAGCTTTGTTATTTGATTGCTGATATGTTTCCTAGATGTTTATGCCTCTAGCATTTGCTGCCTTATGTAACCTTATGTACTTAATAAACTAAAATCTCTTTTACCAAGTTGTTTCATTGTCTGTTGGGGACAAAGGTTCAGAATCCTGCCTAGCCATTCAGCAAGCTACCAAGTGCTCATTGAGGTCTAGTAACTTGAGGACTGAAGCTTTAATTGGAGAAAGAGCTCAGCGCCTGCAAGGGATAGAGTTAAGCCTAGAGGGTCTCAGTGTCCCTGGACTGAGGCACTGGCACATACAGGGTGGTGGCAGTACTACTGGCCTTGAGGGCTTTAGGGTTTGAGAACCAAGAACTCCCCAACCCCCCTAAATTTACGACACGCCCCCACCTAGTGAGTCCCAACCCACAGTTTGAGAAACATTGGATCGGGAGAAAGACAAATGCGCAGAAACAGGTCTCGTTGTTCCTGGCTACTGCTGGTTCCTCTCTATGCATACTTGGCTCAAGGCCCCACCAGTTCGTCCCGCTCTGGGAGTGGACTTGCCCGGCTTCCTGGCTACCACTGGTTCCTACTGGGAATATGGCCCCACCAGTTCATCCACTCTGAGCCACTTGCCTGGCTGCCCCATTGGAAGAAAGTGACTGGTTGCCTAGTGGCCCTGACCAGTTTCCGTGAAACCAGAGCCTGACCTATCCCTGCTCCTTGGGACCCTCCTGAGTCTTCAGCAGATGTAAAGGAATGTCCAGCAGAGAGAATCTCTGGATGCTTTGCCAGCACACTGAATGGGGTGGGGCTGGAAACTGACCCCCAGTGAAACACATACAGGGTCTTACAGGGGAGCAGGCGGAAGCTCCCGGAAAGAGAAACGACACGTGGAATAGAGGATGACATGGCAAAGGCTCAGTGGGATCCTCATCAACGCCTCAGGGCAGCTCCCCCACCTTCCAGGGACCAGCCTTGCCTCTGGCCCCTACACACTCTTGCTTTCCTTCTTAGCCACCCCTGCCCAAATCAGCTTGAACTATATAAGACATGGTGCTGTAGAGCATGTGCAGAGTGCAGTTTTCTGAGAAGAGATTAAGCCATATCTGCCCAACATTGCATGTACGCAACATGGACCAAATGTGTACACTGGGGACCGGGCAGGAAAGGGATAACCACAGCCAGGGGCACCTCCTTGGAACGCTGGGGTGGGAATTCTGTGCAGTACACGCGCCTATGGATTCACACAACACCTATGCCCAGAGACACACCTGGAAGGTTCTGTGGCCACAATGCCCAGGCTGGGTCAGGCCTGAGGTTAAAGGGACATGACACAGGACCTGCAGCATTCACACCACCCCCCACTTGAATGCACAGAGGCTCAGAAGAACCAGTCTCCCTGCATCCGGTGAGCATCCCCGAGTGACGACACTACCCATGCACATAGCTGAGAATTCCCCCGTCTGATGACTGCCTGCAACAGAGGCACAGCAGCAGGATGGGGGCGGGAGGTTACGAATCTCCCCTGCCCTCAGGGAGCCTGGCTGGCTGGCTGAGAGCAGAGCCTGAAAGACCCTCCCCCTGTCTGATGGCTGCTTGCTGCAGAGGCACAGGAGCATGATGGGGGGGCTGCCTTCCTGCACTGCCTTAAGAGCTGCCTGAAAGAGCTACCCACCATGGCTCATGAGTACCTGCTGCAGAGTCACAGAGCAGGATGTGGGGGGCCTCCCTTCCTGCACTGCCCTAAGGTTGGTGGTTGGCAACCTTCAGTCTCGAAAGACTATGGTATAATGGAAATAAACACATCTCTTACAGCTGAGGCCCACCTTCTAAAAGCCAATCTACAGAGCACCTGTTCCAAAATCGTTCTGTTACATGCACGGCTTGGCATCAAGGCTTCTACTCCTGCCCAACTACAAATCAGGGAACAATGGGTGGTGGGGGGTGGCAAAGAAAAGCACTGGTCTATACTACAATCAAGAATATGGGTATAGACCACTCGTACAGCAGCTCGCCCATGTCCAACCCAGGCCAGACAGGAATCCCTCTCTCACCTAAGTGTGCTATCTCAGAATTCTTCCTGTACCCCCCTTTCACAGGGGCACACCACCCAACCTCTCTCACCCCTCTCTCACAGCGATTCATGTGTCAGGCCTCAAGGGAGAAGGACAAAAGGGGAGAGCCCCTTCCCATGCTGTACTATGATGATGAGAGAAAAGCCCGGACCTAAAGGCTGGTAGAACAGAAGGTGGACACTGTCACTAGTCAAAAATGGTGGGAAGTTCCAGCTATATCCACTGCAGGTGTTCCAGCTCAGGCTGCTATAACTGCTGCATGTCTCTTGATTAGTGAGGTCTTGTGAGTTGCAAGGGAAGGCACCAGGATGCCGGTTGTATCTTGTTGTCTTGTCTTGAAACATTTGGTGGGCCACTATGAGATACAGGAAGCTGGACTAATGGTCCTTTGGCCTGATCCAGCGGGGCTCTTCCGATGTTCTTAAAATCTGTCCGGGACCCACCAGAAGTGATGTCATTAACCTGGAAGTGATGTCATGGCTAGAAGTGACAGCTTCAAGCAAGAAGTGCTTTCCTGAGATTGCAGCAAGTGCTGAAATGCCCGTGGCAAGCAATGAAATGGTGCCATTTTCCCTAGCTAGGCAGGCTGTGAATAAATGCATAAACAGTACAATCCTATCTACACTGATCTAAGAGTAAGCTCCACTGACTATAATGGGTGTAGCTTAGGGCACGAACCTAACCCACTTTCCAGCACCGAGGTCAGGGCAATGCAGCTCCTAGGACAGGGAACAAACATTCCCTTGCCTTGAGGAGGCCTCTGTGACTGCCCTCAACTGCAGGATAAAGCACACGTCCCATTGGCACCGCTATGCCAGTGCTGGAAGGTGTGCCGGGATTTGGGCCTCGGTTTCACTTTCATCAGCTTGGAGGGGGGACTTCCTCTTTGGGTGTTTTGGGGGGACGCATTCATCGGACCGGGACCAGAGGGAGTCCTGGGCTTCCCGGCAGGCAGGGCCACCTCTGAGGGTGCCGCCCCCACCCCTGACCCAGAAGTAATTGCGGTGATGTTGCTGTTGCCGCAATAACTTCTGCGCTGCTGTGTCCTTGGAGAGAGGGGGTAACGAAGGAGGCTCGCCGCAGCCGTGCGCACGAAAGGCTCCCTCAGAGCGCTTGGGGCCGCTGGAGGTGCACCCGGGAAGGCGGGTGGTGCTCGCCTCCTGGGCACCCATCCAGTGGCCTGAAGTGCTGTGCTGAGAAGGGCCAGAAGTTTCCTCGGAGTGTCTCCTGCAAGTGCCCCATCTCCAGGCTAGACTCTGCACACAAGGGGTCTGCACACACAGACTGCACCTGTCCCAGCCCTTGGGGGGCTCCTGAAGTTCAGGGCACGCGTCATGCGCACCACTGGACGGCCAGTGCATTGAGTGCACTTGTGGACCAGCACAGCCATCAACAGGAAGTATCTGGTTCATGCACCCGGATGAGGGGGAGAGGCGAAGAAGGTGCTGGCTCAGTGGCAGAGCCAGAGGGGTGCAGAGCGCTGGTTTCACAGAGCCCCAGCCCCTCACCTCCCCCTTCAGAGCCATCCCAGGCTGCCAGAGCAACACAGAGGCGAAGGCAGGGAGGCTGGAGCCACCCAGAGCAGGCAGACTCTGAATGGGAGGGGAAGTGTTGGTATCAGGCAAAAGGTTATTGCTCTTCTACCCAGGCTGCTTGCAAACCAAGGCACAAAAACTCAGACCCAAAAATTTAAGACTAAAGGGCATCCATTTCTCCAAAGACTTACTCACAATCTGATGCAGGCTTTGATCAGGAACTCAGTTTTGTTATAAGACCATTAAATATAAGACCATTAAATTAAAGTGAAACAATTTCACTTTAAAGAACTAGATACTCAACAGATGAATACTACTCAGTGTTGCTATTCCCCAACACCCTGCCCCTGTGGCGCTGCTCGGATCGTGGCAGTGGCACCTGCCCCCCTGCCCCCTCCGGACACGCCACTGTCCGGGGCCGCCTCCCTCCCAGGGGAGCAGGCACTGCCCTCCTTGCGCGGCATGCCTCAGTTCCCTCTGCAGGACTTCTGCGTCTTCCTCTTCCCTGGCCCTTGGCTTTGCGACCCACCACAATCAGGTCGCGACCCACCAGGCGGCGAGGAGAGGGCAGCAGCTCGTGCAGGGAGTCCACTGCCCCAGCAGGGGGGAGGGGGAGCCTGTTCCCCGCAGGGCTGGCTTAGCAGTCCCCAGGAGGCCTCTGGAGGAGGAGGAAACTACCACTCCCAGCATGCGCTGGGCTGGAGGAAAGATGGCGGACGCGGCAGAAACTTCGACTCCCAGGATGCCGCGCGCGCGAGGCAAGATGGCGGCGCCTCCTGGAAGCGGCTGAGGTGAGGCTACGGGAGGGGGTCGGAAGAGAGGCAGGTGCAGGGTCCGCAGCGCGCCCGCGAGCACCGAAGAGGGGCGTGGCCGTGGCGGGCAGCAGGGGGAGGGGCTCCAGGGCTCATGGGAGGACAGCAGGTGCCCGGCTGGGGGCTGGCTCTGACGTCCTTAGAACAGCAGGGGGGAGAAGGGGGGCTGGGCTGGGCTGGGCTGGGGGCGGCGGAGCACGCAAAGGAGCACCTGGGGGGAGGGTGGCAGGCAGGTGCCCCCACCACGTCCTGTGGCAGGGAGTTCCACAGGCCCAGAGGGAGGAGAGCCCCCCCATCGCATGCGCCTGAGAACAAGGCCAGGGAGGAGGCCCTGCCGCCCCGGCCTCTCTGCTCAGGGGGTGCGGAGGGCAAGTGCAGAGAGCGGCCCAGTGGAGGCCTGGGGGGCTTTCCCTGCCTGCACTCCTGGGGCGGAACCAGCCTGTCTGCGGCACGCGTGAGGAGCAGGAGGGCCTGCAGACTCTGCCCTGACCAGACCAGGGCCCTTTGCACACAGGGGGCCTGCACCACAGACCACTTCTGTGCCAGCGACTGGCCCTGCTCCAGCCCGGGGGGGGGGGGGTTCCTGGATGCAGGGCACTCTGGACGGCCAGTGCACTGAGCGCACTTGTGGACCAGCACAGAGATCAACTGTGTCTGGTTCACGCACCTGATGAGGGGGAGAGGCAGAGAAGGTGCTGGCTCAGTGGCAGAGCCAGAGGTGTGCAGAGCGGCAGATCTCGGGAAGCCTCACCTTCCCCTTCGGAGCCATCCCAGGCCGCCAGAGCAACACAGAGGCGAAGGCAGGGAGGCTGGAGCCACCCCAAAGCCTGCGGGGCCCTCGGCCTCCTGGTAGCGGATTTGCACCTCTGAGCCCCGCACCCTCCGCTCTGGCCTCCGTGGCACTCCTGGTCTGGTCTTGGCATCTGGTCTCTGCTGTGACTTCACCACTAATCATCCTTGGGGAAGGTTGTGAGTTCTCCCATACTTGGGTTGCTTTGTGGATGTCTGATGTTCTCTGCTTTGTCTTCTTGTTACCCCTTTAAGATAACTCTCTGTCTCTTCATTAGGTGTTGCATCTTCAGTACTGAAAGGAAGAATCAGCAACAGACCTGGCAGAACAGGATCCCTGTGGGTGCTCAGATTCCCTTTACTGGGTAAACTGCCTCCCTGCAGCACCTCCTTCCTTCAAGGGGAAAGTTTCCTCCCTTTGGTCAAAGACCCTATGTGATGAAACCTTGCTGAGGAAGCTCCTCCAACCACTGTCCAGCCTCCCTCCCCAGAGTGAACTGCAAGTTCTTTTTGTCCATAGTTGCTGTCAAAGACGGATGGACTGAGCTAAGCTGGGAGCATCCCTTCTGCCTGGAAATGGCTGTGGAGCAAGGGAGAGAACTCCTAGCTCTGGGTCTCCACTTCCAGCCTGCACTAGAGGAACATGTAAAGTTGGAATTGAAAATGGAGCAAGAGGAGCCAGAAAGTCTCCAGCCAGAGTCAAAGCTGGCAGAACCAGAGGACCTCTCGCCTGCAGCCCGGATGGGGGATCTCGTGCAGCATCTGAACTGGGCAGAGCCACTGCACATTAAACAGGAACCAGAAGAGGGATTGTCATCACAGCAGTGGGAAGCACAATGGCGGGAGTTCCATGGAACAGTGCAGACCCCTTGTTCTGGAGAGGGAAGCCCACAGCTCCCAGGGACCATGCCATGGGGTGAGACACACGTGCTCTGACCAGCCGAAAGCTGAACACAAGAGTGGCATCTGGATGCTTCCACGCCCTCCTCTCAACCCGCTCCAGTGCATCACTGTCCTTAAAATATCATGCCCCTTCGGTATTCAGGGGAGGTCTGACTAGTTCTGAGTAGGGGGAATTATCACTGCTCAAGCTCTGGACTCTGCCTCAGGCCTCTGTTGAGACAGCCCAGCAGTAAGATAGACATAGTAGAGTACAATAACTATATTAAAGTGGGTTAAATGATACGAATTGTTGTGGAAGAAAACCCACTTTGTCCTAAATCTTTTTAAATCAAGGGCACAATACTGCCAGCTTGCCTCCCAACACCTGCTTCCTGCAGCAGACCGGACAGTGTCTTCCTCTCAGTGTAATCAGGAAGAAGCAGGGCCCAAAGACAGTAACCCCCCTGCCCTTCGCACCCCACCCTGCCTCCAGATTCATATATCTCTTATGCTAAAGCACACCGATAGACCTGCCTTCTCTGCCTTCATTTCAACCCATTCTCAGGTTAGCTGAGGTCACAGGACTTGCCACATCCGGGGAAGTACCTTCTGGGCAGTGATGATATGTTTCGAGAAGAAGGACTTCCTGCCGTCTCCTCAGACTCTGTCTATTAGTTCTTACCTGAGTTGGAGGAATAAAGTCTCCCTTCTGTTTCTCTTGCAGGCAGTGGAGCGGCTTTGGTGTCGTATTCTCCGTGGCCTCCTCCGTGGGTTGGAGAAGGAGGAGCTGCTGCGAATTCTGCTCAGGTAGGGGGCAGGTGACCAGGGAAGCCTGCAGGTAGCAGGGATAGAAGGGGCCGCCTCCTTTGCTTCATCCTTTCCTGGTGCTTCTGGTGCTGCAAGATGTTGGGCTGCCCATTTGCAAAATATTGCACAGGAATGCCATCAGGAGTGCCCTTATGTGCAAGTGGCAGCTACCCCTTTTGACTGGTGACATCTGATCACATTGGCGGGAGTCAGGAGGGGCAGGAATGAAGGTTTACTGTGAATCAAAGATGTATCTGTAAGAATCATAGCGAACTGTTTTGGAAACAGCACTGTGCCCAAGAACTGGAGATGGCTAGAGCCATCCATGTGCATGTGCTGCCCACATGTAGAACCTGAGCTTCTCCTGCTCCTTTGAGAGTCTTCCTGCCATCTTGCCCTGGACCACTGCCAATGCAGAATTCTGTCTGTGGCTCTGCTGGTGCTAGGTGGACAAGCAGAGGTTGAGCTCCAGGTGCTATTAAGTCTTAGGACAGGTGAAGAAGTGTTGCCATTGCAAGGATGTCACTCTGTGCATGCCCAAGGGCACTTTCTCCAGCTGTCCTTTTCAGAAAGGTTTAGCTCCCCTTCAAAGGGAACCCAGCCATGCTGAGTTAGATTCAGCCCCAGATGCTGGAAAGTTTGTTAACAGAAAAAAGGTGACAGCTGTCAGTCGACTCAGTTAGTAAGCAGTGCAAATGGGCTCTCCCTTGATAGGGACCTTCAGAGTAGCCACCTGCTGGGGTGTTCTAACTCTGGCTCCTACACTGAGTAGGAGATTGGAGTGGATGACATAGTGGGACCCTCCAGTTCCTGGATTCTGTGAAAGCTACAGAGACCATAAGGATTGAGGTGTCACAGAGCTGGTTGCCTGTGCGGTGTGCTGGAGGGGTCTGCAAGATCTGGCAGGGGGCTCTGTGACTTGAGGAAGGACTGCATGGGGGTCTTCTGGAAGCAGAAGTTTGGTGCGATGCTTTTTGTTCTTTGTTGTCATTCTAATGAACAAAACTTAGGGCGCAATCCTATCCCCTTATGTCAGTGCTATCCAGCACTGACATAAGGGCAATGCAGCTCTGAGGTAAAGGAACAAACATTCCCTTACTTCGAGGAGGCCTCCGTGAGTGACATCCAACTGCAAGATTGACATCCGTGAGTGACATCCAACTGCAAGATGCAGCACATGTCCCATTGGAAAGCACTGGAAAGCATATGGAAAGCACTGACATAAGGGGTTAGCATTGTGCCCTTAAAAACTCAACTACCCCTTTAAATTAAAATTAAAGGGTTGAGCTTTGCAGGAAAATATCAGGTTTCCCCTCCTGGAGTCTCTGAAATGTGTCTTGGGTAGGGATAATCTGTGCCTTTCTTCATTCAGGCTCCAGTGTCCTTTGAGGAGGTGGCTGTGTCTTTCTCCAAGGAGGAGTGGACTCTGCTGGAGCCCAACCAGAAGGCCCTGTATGCCGAAGTGATGCTGGAGAATCTGGAGAACGTGGCTTTTCTGGGTAAGTCAGGACCCCTTTGCTTAATCTCCCTAGATCAGGGGTCTCCAAACTATGGCCTGGGGGCACATCTGGCCCCCCACAAGATTTTGTCCAGCCTGCAAGAACTTAAAATAGCTTTATTGCTGATATTTTTGCGCATTATATATCATTCTCAGCTTCAGTACAACTTTGTTTCTTAGTAATGGTCACCTTTCTCTTTGTTCACAATTGTATCGTGCTGATTACAAAAAAGGTGCAAGTAAAACTTATTGATTCATTTAAATTTCATTCATTCATTGATAAAACTGATTTTTGTGTGTGTAAAGTATACAGTGTAGTTCCCTCTAACGGAAAAGTTTGGAGACCCCTGCCCTAGATGCTAAAAGATGGATAGTTTTATCACCAACATGGAGTGTTTATCACCAATGATTCCGCAGAGCACTGGGGAGCAAGTGCCAGGATGGGAAATTTCCAGAGTGACAAAGGTCTTTCAGGGAGGGGGTTTGACTCCCTGGCAGAGAAGCTGCTTGGCATGCAGAAGATTCTGAGTTCAGTCCTTGCTGCATTTCCAGGTGGGGATCTAAAAACTCCCCCAAACCCTGGAGAGCCAATCTGGGCTGCTAGATTCCTAGGTGAATTCCTAGGCGAATGCCTGGGATAGCTCCGAAGGGGAGGGGCTGCTTGAAGAGCAGGGTGACGCGCCTGCAAAATGTAGTGCTTTGCACCTCTTCTAGCTATGCTACTCTCTGCATATTTTATAGATTGTGAGCCCTTTTGGGACAGGGATCCATTTAGTAAATTTATTTTGTCTTTAAACCGCTTGTGATAACTCTTTTTTTGAAAAGAGGAACATTAATATTCTTAATGATAATCAGATATAATACTGGAACTCTTATTCAGTTGTGTGAGTGTCATCAAGTTGGCCACTGGCTTTTTGTTGGTTACAACAAGAAATTCATTTCTTGTGGCTTTGTGCTGTGCAGCCATGATCTCAATGATCTCTCCCCCTCCCCATTTTGCCTGTTGGTTGGTGACAAGGCTCTACTGCCACAAGGGCAATACAATCAGATATTAAGCAGGATGGGAGATGAAATGGATCCACTCCTGATCTCTCCAGCTGAGCTCAGTGCCTTCTCCCTGCCATTTAAAAAAGAACGAAACCGTTTAGGGAAAAGCCCCACTGTACAAAGCAGCTGATCCAGCATTTCTCAGACACTACTACAGCACTGAAGTTGCTGACAGAATCTAAAGGGATACCCCTATCCTGTGTCCCTCTAAAGCAGGCGTCTCCAACCTTTTCGGTAGGAGGGCCACATTGTATATTTTACATAATTTCCCAAGCTGAAAAATCAGCTATTTTGGGAGTCACTTTCTCTGAATCCATTGGGTTTATTTCTGAGTATGTATGCCAACTAATGTGCATTAGATCTTCCATCTCTCTGTTGCTAATCAAGATTCTGTCTCTGTTCCAGGAAGGAGCGGGCAAGACCATGAGGATCAGAGGGAGCACCGTGGGGTGTCACTGGAAACGGCCTTGCGTGATGTAAAGGAAGTTACTTTTGGAGAACAGGATGGATCAAGGAGGCTGGAGGGAAGACCAGCACATGTCAGGAGGACTGAAGCACTCATTCTTCAGGTTTCTGATTTGCATGAATTCCCAAGACCACAAGAACATCCAAAGGGGAAGAGAAGGGAAAAGGGGGAAACAATCAGTTCTGAATCCTACATTAATGAACACAGTGAAATCTGCACAGGGAAGAAATGGTTGAAGTGCTCTGAGTGGAGAAAGAGCTTCAGGTCAAGCATACTTCTTGCTTCCCATGAAAAGTTCCAGACAATTGAGAAAGCTGCGCATCAAGACATGTCAATGAAGCAGGAGGGAATCCAGACAGAGACATGGAGAAATAACTGTGATGCTCATCAGGCTGGGGATTTGAGTGTCTTTCCAGATAATCCAGAACAAGAACGTAGACAGAGGAAGGAAAAATCCCCTCAAAGTGCAAAAACCTACAATAGTAGATCAAAACCTGGAAAACAAACAGGAGAGAAATCTCATAAATGCTTGGAGTGTGGAAAGAGCTTCAGTAAGAGAGCAAACCTCACTGCACATCAAAGAATCCACACTGGGGAGAAACCTTATAAATGCTTGGAGTGTGGAAAGAGCTTCAGTAGGAGAGGAAACCTTACGGTGCATCAAAGAATCCACACTGGGGAGAAACCATATAAATGTTTGGAGTGTGGCAACGGCTTCCTTCGCAGAGCAAGCCTGACTTTGCATCAAAGAACCCACACTGGGGAGAAACCATATAAATGTTTGGAGTGCGGAAAAAGCTTCAGGCAGAGTTCAGGCCTGACTGTTCATCAAAGAACCCACACTGGGGAGAAACCATATAAATGCTGGACATGTGCAAAGAGTTTCGGTAAGAGGACAAGCCTGACTTTCCATCTAAGAACCCACACTGGGGAGACACCATATAAATGCTTGGAGTGTGGAAAGAGCTTCTGTAAGAGTTCAAACCTGACTTTCTATCAAAGAACCCATATTGGGGAGACACCATATAAATGTTTGGAGTGTGGAAAGAACTTCAGTAGCAGGTCAAACCTCACAGTGCATCAAAAAATCCACACTGGGGAGAAACCATATAAATGCTTTGAGTGTGGAAAGAGCTTTAGTGAGAGGACAAAACTCACTGTGCATCAAAGAACCCATACTGGGGAGAAACCATATAAATGCTTGCAGTGTGGAAAGACCTTCTGTAAGAGTTCAAACCTGACTGTCCATCAAATCGTCCACACTGGGGAGAAACCATATAAATGCTTAGAGTGTGGAAAGAGCTTCAGGCAGAGCTCAAACCTGACTGTACATAAAAGAATCCATACTGTGGAGAAACCATATAAATGCTTGGAGTGTGGAACGAGCTTTGGACAGAGACCAGACCTGACTGCATCAGAGAATCCACAGTGGGGAGAAATCATTTAAATGCTTGGCATACGGAAAGAGCTTCGTTCAGCGTGCAAGCCTGACTGCATGAAATTATATAAATGCTTTGTGTGTGGAAGAGGCTCATTCAGAGGATAGAGTAGGTGCAGATATGCTCTTTTTCCTCTCACACAACACTAGAACCAGGGGACATCAACTAAAATTGTGTGTTGGGAGAGTCAGTACAGGCAAAATAAAATATTTCTTTACCCAGCATGTAGTTAGTCTGTGGAACCTCTTGCCACAGGATGTGGTGATGGCATCGGGCCTAGATGGGTGGGCCTAGATGTGGTGATGCCATCGGGCCTAGGGGTGGGCGCGCGAGGAGCTGGGTGCGGGGCCAGGGCCCGGCAGTTATGCCGGATCCCAACCCCTGTCCCCGGGGCAAGCAGAGCAGCTTCAAGCTGCTCCACTCTCCTCGGACTTGCGCCACCTCCGGAGGTTGCGCGGGTCTGAGGAGACACATAGGGGCGCGCAACCCTTACCCACGAGTAAGGGGAAGAACTTCCCCTTGCCCGTGGCTGAGCCGCTGCCCGCTGCAATCCCATGTTGGATGCAGCGCAAGCCTCTTGGCTTGCCTGCTCCAGCGCGAGTTAGGATTGCGCCCTTGGTTGTGTTACTGTTGTCTGGCCCAGGCTGTGCCTGGCTGAGCTGACTCTGAGGTGGGCTGTGATGATCCACTTGCCTTTGATTCGCAGGGAGAGAGTCTTGCTGGCCTGGCATCAAGCCAGCCAGTCTGGCAGAAACGGAGGTGGGGGGGAACATCAATGGTGGGAGGGACGGAAGGGCAAAGGGGCATGAGTGGATATCTGAAGCGGAGGACCGGAGCTCAGGATGGGGCAGCAAGTGTGGGGCTGCTGGCAAGCTCTTAAGGTCCCTGTGCCAGGGTGAGAGAGGCCAGCTGCCATCTGCAGTCCTGTCACAACAGACAGGTAGCCCCTTGTCAGCTGCAAGACCTGCCTGAGGTGGAGTTGGACAGGTGGGTGCTGTTGACCCCCTTTCCAGCTTGCGCTCTGAGGCTTCTTTCGGGCATGACGGAGCTGCCCAGCAGAGCACAGTGGAAGTGGTGGGTGCCATGGCCTTTCAGCAGCGGAGCTTCCCTCCACAGGCAGCAGTTGATGGGTCCCAGAGAAGGAGCAGCATCAGAACTATAGCACCATCCATGAGGTCCTCCCCGCTACTCTTGTTTTGCCTCTGTTAGACATGGGCAGGATGACCCCTGCGTTGAAGAGCACTCCCCTCCCAGATTCCGAGCATGACCCACACAAGTCTTTCAGGAGAGGAAGAAGAGGATACAAGAGGGTTGGACGTGTCCATAGAGGACACATCTAGTCCCGATATCTCTGCAGAGCTCTGGCAGTGGGCCTCCAAAATCCCGATGGATGGTAGCAGGGCCGAGACAGGCACATCGCCTCATCTCCTGGTGAGTTTCGGCTGCTTGGACCAAAAGCTGGACAATATAAGGGCAGCTATGAATGTCGGGAACTGAGGCCAGCAGGCGTGTTCATCATTTTTATTCATTTACACTACATTATCTCAGTGCATGACATGCATTCGCTCCCCACCCTGCTTTGATCAAAACAACCCAGTAAGGTAGCAAAAGAGAAGAAGAGCCCTGCTGGATCAGGCCAGAGGTCCATCTAGTCCAGTTTCCTGTATCTCACACTGGCCCACCAGATGTCTCAGAACATTAAAGACAACAAGACACGCATATGCTGTGGCCACTCCCTTGCGCCTGGCATTCAGAGATAGGCTACCTCTAAAACCAGGAGGATGCACATACCCATCATGACTTGTAACTTCTGATGCACCCTCCCTGTTCAATCCCCTGAAGGCATCTCGGCCTTCAGGTGCCATCACCACATCCTGTGGCAAGAAGTTACCCAGATTAATTACAGCAGGGTCAAGAGAAGCTGTATTTGCTTTTGCCTGTTCTGACCCTCCCACCTTTCAGTTGTAGTGACTGTCTCCTGGTTCTGACATTGTGCAAGAGACAAGAGAACTTCCCTCTCTCCATCAGCTGCTTAATTTTTCATGTCTCAATCATGTCCCCCCTCAGGCTCCTCTTTTCTAGACTGAAGAGGCCCAAACACTGTAGCCTTTCCTCATAAGGAAGGTGCCCCAGCCCTAATCATTTTGGTCGCTCTCTTTGGCACCTTTTCCATCTCTGCTATATCCTTTTTCAGAAGTGGCGACCGGAATTGGACACAGTACTCCTGGTGTGGCCTTACCATTCATTTGTACAACGGCATTACAATAGGTCCAGTGGGGAGGAATGATGAGATGGAGGCCTCTCTGGATAAGGACACTCCTTCTCTCTGGTGGGCAAGAAGCAAAGGCTTGAATGAGATTTATTTAGAAATGTGGGGCTGGAACATGTGCTGTATCCCAGAGGGGAGTTTTGGCTGCTAGGGGTCTCCTTCTCTGGGGTAAACCCCAGGAGACGCTATGGGTCAAATGGCACAAGTCCATGTTGATCCATGAAGCTGAATCAGGCCTAGGACTCCGTGGGTACTGCTGTTGCAGAACCTGCCCCCACCCATGCTGATCTGCCTTCTCCCCAGACCCCTTCTCCTCCCTGTTCCACCCACCTCCTATCCTGTTTCCACCCCCTGTGTGGGCTACCTGTTCTTGAGGGTCCTCAGGTTCGCTGACACGAGTGGGAAGTATTTCACTTAGTTCTCCCAGGCTCACTGGTGTCCCCCTCCCCCTGACCAGTGTATGCTCTTAGCCTCTGGCTGTGCAGCTGCATCACATAGGGTGGTGGGGGAGAGGATGGGGCCTGAGCCTGACTTCTCCAGAGCATTCTGGGTTCTTCCATCCTTCCTAGAGCCACTTCCGGGCAGCCGTTGTCCATTGGAAAGGGGGCTTTTTGAACACAGAACTCCGTATTCCTCCAGTCATGTTGCAAGGCACCTGCATTTATCTGCTGAATTGTCACCTCCTGCTTTGGCTGTGATGCAGCCCTGGTCCCATTCACCCTGTGGCATCTGGGCATTCGCACTTTGCTCTTCCCGGATCCAGCCATGGGCAACCTGCCCTCTCCTTCCACAGTCCAATTTCCCTTGATCCTGGGCCAGAATAGGCACCTGAGCCCTCATCTCAACCCCTTCCAGTCAACAACAACAGCCCCAAAGCAGAAGGGTGCAGGGAGCAGGCTACAAGAGGGAAACGGATCTGGCATTCACCATTGCCGCCGGATTCACCCCTTCTACAGCCTCCTGGTTCCTCCCCCTTCCCCATATAGTTGTGCCCCTCTCTGCCTGAATTCCACCCTTTCCTGCAGCCTTGCCTTCCTTGGCAGGCAGTTACTGCTCCATTGAAGCACATCAGTCGAGCTGAAATTCACCAATTCCACTGTAACCCCCTCACCCATCAGAGGACCTGCCCTCTTCTCCCCTGACTGGGCAGTTTTCCCAGCAGTCCAGGCACAACTTTTGCAGGTGATTCTCCCTGTGACAACTTGCTGATGCTTCACAGGATTTGAACAAGGGAGCAAAAATTTGGCACACTTTAACCATTTAAAGTATCAATTTTCAACCACCATACTGGGGCACAGTGGTGTGCCATGAAAGGTCTGCAGGTGTGCCACAGGAGTTTGGAACACAACAGCTGAAAATAGCTGAAAAACTGTTCAGGGATCTGTGGCTCTGTCTCTGGGGCAAGTGTCTGTCCTCACAAATTGTCTGCTTCTCTTTCTCTGCTGGCTCTAGCAGGAACTGTCATTTTGTGACTACAGACAGTCACCCCTAGAAATAGAGCTACAGAACCTGAAAGTGTCTCCTGGAAACTGGAAGTGACCTCACAAGAGACAAAGCCCATAGAGAAGACCAAGGAGGTCAGTTTGCTGTGCAAAGAAAAACATTGACAATCACTGGGGTGGAAGGTTTTATTTAAGGTTGTTGCAAGGTCCAAAAAAGCAAGACTCAGTAGTCAAGGGTGATCATTTGCAAGCTTTTATTTCGTTGCTAGCAAGGGGCATCTCATGGAACTCCTGTCCAAAGGATTGAGAGCCAGTATCAATGTTAACTGGACTCTTTATAACATTCTGGGTTCTTTGTTTGAAGATTTGAACTTCCCATTGGCTGAAGTTTGACATCATAGATGGGGCTAACTCTTCATAGGCTGTAGGTAGCCTTAGAGACACTTGATAGGTGAGCTTCAAGTTATTTTATCCAGGACTGTCCCTCTTGGCAGAACTTCAAACCCATTTCTTGGCATACATTCCCTTCAGACTCTTGGGATGGCCTTGCTTGAGTCTTATCTCTCCTGCATTCCTTCTCCTGTTTTAGCAAAACACTGTGGGGCCCTCTGCCAACCTCTGTGAGGCAAAGTCCTTAAACTTCCTTTAACAGTTGCACTCTATGTCTTAATTCTATTTGTGACCAGTTACTTTGAGTACATTTAAGGGTATAGTGGTGTCTATCCTTGCTAAGAAGTGACCTCTTCCCTCTTCTGCCTAGCTGCTAAAGTGTCATCTCTTTGAACTAAGGCTTCAGCCAGCTTCTTGTGGTTCTCTTAAACTTTTCAAGTAACATTTGGTCCCCTATGGTTTGCCTCTAATTCTATCGCAATTCAAACAAAAACTGAAAGCAGAAGTTTTCTAATTCTCAAGAAGGCTCTTGTTTATTCTAAATTTGTCTCTTGCAGGTGTCAGTGGTTAGCTAGCTAGATGCTACATTAGTTTGCCAAGAAGCATTGCCAACTGATAAGCCAGCAGCTAAAACTTACTTCTAATGACTACAATTGTGACCTATATGTGTTTTCCCAGCATTGTGATGTCCTTGGTGAGTTGTGTACTTCTGCCAATGATGAAGCCTGTCTATCTTTGCCTCAGCTACGACTCCCTTTTCCAAATTCCAAGACTTTGAGGCCCCAAGGTCTCAGCTTCTGTGAAACTAGCAAAACAGCTTTCTAAAATGAGTTTTTCAGGCAGCTTTTCTGTGAGACTAACTATGATTTTTCTAAATAAAAACAGCCTTTCTATTCTGTGTGGCTTTATGCTTTAGCAGTGTGGCTTTTAAGCATTTGCCCCAATGGCATCGTACCCTGGTTATTCTGTCACCTTCCATCAAGGTGAGTGAGTGCAAAGGGGTTTCCAGGAATCTCCCCCCCCCCTTTTCTTGAGCAGCAGCAGCAGATGCCAGAGCAAAAATGGGGGGAAGAGGAAAAATAGGCTGGCTGACCCTCATTCTCCTCTAAATTGTCAGCCTCATGGGCAAGCAATAGCTGAACAGCCCCAGTTGACAGAACTCAGCCAGCTATTCCACAAGTAGCCTGCAGAACTTCAGGAAGAATCTAACATGGACCCAGTTCCCTCTCCAGTTCTCACAACAAACAAGCAGAAGAGCTTAATTGGTTTTATTGAAACACAAACTAGTTACATCCCTTTTAGGGAGAGGAGGAATTAAGATAAAGACCCCCCACCAGACAGCACAATTAACACAGAAAACCTAAAACTCCTAGACTATACTGAACCTGTCACTTAGAGGTCACAAGCCCTGGAAACAGAAGGGGAGGGGGTTTTTCACCTGTCCTCCAAAGTTGGGTGACTCTCCACATCCAGGGTGGTCCAGACAAAGTAACAGGCTGACTTCCAACACACTAACCTGATGCAAAAAAAAAGACTTCCCAGGTGTGTCCTTCATACTCCTTAGATCAAGGACTACCAATCAAGAGACCTGGGGATGCAATGCTGGGGTCACTACAAGTCAACTCTCTTAATTGGTACCTTGACAGCTGCAGTGAATTTCTGCCAATTGGGAGGTCCCTGATCCTTAACATAAAACACCTAAAACTCTTTGGCTGTGCTGATGCTGTTACTTACAAGCAGCCCCACTGCTACTCCCCCAGCTTTCTTAGCCAGAAGAAGTCCTGGTGACAGCAAAGGCCTTCTACCAACTCCTACTCAGCACTGCTCTTCTCTCTGAGAGGGAGGCAGCCTGAGAAACAGAGTCAGGCCTGGGTTGGGTTTGGCTTCCTCTTTCCAGGAAGGCAGGACTTCTTAGTGGGCCAGGAAAGGCTGGGTAGACTCACTTATTGTGGGACATTTTGTGGAGAAGTGACTGGATGGGGGGAAGAGGAGAAGAAAGGCAGGGGAGAGGAAAGTGAATCCAGCCATGTGGGGCTCCACTCAGTGGGTCATTTGGGGTCAGAGAGGAAGAGGCTTTGGAAGTGTTCAAGGAAGGGACATTCAAGAGGGTTAAAGTCTTCCCATTTCACCTGTCTTCCCCACAGGTGCTGGAATGGCTTCGGGGTTGGCTTCCAGATGGTCTCCTCTGTGGTGTGGAGCGGAAACAGACTCTGTGCAGCCTGCTCAGGTAAGGGACAGATCACCAGCACACAGTGGCATCACCAGGGTTTGTGTCAACTGATGTGGGAGGCCAGTGTGGCACCTCCATGATGGACCTCCTCCCATGCAGTGTGCGGGGCAAAACTCTTGCTGTTGGATGTGGTGATGTGCCATCAACCACCCCTCTGGTTTTTTGGCCATACCTTTTGAAAGAATAGAGATAGTTTAAAAGCAGTTAGAGATAGAGATAGCAGAAAGAGATAGAGATAGTGTAAAGGCAGTTAGTTTCACTCAATTCTGCTGTAAATTCCACATGAAATGGCATATAACATGATGGGATTATTCCTACAAACCACAATTTTAGCAGTTTTCATCACTAGTGGTATCAACCCCCTCCCCAGGGGGTCACCTCACTAACACCTTCTTGGTTCCAAGCTGTGTCATAAAAACATCTCATTGGCTTTCCAACTTTCCAGCACTGACACAGCTGTGCCAATGGAGCTGGTGCTGCATCCTGCAGGTGAGGGGCAGTCATGGAGGCCTCTTTAAGGGAAGGGAAAGTTTGTTCCCTGACATGTGTCGCCCTTACTTTGGTGCTGGAAAGTGGTTGAGGGTTGTGCCGTCAGTCTCATTGTTCTGTCTTGGATTAAGGAAAAGTACTTTTTATTTACATAGGACAGTTGCCTTTTTGTTACGTTTTTGGCCATAAGTTTGGATAGAAGGAAGATATTTCTTTCACTGCTTTCTTCTGTAACTTCCACATTGAATAGTATATAATAGTTTTATTTCTATAAATGACAATTTTAGCATGTGACCCCCCCATGCGTTTCACCCTCCCTGTGTGAGTCATCCAGTGTGGGTCACCCCCCCCCCAGCAATGCCACTGCCAGGGCAGTCTTGAAGAAGCAGCTCTGGAAGTGTTCTGGGCCTGTCTCTTTCCTGTGGTTTCTGGTGCTGCAAGGTCTGGAAGGAGCCTGAGCAGAAGCGGGTGGACTTCAGGGTGCAAGAGTCAGGATACCCATCGGGGACCTGCAGAGTATTGCAAATGGCTCCTGATTGCATGTCTGTCATCGCATGTCGTTGCTGGGGAAAGCACTTTTCAATTGATAGGCCAGTCGTCCTGACTCCCACCTTTGGCCCCTGATATTGTGGCTCTGAGCACTGCATGAGGCCTGCGGCATTCAGGCGCCCAAGCTTTGTTGTCACTGAACACTAAATGCCCAGGTGGAAGCTGTGGAGAAATGATTGATGAGGAGTGGACAATTTCTCCTTCCAGGGTCTGGTGTCCTTTGAGGAGGTGACTGTGCGCTTCACGGCACAGGAGTGGGTTCTTCTGGACACCAGCCAAAAGGCTCTGTACCGGGAGGTCATGCTGGAGAACTATGAGCTGGCAGCCTCTCTGGGTAAGGACACCTATTCTCTCTTATAGGCAAGAAACAAAGGCTTGAATTGTCCTCATCTCTCAGTGTTTGGATTTCCCAGAGAAAGTGGGGCAGGAACTTGTGCTGTAATCCCACAAGGATGCTTTGCCTACTAGAAGTCTCCTTGGAATAAGGAAACTTGTTCCCTTGTCTTGGGGGAAGCCCTAGCGCCTGCAGGCAGCTGGTGCAAGTCCACGTTTATCAGTGAAGGTAGTTCAGGCACAGGAAGGGGGTTGGGATTTGGTGGGTGCCCCTGCTGCAGAACCTGCCTGCCTTAGGATTCAGTCTCTTCCCAGACCATCTCCTTCCTGTTCCGCCCACGCTCCCCATTCAACCCAATGTGCAGGCTTACTGGTTCTGGTGGTCCTTGCAGATTTGCTGATGTGTGGGAAGACTCTGAGGGAGTGAGCTTTGTGACTGCTTTGCAGCAACCAGCACAGGTGGACAGCACAGGGCAGTCAGTAGGATGGGCCTCTAAGCCACATGCTGAAGAAGCCAACTTAACTCATCCTTGTCTGATGAAAAACTGCTTTGTTCTATAGACTCACCTCCCTGCATTACAATCTCTGAGCATGAACTGGAGGTTGTCCATGACTTTGTGTACCTTGGCTCAACGATCTCCGACACTCATTCTCTCGATACCGAGCTAAACAAGCGCATCGGTAAAGCAGCTACTACGTTTTCCAGACTCACAAAGAGAGTCTGGTCCAACAAGAAGCTGACGGAACATACCAAGATCCAGGTCTACAGAGCTTGCGTCCTGAGTACACTTCTGTACTGCAGCGAGTCATGGACTCTTCGCTCACAACAGGAGAGGAAACTGAGCGCTTTCCACATGCGCTGCCTCCGACGCATCCTCGGCATCACCTGGCAGGACAAAGTTCCAAACAACACAGTCCTGGAACGTGCTGGAATCCCTAGCATGTATTCACTGCTGAAACAGAGACGTCTGCGTTGGCTTGGTCATGTCGTGAGAATGGATGATGGCCGGATCCCAAAGGATCTCCTCTATGGAGAACTCGTGCAAGGAAAGCGCCCTACAGGTAGACCACAGCTGCGATACAAGGACATCTGCAAGAGGGATCTGAAGGCCTTAGGGATGGACCTCAACAAGTGGGAAACCCTGGCCTCTGAGCGGCCCGCTTGGAGGCAGGCTGTGCAGCATGGCCTTTCCCAGTTTGAAGAGACACTTTGCCAACAGTCTGAGGCTAAGAGGCAAAGAAGGAAGGCCCATAGCCAGGGAGACAGACCAGGGACAGACTGCACTTGCTCCCGGTGTGGAAGGGATTGTCACTCCCGGATTGGCCTTTTCAGCCACACTAGACGCTGTGCCAGAACCACCTTTCAGAGCGCGATACCATAGTCTTTCGAGACTGAAGGTTGCCAATACATATAAGCTCTTTTACACCCAGGTCAGGCAAGGGGTGTCTTAGCCAATAAAGGATTCCTTCCTCCCAGCCTGAGCTTGTCTAAGAGCTCAAGGTGTCTGGGGACGGAGGGAAGCTGCTTTCTCCTGAGTCAGACCCTTGACCCATCCAGCCCAGTCCTGTCTACAATGACTGACAGAAGCTGTCTGGGGATTCAGGCAGGGACACCTTCCATCCCAACTTGGGGTTTCTTGAATGCAAAGCAGCTTCTCTACCACAGCCACTCCATATTGGCCTGAGGGTCCAGTGAGAGACCTGCTCTGGGGATGGAAAGGCAGCAGAAGGGTGGGTGACTTGCTAAGGACCAGAAAGGTGCTGGTTCAGTGGAAGCTTCAGTGAGAGCCTTGCTGAGGGGATGAAAAGGCAGAAGGCATCCTTTCTCTGCTTGCCTTTGCAGAGGGGGAATTGCCTGGGAAGGAGAAAGTGGAGGGGGACAGTTGTGCTTCTGCTTGTGGCTTCCATCCCACATGCTGACAGGTGGGTTCACCTCCACGGCTGGATTTACTAGTGACTCATTCCAGGTTTCATGAGCAGTTGAGGCTGGACTCCCATGAGCCAGACAGACAGTTTGGTATCCAGGCAGCCACTTCTGATCACATTCACCTGTGAGAGTTCAAAGATGGTCCCTGTTCTCTTAGCTCACTCCAGGCTCTTTTGAGGTGGGGGAGCAGCTACAGTCAGCTTGCTTCAGAGAGCCTGGATCTTTTGTCAGTGGATGTGTCTCCTCTCCTTCTTTGCTTCCCAGAGAAATTTCCCAAACCTGCCATCATTTCCCAGATGGAAAAAGGGGAGTCTGCATTTTTCCCGGATCTCCAGGAAGAAGAGAAGCCTGCAGGTAACCTGCTAATGCTCAGGACTGCTGAACACAGCAGGAGCTTCAGACCAGTGGGTGCTGGTGAATGGGACCAGAAGGGGGCTGGGCAAATGGGGGACCCTTCACCGCAACAGAAACTCCCTTTCTAGCGTAGCTTGGCTTTGGGTTGGGGGGGATGAGCAAAGTACCCCATTCTGATCCCCTGCAAGCCAGGACAGCAGCTTGGCTGAGCGGTGGACTGAAAGTGCTGCTGTGATCTGAGTGAGGGATGCTCTGGCCCACCCCTTTCCTCCCAATCTCCTTTCCCAAGTCCTTCAGGTTTTTCCCTGGCAGGAGTGGGGGGTTGGAGGTGGCCACCCCTTGCCAGTCTCACATCCAACTCTTGATAAGATTTGGTCAGAGTGTTTGCTCTAATGAGCCAAGCAGCCACCGAAAGGGTGTGTGTAGCAGCGCAGACCCCTTTGAGAGAATGCAGGTTCCAGAGAGCTCGGTCACCACCAAGCTCAAGGTTGCCATGGTGGAAGCTGTGCAGGGCTCTTGGGAGTTCCACAAAGAAACAGTTGCCAACAGAGCAAAGAAACCTGGCATCCCTCCCAATGATGTGGTCAGATTGTATCAGGTCAGGCAGCCACCATTGCGCTGCTTCTCCAGAACAGCCAATTCAGACTCGGCCACTAAGTAGGGTCCCAATCCTTGGCATCCTTTCCTGGGTGTTGGTGCTACTCATCCATGGGATTTCCTTCTGAGCATACATGTCTAGGGCCCAGATCCTAACCAACTTCCCAGCACTGGCATAGCTGGGCCAATTTGGTGGGTGCTGCATCCTGCAATTGGGTGGCAGTCACAGAGGCCTCCTCAAGGTCAGGGAATGTTTGTTCCCTGACCTCAGAGCTGCATTGCCCTGATCTTGGTGCTGGAAAGGTGGTTAGGATTGTGCCCTCAGTATCCCCTTCAGCAGTTTCATCTCGCGATTGCTACCCTAATCAAGGGTCTCTCTTTGTTCCAGGAAGCAACACAGAAGACACTCAGGACCAATGGGAGATCCATGGGGAGCCACTTGCAGCCAATGTCCCTGATGTACAGGAAGTTCCTTTAGGAGAGCAAGATGGGTCAGGGAGGCAGGAGGGAAGCCCAGCACCTGTCTGGAGGAACAAATCCATGGTTGGGCTGGAATGTGACCTCCATGAAGTCCCAATTGAACTGGAACATCTGAAAGGGAAGGGAAAAAGTCAGTGTTCTTTCCATTGGAAAAAGAGTAGGCCTTGCAAGGGGAGAAAGAACTTCAGTACTAGCAGGCACCCTCCTTCCGTTAAAAGGACCCACAAAAGAGAGTCTGTTGTGCATCAGGACAGACCAAAGAAGCAGGAGGGAAACCAGGCCAGGAAATGGAGAAATGAACCTGGTGCTGAGGATGGGGATTTCAGTGTCATCCCAGGTGAGTCAGAGAAAGAAACTGGAAAGAGGAGGGGAAAATACCTGGAAAGTTCAAAGACCGTCAGGAGTAAGTCAAGCATTGCAACACATCATACAAGCCACACAGGGGAGAAGCCAAATGAATGCCTGGAATGTGGAAAGAGCTTCAGTCAGAGCTTGGATCTGACTAGGCATAAAAGATCCCACATCAGGGAAAAGCCTTATAAATGCCTGGCTTGTGCGAAGTGCTTCAGTTGGAGGTTACAGCTGACTATGCATGAAAGAACCCACATAGGAGAGAAGCCATATAAATGCTTGCAGTGTAGAAAGAGCTTCAGTCAGAGCTCAAACCTGACTGTACATCAAAGATCCCACACAGGGGAGAAGCTATATAAATGCTTGGAGTGTGGAAAGAGCTTCAGTCAGAGTTCGGATCTGACTAAGCATCAAAGATCCCACACAGGGGAGAAGCCATATAAATGCATGGAGTGTGGAAAGAGCTTCAGTCAGAGCTCGGATCTGACTAAGCATCAAAGATCCCACACAGGGGAAAAGCCATATAAATGCATGGAGTGTGGAAAGAGCTTCAGTCAGAGCTCACACCTTGCTGTGCAGGAAAGATCCCACACATGGGAGAAGCCATATAAATGCTTGGATTGTGGAAAGAGCTTCAGTCAGGGAATACACCTGACTGTACATCAAAGAACCCACTCAGGGGAGAAACCATACGAATGCTTGGAGTGTGGAAAGAGCTTCATTCAGAGCTCAGTCCTGACTAAGCATCAAAGATCCCACACGGGAGAAGCCATATAAATGCATGGAGTGTGGAAAGAGCTTTGGTCAGAGCTCAGTCCTGACTATGCATCAAAGATACCACACAAGGGAGAAGCCATATAAATGCCAAGACTGTGGAAAGAGCTTCAGGCAGAGCTCGGATCTGACTAGGCATAAAAGATGCCTTTTATGCCACACAGGGGAGAAGCCATATAAATGCTTGGAGTGTGGAAAGAGCTTCAGTCAGGGAATACACCTGACTGTGCATCAGAGAACCCACACTGGGGAGAAGCCACATAAGTGCTTTGAGTGAATTTACTTCTGAGTAAAGCATGCAGAGGCTTGGGCTATAAGCTTTTGAATATAGAGATATTTGGATGATTAAATCAAAGTTTCTTGTAGGTTTAATTTAAAAAAATAGAAGCCGATACAATGGATGGCTTTTGCAAATGTTTCTTTACTGTGTTCATTGCCAGGAATTATATCTGGTTGCAGTTGAGGAGGAGGAGGAGGATATTGAGAAATCAATCTGTTCTGGACCTTTCCAAGTTTGGCAGTGACATAGCTGGAGGGGGTGCATAGCACTAAAGTTTTGCAGGGAGCCTCACCACAGCTTGCAAGGGGTCCCTTCCCCTCCCCTTTGGAGCCATTCCAGGTAAACTGAGTATGCCTCCAGTTTGCTCCCCCCCCCCCCCCGGACTGGCTCCGAAGGGGATGGGGAGGAATCCCTTGCATGCTGCGGTGAGGCTCCCTGCAAAACTTTCTGCTTTGCACCTGTCTGGTTACTCCATTGCCAAGCTTGTCTTGGTAGATGGTGACACTTCACTGATTAAGGATGGAAATAGGGCATCATTGGGCCATTTTTAAAGGCACTTGGTTTTCTTGAAGATTCACTGGTGAGCCTCATATGTGGACATCCGGTGGCCTTCCGCAAAGCTCAGTAGTCTTTTCCTGAGGGCGTTTGGTGAGTTTGAAGGTTTCCTGGGAACTGCTGGATGTTCTTGTCTTTGATGTGTATTTTGGACACAACAGTGACAGACACCAAGGAGTTATTTGGTCTTTAACCAAAGTCACCTGCTGGTCTGGAGAGCTAATTGGGAGAATTTTCTCAGATTGTCATAACTTTGGTCTCTTGTCAACTGAAACAAGCTACAAAACATCCACCTTGGTCCAGTTTCTGACTTTGTCTCACATTCTCTGTGTTTATTGCCTTGTTTTAGACATTGTTAGTCTCGTTATCCATCCTTGGTTGATGTTTTTGCTAATTATATTTAGTTGAAACCTTTTTCTCCCTTTCGCTTCATCATAATGTCCTTTGCATCGTTTAAGATGCTTGTTGATGCTCTTGTTATACTGGAATAATCTGGAGTTCTTTACAGGGCCATTTATTGCAAGTGAAAGGAACAAGATGTTGGGGAAAGAGAACTCTTAATGTCTCGGGTGGCCTAGAAGAGATCTTCACCAGGAGGACTCCTTCTGAAAAGCTGCAACACTTCAAGAGCAACTGGATGTGTGAATGTAAAGGCCTTTGGACTGTGGCTTTGTCAGTAAGGTGTGAAGCTCCATTAAGGTGAGAGATCTTGGACAGTCATCTCTTTTGCCCATTCATCCTCTCAGATCAGTGGAGACTGTCTCCTGATTAAGCCCTTATTGTCCTGTTTTTGCCATGTTGTAGGAAACTCTGCATGTTTGTGTTCTGGTTTTTTAAAAGTTGGCTGTTAGAGGGAACTGCCTCTATTAAGCATGGTTGCTTTAAGAGGATTGTTCTGTATATGTATTTTAGTGTGTGGGCAAAATGCTTTGCAACTAAACACGAATGAATGAATAGTGACTTTATTTTTCTTTGCCAACAAGATACAATGAGGATATTCTGTACTGGCTCCTTCAAAGTTGTCATCATTTCAGTCCAAAACCGGCCTTGGACTTGGAATTCCCCTGAATCAAATAGCAGGGAGTGTTACCAAAAGGGCTGTTTAGTTTAGGGGACTTAGTACCCTGCCCTTATTGGAACATTAGGATCGTAGGCTGGATAACAAGCGTAATGCAGAGAAATTCCCTTTTGCTTAAAGATGGGATAGAAGGGGAGAAAAGGGGGGAAGGGAAAGAGTTCCAGGCGCAAGATAGTTACCCCTCCCCTTGCCGGATACAGTCAATGGCGTAGCTAGAGGGGGTGCACAGCGCTAAATCTTGAAGGGAGTCTCACTGCAGCTGGTGGGCAGCCCCTCATAAGAACAGCCCCACTGGATCAGGCCACAGGCCCATCTAGTCCAGCTTCCTGTATCTTGCTGTGCTCCCTCTCAGCCTTTCCCTGCTTCTCCAGTTCACCTCCCAGGGCTTGGAGGGAGCACACCCCTTCCGTGGCAGCCCAAAGCTCTTCGCACTGAGCCTGCATCACACTGATACCCACAATGCATGCAGTCATTCCTGTGACACTGCAACACACTGGATAACCCCCACCCACCTGCTGGCTTTCTGCCTGCACAGCTTGTGTGCTTGTTGTGAGTTTCTCAAGAAGCCTGAAGGTCACTGGAGTGTTCTGCAAGGAAGGGGGGAGTTGGGGGCTGGCCTCCTTGCTGCTGAACCAGCACAGATGCTTCACTAGCTGTGTCTTCTCTTGCTGGGCACTGGGTCTCAATGAGGCAAGAAGCAAAAGGGGGGAAATGAAGAACTTGGAAGGGCCCAGCTGGACCAGGCCAAAGGGGGCCCACTGAGTCCAGCAGCCTGTTTACCAGGGTGTCCATCAGCTGCCTCTGGGAAGCCCACAAGCCCCAGGGAAAGGCATTCCCCACTCCCATCACTCCTCCCCACCACTGGATTTTAAGCTGCTTCTGAGCTCACCAGGTGCTTTTTCCTCCCCACTTCCCCTTTGATAGGAGCACAAGCGTCTGGATGGAGGCGAGTGCTCCTCAGAGGGATGGGGGGGGCCTGTTGCCTTTAGCCCCAGCAGGGACTGCCAGCCCCAGAGATGAATGGCTCCCTGTATCCCAGGGGTCTCCAAAACCTGGCCCAGGGTGCCAGATGCAGCCCGTGGCCAGCCTCTTGTCCCCTCAGTCTCTGGCCCGCTTGACCAAACATGATTGGAGCTGTGCTCTGGTTGCATCTGGAGGGTGTGCTAAGGGCCAAAGAGATGGAATGAATGAGCCCGTTCATTCATTGATTCACTCGTCTAAGTTCCATCTCTAATTTATTGATCTAAATTTTCTATTTAAATTTTTTTCTGGCCCTCTACACTGCGCCAGATATTTGATGCGGCCCTCTGGCCAAAAAGTTTGGGGACCCCTGCAGTATCCAGTTGGGCAAGTGGAGCCAACAGGGCCTGGCCAGAGGGAGGAGGAAGATGTGTCCCTTTGCCTCTTCCATCCTCCCTGGCCCAGGACCTCCAGGTGCCTGAGGGAGTGTGCCAGACCAGACCCTAAGAAGAGCCCTGCTGGATCAGGCCATCAAGCCTCTCCTCCTAGATTACAAGATCCCCGTATCCTGTTCCCATCCCCTGGCATCTGGCACTCAGAGAGGCTACCTCTAAAACTCAAAGGCTGCAGGGAGTCATCATGGGCTGATTTCTGTCCAAACCCTTTGCAAGATGCTGCCACCTCCTGCAGGATATGTGGCAGCCTCCACTCATCCCATGCCCTTAAAGGAGGAAGTGGTTAGGTGGGTGCAGACATGTGAAAAATAAATCAGTCCTGGACTCCATCTCTGGACTCTCCTCCCCACTTCCTCTTCAGCTCCCTGCTCCTCAAGGCTGGGCTGGCCCTGCTCTCACCCCAGTCCTCTTCTCCTTCCTGCAGGGACCTGGCTAGGGACAGGGAAGCAGGTGACTTCAGAAGGATCTTCAATGTGAAGACTAAAGATAGTTCCTCCAGCAGGTGAGCTAGCTTTGTTACACATTCTTGTAACATTGTAATGCCGTTGTACAAATCGATGGTAAAGCCACACCTGGAGTACTGTGTCCAGTTCACTATTCATTCATTCGTGTTTATTTGCAAAGCATTTTGCCCACACACTAAAATACATATACAGAACAATCCTCTTAAAGCAACCATGCTTAATAGAGGCAGTTTCCTCTAACAGCCAACTATTAAAAAACCAGAACTCAAACATGCAGAGTTTCCTACAATATGGCAAAAACAGGACAATAAGGGCTTAATTAGGAGACAGTCTCCATTGATCTGAGATGATGAATGGGCAAAAGAGATGACTGTCCAAGATCTCTCACCTTAATGGAGCTTCACACCTTACTGACAAAGCCACAGTCCAAAGGCCTTTACATTCACACATCCAGTTGCTCTTGAAGTGTTGCAGCTTTTCAGAAGGAGTCCTCCTGGTGAAGATCTCTTCTAGGCCACCCGAGACATCAAGAGTTCTCTTTCCCCAACATCTTGTTCCTTTCGCTTGTATATTAACATTGCAATAAATGGCCCTGTAAAGAACTCCAGATTATTCCAGTATAACAAGAGCATCAACAAACATCTTAAACGATGCAAAGGACATTATGATGTAAGGCCACACCTGGAGTATTGTGTCCAGTTCTGGTCGCCGCATCTCAAAAAAGACATAGTGGAAATGGAAAAGGTGCAAAAGAGAGCGACTAAGATGATTACTGGGCTGGGGCACCTTCCTTATGAGGAAAGGCTACGGCGTTTGGGCCTCTTCAGCCTAGAAAAGAGACGCCTGAGGGGGGACATGATTGAGACATACAAAATTATGCGGGGGATGGACCGAGTGGATAGGGAGATGCTCTTTACACTCTCATATAACACCAGAACCAGGGGACATCCACTAAAATTGAGTGTGGGGAGAGTTAGAACAGGCAAGAGAAAATATTTCTTTACGCATCGTGTGGTTGGTCTGTGGAACTCCTTGCCACAGGAAGTGGTGATGGCATCTGACCTAGATGTCTTTAAGACAGGATGGGAAAAATTTCTGGAGAAAAAGTCCATCACAGGTTACAAGTCATGGTAGGTATGTGAAAGCTTCAGGTTTTAGAGGCAGGCTGCCTCTGAGTGCCAGATGCAAGGGAGGGCACCAGGATGCAGGTTGTGTCTTGCTGCCTTGTGTGCTCCCTGGGGCATTTTGTGGGGCACTTGTTGAGATACAGATAGCTGGACCAGATGGGCCTTGGGCCTGATCCAGCGGAGCTCTTCTTACATTCTTAGAGAGGAGATATTTCACTCCACTTTGTTTCATTGCGCTCTGCGGTAAATTAGCACATCAAATGGTATTAACTTGATGGTATTATTATTCGTGAGAACTGTAATTTTTGTAACTGCGATGACACACACCCCTGAAGGTGTCACCTGGGGCAGCCCGCCCCCCACTAGCAATGTCAATGTTACTTCCCACGAAGGTGCATGTATTCCAATTTCTCAGGGATCCCAGGCTATGCAGCTCATTCTGGCTGTGCTGAAGGACCTTCTGCCCAGTGTCCTTGGAAGGCTTTGTGCTGCTAAGCAGACCTTTTCCAACACTGTGCAGCATCAGGATGGCTGTGTGGAGCTTGGTTTTGAGCTGCGCATCACGTGGTCACACGGGTGGAGGGAGCCACGTAATTGCACCCAATCCACCCTGCAGACTGAGGATCGATCATTTCCCTTCTCCTCTTCTCAGTCCAGCTGGCAACCTGACTCCCTCCCTTTCTCTCTTCACTGCTTTCGCTTTACCCCCTGCCTCTCCAAGTGGAGCTGTTGACAAGTATCTGTCCCCCCACAACCACCTCATCCTCCACACAGGGGTATCAAGCTGGCTGGCCGGCCGGCCAGATATATCTTACTGAAGATATATCCAGGCCGCTGATAATCAGCAGCACCGCTTGTGGCAAGGAGTCACTTTGCAGAGCCCCTGAGCTGCAGTCCGACGCCTTGGGAGAAACAGTGGCTGAAAGGGCAGTGCACGTGATAATTGGGCTCTCCCACTCCTGAAAATATGATCAGGATTTGCATGTTTTCTCTTCTGACATTTGACATGTTTTCTCTTCTGACAAGCGAGTTCCTATGTGAGAACCAAGTGCATATTTCTGACCAGCATCTTCTTCCTGACGTCACGTCCTGCTTTATGACGTCACTTCGGGCCCTCAGCTATGCCATGAGTGCTGTCCGTTCTGGCGCATGAAAAGAGTCTGACACCCCTGCTGGTCTTCCTTGCAGCCAGTGCCTTTGTCTGGTGTTTTGTGTCTCATAATAAATCCTAAGCGTACATTCTTCTGGAAGACTCTTCCTCGTGGTTACTGTTAGCCAAACTAGAGGCACTCTGAAGTTGTTTGCGCTGCAGTCCGGTTGATGGCCCCACAATGGTCATTCTGGCCTCTTGTTCTGAATTCCCCAGGTGAGTTGACCTCTGGGTGTTGAAACAAAACACTTCGCTGCACACTTTTGGCAGACTGATGTTCAGAGGCTGGCCTTTGTCCAGCAACATTGCAAAAGAGAAGTCACAAGAAAGGCCAAGAAGGTCCTGGTCAGTGAGTTCGGCCTTTTCTCAGCCCTGCTTCCTTCTTAGACTCTGATCAGCTGCTGTGAGGCAGCCATTGCTCAGGTGTCCTTTGAGGGCTTTTTGCCACTCCTCCTTGGCGGGGGCCACAGCCACTTTGTTTATTGTTCACGTTTCTATCCCACCCTTCCTCCAAGGAGCTCTGGGTGGTGCCCATGGTTCCTTTCTTCCTTTTGTCCTCACAACAATCCTGTGAGGTAGGTGGGCTGAGAGAGCGAGAGAGAGTGGCCCAGGTCAGCCAACTGTGGCTGAGCAGGGATTTGAACCTGGATCCTCAGCTGCCAGAGTTTCCTGGCAACCTGGATTCCCACCCCCAGCGGTTTCCCTCTTGCTGGCTTACAAGGAAGGATCCCTTGTGAAAAACATTCACGTTTAGCAACTCCATGCTGGGGCCAAGTGACTCCTTAGCATGAAATGGTGGTTCTGCTTCCACTGGGACTGGGGAAACTGAGCCGAAATTTGCATGTGTTGGTGAGCCCCTGATTTCGTGTGTGTGTGTGTGGGGGGGCCTTTCCTTACTGTTCTGTCCCCTTCCAGGAAGGCCTCTTGGTGCCACTTTTGAAACCCTCCATGCTGAGCTGCACCTGCCAAGATTCCCTCTTCTCTCTTCAAATCTGCTTATGGGATTTGTCAAACCAAAAGGCAATTCCTGCCTGGGGTGAGAGCAGCTGAATGGCACAGTTTGCAAGTACTTTGCACGCCCTCTAGCCGCGCCACTGGTCCTGCGCGCTGCACCCATCCCTAGTTGCTACTTGGGTCTCGGGCTGAGACTTGTGTCAGTTGCTCGACACTAGTTAACAACTGTGTATCATGAAGTTTGGAACAAAAATATTAATAGGTGGGAAGGAGGAAGGTTGCCTGGCCAGAGGAGATGCATCCCTGTTCCACCTGGGTCCAGACTTGGATGCTCTGCAAAGTGTTTCTCCTCTGGGCTGGTCGGGAGGGGGTGCCCCTCCCCGCCGTCCTGTTCTTGTGCCTGTGGAGCAGGCAGCCATCAGACAGGAGGAGCTCTGTCAGGGCACTGCCCTCTGCCAGCCAGCCAGCCAGCCATCAGCCAGCCAGGCTCCCCTGAGGGCAGAGGCAATGGTAGGGCCCCCCATCCTGCCTCTGCCCTTTCAGATTGGCAGGCTGTTAGGGTTGGGAAGAGAAGTGGCACTTCACCAGTGTGTCCTCTGTCTGGGAGGCCTGAGGCATCCTCTGGGGAGACTGTGGGGGAGGCGCTTCCCAGTCTCCAACTGAACCTCCCTCAGTGGCCCGCATTGTCCGTCGCCTAGCAACCCCTCCCAGTAGCCGTTCTGTTCAGTTGGTCCAGGTTTACAGCGTTGCCTAGCAACCGCAGCCAGCAGCAGGTTTGCCCTGGTGACGTCACAGTTCCAGGCGGAGCCCCGCCCCCTGAAGCCTGCTGTGTGCCAGAGGTGTCACTAGGGGGTGCTCAGTCTGCACGGGAAGCTGGAGTGTTCTGAGCCTCTGTGCATTCAGATGGTGGCTCATGAGAATGCTGCAGGTCGCGTGTCACGTGTCCTTTGCACCCTCTCAGGGTGCAAAGGACCCAGCCTGGGTGTTGTGCCAACAAGGACAGACCCTCCAGGTGTGCCTCTGGGCACAGCTGTTGTGTGAATCCTTAGACACGTGTATCCTGCGTGCACTGCACAGAATTCCCACCCCAGCTTTGCAAGGAGGTGCCCCTGGCTGTGGTGATCCCTTTCCTGCATGGCCCCAGTGCACACAGCAGGGCCTCTGAGAGGTATTTTGTCAGGGGGTACAAAGTTTCTTTTGGGCCCCTTCCCAAAGGGGGAGGGGTCAACGAGGGGGAGGGCAGCAATGGGGGTTGATGGGTATAATAAATATAAATAAATAAAACAGAATGAGAAAGAACAATACAGAAGGAGACAGAATTCACATTGAAGCATCATTTTATATTAATATGCAAATATGATCACCAGAAGACATAACTATTATTAAGACACTTACAGTGCAATCCTATTCATGTCTACTCATAAGTAAGCCTCATTGTGTTCAATAAGGCTTACTCCCTGGAACACGTGTATTGAATTGTAGCTTTACTATTTACTTTGCAAAAAGCTTTCCTGGCCTTTTTCTGTGAAAAGTTTTGAATCACAACATGGAAAATAATTGTTCTGGCAACGCTTGATTCCATATTTAGCCTGGCCAAGTCCACAAGACGGCCTGAGACACCATAGATCTTAAATAATTCTTAATTAGGTTTAGTTTGCTAAAAGGCTGCTCTGCAGAAGCTACTGCCACTGGAATTGTTCACAATATTCTTAAACTAATACAGACATTTGGAAACAGGTCACCTAGTCTGCACTCTGTCAACAAGTTCAACAGATCTAATGGTTTTAACTGCGCAGTTCCAAAATTTGCTTTATGCACTGATGGTAAATGTTGCATTTCTTTTCCAAAGTCATCACTATTAAGGTCAGCAGGATATTGTTCTGACAAAGATAAAACTTTTCTCACCCATCCCTAGTTGCTACTTGGGTCTCGGGCTGAGACTTGTGTCAGTTGCTCGACACTAGTTAACAACTGTGTATCATGAAGTTTGGTACAAGGAGGAGGGGTGCCTGGCCAGAGGAGATGCATCCCTGTCCCACCTGGGTCCAGACTTGGATGCTCTGCAAAGTGTTTCTGCTCTGGGCTGGCCGGCACTCCGAGGGTTAAAAGGAGCGACTCTGGGTTCTCAGAGAGGCAAAGGGGGGGATGTTAAGGCAAGCCACTTCCTGATCTGCTGCTTCCTTTGTCTTCCCCACCCTCGTGTGTGGAGGCAGCAGTGTCTCTGGGTGAGTGGATGGCTCTTGGAGTGAAGGGGAGCCCAGAGGGGTGGGAGAGGAGCCCCCAGGAGGGGAGGGAAGCCCAGGGTCACAGCTCAGCCAGTGAAGGAAATGGGGAGGGGGCTGAGAAGACAAGCTGCAGCCCCCTCCCACGCATGCTCCATGTTGGATCTGCTCTTAGGTGGCTTTTTGGTAGGGTGGGGGGTTTGGGGGGCAGTGTAAAGACTGGAATAGGAGAGGTGGGGAGGGGGCTGAGAAGACAAGCTGCAGCCATCCCTACATGCTCCCCTTTGGATCGCTCTTAGGTGGCTTTATTTGTAGGGGGGGGGGCTTGGGGGCAGTGTAAAGACTGGAAGGGGGGAGGTGGGCAGAAGGGCTGTAACCAGCCAGTGAGGGAAATGGGGAGGGGGCTGCGAAGACAAGCTGCAACAGCTCCCCCCCCCCGCATTCTCCATGTTGGATCTGCTCTTAGGTGACTTTATTTGTAGGGTGTTCCCACCCCCAGCGGTTTCCCTCTCGCTGGCTTACAAGGAAGGATCCCTTGTGAAAAACATTCACGTTTAGCAACTCCATGCTGGGGCCGAGTGACTCCTTAGCATGAAATGGTGGTTCTGCTTCCACTGGGACTGGGGAAACTCAGTCGAAATTTGCATGTGTTGGCAAGCCCCTGATTGCATGCTTGGGGGGGCCTCTCCTTACTGTTCTGTCCCCTTCCAGGAAGGCCTCTTGGTGCCACTTTTGAAACCCTTCCAGGCTGCAAAAGGTGCGAAAGAGAGCGACTAAGATGATTACTGGGCTGGGGCACCTTCCTTATGAGGAAAGACTACGCAGGGGTGCTCAATAGGTGGATCGCGATCTACCGGTAGATCGCGAAGCAAAATGAGTAGATCGCGGAGTGCCAACTCCCCCCCTTCAGGTGCCTCTGGGAGGAAACGCCGGGAGTAAGGCCCATTGTACTCAATGGGGCTTACTGCCAGGTAAGTGTGGCTAGGATTGCAGCCTCACAGCCTAATCCTAGGCATGTCTACTCAGGAGTAAGTCCTGTTATACTCAGTGGGGCTCAAGGTACACCAACATACATTGTACCCATAAATGTTATATGTTATGATGGTGCGAACATTGTAAAAAAAACTCTGGTAGATCTCCGGGCCTTGCTGGGTTTCAAAGTAGCTCTCGAGCCAAAAAAGTGTGAGCACCCCTGGACTAAAGTGTTTGGGCCTCTTCAGCCTAGAAAAGAGATGCCTGAGGGAGGACATGATTGAGACATACAAAATTATGCAGGGGATGGACAGAGTGGATAGGGAGATGCTCTTTACACTCTCACATAATACCAGAACCAGGGGACATCCACTAAAATTGAGTGTTGGGCGGGTTAGGACAGACAAAAGAAAATATTTCTTTACTCAGCGCGTGGTCGGTCTGTGGAACTCCTTGCCACAGGATGTGGTGCTGGTGTCTAGCCTAGACGCCTTTAAAAGGGGATTGGACGAGTTTCTGGAGGAAAAATCCATTATGGGGTACAAGCCATGATGTGTATGCGCAACCTCCTGATTTTAGGAATGGGTTAAGTCAGAATGCCAGATGTAGGGGAGGGCACCAGGATGAGGTCTCTTGTTATCTGGTGTGCTCCCTGGGGCATTTGGTGGGCCGCTGTGAGATACAGGAAGCTGGACTAGATGGGCCTATGGCCTGATCCAGTGGGGCTGTTCTTATGTTCTTATGTAAGGAGGGAAATAGTGTCTAATTGCACAAGGGAGTGAAGCTTGGAAAGGGCCTGAATGTCTTCCCATCTCGCTCCTCTCCCACAGGCAGTGACATGGCATCGGGGCTGCGTTCCAGATCCTGTCCTCTTGATCCTGCAGCAGGATCAGCCACTCTGCAGCCTGCTCAGGTAAGGGCCGGACCAGGGGGTCTGAGTGCAAGAAACTGTGTGGCTCCCTCCTTTGTTCTTACAGGCCTTGACGGAAGCGCATTTGTCTGGTGGCGCAAAATCTCATATTCGGCCTCTCAGAAGAAGAGTGTGTGATGTCCTTGAAACTCCAGGGGTTGGGATGCCGGTCAGGTGATCAGTGAAATCCTGTAACTGGTCCCCTGTTACTGAACTGTCCTCACTTGTCTGGAGTCGAGAATTTCTCTCTCTGCGCGGCTCCCTCCCTTTTTCAACCTTCGATCGCACCTGCTGGGGTGAGGAGAGGCAGCCTGCCTGAGTACATTCGTCTCTCCGTCACCAGTCCCTTTCCAGTAAGCATTTGCTTGTGAGGAGGACTGAGGTTTTCCTTCTGAACTGGACGCTCCTTCAAGGGTTGGCCCCGTCCTGACACAAAAGGCTAAAACAGAAAGAAAAGATTCAGGCAACCCGCTGGATCCATGTTGCCAAAGACACTTCAGGGAATGCCCAGTTGCTTCCACCTCAGTTCCTCTTTTCAGACTGGGGGGGGCACAAGAGAAGGGGGGGTTGTGTTAAAACACGTGAGGCATGATTGGTGAGGAGAAACTGCTTTCTCCTTCCAGGCTCCTGTGTCCTCCGAGGAGGTGGCCGTGCACTTTATGGAGGAGAAGGGGGCTCTGCAGGACCCAGGCCTAAGCCCTCTGCCCAGGGAAGTCACGCTGGAGAATCCCGGGATTGTGGCCTCTCCAGGTAAGGATGCCCTTTCTCCCTCGGGGGCAGGCAGCAGAGTCACAGACCGCTCTTATTCTTGTTTCTCACTGTCTGGATTGCACCGCATCAGTGGGGCATGTGGGGCTGGAACTTGTGCCTGGGACATACCTGCTGTGCCTCCCTGTTGCAGAGCTGAACTTGGCTTGACCGATGCTCTCTCGGAATGGAAGAGCAGGAGGGAAATGTCTGGATGAGGAAGTCAATGGAGAAAAGTCCAGAATCCTATTTTGAGACCTGCCAGGCCTGCAGATGAACCTCTTGCAACTGGCACTGCCTGGCAGGCCCTCTTGTTCTCCTTCCTCTGCATTATCCAGAGTTTTAGTCCACCAGTTGGTGCTTGTCTGGGACCAGGTGATGCTGAGGGATTTTGCATGATCTGCTTGTCCTTCATTGTCTCTCCTGGGGCATTGTCCATCCTGGGGCATTCCGTGTATAAATGCTTTTATGCGAATGCCCGAAGTCTACGAGCAAAGGTGGGAGAACTGGAATGTCTGGTGACAAGGGAAAATATTGACATAGTGGGCATAACGGAAACCTGGTGGAATGCGGAGAATCAGTGGGATACCGCAATCCCAGGCTATAAACTCTACAGGAGGGACAGGCAGGGGCGTGCTGGAGGTGGGGTGGCCCTTTAAGTTAAGGAAGGGATAGAATCCAGCAAAGTAGAGATTTAAGGTGGGTCCAACTCCACCGTAGAATCTCTGTGGGTTAAATTATCAGGCTTGTGCAGCGATGTAATACTGGGGGCGTGCTATCGTCCTCCAGACCAGAAATCTGATGGGGACCTTGAAATGAGGAAACAGATCAGGGAGGTGACAAGGAAGGACAGGGTTGTAATCATGGGGGACTTCAATTATCCTCATATTGACTGGGTCAATTTGTGTTCTGGTCACGATAAGGAAACCGGATTTCTTGACGTGCTAAATGACTGTGGCTTAGATCAGCTAGTCACGGAGCCCACCAGAGGACAGGTGACTCTGGATTTAATTTTGTGCGGTACGCAGGACCTGGTTAGAGATGTAAACGTTACTGAGCCATTGGGGAACAGTGATCATGCTGCGATCTGTTTTGACGTGCACGTTGGGGGAAGAATACCAGGCAAATCTCTAACAAAAACCCTTGACTTCCGACGGGCGGACTTCCCTCAAATGAGGAGGCTGGTTAGAAGGAGGTTGAAAGGGAGGGTAAAAAGAGTCCAGTCTCTCCAGAGTGCATGGAGGCTGCTTAAAACAACAGTAATAGAGGCCCAGCAGAGGTGTATACCGCAAAGAAAGAAGGGTTCCACTAAATCCAGGAGAGTGCCCGCAGGGCTAACCAGCCAAGTTAGAGAGGCTGTGAAGGGCAAGGAAGCTTCCTTCCGTAAATGGAAGTCTTGCCCTAATGAAGAGAATAAAAAGGAACATAAACTGTGGCAAAAGAAATGTAAGAAGGTGATAGGGGAGGCCAAGCGAGACTATGAGGAACGCAACATTAAGACTATGGCCAGCAACATTAAGGGGAATAATAAAAGCTTCTTCAAATATGTTAGAAGCAGGAAACCCGCCAGAGAAGCGGTTGGCTCTCTGGATGGTGAGGGAGGGAAGGGGAGATAAAAGGAGACTTAGAGATGGCAGAGAAATTAAATGAGTTCTTTGCATCTGTCTTCACGGCAGAAGACCTCGGGCAGATACCGCTGCCCGAACGGCCCCTCCTAACCGAGGAGTTAAGTCAGATAGAGGTTAAAAGAGAAGATGTTTCAGACCTCATTGATAAATTAAAGATCAATAAGTCACCGGGCCCTGATGGCATACACCCAAGGGTTATTAAGGAATTGAAGAATGAAGTTGCAGATCTCTTGACTAAGGTATGCAACTTGTCCCTCAAAACGGCCACGGTACCAGAAGATTGGAGGATAGCAAATGTCACGCCTATTTTTAAAAAGGGAAAGAGGGGGGACCCGGGAAACTATAGGCCGGTCAGCCTAACATCCATACCGGGTAAGATGGTGGAATGCCTCATCAAAGATAGGATCTCAAAACACATAGATGAACAGGCCTTGCTGAGGGAGAGTCAGCATGGCTTCTGTAAGGGTAAGTCTTGCCTCACGAACCTTATAGAATTCTTTGAAAAGGTCAACAGGCATGTGGATGCGGGAGAACCAGTGGACATTATATATCTGGACTTTCAGAAGGCGTTTGACACGGTCCCTCACCAAAGGCTACTGAAAAAACTCCACAGTCAGGGAATTAGAGGACAGGTCCTCTCGTGGATTGAGAATTGGTTGGAGGCCAGGAAGCAGAGAGTGGGTATCAATGGGCAATTTTCACAATGGAGAGAGGTGAAAAGCGGTGTGCCCCAAGGATCTGTCCTGGGACCGGTGCTTTTCAACCTCTTCATAAATGACCTGGAGACAGGGTTGAGCAGTGAAGTGGCTAAGTTTGCAGACGACACCAAACTTTTCCGAGTGGTAAAGACCAGAAGTGATTGTGAGGAGCTCCAGAAGGATCTCTCCAGACTGGCAGAATGGGCAGCAAAATGGCAGATGCGCTTCAATGTCAGTAAGTGTAAAGTCATGCACATTGGGGCAAAAAATCAAAACTTTAGATATAGGCTGATGGGTTCTGAGCTGTCTGTGACAGATCAGGAGAGAGATCTTGGGGTGGTGGTGGACAGGTCGATGAAAGTGTT
This sequence comes from Tiliqua scincoides, assembly GCF_035046505.1. Taxonomy (NCBI): domain Eukaryota; kingdom Metazoa; phylum Chordata; class Lepidosauria; order Squamata; family Scincidae; genus Tiliqua; species Tiliqua scincoides. The sequence goes on from NC_089822.1 coordinate 266,558,750, forward strand.
GACCCAATGTGCGGTGGCAGTGAAGAAGGCCAATTCTATGCTTGGGATCATTAGGAAGGGTATTGAGAACAAAACGGTTAGTATTATAATGCCGTTGTACAAATCGATGGTAAGGCCACACCTGGAGTATTGTGTCCAGTTCTGGTCGCCGCATCTCAAAAAAGACATAGTGGAAATGGAAAAGGTGCAAAAGAGAGCGACTAAGATGATTACGGGGCTGGGGCACCTTCCTTATGAGGAAAGGCTACGGCGTTTGGGCCTCTTCAGCCTAGAAAAGAGACGCTTGAGGGGGGACATGATTGAGACATACAAAATTATGCAGGGGATGGACAGAGTGGATAGGGAGATGCTCTTTACACTCTCACATAATACCAGAACCAGGGGACATCCACTAAAATTGAGTGTTGGGCGGGTTAGGACAGACAAAAGAAAATATTTCTTTACTCAGCGCGTGGTTGGTCTGTGGAACTCCTTGCCACAGGATGTGGTGCTGGCGTCTAGCCTAGACGCCTTTAAAAGGGGATTGGACGAGTTTCTGGAGGAAAAATCCATTATGGGGTACAAGCCATGATGTGTATGCGCAACCTCCTGATTTTAAGAATGGGTTAAGTCAGAATGCCAGATGTAGGGGAGGGCACCAGGATGAGGTCTCTTGTTATCTGGTGTGCTCCCTGGGGCATTTGGTGGGCCGCTGTGAGATACAGGAAGCTGGATGGGCCTATGGCCTGATCCAGTGGGGCTGTTCTTATGTTCTTATGTTCTCTCCAGAGGGGTGTGGAATGTCTCAGGCTCCCCTGAGGCAGGTGCCTGATGACACCAGAGAGACGCTGATCTCTGATTGGCCCGTTGCACTGGGGGCAGGATGGAGATCCAGTCAGGCTACTGGTGGGGGAGGTTTTACATTTAAGTAGAAGTGGATTCTGGATTCACGATTATTGTTCACTTCTCCTGGTGCCAAGAGCCACATATGTTTGGTGGTTCACCTCCTGGGATAATACAGCCGACAGCATCTCAGACATGGCTTGTCCTGGCTTCAACAAAGGCCTTTGGAACTTGCTGGTTTGCCAGCCGTGATTGTTAATCTCAAGCAAATGGAGGAACTGAAAACTATAGTCGTCCTTCTCTTGGTTTTCTTTAGAGACCAGAGCTTGATATTTAGAGACCAGAGCTGTGTATTTGACATGAACTGCTTGTCCAATAAGATATTGGGAGGGGGGGGGGGTTTCATCCCTTAAAGCAGCTCTTTCTTCCAACCTGAGCTTGTCCGGAGAGGGGGCTCAGGGAATTTTGGGACAGAGGGATGCCACTTCCTCCTGAGCCAGACCCTTGGCCCACCCAGCTCTGTCCTGCCTGCACTGACTGATAGCAGTTCTGCAGGGATTCAGGCCAGGTCCTCCCCTCCCAGCCCTCCCTTGAGCTGGTGCCAGGGACTGATCCTGGTGTCTCTTGCATGCAAAGCAGGTTCTTTGCCACTGTGCTAAGACTGCTCCAGACTGGGATGGTGCTCCAGCAAGAGCCCTGCTCAGGGGGTATAAAGGCAGGGGAAGGCCACCTCTCTCTGCTCACCTAAATTCCCAGTCCCTGTGCAGAGAGGAGATTGTTTTAGGAGGGGGAGGGAGGCAGCTGTCCTTCTGGTTGAGGCTTCCCTTCCATTTCCTGACAGGTGGATGGAAGAAACGTGACTGGTTTCACTTCCCCAACTGGATTCCCACCAGGTGACTCCGCTCAGGTTTCAGAAGCAGTGAGCTTAAACTCCGATCAGTGGCATAGCTAGAGCGGCTGCAAAGCCCCTAAGTTTTGCAGGGAGCCCCACTGCGGCATGCAAGAGGCCCCCCCTTCATAGCCCTTCTGTGCCAGGAGAGCAAAACAGAGGCATTGAATTCTTGGGGAGCAGCATTGCCTCTGTTTTGTTCCCATAGCCTGGAATGACAGCAAAGGGGAGGGGGAGGGGCCGCTTGCACGCTGCAAGGAGGCTCTCTGCAAAACTTAGTGCTTTGCATCCCCCCAGCTACGCTACTGACTCCTATAAACCAGGCTGATACTTTGGGAGCCACATGGCTTTTTCTGCTGCATGTTCAGGTATAAGAGTTTGAAGCGCTTCCCTCTTCCCCGTCCTACACTGTGTCCTTTTGGGGGTAGGAAGACCACCTCAAGTCAGATCTCTTTGCAAAGCCTCCGTGTTCTGTAATCTGAAGCATCTCCTTGTTTCTTTCTGGGAGGCAGTGGCATAGCTAGTAGGGGGTCAAAACGCTAAGCTTTTTCGGGAGCCTGGACACCCGTGTAAAGGGGCTCCTCGCACTCAGAGCCTTTGGGGTGGTGAGAGCAATGTGTAGGAGATGCCTCTGCAATGCTCCCGAAGTCCATCATGACACTGAATGTGGGGGGGAGGTGCCACTTTACACAGCCAAGTGCCTGAAAAAATGTAGCATTTTGACCCTCCCCCCCCCCTCTAGCTGTGGCACTGCTCAGAGGAGTTTCCAAAATCTGCCTTCATTTCCCGGCTGGAAAAAGGGGTGTGTGCATTTTTGCAGGATATTCAGGAAGAAGAGGAATCAGCAGGTCATTTGCTTATGAGAAGTCCTGCTTAACACAGCAGTAGCTTCAGACCAGAGGGAGCTGTGGCCAATGTGGATCCTCCAGCATAATAGAAACTCTCCTTGTTTAGGCAATGTGTCATCAATGGCGTATCTAGAGTGGGATATGGGGGCAAGGGCCCCAGGTGCCGCACCTGTTGGGACAGCACAACCAGCCTCTTCCTCCACCACCCAATTAGCCTCCTGCTCCTGGGAAGGCTGGGATTCAGCACCATTCTGGTCCACCCCCCTCCTCTCCTCCTATAAAGGAGGAGAGGAAAGGGGTGGCCTAGAGCAGCAGTGCACCAGGACTTGCAACTCCCAGTACACAGCTGCTCTAGGCTGGCCTCCCTCCTATAAAGGAGGACGGGGTGGGCGCCACAGAATCAGTGCAGCACAGGTGGTGCTGAATCGCAGCCGGGTAACCTCAACTCGCTGGCCCTCTGGGTGCAATTCCTCTCTCAGAAGTCTGGAGCAACTCAGCACAACTCAAAAGAACAACATAGGAACAGCCCCGCTGGATCATCTAGTTCAGCTTCCTGCATCTCACAGCAGCCCACCAAATGCCCCATGGACACACAAGACAACAGTCACAACCTGTGTCCTGGTGCCCTCCCCTGCATCTAGCACTCTGAGGTAGTCCACTTCCAAAATCAGGAGCTTGCACAAACTTACTGTGACTTGTAACCCATGATGGACTTCTCCAGAAATTTGTCCAATTCCCTTGTAAAGGCATCTAGGCCAGATGCCATCCCCACTTCCTGTGGCCAGGTGTTCCACAGACAAATTACATGCTGGGTAAAGAAATATTTTCTTTTCTCTGTCCTAACTCTCCCAACACTCAATTTTAGTGGATGTCCCCTGGTTCTGGTGTTGTGTGATAGCCTGAAGAGAATCTCTCTATCCACTGTATTGATCCCCTGAGTCATTTTGTATGTCTCAATCATGTCCCCCCTCAGGCGCCTCTTTTTTAGACTGAAGAGCCCCAAGCTCTGTAGTCTTTCAGTTACCAAAAAGGCTGTTTTGTTTAGGGGAATTATTACACTCCCCTTATTGGAGCATTCGGAACATAGGCTGGATAACAAGACAGTGTAATGCAGAGAAATTCCCTTTTGCTTAAAGAGGAGGCTGAGAGAAAGATAACTTTCAATAAAAGATTATGGTTTATTTCAAAAGAACAAAGGTAAAAATAATGCACATAGAGATATATATCTCTTGCTACTTAGCTCTCATGGTGGTTGCGTGAAGAGTGTTTGGTGCATCCAAGGAAAACAGATAAGGAAGGGGGTTGCAGGGAAGGCTTTAGGGGTCCCTGCTCTGCCAACCCCAGCTGCTAACTAAAGATGGGAAGAAGGGGAGAAAAAGGGGTGGAGAAGGGAAAGAGTTCCAGGTACACGATATTTACCTGTCCTGTAGAGCCAGTTTGAGGTGGGGGGAGTCCTGTGGAAAGGACCCTCTGACACAACACAAATGTGTTGGGCCTTGGAGAGAGAGAGAGTGTGTGTGTGAGAGAGGAAGGCCTCTCTTATAAGGGACTGGGAGACAGACTGAGTTGGAAGGCAGCTTGATTGCTAACACAAAGCTGGGTGCTTGGAGTATGCATACATTTGAATGGGCATCAGGATGTATGTGTCAGTTATCAGCAAAATTCAATCAGGGATTGATGGCTGGCTTCCTAGAAGGGGGAACTTAACAAAGACTGTGGAAAACATACAGGATGCCTGTACAGTGCCATGAATCAGAAACCAAAGTCATGGAAGGCAGTTCAAGTTTGCATACAGTAATGTAGCAGATGCTCAAACAGCGATTGGATTAAAACACAAGACTTCCTCAAATAACGTGTGACTATGGGGTGGTGGTGGTTGTGAAGCCATGAGCTTGTGGCTTGACCAAAGTCCTGGAAACGTGCCCTGTATGCTGGGAGAACAGTTTAGCTTGCATGATATTATAGTCCATAATCGCATAACCAGATATAGAGAGAGAAAATCTCAGCTGAAAGGCAAGAAGGGGATTTTCACGTAGCATTTCCTCATAAGGGAGGTGCCCCAGCCCAGTAATCATTTTGGTTGCTCTCGTCTGCACCTTTTCCATCTCCATGATATCCTTTTTGAGATGTGGCGACCAGAACTGGACACAATACTTTGGGGGGGGGCCTTAACCCCCACACTCCCGTCGCAACTCCTAGTGTGTGGCTGTTCTAGGCCACCCGTCTCTTTATGGGAGGAGAGGAAAGTGGTGGCCTAGAGTGGCAGTGTGCCAGGAGTTGCAGCTCCCAGCGTGCTGCCCCTCTAGGCCACTGCTTTCTACAAAGGAGGAGAAGGGGGGGTGGCGCAGAATTGTGACCAGAGTGGCCGCAAGACATGCCCCAGAGCAGCACAGAATCATGCCAGGACATGCTGGAACTCCTGCTGCAATTCTGGAAGTGATTGCAGTGACATGATGTCATCAGTGCCATTGCTTTGGGGTCAGGGGCCGGGGCGGCAAACAGAGTGGTGGCCCCAGGTGGGAAAAAGCCCAGGACTGCCACTGCGTAGCATTGGTTCTGACGAGCCAGCCTATTCCTATCGCCTGCAAAGGCAAGCTTGGCTCTGTGTGAGCCGAGGATCTGATGCTCTGGCCTGCCACATCTCCACACTTCTTCTGCTCCAAGGGCTGTGCAGGTCACAAATGGCAGGACTCGGCCCTGCTGAGGTCAGTAACGAGGAAGCAAGGCAGCAGTTGGCTGCCCATTCCCCTGGGGAATCAGTGCAGTGCAAATTCTAATTGGTGTTTCAGCAAAAGCCACACCATCTTTGCTTGCTCCAAGAAGGCTTATTCCCCAGCAGGACTTTAGCATGCAGTGAACATAAGAACATAAGAACATAAGAACAGCCCAACTGGATCAGGCCATAGGCCCATCTAGTCCAGCTTCCTGTATCTCACAGCGGCCCACCAAATGCCCCAGGGAGCACACCAGATAACAAGAGACCTCATCCTGGTGCTCTCCCCTACATCTGGCATTCTGACTTAACCATTCCTAAAATCAGGAGGTTGCGCATACACATCATGGCTTGTACCCCATAATGGATTTTTCCTCCAGAAACCCGTCCAATCCCCTTTTAAAGGCGTCTAGGCTAGACGCCAGCACCACATCAGCTCTGGAGTGGCCTTTTGCGGTGGCTGCAACGCACATGGTTTTGCCGGGAGCCTCACCAGAGTGTGCAGGGAGCCCCTCTCGCTCCCCTTTGGAGCCATTCCAGGTGGGGGGAGCAAGAACAGAGGCAAAAGCTGCCATTGCTGATCCTGCTGCTTGCTGTGACCCTCTTCCGCAGTTCCTTGAGGCAGACAGAAAAGCCCCACAGTGCCTTCCACCACAGCCCCCAGAATGCATTGCAGCCTTAATAAACACAACCTTTTCGCGACCCACCTAAAATCAACTTGCCACAGACCAAGTGGATCATGACCCACCGATTGAGAACACTGCTCTATTGCATTGGTTTTCAACCTTTCTTGTGCCATGACCACAATAAATAAGTACATAAAGTGTGAGAATGGGGACCCACCACTGATCCCACCCCCGGGACCCAATCCACCCACATCAGTCCCCACCTGTTCCATTTCTCCTTACCTCTTTGTCCTCACAACAACCCTGTGAGGTAGGTGAGGCTGAGAGAAAGTGACTGGCCCAAGGTCACCCAGGAAGCTTCACGGCTAAGTGGGAATTCGAACCTGGATCTTCCAGATCTAAGTCCACCTCCCAAACCACTACACGACTCACAGATTTAAGCACATTGCTCTATTGAAGTTTCTCTTTCTGTTTCAGGAAGCAGCGAAAAACACAGTGAGGCTCACAGGGAGTCTCGTGGAGTGTCACCGGAAGCTGCTGCTGTTGGTGTAGAACAAGAGACTTGGAGAGTCCAGGATGGGTCAGGGAGGCAGGAGGGAAGCACAGTCTGGAGGTCAAAATCTGTTGCTTGTCCCGGATCTGCCATCCATGAAATCTCAAACCAGCAGGAACATCCCAAAGGGAAGAGAAGGAATGAGAGTTCTTTGTGCGGAGAAACAATCACTTGCACGACCATTAATAAACACAGCAACATGCACCCAGGGGGGAAATCACTGAAACACTCTGAGTGGAGAAACGCCTTCAGTCCAAGCACCTCTGTTTCTTCCCATAAGAAGATCTGCACAGGGAGGAACGCTGTGCATCAAGGCAGATCAAAGAAGCAGGAAGGAAAACAAACAGAGAAAGGGAGAAGTAAATCTGGTGATTCTCAGGGTGGAGCTTCCAGTGTCATCCCAGTCAATCCACGAAAAATTCCTTTAAAGAAAAAGGAAAAATGCCCTTCGCGTGCAAAGATGGTAAGCAGTACATCAGAACTTAGAGCACATCAAAGAATCTACAGGAAGCAGAACACATTTAAGTGCTTGCAGTGTGGAAAGTGCTTCAGGGGCAGCAGAAAACTTACAGTGCATCAGAGAACCCACACAGGGGAGAAGCTATATAAATGCTTAGAGTGTGGAAAGAGCTTCATTAAGAGCTCACAGCTGACTTTTCATCAAAGAAACCACACGGGGGAGAAACCATTTCAATGCATGGAGTGTGGAAAGAGCTTCAGTGTGAGTTCAAGCTTGACTGTACATCAAAGATCCCACACTGGAGAGAAACCATTTCAATGCTTGGAGTGTGGGAAGAGCTTCAGTGTGAGTTCAAGCTTGACCGCACATCACAGAATCCACACAGGGGAGAAACCATATACATGCTTCGAGTGTGGAATGAGCTTCAGTCGGAGCTCACAGCTGACTGTGCATCAAAGAACCCACACCGGGGAGAAACCGTTTAAATGCTTGGAGTGTGGAAAAAGCTTCATTCAGAAAGGAAGCCTGTCTTTTCATCAAAGAACCCACACAGGAGAGAAACCATTTCAATGCTTGGAGTGTGGAAAGAGCTTCAGTGTGAGTTCAAGCTTGACTGTACATCAAAGAACCCACACAGGGGAGAAACCATATAAATGCTTCGAGTGTGGAATGAGCTTCAGTCGGAGCTCACAACTGACTGTGCATCAAAGAACCCACACCGGGGAGAAACCGTTTAAATGCTTAGAGTGTGGAAAAAGCTTCATTCATCAAGGAAACCTGTCTTTGCATCAAAGAACCCACACCAAGGAGAAACCATTTCAATGCTTGGAGTGTGGAAAGAGCTTCAGTGTGAGTTCAAGCTTGACTGTACATCACAGAACCCACACAGGGGAGAAACCATATAAATGCTTCGAGTGTGGAATGAGCTTCAGTCGGAGCTCGCACCTGACTGTGCATCAAAGAACCCACACAGGGGAGAAACCATATAAATGCTTCGAGTGTGGAATGAGCTTCAGTCGGAGCACACAACTGACTGTGCATCAAAGAACCCACACCGGGGAGAAACCGTTTAAATGCTTGGAGTGTGGAAAAAGCTTCATTCAGAAAGGAAGCCTATCTTTTCATCAAAGAACCCACACCAGGGAGAAACCATTTCAATGCTTGGAGTGTGGAAAGAGCTTCAGTGTGAATTCAAGCTTGACTGCACATCAAAGAACCCACACAGGGGAGAAACCGTATAAATGCTTGGAGTGTGGAAAGAGCTTCAGTAGGAGAGCAACCCTGACTTTGCATCAAAGAACCCACACAGGGGAGAAACCATATCAATGCTTGGAGTGCAGAAAGAGTTTCAGTCAGAGAGCAACCCTGACTTTGCATCAAAGAACCCACACAGGGGAGAAACCATATAAATGCTTGGAGTGTGGAATGAGCCTCAGTACGAGAGGACACCTCGCTGTGCATCAAAGAATCCACACAGGAGAGAAACTTTATAAATGCTTGGAGTGTGGAAAGAGCTTCACTGAGAGTGGAAGCCTCACTGTGCATCAAAGAACCCACACGGGAGAGAAACCATTTCAATGCTTCGAGTGTGGAAAGAGCTTCATTAAGAGCTCTCAGCTGACTGAACATCAAAGAACCCACACCAGGGAGAAACCTTATACATGCTTGGAGTGTGGAATGAGCTTAAGTACTAGAGCAACCCTCACTGTGCATCAAAGGACTCACACCGGTGAGAAACCATTTAAATGCTTGGAGTGTGGAAAAAGCTTCATTCAGAAAGGAAACCTGTCATTTCATCAAAGAACCCACACTGGGAAGAAACCATTTCAATGCTTGGAGTGTGGAAAGAGCTTCAGTATGAATTCAAGCTTGACTGCACATCAAAGAACCCACACAGGAGAGAAACCATTTCAATGCTTGGAGTGTGGAAAGAGCTGCAGTGTGAGTTCAAGCTTGACTGCACATCAAAGAACCCACACAGGGGAGAAACCATTTCAATGCTTGGAGTGTGGAAAGAGCTTCAGTCAGAGCTCACAGCTGACTGTGCATCAAAGAATCCACACCGGGGAGAAACCGTTTAAATGCTTGGAGTGTGGAAAAAGCTTCATTCAGAAAGGAGACCTTACTGTCCATCAGAGAACCCACACCGGGGAGAAACCATTTCAATGCTTGGAGTGTGGAAAGAGCTTCAGTGTGAGTTCAAGCTTGACTGCACATCAAAGAACCCACACAGGGGAGAAACCCTATAAATGCTTGGAATGTGGAAAGAGCTTCAGTAGGAGAGCAACCTTGACTTTGCATCAAAGAACCCACACTGGTGAGAAACCGTATAAATGTTTGGAATGTGGAAAGAGCATCAGTACGAGAGGACACCTCGCTGTGCATCAAAGAATCCACAGTGGAAAGAAACTTTATAAATGCTTGGAGTGTGGAAAGAGCTTCACTGAGAGTGGAAGCCTCACTGTGCATCAAAGAACCCACACGGGGGAGAAACCATTTCAGTGCTTTGAGTGTGGAAAGAGCTTCATTCACAGCTCACAGCTGACTGAACATCAAAGAACCCACATGGAGGAGAAACCATATAAATGATTTGAGTGTGGAAAGAACTTCAGTCAGAGGAAACACCTGACTGAACATCAAAGAACCCACACCGGGGAGAAACCATTTCAATGCTTGGAGTGTGGAAAGAGCTTCAGTGTGAATTCAAGTTTGACTGCACATCAAAAACCCACACAGGGGAGAAACCTTATAAATGCTTGGGGTGTGGAAAGAGCTTCAGGCAGGCATCAGACCTGACTGTGTATCAAGGAACCACATGGGGGAGAAAACATTTCAGTCTTTCGAGTGTGGAAAGAGCTTCATTTAGAGCTCACAGCTGACTAAACATCAAAGAACCCACACTGGGGAGAAACCTTATACATGCTTGGAGTGTGGAATGAGCTTAAGTACGAGAGCATACCTCACTGTGCATCAAAGGACTCACACAGGGGAGAAACTGAATAAATGCTTGAAGTGTGGAAAGAGCTTCAGCTATAGTGGAAACCTTACAGTCCATCAGAGAACCCACACAAGGGAGAAGGCATAAAAAAGCTTGGAATGTGGAAAGAGGTTCAGGCAGACATCAGACCTGACTGTGCATCAAATAACCCACACGGGGGAGAAACCATTTCAATGCGTGGAGTGTGGAAAGAGCTTCAGTAACAGAGCAAGCCTCTCTGTGCATCAAAGAACCCACACAGGGGAGAAACCCTATAAATGCTTGGAGTGTGGAAAGAGCTTCAGTGGCAGGGGTGCCTTGACTCTACATGAACAAATTCACTGGGGGAGAGACCATATATATGCTTAGAGCAGTGGTTCTCAAACTCTGTGGGAGAGTCACTAAATCTTTGCAGGGGAGGAGGGAGGCAGTGGGGGGAGGGAAAGCAGCGATGCGATCCCCAGGATCGCGACACTCAGGGGGGCTGCAGGGACTGCGATGTACTCACCAATCCCTGCAGCAGCCTTCCCGGGGTGCGGGGAGCCCTGAGTGAGCGCCTGCAGGTCCTTTGGCCTGATCCAGTGGGGCTCTTCTTATAATCTGTCCGGGACCCTCCAGAAGTGATGTCATTAACCTGGAAATGATGTCATGGCCGGAAGTGACGTCATCAAGCAAGAAGTGCTTTCCTGAGAATGCAGCAAGTACTGAAATAACCCATGGCAAGCAATGAAATGGTGCCATTTTCCCTAGATAGGCAGGCTATAAATAAATGAATAAAGAGTACAATCCTATCTACGCTTATCTAAGAGTAAGCTCCTTTGACTATAATGGGTGTTACTTCTGAGGAGACATGTCTAAGATCGGGCTCTAAAATTAATAATTGTAAATACACAAACTAATTAAGGGGAGATGAGATGCTGTTCCTGTTCCATCAGGTGAATTTGCTCTGTCGCCTGCCTGCAATAACCTCAAGGCCCCCCCAGAAAGAAAATTCAGTAAGTTTTCAGCCCTACCCAGTGCCCAGTTCAGTTGTAAGTGATTATATTTAAGCCGGTTCAGTGTGATTTGTGATCAAATTAACTTCAGCCCAACATATTTTTTGTTTCGGCTGGATTGAGAGCCACAGCTTCCCTCTGAAGGAGGGTCTCCAAACCCGGTCAGGGGGCCACACACGGCCCTCAGCAATTCTGTATCCTGCCCATGGCCAGCCTCTGATCCCCCGAGAGCCTCTGGCATAGTTGGCCAAACACCTCCGGAGCTGTGCATGTGGGGTGGGGGATGGGGGTCCATTTCAGTCCGTTTGCAGCACTGAAAAGCAACAAATCTCAACTGCTCGAGTCTCTTTACTGCGCTATGGGGGGTTCTGCCTTCTGGAGCACCTGCTGAGTTCCACGTTCATTGGACTTTGACCGTTCTGGCAGCCTTGCACGTGCCTTTGCCTGACCTTCCACACGTTCAGGGCACATCTGCTTACTCGTGAGTAAGTGCAAATGTGCAGCTTAGTTTCCCTTTCCATTGGGCCCAATACATTTGTCACCTTGGAGGGAGGGCCTTCCTTCTCGGGTGTTTTCTGGGGCCGCGTCCCTCGGACCAGGACCACTCTAAAGCAGGGCTTTTCAGCATGCGGGGCCACCTCTGAGTTTGCCGCCCCCACCCCTGACCCAGAAGTGCTTGTGGTGACGTCATCCTCGCCGCAGTAATTCCACGCTGCTGCGTCCTGCGCTCCCCCTTGGAGGTGGCAGGGAACGGAGGAGGCTTCGCAGGCTTCGTGCAAGGCTCCCTCAGAGCACTCTGGGGCCGCTGGACGCTTCGCTGAGGGGCAGTCCTCAGAGGCGGCTGCAGCAGTGGAAGGGGCGGCCCTCGGGACGGTGTGGTGCAGGGCCTGCGGGGGGTGTGTAGCAGCACCCGGGGTGCCTGCCCCCTCTGGGTATGCCACTGCTCAGGCCACCGCCTCCTCCTGCCCTGCCTGGGAGCCAGGCCTGTGAGTGCGTTTGGTCCCCTCTCTGCAGACTCTGCGCCCTCCTCTTCCACCACCGCTTCGTCAGTGGCACCTTCGTGACCCACCACAGTCAGGTTGTGACCCACCAAGCGGCAGATGAGGGCAGGAGCTGTTGGAGTGAGTTCTCCTGCCCAGCAGGGGGAGGGGAGCCACTGTTCCCTGAGGGACTGGCCAAGGGGACCCAAGAGGAGGGAACTACCACTCTCAGGATGCGCTGGGCAGGAGGCAAGATGGCATCTCCTGGGGCTGGGGGGCGGCGGAGCACGCAAAGGGGCACCTTTGAGGGGGGAGGGGGCAAGCAGGTGCCCCTGTTCGGGATTCCCCTAAAGCACAAGGCCTGGAACCATGAGCAACAGCAGGGTGAATTCTGGGGTGCCTGAACGGCCAGAGTCCGTGTGCCAGGCCTTGTCCCTGACAAAGCACAGCCTGCTCTCTGCAGATTAACCCAGTGTGGGCCCCGAGGATCTCAACAGGGTGAGCGCGAGAAAATGAACCGTTATCTGTAGCAATGCAGAGCCAGCTTTTCGTGCCAACACGGCTTGCAGCACAGGATGTTGGAAAACACCCCGAGAAAGCGGAAAATGGCTCACCATATGATACAGGCTGACACATATCTTTGTAACGTGTTTGTTTCTCATGGATCATGCTGAAAACCCTCCCTCCTCCCTTCCTGAAAGCAGTCTACAAAAATGTTGTAAGTCTAAATAGCCTTTGCTTGATCTGTCTACGGTCAAGCCCGTCTGCACACGAAAGACTTGATGTCCTCTGAATTCTCCTGCCTCGTGTGGGGGCTCTCCGAGAACCCAGGGGTACCCAGTCCCCACTTTTGTTTACATCCCCACTGCCCCCTGTGGCAGGGAGTTCCGCAGGCCCCACAGGGAGGAGAGCCCCCTGCTTCCCATGCACCTGAGGCCAGGCCAGCAAGGAGGCCCTGCCCGCCCCTGGCCTCCTCTGCTCAGAGGGTGTCTAGGCCAGGAGAAGAGCTGACCCCCTGGAGGGCCCGGGTGGCTTCCCTGCCTGCGCTCTGAGGCGAAGCCCCCATGTCTGCGGCACGCGTGGGGAGCAGGAGGGCAGGTGGAGGCAGACCAGGCTCTGCGCACAAGGGGTCTGCGCACACAGACTGCACCTGTCACAGCCCTTCAGGGCACGCGTCGTGCGCACCACTGGACGGCCAGTGCATTCAGCACACTTGTGGAGCAGCTCAGCCATCAACAGGCAGTGTCTGGTTCACACACCCGGATGAGAGGGAGAGGCGGAGAAGGTGCTGGCTCAGTGGCAGAGCCAGAGGGGTGCAGAGCACCGGTTTCAGGAAGCCTCACCTTCCCCGTCGGAGCCATTCCAGGCTGCCAGAGCAACACAGAGACGAAGGCAGGGAGGCTGGAGCCACCCAGAGCGCACGGAGTCGGCTGCAGACCCTGCGGGGCCCTCAGCCTCCTGATAGCAGATCTGCACCACTGAGCTCCGGACCCTCCACTCTGGCCTCAGTGGCACTCCTGGTCTGGTCTGGTCCTGGCACCTGGTCTCTACTTTGACTTCACTGTTTATCATCCTTGGGGATGTTCTTGTGAGTTCTCCCTTACTTGGACTTGCTTTGTGGATGTCTGATGTTCTCTGCTTTGTCTTGCCGTAAGCCCTTTAAGACAACTCTCTGTCTCTTCATTAGGTGTTGCATCTTCAGTACTGAAAGGAAGAATCAGCAACAGACCTGGCAGAACAGGATTGCTGTGGTGCTCAGAATCCCTTGACTGGGTAAACTGCCTCCCTGCAGCACCTCCTTCCTTCATGGTGAAAGTTTCCTCCCTTTGGTCAAAGACCCCATGTGAGGAAGCCTTGCTGAGGAAGCTCCTCCAAGCACTGCCCACCCTCCCCCCCCCCAGTGAACTGCAAGTTCTTTTTGTCCGCAGTTGCTGTGAAGGACGGATGGACTGAGCTAAGCTGGGAGCATCCCTTCTGCCTGGAAATGGCTGTGGAGCAAGGGGGAGAACTCCTAGCTCTGGGTCTGCACTTCCAGCCTGCACTAGAGGAACATGTGAAGCCGGGATTGAAAATGGAGCAAGAGGAGCCAGAAAGTCTCCAGCCAGAGTCGAGGCTGGCAGAACCAGAGGACCTCTCCCCTGCAGCCCGGATGGGGGCTCTCGTGCAGCATCTGAACTGGGCAGAGCCACCGCACATTAAGCAGGAACCAGAAGAGGGATTGTCATCGCAGCAGTGGGAAGCACAATGGTGGGAGTTCCTTGATTCAGTGCAGACCCCTTGTTCTGGAGAGGGAAGCCCACAGCTCCCAGGGACTCTGTCATGGGGTGAGACGCACGTGCTCTGACCAGCTGAAAGCTGAACACAGAGTGGCATCTGGATGTTCCACACCTTCCTCTCAACCCACTCCAGTGCATCACTGTCCTTAAAATATCATGCCCCTTCGGTATTCAGGGGAGGTCTGAGTAGGGGGAATTATCACTGCTCCATCTCTGGGCTCTGCCTAAAAACAGTAGAGTACAATAACTATATTAAAGTGGGTTAAACGACACAAACTGTTGCGGAAGAAAACCCACTTTGTCCTAATTCTTTTTAAAACAAGGGCACAATACTGCCAGCTTGCCTCCCAACACCTGCTTGCTGCAGCAGACTGGACAGTGTCTTGCTCTCAGTGTAATGGGGCAGAAGGAGGGCCTAAAGGCAGTAGCCCCCCTGCCCTTCGCACCCCACCCTGCCTCCAGATTCATATATCTCTTATGCTATTGCACACTGATAGACCTGCCCTCTCTGCCTTCATTTCAACCCATTGTCAGGTTAGCTGAGGTAATGGGTCCTGCTTCATGTGGGGAGCACCTTGAGGGCAGTAAGGATGTATTGTGAAAAGAAGAACTTCCTGCTGTCTCCTCAGACTCTGTCAACAGGCAGAGAGGCGGATCTTGGAAGATGAACTTTTAGTTATTACCTGAGTTGGAGGAATAAAGTCTTCCCTTCTGTCTCTTGCAGGCAGTGGAGCGGCTTCGGCGTCTATTCTGCGTGGCGTCCTCCATGGGCTGCAATAGGAGGGGCTGCTGCGAAGTCTGCTCAGGTAGGGGGCAGGTGACCAGGGAAGCTTGCAGGGAGCAGCGACAGAAGGGGCCGCCTCCTTTGCTTCTTCCTTTCCTGTTGCTTCTGGTGCTGCAAGATGTCGGGCTGCCCATGTGCAGAATATTCCACAGGAATGCCATCAGGAGTGCCCTTATGTGCAAGTGGCAGCTGCCCCTTTTGACTGGCATCATCTGATCACATTGGCGGGAGTCAGGAAGGGCAGGGCTCCTTCTCTCCTCTGCTTGCAGGAATGGAGGTTGCTCACAGCGCCTGTCTCAGAAGCAGCTCTAAATACCCTGCAGCTCACCAGGGCAGTTTGCAGAGAGAGGCAGGAGTGAAGGTTCACTATCAAAGACATAACTGTAGGAAGCATCGTGAACTGTTTTGGACCTGTGTAGTTATTTCCACATAGCACTGTGCCCAAGAACTGGAGATGGCTAGAGCCATCCGTGTGTATGTGCTGTCATCCCAGGTGCTGCCCACATGTAGAACCTGAGCTTCTCCTGCTCCTTTGAGAGACTTCATGCCTTCTTGCCCTGGACCACTGCTCAGGCAGGACTCTGTCTGTGGCTCTGCTGGTGCTCTAGGTGGACAAGCAGAGGTTGAGTCCCAGGTGCTATTAAGTCTTAGGACAGGTGAAGAAGTGTTGCCTTTGCAAGGAAGTCACTCTGCGCATGACCAGGGGCACTTTCTCCAGCTGTCCTTTACAGAAAGGTTTTGCTCCCCTTCAAAGGGGACCCAGCACATGCTACCCCTTTTTAAATTACAGAAATGCAAAGGGTGGAGCATTGCAGGAAAATATCAGGTTTCCCCTCCTGGAGTCTCTGAAATGTGTCTTGGGTAGGGATAATCTGTGCCTTTCTTCATTCAGGCTCCTGTGTCCTTTGAGGAGGTGGCTGTGTCTTTCTCCAAGGAGGAGTGGGCTCTGCTGGAGCCCAACCAGAAGGCCCTGTTTGCTGAAGTGATGCTGGAGAATCTGGAGAATGTGGCTTTTCTGGGTAAGTCAGGACCCCTTTGCTTAATCTCCCTAGATCAGGGACTATGGCCTGGGGGTACTTCCGCCGCCCCACAAAATTTTGCCTAGCCTGCAACAACTTAAAATATTGCTGATATTTTTGCTAACTTTTGATATTTTTATGCATTATATATCATTTCTCAGTTTCAGCAAAGTTTTGTTTCTTAGTAATGGTCACCTTTCTCTTTGTTCACAATTGTATCGTGCTGATTAAAAAAAAGGTGCAAGTAAAACTTATTGATTCATTTAAATTTCATTCATTCATTGATAAAACTGATTTTTGTGTGTGTAAAGTATACAGTGTAGTTCCCTCTAACGGAAAAGTTTGGAGACCCCTGCCCTAGATGCTAAAAGATGGATTGTTTTATCACCAGCATGGAGTGTTTATCACCAGTGATTCTGCAGAGGAATGGGGAGCAAGTGCTGGGATGGGAAGTTTCCAAAGTGACAAAGGTTTTTAAGGAAGGGGGCTGTGGCTAAGAGCTGCTGAGAAGTGGCGGAGAAGCTGCTTGGCATGCAGAAGATCCTGAGTTCAGTCCTTGCTAGATTCAAATTCCTAGGAGAATGCCTGGCATGGCTCCGAAGGGGAGGGGCTGCTTGAACAGCAGGGTGATGCTCCTGCAAAACTTAGTGCTTTGCACCTCTTCTAGCTATGCTGCTCTCTGCATATTTTATAGATTGTGAGCCCTTTTGGGACAGGGATCCAAATTTATTTTGTCTTTAAACCGCTTGTGATAACTCTTTTGTTGAAAAGAGGAACATAAATATTCTTAATGATAATCAGATATAATACTGGAACTCCTATTCAGTTGTGTGAGTGTCATCAAGGTGGCCACTGACTTTTTGTTGGTTACTGATTGGTTGGTTGACCTGTGCTTCCCATCCCCTTCCCACATTTGGAGACAAAATAGGCAAAAAAGCTTCTCAGGGCCGCACGCAACCACTCCGATCACACCATAGCTGGCTCTGGCCTTTACAGTGTGGGCTGCCACAGAGTTCTGTTTTGTCCCCCATGCTTTTTTGCATCTATGTAAAGCAGCTGGGGGAAGTCATCCAGCTCTCTCTGTCCTTGCCATCCCATTCCAGGGAGGCTGTGCAGGTCCTGGAGCACTGCCTGGAGGCGGTTGGGGTCTGGATGAGGGCAATAGGTTGAGACTGATTCCAGAAAAGACAGGCCTCCTTGTCAGGAAAGCCTCGATGCAGGTCTGAAGGCATCTGCCCTCTCTGAATGAGGTAGCACTCCCTCTGCAGAATTGGGTGCGCAGTTTGGGAGTTCTCCCCGGAGAAGCAGGGGGCAGCTGTGGCCAGGAGTGTGTTTGCCCAGTTTTGGCTGGTACGCCAGCTATGGCCATACTTGAATCAATCAGACCTGACCTCAGTGGTCCATGCCTTAGTGTCCGAGACTGGATTACCACAATGCGCTCCAGTAGGGCTGGCCTTGAAGGCTTGGAAGCTGCAATTAGTGCAGAATGCAGCCTGCTAAGCAGTTTTGATCTTTTGGGCCACTGCTTTAGCGACTGCACTGGGTGTCCATTCCTTTCTGGACCCAACGCAGGGTGTTGATATTGACCTTTAAAGCCCTTCAGGGCTGATATTGATATTGCTGATATTGATCTTTAAAGCTAGTCACAGTTGGGGTCCAGATGATCTGAGGGACTGCCTTCTCCCATATTTTCTGACCCAATCTCTATGGTCATCTATGGTCTCTATGGTCTATGGGCTTTCTTGCAAGTGCCTCCTTTATTCCAAGTTAGAGGGATGGAGGCACAGGGGCGGGCCTTCTGTAGAGTGGTGCCACAATTATGAAATTTCCCACCTGGGGAACTGAACTGGAAGTATTTGGCAGTGACATCACCACAGATACTTTCTGATTTTGTCATATGAAGGGGTGTGAAATTTATTTTGAGCCCTGGAGGCCAAGATGCCTCACCTGTGTCTGGTTGTGATGTTGTGCGGGAAGGAAGAGTAGTCCCTGTATCCATCCCATTCACAATGTTATATGTTTTGGTCCTGCCCCCCTTGGGGACCTTGGGAAGAAACTGCAAAGTCACAAGAAATTAATTTCTTGTAGCTTTGTGCTGTGCAGCCATGTTAACACCTCTCAATGATCTCTCCCCCCCCCTGCCCTTTTTGCCTGTTGGTTGGTGACAAGGCTCCACTGCCACAAGGGCAATGCTATCAGATATTGAGCAGGATGGGAGATGTAATGGATCCATCCCCGATCTCTCCAGCTGAGCTCAATGCCTTCTCCATGCCATTTAAAAAAATCTGAAACTGTTTAGGGAAAAGCCCCTCTGTACAAAACAGGTGATCCAGCATTTCTCAGACACTACTACAGCATTTAAATCTAAAGGAATACCCCTATCCTGTGTCCCTCTAAAGCAGGGTTCTCCAACTTTTCCAGTAGGAGGGCCACATCGTATATTTTACATAATTTCCTGAGCTGAAAAATCAGCTATTTTGGGAGTCACTTTCTCTGAATCCATTGGGTTTATTTCTGAGTATGTATGCCAACTAATGTGCATTAGAGCTTCCATCTCTCTGTTGCTAATCAAGATTCTGTCTCTGTTCCAGGAAGGAGCGGGCAAGACCATGAGGATCAGAGGGACCACCGTGGGGTGTCACTGGAAACAGCCTTGCGTGATGTAAAGGAAGTTACTTTTGGAGAATAGGATGGATCAAGGAGGCTGGAGGGAAGACCAGCACCTGTCAGGAGGACTGAAGCACTCCTTTTTCAGGTTTCTGATTTGCATGAATTCCCAAGACCACAAGAACATCCAAAGGGGAAGAGAAGGGAAAAGGGGGAAACAATCAGTTCTGAATCCTACATTAATGAACACAGTGAAATCTGCACAGGGAAGAAAAGGTTGAAGTGCTCTGAGTGGAAAAACAGCTTCAGGTCAAGCATACTTCTTGCTTCCCATGAAAAGTTCCAGACAATTGAGAAAGCTGCGCATCAAGACATGTCAATGAAGCAGGAGGGAATCCAGACAGAGACATGGAGAAATAACTGTGATACTCATCAGGCTGGAGATTTGAGTGTCTTTCCAGATAATCCAGAACAAGAATCTAGAAAGAGGAAGGAAAAATCCCCTCAAAGTGCAAAAACCTACAAAACCTGGAAAACAAACAGGAGAGAAATCTCATAAATGCTTAGAGTGTGGAAAGAGCTTCAGTAAGAGAGCAAACCTTACTGCGCATCAAAGAATCCACACTGGGGAGAAACCTTATAAATGCTTCGATTGTGGAAAGAGCTTCAGCAGCAGAGGAAACCTCACTTTGCATCAAAGAATCCACACTGGGGAGAAACTATATAAATGTTTGGAGTGTGGAAAGAGCTTCAGACAGAGTTCAGGCCTGACTGTTCATCAAAGAACCCACACTGGGGAGAAACCATATAAATGCTGGACATGTGAAAAGAATTTCAGTAAGAGGACAAACCTGACTTTCCATCTAAGAACCCACACTGGGGAGACACCATATAAATGCTTGGAGTGTGGAAAGAACTTGAGTAGCAGGTCAAACCTCACAGTGCATCAAAAAATCCACACTGGGGAGAAACCATATAAATGCTTAGAGTGTGGAAAGAGCTTCAGGCAGAGCTCAAACCTGACTGTGCATAAAAGAATCCATACTGGGGGGAAACCATATAAATGCTTGGAGTGTGGAACGAGCTTTGGACAGAGACCAGACCTGACTGCATCAGAGAATCCACAGTGGGGAGAAATCATTTAAATGCTTGGCATACGGAAAGAGCTTCATTCAGCGTGCAAGCCTGACTGCATGAAATTATATAAATGCTTTGTGTGTGGAAGAGGTTCATTCAGATGATAGAGTAGGTGGAGATATGCTCTTTTTCCTCTCACACAACACTAGAACCAGGGGACATCCACTAAAATTGAGTGTTGGGAGAGTTAGGACAGGCAAAATAAAATATTTCTTTACCCAGCGTGTATTTAGTCTGTGGAACTTCTTGCCACAGGATGTGGTGATGGCATTGGGCCTGGATGGGTGGGCCTAGATGTGATGATGGCATTGGGCCTAGGGGCAGTTGTGCGGGGAGCCAGGACCGGGGCCAGGACCGGGCAGTTATGCTGAATCCCAACTCCCGTCCCCGGGGCGAGCAGAGCGGCTTCAAGCCGCTCCACTCTCCTCGGACTTGCACCACTTCCAAAGGTGGTGCAGTTCCGAGGAGACACATAGGGGCGCTGAGCCCTAACCCACGGGTAAGGGGAAGAGTTTCCCCTTACCGTTGACTGAGCCGCTGCCCACTGCAATCCTGTGTTGGATGTAGTGCAAGCCTCTTGGCATGCCTGCTCCAGCGCGAGTTAGGATTGCGCCCTTGGTTGTGTTACTGTTGTCTGGCTGTGCCTGGCTGAGCTGACTCTGAGGTGGGCTGTGATGATCCACGTGGCTTTGACTCGCAGGGAGAGAGTCTTGCTGGCCTGGCATCAAGCCAGCCAGTCTGGCAGAAACGGAGGTGGGGTGGGGAACATCAATGCTGGGAGGGATGGAAGGACGAAGGAGCAAAGGGGCATGAGTGGATATCTGAAGCGGAGGACCGGAGCTCAGGGTGGGGCAGCAAGTGCGGGGCTGCTGGCAGGCTCTTAAGGTCCCCGTGCCAGGGTGAGAGAGGCCAGCTGCCATCTGCAGTCCTCTCACAACAGACAGGTAGCCCCTTGTCAGCTGCAAGACCTGCCTGAGGTGGAGTTGGATCCCCTTTCCAGTTTGCGCTCTTAGGCTTCTTTCGGGCACGAAGGAGCTGCCCAGCAGAGCACAGTGGAAGCGGTGGGTGCTGTGGCCTTGCAGCAGTGGAGCTTCCCTCCACAGGCAGCAGTTGATGGGGCCCAGAGAAGGAGCAGCTGAGGGAGATTTTTAAGGTTTACCTGTATTGATATATCTTCTTATGTACACTTATGTATCTTGTCTAACTCAAGTAATGTATATTGCTATCTGAAACTGGTTCTCGGGCCTACAAATATGGAGACAGACTTTGGTTGTGCAGTTCTCTGCTTACGCAGATAAGAAGGAACGTGTTTTTCAGCTTTAAACTGGGGCTGACAGCCAGGGACTTTTGCAAGGGAACATTCAAGATCATGTCAGACAGGACTAGGGCACAATGACCCAAGTTTTATGAGTTCTGGAAGTTTGGAAAGTCCCGAGAAGCCAAAATGTGTCATGGTTGTTATGGACAGTTTGTTTTTCTACTGTTATAAAAGTGATCACAAAGGGGAGGTTCAAGAGGGGGTATGGTCTTGTCCTTGTCCAGTCTGTTCGAGCCTGTTAGAAAATAAACCATCTGAGAGAAAGCAACTCTTGATTTTTCATTTCGGCTCCTAATTGGAAAACAAAGACATTTAAATTCTTTCTATCAGTTGGCACCCCAGATTCGTGGACAACGCGGACAGGTGGCTTGGTGGGTGCCTCGCCTCTTGCTGGGTGCGCTTTGCGCGCACCTTCCCTTATTTTTTGGGAGGAGAAGCATGCCTAGCGGAGACTGGGGCTGCTCTGCTGGGAGAGCTGTCGTGCAGTGACCTTCCCCTGGCTTAGGACAGACTGGCTGATTTGGCTCCAAATTGCAAGATTCAGCATATGGAAGGGTGAGATGGTTGTGTCCTCTTTGTTGTTTGTTCTATGCTTTATGTTCTGTGTACTGTCCTGTGTCTTGTGTGATGTGTCTATGTTGTCTTGTGGCTGTCTTTTGTTCTGGTCCATGGTCTTGTACCTTGTATCAGGATTCTTGTCTAAAGGGTTCTGTCTGGGTGCTTTTTGCATTGATTTGACTAGTTGGCTTGACTAGCTGACTTGACTAGCTGGCTGAGAGATCCTCTCTCAGCTAGGGTGTTTAACAGGCTGTGAGGAAGAGAACTCACAGAGTCGGTTTTGAGGGACTCTGGCAGAGTGCTGGCACTCTGAATCGCCTGGCCAGGCAAGGAAAATCTAATTTTTCCAGGTATATTATGTTCCCGTGTATTTTTTTTGGACTTTTGTCCTGCTTTTCAACTGAAATGCTGTGAAGTCTCCAGCCTCATTTTGCAAAAATAGGGAGTGGTTCAGCAAAGCTGAATAGTGCTAAGAATCTGGGCATTCAGCCAGTGCTTGGCACTCTTCCCGGACTGCTTGTGCAGCAGAGGTAATTTTAAACTAGGGCTGCTCAGTGTTCTTTTGCGCATCCTGTCAGCTGACAGTGATTTTAAATCTGTCTGGTGTGCTTGAGAATGAATGAGAACAAGACTGGGTGAATGAATGAAGCTGAGTGAAAAGGGATTGTTCAACCCTACGTTTTGGGCTTCTTACCTGTTGGTAAATCAGCTTTTCTTAAAATGGGCCAAACAACTAGCTGTGCCTCTGATGCTCCTCTTTCCCTGCTTTTGAGGGACTGGGATAGTATCCCAGGAACAGTGGGGCTGTCTAAAAAATGCATGGTTACCTTATGCACGGTCACCTGGCCAAGTTTTACCTCTTCCTTGCCAGAATCTGATCAGTGGCCAAGCTGTGGAACGTTCTCTGAGGGAAGGATGTTTCGATTACAGGACATATTGTTATCTCAGAGGCCTGGGCAGGCAGATTATTTATTTGTATGGTTTAACTATAAACCTCCTGATGGCCAACGAGCCATCCAGGCAATGTGTGTGGGGAAAAATAAATGTGAGGTATCCCCTAACAGTCCACCCCCCTATAAAGTTGATCCCACTTCCCAAGAAGAGGATCAATATAACCCAGCCCTGTATCCATTCCATTTGTTGACTCCTAGGAGACGAGCTGGAGCTGCTCCCAGCGCCTCAGGTAGTTACAACTGGAACTGGAGGAATGGGAGGGCAACCTCTAACCACATTGAGGGCTACAGTTTCTCAGGATCAGTTGGCTAGTCCTGTCTTGCGTAGCCAGGGAAGGGAACAAGTTTTCCCTGGGTCACCGGATTTTTCCTGGGGAGCTGAGTCTAGTAATATTTGTCAGGCTTTGAACCTAGAGGTCCCTTCTATGACCCATAGTAGGCAAAGCTGTGATCCTACTGTGCTCGAGACAAGTCCAATTACTGATCACGATTTGTCTGTGGCTAGATCAGTAAATAAAATGGCAAAGATCTATACCAGAGCACAAATTGAAGGTAAAGTGCCTTCAGGTGTAGAGTGGTCTTTCTCTCCAACACGTACAACCAATAGAATTGACAGATTTCAGCCGCAAACATCCACCACGGGGAACTTTTTGGCTCCGCTGAGAGCCTATCCAGTTCCTACGGCTGATGGTCATGAGTTGATATTCACCCATACACCTTTCACTACCTCTGACTTATTGAATTGGCAGCAGACATTACCACGTCTACGAGATAATCCAGATGTGGTGTATCAGAAGTTTAAAACCATTTTTGCCACTCATTCCCCGGTCTGGGCTGATGTTATGCAATTACTGGATCATCTTTTAACGGAAGATGAGAAACAAAGGGTTAAACTGAAAGCCATAGAATATATAAGGAGAAAGCCTGCTTCTCCTACTTGGATTTTGTTGGATTGGCCGCAGGTAAATCCTGAATGGGATGCAAATATTCCAGATGGAAAGTTGGCTTTGTCTAATTTTGTGGAAGCTGTTTTGGAAGGAATTAAAGCTGCAGGAGAAGTTACTCCAAACTGGAGTAAGATTACTGCCTGTGTGCAACGTTTTGATGAGCATCCTTCTGATTTTTGTACACGATTGACATGTGAGTTTAGGAAGCATGGAGCTTTGGATCCAGAAACAGAGCAAGGGCAGGAAGTATTAAAAACTGTGTATATGGCTCAATGTTCAGAAGATATTGCACGTCGCTTTAGGGAACATCCTGATGGCATGCAAGGAAAAAATCTACCTGAGATTGTGAGCATTGCCACCAGAGTGTTCAACGCAAGGGGGGATTTGAAGGATAAACAGAAAAAGAAGGAAAAACAAGCTGAAATGAAAGAGCAGGTCTCTCTTCTTGCAGCTATGGTTACAGCTGCCAGAGAAGGGGCAAGGGATTTTCAAAGTAGGAGATTTCAAGATGTTCCTGTCCAGAACAGAGGGGGAACTGGGAGAGGTCGTGGAAGGGGAAGACCAATGAATCAAGGAGGAGTTAATATGGGAGGTAGCATGACTCCACAAGGGGGTAATCAAATCATCTGTCACAGGTGTGGGTTCTCAGGACATATCCGAAGAAATTGTCCTTTGAGATTCCAGGAAGGTCTTAGACAAATCAGCCAAGGGGCTGTTGCTGGGCAATTCATGGAATTTACTGACTGAAGTTGCGTGCCGCTCCCCTGGAGTCCAGAAGTGTATGAGGCCGGATTTTTGCAGTTTAAATGTGATCCAAGATTCCCCACTATTCCATTAAAAGTGGGAGAACAAGTTTTTAACTTGTTGCTTGATACAGGGGCTTCTCATACAGCTTTACCAGGAGGGCGGCTCCTAGAGGACAAATGGAGAAGGAAGTTTTGGGAGTCACAGGGAAACCAGAGAGACATTTCATGAGTACTGAGTGCTCAGCTTCTCTGGGTCCCCTGAATTTTGAGCATTCTTTTCTGTTGATGACCCAGAGGGGAGAAAATGACCTTTCTGCCCTTTTGGGATGTGACCTGCTTACTAAACTGCATGCGCAAATATTCTGTGAACCTGATGGTATAATTGTTAAATTTCCTTTGCATCAAATGCATCTCTTGGCGGGGCTAGAGGCTAAAGAGATTGCAACATTGCCTGAACGACTACAAAATGAAGTGAACCCTATAGTATGGGGAGATAAGCATACAGTGGGGTTAGTGAAATCAGCAGCTCCTATTTCTCCTATTGTGAAAGAGGGAAAGCCTCCACCAAGGCAAAGGCAATATCCATTGAAAGCTGAAGCAATCCAAGGTCTTGCAGCTCTCATAGATCCATTGCTAAAACAAGGGGTGTTGGTTCCTTGTGAATCTCCTTGTAATACACCTATACTTGCAGTGAAGAAAAAACAGGTGGGATCAGATGGAAAACCTCTCTATTGGATGGTGCAAGATCTGAGGTTAATTAATGATTATGTGATACCATCTTTTCCAGTTGTGCCTAACCCAAGTACAATACTGGCTCAGGTACCTTCTGATGCCCAGTATTACTCTCTGGTAGACCTGTCAAATGCGTATTTCAGTGTGCGGGTCGATAAAAAAAACAATATTTGTTTGCTTTTACTTGGGGTCAACCAGGTGTGCACAGGTGTGTACCTAACTTACCTGGGCAAGCACAGGTGAGCATACCTGGGCAAATAACCTGGGCTAGAATGCCAATGGGCTATGTGGAGGCTCCCTTGATATTCTCAAAAGTGTTGGCGAGTGATTTAAGTGATGTCCAATTACCTAGGGGTTCTACTCTTCTTTATTTTGTTGATGATATTTTGCTTGCCTCAAAAACACGTGAGGACAATGAGGAAGACTCTATTTACCTGTTGAATCAATTAGCCATGAAGGGGCACAAGGTAAATCCTTCAATATTGCAATGGGCAAAGCAGGAAGTGAGGTTCTTAGGCTATACTTTGGGACCAGGAGTACGCTGGTTAGATCCAGATTGTATCAAAGTAATCCAAAACTATGTCTTCCCAAAAACCAAAAGAGAAATGAGGGGTTTTTTGGGGGTGATTGGATTCTGTCGTCAATGGATAGTGTCAGTAGGGGAATTATTGAAGCCTTTAATTGAACTAACATGTGAAGAAGCTGAAGAACCTTTGAAACCTAATGCAGAGTAACTGAGAGTATTTCAAGAATTGAAGTCAGCACTTAGCAAAGCTCCTGCATTGGGTATTCCTTCCTATGAAAAGGGTTTTGATCTTTTTGTCCATGAACATAAGGGAGTGGCCTCAGGGGTCCTAACACAAGACTTTGGGGGATCACCTAGGCCTGTGGCCTATTTGTCTGTACAATTGGATCCAGTTGCAAGAGGATTACCTGGTTGCTTAAGAAATGTAGCAGCAGCTGCAGTGATTGTAGAAAAGGCTCAAGACATTGTCCTAGGGCACCCCCTAGTGGTGCATACTCCTCATGCAGTGGCAAGTTTATTGAATTCAAAACATCACCAACATTTGACAAATCAAAGGTTGACGAAGTGTGAGATAACTTTGTTGATGACACATGGAGTCACCTTGAAGAGGTGTTCTACTCTCAATCCAGCCTCTTTATTGCCGAAAGAGGAGGGAAATGAGCAGCCATATATGCATGATTGTTTGCAAGCAGTTGATTTGTTATCTACTCCACGTACTGATTTAAAAGATGTTCCCTTAAAATCTCCAGACCTTGAGTTGTTTGTGGATGGGTCTGCATTTTATAAAGAAGGGAAGAGATATGCAGGATATGCGGTGACTACTCAGGATACAGTGTTAATCGCAAAATGTCTTCCACTTGGAGTAAGTGCACAACTTGCTGAGTTACTTGCTTTAACAGCCGCTTGTAAATATGCCACAGGTAAACGGATTAATGTTTTTACAGACTCTAGATACTGTTTTGGCATCTGTCATTTTGCGGGCTCCATCTGGCAGCAACAAGGATTTATTACATCCTCTGGTAGTCAAGTTGCCCATGGTAAAGAGATTGCTGAGCTACTTGAGGCAATCCAAATGCCTAAGGAGATAGCTATTATGCATTGTAAGGCTCATACTAACCAAAATGATCCTATCTCTTTGGGAAACAAATTTGCTGATTCTGCTGCAAAGGCAGCTGCTGTGCAGGAAATGCAGGCAGCTCAACTAACTACACCGATAAGTGAGTGGCAGGAAGCTGCCCCAGAGGTGGAGAAGGAAAAATGGAGAAAATGGGGATTGCAACCTGATGACAATGGGATATGGAAAACTGAGCACAGGTTGGTACTTCCTCGAAGTAAACAGTATGAAGTATTGAAAAAGATTCATGAAAATACTCATGGGGGAGCAGAAAAAATGGCTGACCTTGTGCTTAGACAATTCATATCTCCAGGAATTCATGAAACTGCTAGACGAATAGTAGAAAGTTGTTATTACTGTCAGCAATGCAATCCAAAAGGGAAATCACAAGTGAAAACCCCAGGTGGGCGACCTTGGGCTCATAGGCCTATGCAGCATATTCAAATTGATTTTACTGAACTGGTACCTTCAGAAGGGAAGAAGTATCTGCTTGTAATGGTAGATCAATTAACTGGATGGGTAGAAGCTTTTCCTGTGAAACGAGCTGATGCAGTGACTGTGTAAGTTAATTTTAAATGAAATTTGTCCTAAATTTGGCCCATCTAACATCTTGGACTCAGATCAAGGGTCACATTTCACTGCTAAAATATGCACATTATTGACTGAAGCTATAGGTACCAGGTGG
The DNA here is from genome assembly GCF_035046505.1 of Tiliqua scincoides. Taxonomy (NCBI): domain Eukaryota; kingdom Metazoa; phylum Chordata; class Lepidosauria; order Squamata; family Scincidae; genus Tiliqua; species Tiliqua scincoides. The sequence continues at coordinate 266,586,015 of NC_089822.1, forward strand.
GCTTACCATATGCCTCATCATGCGGAATCGTCGGGGCAGGTCGAGAGGATGAACTTTACTTTGAAAAATGTTCTAACAAAGCTATGTATGGAGCTTAAGATGAAATGGACAAAGGTTTTGCCACTAGCTTTGTACATTATTTGAACCCTGCCTAACAAGAGGACAAGGTTGTCACCTTATGAACTCTTATTTGGACATGTTCTGCCTACCCTAATGCCATTAACCTCTATTCTAAAAGACTGTGGGGTTCGTGGGTTAACTGAGGAGACTTGTAAGTATGTGAAAGCTTTGCAACGACATCTAGTGACTTTGCATAGATATGCCGCTCAATCGCAGTCATTACCTTTGTGGGAAGCTGTCCATTCTATCTCCCCAGGTGATTTCATTTGGGTGAAGTCCTACAAGAAGGCCTTGTTGAGTCCTAAGTGGCAAGGTCCCTTTGAAACCCTGTTGGTGAGTCCGACTGCAGTTCGAGTGAAGGAACTTCCTACGTGGATTCATCACACCAGGGTCAAGAAGTGCACAGCAGAAGGGGTCTGCACTGACGAAACAACGAGGAGCAACGCAGCTCACTGACCGGCAAGGTGAGCCAGAAGTTGCTGACAGCGCAGGAGCAACGCAGCCTGACCGACCTGAAAGGCAGGCCAGAAGTTTGAACTTTGAGTGACTGAACTTTACATAACTTTGATTGCACTTTGAATGACTATACTTTAAATGACTTGCTATCCCTTTGGGAAGCCTGAAGCACCTTCAACAGAGGAACTTTTCTGGTGTCCATTTCCAGAAGGATGGCCACGAATCGTGGCTTGGACTTTTGCAGCTTGTGCCTGTGTATTGTGGGTTTGGCTTTGCATGTGGCTCCTGGGGTAGGACAAATTGATGATACTAATGCTTTTATTCATTTTGCTCACCAGATGAAGAGACGTATGCCATCCTTGCAGAATACATCATGTTGGGTTTGTTCTCTTTTACCAGTGTCCAGTGAAAATGGCTTTCCCATGATACCAACCCCTCTAACAGCACAAAATATGACTTGGGCACCTTCTCTAAAGGATCCCACAGGAAGCTGCTTCGTGACTTGGAATGATGTGGGGATTGTTTCTGATAAGTATACCATAGTGATGCCAAGAGTGGGAGAATGGTGTTTCTTAAGTCAAGGTGCACAATCAGTGGGCACTAGTGTTTGTAAAGGATATTTTAATGGTACACATTTTGGAACAAAGAGGGGGCAAGGAATAAATCTAGAAGATGGATATTCCCAGAGCAGAGCCTATTGGGCATACGCAAAGCCTTTAAATTGTGCTCTAATGTTCAAAACCCTCAAATTACTATGAGAGAGGATTCTGTTGGATTGCGTCCCAGCATATCCAGGTGCACCTAAAGAGGACAGTAGAGGTTACCTCTGTTACTGCGAAGATAAGGCTATAGAACAACGCTTCGAGGGATTAGTTGTATGGTCAGGATGGGCCCTACGAGTTTATGCAGTATCAGCTCTTCATAGTGTAAGTCTCCTCTATGGTGTTTATTGGGTGTGTGGAGACAAAGCCTATATCATTCTTCCAACTTCATGGGATGGTTCTTGCTACTTAGCATGGTTGAATCCTCTAGTTTTGTTCAGGGAACAACTGCCAGTTGAAAGAGTGCGGAATGTGTGAAGTGCTAAGGAAGATGTGGATAGGACACACCCTCTGACATGGAGAGCACTGAATGATTGGACAGGTACCTGTGCAGCCTTTCCTTGGGCTTGTAGTGGAGCTTTCTGGAGAGTAGGTGAGGGCCTGATTCATGTCCAAGGGGTACTTGAACAAATGGCGAACAATACAGCAGAAGCCTTACTTGATTTAGCTTCTGAGCAGAAGCAACTAAGGCAAACTGTAATACAACACTGCATTGTTCTCGATCTTTTATTGGCTGCTCAGGGAGGTGTGTGTACCTTAGTGGGCCAGGAATGTTGTGTTTTCATTCCGGATATGTACAACTCTACCTGGGATCGCGCACACCACATTCGCACAGTTGCCAAAGATATGGCAGGCAAATTGGTGGTAGGATTTGGGGCTAATCTGTTCAGTTGGTTTCCTGATGTGGGGGGATGGTTGCATAACCTAATAAGGACTTTGGTTGTCTTTATCTGTCTTCTGTTATTGATATATGTTTTGGTAAAATGTACTTGTTGCATGGGTAAGATAATCATGTCTAATGCATGCACAACACCTGAACCCAAGAGAGTATATTAATGCTAACAAAGGTATTTACAAGAAATGACAGTTAATGGAATGTATAATCATATTTCGCATATATCTATATTATCATGTACCAATATCTACTGAATAGGAGATTATGTTGGTGGCTCAGATTCACTAGTTCATCTGTGCCAAGAGGAGGCACTGAGGGAGATTTTTAAGGTTTACCTGTATTGATATATCTTCTTATGTACACTTAAGACTTATGTATGTATCTTGTCTAACTCAAGTAATGTATATTGCTATCTGAAACTGGTTCTCGGGCCTACAAATATGGAGACAGACTTTGGTTGTGCAGTTCTCTGCTTACGCAGATAAGAAGGAATGTGTTTTTCAGCTTTAAACTGGGGCTGACAGCCAGGGACTTTTGCAAGGGAACATTCAAGATCATGTCAGACAGGACTAGGGCACAATGACCCAAGTTTTATGAGTTCTGGAAGTTTGGAAAGTCCCGAGAAGCCAAAATGCGTCATGGTTGTTATGGACAGTTTGTTTTTCTACTGTTATAAAAGTGATCACAAAGGGGAGGTACAAGAGGGGGTATGGTCTTGTCCTTGTCCAGTCTGTTCGAGTCTGTTAGAAAATAAACCATCTGAGAGAAAGCAACTCTTGATTTTTCATTTCGGCTCCTAATTGGAAAACAAAGACATTTAAATTCTTTCTATCACAGCGTCAGAACTATAGCACCATCCATGAGGCCCCCCCCACCCGCTACTCTTGTTTTGCCTCTGTTAGACATGGGCAGGATGACCCCTGCGTTGAAGAGCACTCCCCTCCCAGATTCCGAGCATGACCCACACAAGTCTTTCAGGAGAGGAAGAAGAGGATACAAGAGGGTTGGACGTGTCCATAGAGGACACATCTAGTCCTGATATCTCTGCAGAGCTCTGGCAGTGGGCCTCCAAAATCCCGATGGATGGGAGCAGGGCTGAGACAGGCACATCGCCTCATCTCCTGGTGAGTTTCGGCTGATTGGACCAAAAGCTGGACAATATAAGGGCAGCTACGAATGTCAGGGACTTAGGCCAGCAGGCGTGTTCATCATTCTTATTCATTTACACTACATTATCTCAGTGCATGACATGCATTCGCTCCCCACCCTGCTTTGATCAAAACAACCCAGTAAGGTAGCAAAAGAGAAGAAGAGCCCTGCTGGATCAGGCCAGAGGTCCATCTAGTCCAGCTTCCTGTATCTCACACTGGCCCACCAGATGTCTCAGAGCATTAAAGACAACAAGACACGCATATGCTGTGGCCACTCCCTTGCGCCTGGCATTCAGAGATAGGCTACCTCTAAAACCAGGACGATGCACATACCCGTCATGGCTTGTAACTTGTGATGCACCTTCCCTCCCTAAGTCTGTCCAATACCCTTTAAAGGCATCTGGGACTTCGGGTGTTCTCACCAAATCCTGTGGCAAGAAGTTACCCAGATTAATTACAGCAGGGTCAAGAGAAGCTGTATTTGCTTTTGCCTGTTCTGACCCTCCCACCTTTCAGTTGTAGTGACTGTCTCCTGGTTCTGACATTGTGCAAGAGAGAAAAGAACTTCCCTCTCTCCATCAGCTGCTTAATTTTTCATGTCTCAATCATGTCCCCCCTCAGGCATCTCTTTTCTAGGCTGAAGAGGCCCAAACACTGTAGCCTTTCCTCATAAGGAAGGTGCTTCAGCCCAGTCATCATTTTGGTTGCTCTCTTTGGCACCTTTTCCATCTCTGCTATATCCTTTTTCAGAAGTGGTGACCAGAATTAGACACAGTACTCCTGGTGTGGCCTTACCATTCATTCGTACAATGGCATTACAATGTTACAAGAATGTGTAACAAAGCTAGCTCACCTGCTGGAGGAACTATCTTTTCAGGCTCCTTATCTCCGAAGTCTCTCCAGGGCACTCTAGAGGCAAACTAGAGTCTCTCCAGGGCACTCTGGAGGCAAACTAGAGGCACTCTGATGTTGTTTGCTCTGCAGTCCGGTTGATGGCCCCACAGTGGTCATTCTGGCCTCTTGTTCTGAATTCCCCAGATGAGTTGACCTCTGGGTGTTGAAACAAAACACTTCGCTGATTTGGCAGATTGATGTTCAGAGGCTGGCCTTTGTCCAGCAACATTGCAAAAGAGAAGTCACAAGACAGGCCAAGAAGGTCCCAGTCAGTGAGTTCAGACTTTTCTCAGCCCTGCTTCCTTCTTAGACTCTGATCAGTTGCTGTGAGGCAGCCATTGCTCACGTGTCCTTTGAAGGCTTTTTGCCACTCCTCCTTGGCTGAGGCCACAGCCAATTTGTTTATAGTTCACCTTTTCATTCCACACTTCCTCCAAGGAGCTCTGGGTGGTGCCCATGGTTCCTTCCTTCCTTTTGTCCTCACAACAATCCTGTGAGGTAGGTGGGCTGAGAGAGCGAGAGAGAGTGGCCCAGGTCAGCCAGCTGTGGCTGAGCAGGGATTTGAACCTGGATCCTCAGCTGCCAGAATTCCCACCCCCAGTGGTTTCCCTCTCACTGGCTTACAAGGAAGGATCCCTTGTGAAAAACATTCACGTTTAGGAACTCCATGCTGGGGCCAAGTGACTCCTTAGCATGAAATGGTGGTTCTGCTTCCACTGGGACTGGGAAAACTCAGCTGAAATTTGCATGTGTTGGCGAGCCCCTGATTGCATTTATGTGTGTGTGTGTGTGGGGGGGCCTTTCCTTATTGTTCTGTCCCCTTTCAGGAAGGCCTCTTGGTGTCACTTTTGAACCCTTCCATGCTGAGCTGCACCTGCCAAGATTCCCTCTTCAAATCTGCATATGGGATTTGTCAAACCAAAAGGCAATTCCTGCCTGGGGTGAGAGCAGCCGAATGGCACAGGTTGCAAGTACTTTGCGTGCCCTCTAGCCGCGCCACTGGTCCTGCGCACTGCACCCATCCCTAGTTGCTACTTGGGTCTCGGGCTGAGACTTGTGTCAGTTGCTGGACACTAGTTAACAACTGTGTATCATGAAGTTTGTGTTATGTGTAAAAAAAGTTGAGTTTGACTGAGGAGGACCTGAGGGAAAACTGCTGGAGGAGAGGAGGCTGCAGTACCCGTAGAGGGAAGATAGAGGCTGCTGCGTGCAGAGGCCTATAAAAGGGGCTGCACAAGACTGGGCTGGGATAGACCACCAGGGAAGCCTTGCTGAGAGGAGCTTCAAGACTGAGCTGGGAGAGACCATGCTGCTGAGAGCTGAAATCTGAGCCTGAGGAGAGAGTTGCAACAAGGAGCCCCTGGAAGAGCCACACAGAGAACCAGGGAGCAATCACCCAGCCCCTTGGCCTCAAGTCCTGCTGCCTCCTGCCTGCATAGTGCCTGCCTGCCTGCCTGAGGTCCTCAGGGAATTGGGAACTAGGTTGTGTTTTCATTTGGTTAAGGTTCCATTCCGAACAATAAAGGCCTTAAACCTTTCGTTGGTGTCAGTAGTCTCTTTGGTCCTGCGTAACAATTGGAACAAAAATAATAATAGGTGGGAAGGAGGAGGGTTGCCTGGCCAGAGGAGATGCATCCCTGTCCCACCTGGGTCCAGACTTGGATGCTCTGCAAAGTGTTTCTCCTCTGGGCTGGTCGGGAGGGGGTGCCCCTCCCCGCCGTCCTGTTCTTGTGCCTGTGGAGCAGGCAGCCATCAGACAGGAGGAGCTCTGTCAGGGCACTGCCCTCTGCCAGCCAGCCAGCCATCAGCCAGCCAGGCTCCCCTGAGGGCAGGGGCAATGGCAGGGCCCCCCATCCTGCCTCTGGCCTTTCTGACTGGCGGGCTGTTGGGGTTGGGAAGAGAAGTGGCACTTCACCAGTGTGTCCTCTGCCTGGGAGGCCTGAGGCATCCTCTGGGGAGACTGTGGGGGAGGCGCTTCCCAGCCTCCACCTGAACCTCTCTCAGTGGCCCGCATTGTCCGTCGCCTAGCAACCCCTCCCAGTAGCCGTTCTGTTCAGTTGGTCCAGGTTTACAGCGTTGCCTAGCAACCGCAGCCAGCAGCAGGTTTGCCCTGGTGACGTCACAGTTCCAGGCGGAGCCCCGCCCCCTGAAGCCTGCTGTGTGCCAGAGGTGTCACTAGGGGGTGCTCAGTCTGCATGGGAAGCTGGAGTGTTCTGAGCCTCTGTGCATTCAGATGGTGGCTCATGAGAATGCTGCAGGTCGCGTGTCACGTGTCCTTTGCACCCTCTCAGGCGTGACCCAGCCTGGGTGTTGTGCCAACAAGGACAGACCCTCCAGGTGTGCCTCTGGGCTCAGGTGTTGTGTGAATCCTTAGACACGTGTATCCTGTGTGCACTGCACAGAATTCCCACCCCAGCTTTGCAAGGAGGTGCCCCTGGCTGTGGTGATCCCTTTCCTGCCCCACCCCAGTGCACACAGCAGGGCCTCTGAGAGGTATTTTGTCAGGGGGTACAAAGTTTCTTTTGGGCCCCTTCCCACAGGGGGAGGGGTCAACAAGGGGGAGGGCAGCAATGGGGGTTGATGGGTATAATAAATATAAATAAATAAAAGAATGAGAAAGAACAATACAGATAAGGAGACAGAATTCACATTGAAGCATCATTTTATATTAATATGCAAATATGATCACCAGAAGACATAACTATTATTAAGACACTTACAGTGCAATCCTATTCATGTCTACTCATAAGTAAGCCTCATTGTGTTCAATAAGGCTTACTCCCTGGAATACATGTATTGAATTGTAGCTTTACTATTTACTTTGCAAAAAGCTCTCCTGGCCTTTTTCTGTGAAAAGTTTTGAATCACAACATGGAAAATAATTGTTCTGGCAATGCTTGATTCGATATTTAGCCTGGCCAAGTCCACAAGACGGCCTGAGACACTGTAGATCTTAAATAATTCTTAATTAGGTTTAGTTTGCTAAAAGGCTGCTCTGCAGAAGCTACTGCCACTGGAATTGTTCACAATATTCTTAAACTAATACAGACATTTGGAAACAGGTCACCTAGTCTGTACTCTGTTAACAAGTTCAACAGATCTAATGGTTTTAACTGTGCAGTTCCAAAATTTGTTTTATGCACTGATGGAAAAGTTGCATTTCTTTTCCAAAGTCATCACTATTAAGGTCAGCAGGATATTATTCTGACAAAGATAAAACTTTTCTCTCCGCATCACATGCAGACATGGAGAGATACTGCCACAAGAAATCAAATTTTTCTGCCAACTGATTAACAGCATTGAAGCGGACGGTGAATCCTGCTATAACAAGGTCCACCAAAACATCAAGCACACACTTTCTAAAACAGGCCTCTTCTGGAGTATCATCTGTGCCATCCATTTCTTCCAAGTCAGTATCAGGTGTATTGCCATCATGTGGCCTTGCCCTCTGGCACCTAACTCCATCACCTCTGTGGGATAGTGTTATTTCTATATTTAGATTTGATGCAACCAATTTGGCTTCATTCCATATGCATTTCCAGTTGTTTCGAAGTTCTTTTATCTCTGTGATAAGAGTTTCTCTGTTTGCTACTTCAACATCCATCCTGGCATCTCTAGCTTGGATGACCTTGTTGCAGGAAGGCCTCATGGTGCCACTTTTGAAACCCTTCCATGGTAAGCTGCACCTGCCAGGATTCCCTCTTATGTGCAATGGTCCAGGGCAAAGGCATTCTGTTCTCCTTGAATCTGGTCCCCCACCCCAGGATTATGGGATTTGGCAAACCAAAAGGGCAATTCCTGCCTGGGGTGAGAGCAGCTGAATGGCACAGTTTGCAAGTACTTTGCGTGCCCTCTAGCCGCGCCACTGGTCCTGCACCCATCCCTAGTTGCTACTTGGGTCTCGGGCTGAGACTTGTGTCAGTTGCTCGACACTAGTGAACAACTGTGTATCATGAAGTTTGGAACAAAATTAATAGGTGGGAAGGAGGAGGGGTGCCTGGCCAGAGGAGATGCATCCCTGTCCCACCTGGGTCCAGACTTGTATGCTCTGCAAAGTATTTCTGCTCTGGGCTGGCCGGCACTCCGAGGGTTAAAAGGAGCGACTCTGGGTTCTCAGAGAGGCAAAGGGGGGGATGTTAAGGCAAGCCACTTCCTGATCTGCTGCTTCCTTTGTCTTCCCCACCCTCGTGTGTGGAGGCAGCAGTGTCTCTGGGTGAGTGGATGACCCTTGGAGTGAAGGGGAGCCCAGAGGGGTGGGAGAGGAGCCCCCCGGGGGGAGGGAAGCCCAGGGTCACAGCTCAGCCAGTGAAGGAAATGGGGAGGGGGCTGAGAAGACAATCTGCAGCCCCCTCCCCCGCATGCTCCATGTTGGATCGGCTCTTAGGTGGCTTTTTGGTAGGGTGGGGGGTTTGGGGGGCAGTGGGCACAAGGGCTGTAACCAGTCAGTGAGGGAAATGGGGAGGGGGCTGAGAAGACAAGCTGCAACCGCCCCCCCCCCGCATTCTCCATGCTGGATCTGCTCTTAGGTGGCTTTTTGGTAGGGTGGGGGGTTTGGGGGGCAGTGTAAAGACTGGAATAGGAGAGGTGGGGAGGGGACTGGGAAGACAAGCTGCAGCCATCCCTACATGCTCCCCTTTGGATCCGCTCTTAGGTGGCTTTATTTGTAGGGGGGGGGCTTGGGGGCAGTGTAAAGACTGGAAGGGGGGAGGTGGGCAGAAGGGCTGAACCAGCCAGTGAGGGAAATGGGGAGGGGGCTGAGAAGACAAGCTGCAACAGCTCCCCCCCCCCCGCATTCTCCATGTTGGATCTGCTCTTAGGTGACTTTATTTGTAGGCTGTTCCCACCCCCAGCGGTTTCCCTCTCGCTGGCTTACAAGGAAGGATCCCTTGTGAAAAACATTCACGTTTAGCAACTCCATGCTGGGGCCGAGTGACTCCTTAGCATGAAATGGTGGTTCTGCTTCCACTGGGACTGGGGAAACTGAGCCGAAATTTGCATGTGTTGGCGAGCCCCTGATTGCATGCTTGGGGGGGCCTCTCCTTACTGTTCTGTCCCCTTCCAGGAAGGCCTCTTGGTGCCACTTTTGAAACCCTTCCATGCTGAGCTGCACCTGCCAAGATTCCCTCTTCTGTGCAGTGGTTCAGGGTAGAGGCACTCTGTTCTCCTTGAATCTGGTCCCCCACCCCAGGCTTATGGGATTTGGCAAACCAAAAGGGCAATTCCTGAATGCTGCTTGGGGTGAGAGCAGCTGAATGGCACAGGTTGCTGCTGGCAAGTTAGGGAAATGGACAGAAAATGCACAGAAAAGAAGTGGAGAATATGGGGAATCACAGAGGCAAACTGAGACTTGTGCCTGGGGGATATATTAATGTCCTTTGCAAAAGCTGCCTAAGGAATTGCATGTAGCTCCTGTGCATTAAGGTTGCATTCTAATTACATGACCTCTGACCCTGACACATGCATCCGCCTTGAACGGATGGCTTTGACCCTGCTTAAGCAGGCTGGGTTTAGAGATTAATTGAGCCACAGGCCAGTGGCATAGCTAGAGGGGGTGTGTCTTATACTTGGTCTCACTCCCAGGGTTTTGGGTGCTCAGAGTTGTTGGTTCTGAACCCTAGAGCCCTCAAAGATCCCTGTTCGGTAGTACTGCCACTACCCTGTAAGAGCCAGTGCCTCGGTCCAGGGAAACGGAGACTCTCTAGGCTTAACTATATCCCTTGTAGGCACTGAGCACTTTCTTAACTTAAAGTCTCAGTCCTCACTAGTCCACAATGAGGATTTTTGGTAGCTTGCTGAACGGCTAGGCAGGATTCTGAAGCTTTGTCCCCAACAGACAATGAACCAACATGGTAAAAGGATTTTTACTTTATTAAGTACAAAGGGTTACAAAAAGTTACAAAAGGCAGCAAATGCTAGAGGCATAAAAACTTCTAGGAAACATATCAGCACAGAACAATAAAGCTAACTGGCTATCTCTATTACTTCCTAACTCTCACCTGGTCAGCTTCTTTTGTAGATCTTTCAGCTCTCAGTTACCTATGAGGCCACATGGTTCTGGCCTGGGGCAGGATGTGCACCCACGTCAAATACCAAGACGAAGACAAAGAGCCAAGACACCCCCCCCCCCCGGCTCTGTTCTTATACTTCTCATGCCAACAGGATGGTGTGACTCTCTACTCATTTCAAACTGTCCAATTAGAAACCCTTGAAGACAGAATCTTCGCAAAGTGGGGTTGAAAGCTATCCTCTTAGTTCCCCCCTCCTATTGAGTCCCTTCGGGGAGAAAGGCGGGGTAAAAATAAAGTTATTATTATTATTATTATTATTATTATTGGAAGTCTACAGCTGCATCCCACTCTGATGGGTGCCTTGCAGTCTACAGAAGTGCCACCTTGTCACCATCCATCGAGTTGTAAATTCCTTTCAGCTAGGATTCAAGCCACTTCTATGTTACTGGGTTACTTTGGTTCAGGCTTTGCAATGCTACTAGGCCTGAACTGCACATATTCATGACAGGGTGCAAAGCACTAAGTGTTGCAGGTGCAGAACGCATCCTGCAAGTGATCCCTCTCCCTCCCCTTCAGGGCCACCCTGGGCAGGGGAGCAAAACGAAGGCATGCGCCTTCTGAGAGCATTCCAGGGAGGCCTTCTGGGCACATGCCTCACCTTGCTCCCCCTGCCCGGAACGGCTTCGAAGGGGAGGGAGGGGGATCGCTTACAGGGTGTGTGCAGGCACCTGCAAAGTACTTTGCGCGCCCTCTAGCCGCGCCACTGGTCCTGCACGCTGCACCCATCCCTAGTTGCTTCTTGGGTCTCAGGCTGAGACTTGTGTCAGTTGCTTGACACTAGTTAAGAACTGTGTATCATGAAGTTTGGAATAAAAATTCTTGTCAAGAAATTAGGTGCAGGTCAGTATTGAGCAGGAGACAGAAGAGCAATAGGTTAAGGCAGCGGTTCTGAAATTCTCAGGGAGTTTGAGCCCCGCTGTAAGTTCTTGTGGGGAAGAGGGGAGCCAGCAATGCGATCACATGACTGTCAAGGGGCTCGGGGGCTTGCTTAGATGTACCAGAGCCTGCAGCAGGCTCCCGGAGGTGTGAGGAGCCCCGTGCCAGCCTCCGCAGGGCTCCCCAACATGCTGAGACAGTCAAAATAACAACCACGACCCACTTCCGGTTTCGCAATCGCAAACCAGGAGTGGGTCACAATCGTTGTCTGCTCCCCACACCCCTGGGAACCTGCTGCAGGCTCTGGTAAGTCTAAGCAAGCCCCCGAGCCCCTCAACAGCAACGGGATTCTAGCGATTGCGTCGCTGCCTCCCCCCTCTCCGCCCCGTAAGGGGGCAGAAACCATGGCTCTCTGGCTGGGGCGTCGCAACCCCCCAGTTTGAGAACCACTGGGTTAAGGAATTTATGAGAAAGGGGGCTGGAAATGCAGGTCGTAGGATAGGCATGGAGCAGTGGGAAAGTTTATGGACCAAAAGATTGAAGTTTATTCTAATTATAAATCTTTAAGAGAATCTTTATAAAATGATGTATGGATCTCATACGACACCAGCTAGATTAGCAAAGATGTATGAAAATGTAGCTAATAGAGACTGGAAGTGTCAACCACAAGAAGGATCGTTTTATCACAGGTGGTGGACATGTAGCAAGGCAAAAAGTTTGAACTTTGATACACCAGCAAATGCCACTGATACTCGGGGTAATTCTACAAATGAAACCAGAAGCTTTTCTGTTGGGAATCATTCCCTGATTGTATTCAGAAAGATTTTGAAGCTACATTTTTATATCTGACAACCATAGCAAGGATATTGTATGTGAAGCACTGAAAGGTTCCAGAGATGGCTTCAGTTGAAGAATGGGGGGGTCAAGATGTTGGACATGGCTGAAATGGAGAAACTAGCAGCTTTTCTATAAGAGAGGTCAGTAAAGACTTTGATGGCGAATTGGGAACCATTCATGGACTTTTGGCGCGTGAAGGGAAAATGGGCCGGATGAATTAGGGATTTGATGAGTAGATGATTGATACAGAGACAGAATCTTCTGTTGAAAATGAAGTACTTGATAAATAATTCATACAGAGAGGAATAAAAAAAAGGTAATTTCTTTTAGAGTACTCAGAGAAAGTATTTTCGAATACTTCCTCAATGTCAAAGCAGCCTAACCAGAAATACAATAAAAGGGGAGGCCAGGTGGTCCTTAGTCCACACTTTCACCAAGTGACACCAAGTGGATTGGGCAGCTTCTCCGGCTCCCTCTCATGGCAGGACCAGTGCTGGAAAAGGTGCTGAAATTGGAAGCTACTCTACACCTTCCGGCCCTACAGATCTACAGCTCAGGCAAATCCCATGAGGAGGAATAGCCCCTGCCTCTAACAGAGAAGCCAAAGGTCTCTTGCCTGTAAATTCCAGTTTTTGATGGAGGAAGGGGGCATTCTGCTCTCCCTAACCTAGGATGCAGTGCCCCGCCTTCCCAGGTGGTGGGTTGCATGAGGGGAGGTGGTTCTCCCATGCCTGACCCAGTGGGGCTGTTCTTATGTTAGTTTGGGACAACCTACAGCGTCCATAGGATAGAGGAGGAGAAAGAAAAAGCCAAGGCCAGCGGGAGCAGAGACATTGTCTTCCCCAAAGATCTTACAGTTGGACGTGTTACTTTGGCCACTTATTAATTGGCCATGTCAGTAGCATAGCTAGAGGGGGTGCAAAGCACTGAGTGTTGCACAGAGTGTCACCCCAGTGGGAAGGGACCTCTTGCACACTATGATGATGCTCCATGCAACACCTATTGTTTTGCACCCCCTCTAGTTACACTTCTGCCTCCTGCACTGCCCCAGAATGGTCAGAGGGCACAGAGTCTTTTTTGGAAAGGGGCATCTGCAGTCCAGTCTCTGCTGCTGCTTGGTGCCCCTGCCTGGGGGCTTTTTATGTGGTTCTCTTTCCCCACACACACACACCAGCTTTATTGGCAGCCGGGGGGGGGGGTCACTCCAGACTTAGAGGAAGCTGACTGACCCAGTGCTGTTTTCTCACTAAGGGCCCAATCCAAAGGTAAAGGAAGAACATTCCCTTATCTCGAGGAGGCCGCCATGACCTTTCCCCACTGCAGGCTACAGAGGGGACCTCATTGGAATGGTTGCATCAGTGCTGGAAAGTTAGATAGGATTGGGCCCTTAGTTTCTCTGAAAGAGTGGGTTTTGCAGTGGGGGGGAAGATCTGAGTTCATTCCTGGTGTGTGTGTGTGGGGGAAGATCTGAGTTCATTCCTGGTGTGTGTGTGTGTGTGTGTGTGTGTGTGTGTGTGTGTGTGTGAGAGAGAGAGAGAGAGAAACAGAGAGACAGAGAGTTTGGCCAAAGGTCTTTGAGTCTCAACAGTCGTTGACTCTGAGTCTGCAGAGAGCCACGGTCCTGTCCCTTCATTACTCCCTGACCAGGATAGGCCTGAAGAGGTCGCAGCTCTTTCTGAAGGGTGGCAGAGAGAGGAGAAGCCACTTGTCCTGCGGGAAAGAGAGTCACTAGGGCGGGTGCATATTTTCATCCCCCTGGCCAGATTCCTTCTGGCCATTCTCCCCCTTGTGCATGCAGACACGCAGGTCAGGATCGTCCTACTGGAAGGAGAACCCACAGAGAAGCACCAAGCTAAGGAGGCTTTGGAGATCTGATCATCAACCACACTTCTTTGGGTTTTTCAGCAGACTTTCCTCTCTGTCACCTGCCCCCTCTCAGGAAGGGTTTCATTCTCACCTGATCCATACCTGCCTCCTTCTGTTCTGCCAGATTCCCAGTCCAAGCTCTGCCTGGAGAATTACACCCACTTTTAGCTAGTTAGCTCCCCTTCTTTCTCTGCCCTGCAGTACTGCTGGACCCCACTGTCATGAATATGTACAGTTTAGGCCTAGTAGCATGTAAAGCCTGAACCAAGCTAAACCAGTAATAGAGAAGTGGCTTGCAGTTCCTAGCAGCAAGGAATTTACAACTCAATGGAAGGTGATAATGTAGCACCTATGCAGACAGAAAGGCACCCATGAATCTCCAGTGGGGAGGGGAAGAACTAAGAGGACAACCATCCAGCCCCACTTCGGGAAGATTCTGGCCCCAAGGGTTTCTGATTGGACAGTTTAAATAAGTACAGAGTGACCTCCACCCTGTTAGCAGGTGAAGTATAAGAACAAAGCCCAAAGGGGTGTGTTTGTCTTGATCTGTTTGGTGGGAAAATGTTGTGGGTGCAACATCCTGGAGAAAGAGCCTGGTCCACCAGGGCCATGTGGTCTCATAGGAACCTGGAGGAAAGATCTACCAAAGAAAGCTGACCCAGGTGAGAGGGAATAATAGAGATAGCCAGTTACCTTTGTTATTTTAATGCTGATACGTTAACCAGGGGTTTTATGCCTCTAGCATTTGCTGCCTTTTGTAACTTTATGGAACCCTGTGTATTTAATTAAGTAAAAATCCTTTTACTAAGTTGTTTCATTGTCTGTTGGGGACAAAGGTTCAGAATCCTGCCTAGCCATTCAGCAAGCTACCAAATCCTCACTGAGGACTAGTAACAAGGACTGAGGCTTTAATTAAAGAGAGCGCTCAGTGCCTGCAAGGGATAGAATGAAGCCTAGAGGGTCTCAGTGTCCCTGGACTGAGACACTGGCACATACAAGGTAGTGGCAGTGCTACTGAACAGGGGTCCTTGAGGGCTCTAGAGTTCGAGAACCAAGAACTCTGAGCACCCCAAAATCCTGGGAGTGTATGAAGTGTACAACACCCACCACCAGGGTAGCTCACCTGTTTAGCCTACAGAGGTCCTCCTTCCTGCCAGCAGCCTCCCGCCACTACAGCAGCCCCTTGGTGCTCAGCAGGTGTTGGGCATAGCAGCCAAACACCAGTCTTAGTGTCTCCAGTAGTAGTAGTAGTAGTAGTAGTAGTAGTAGCAGCAGCAGCTGCTGCTGCTGCTGCTGCTGCTGCTTCCAATGTCCAGTCTATCCTTCCTCAAGCTTTGCTCCTCCTGCTGCCAACACCAAACTCTCCCTTCATCAGGTGCTTTTATGCCTGAGGGCCTTACTGCCTTCAAGTGGCTGCAGCTGTGCAGCACACTCTGCTGGATGCCCAGGGCTTACCCTTAAAGGGGCCACTGCTGACACCACATCTGCCTCCTCACCAGATCTTCTGCGATTCCAATACACCTTCTGTGGGGTTTCTTTTCCTTTTAGCAAAGTGCCCTCTATGGGGATTTTTTTAGCCTCCCCATCTCAGCATCATATCCTGGCTTGTGTGATGGATTCTCTGATCTTGTAAATCAGGGGTGCTCAAACTTTCAACTTTAGGGGTGCTGGACCTTTAAGAAGTGTATAGAAGAGAGAATTTCAGCAGGTGCAGCTTGTCATCCCACAGATGACAAGCTGCACCTGCTGAAATTCTCTCTTCTATACACTTGTTAAAGGTCCAGCATCCCTAAAGTTGAAAGTTTGAGCACCCCTGTTGTAAATCATTAAGAGAAGTTCTATAAGTGAGGAATTGGGGGGAAGGACTTTGAAGGACTCTAGTGAGGAGGCTCTGCCTTCCCTGCCTCCCTACCCACCCTGCTTTTTGAAGAATTCCAGTGGGGAGGCTCTGCCTCACCTGCCTCCTCATCCACCACATGTCCCTGGTGTGCAGCTTGCATAGGGGAGGAGGAGGAGGAGGAGGAGGAGGGGCTGCCCGGCCAGAGGAGCTGCACCTCCCAGCCTGGGAGCTGCAGGGTCCAGCCTTGGATGCTCTGCAGTCTTTCTTCTCCACTCCCTGGCATTGCAAGGGTTAAAAGGAGTGACTTCGGATTCCTAGAGTGGTGAAGGGGGGGGAGTGGGGAAGCCACTTCCTGCTCCAGCCCCTCCCCCCACTGATGACAGTGGCTTCTGTGATGAGTCCAAAGCCCTTTGGAGCCAATGGGAGAAAGAACAGAGAGGGGAAGAGGGAGATCAGACGCCCACAGCCAGTGAAGGGGAAGAGGGACCCCCCCTTGCATGCTCCACTTTGGATCTGCTCTTAGGTGGGTTTATCTGTAGGGTGCGGTTTGGGGGGCAGTGTAAAGACTGGAATGGGGGGGCCAGAAGGGCTGAAACCAATGCAAAAAGCGGGATGAGGTGAACACTGGAGAACAAGAGAAGGGGGAGATAGTGAATGGAGGGCTGGGGGGCTCACCCACTGCGGCATTTCTGGATCAGAACCAGAGTCACGGGGCAAGGAGGGAAATAGTGTCCAATTGCACAAGGAAGTGAAGTTTGGAAAGGGCCTGAATGTCTTCCCATCTCGCTTGTCTCCTCACAGGCAGTGACATGGCATCGGGGCTGCGTTCCAGATCCTGCCCTCTTCGTCGTGGAGCAGAATCAGCCACTCTGCAGCCTGCTCAGGTAAGGGCCGGACCAGGGGGGCCGAGTGCAAGAATCTGTGTGGCTCCCTCCTTTGTTCTTACAGGCCTTGACGGAAGCACAAGAAGAGTGTGTGTGACTTCCTTGGAATGCCAGGGGTTGGGATGCGGGTCAGGTGACCAGTGAAATCCTGTAACTGGTCCCTATTACTGAACTGTCCTCACATGTTTGGAGTCCAGATTTCTTCTCTCTGCGCGGCTCCCTCCCTTTTTCAACCTTCAATCGCTCCTGCTGGGGTGAGGAGAGGCAGCCTGCCTGAGTACATTCATCTCTCTGTCACCAGTCCCTTTCCAGTAAGCATTTGCTTGTGAGGAGGACTGAGGTTTTCCTTCTGGACTGGACGCTCCTTCAAGGGTTGGCCCAGTCCTGACACAAAAGAATTAACTGAAAGAAAAGATTCAGGCAACCCGCTGGATCCATGTTGCCAAAGACACTTCAGGGAATGCCTTGTTGCCCCCACCTCAGTTCCTCTTTTCAGACTGGGGGGACAAGAGAAGGGGGAGGTTGTGTTAAAACACGTGAGGCAGGATTGCTGAGGAGAAACTGCTTTCTCCTTCCAGGCTCCTGTGTCCTCTGAGGAGGTGGCTGTGCACTTTACGAAGGAGGAGGAGGCTCTGCTGGATCCAGGCCTAAACCCTCTGCCCAGGGAAGTCACGCTGGAGAATTCCGGGATCGTGGCCTCTCCAGGTAAGGATGCCCTTTCTCCCTCGGGGGCAGGCAGCAGAGTCACAGACTGCTCTTATTCTTGTTTCTCACTGTCTGGATTGCACCACATCAGTGGGGCGTGTGGGGCTGGAACTTGTGCCTGGGACATGCCTGCTGTGCCTCCCTGCTGCAGAGCTGAGCTTGGCCTGACTGATGCTCTCTCGGTATGGAAGAGCAGGAGAGAAATGTCTTGATGAGGAAGTCAATGGAGAGAAGTCCAGAATCCTATTTTGGGACCTGCCAGGCCTGCAGATGAGCCTCTTGCAACTGGCACTGCCTGGCAGGCCCTCTTGTTCTCCTTCCTCTGCATTATCCAGTGTTTTAGTCCACCAGTTGGTGCTTGTCTGGGACCAGGTGCTGCCCGAGGGATTTTGCATGATCTGCTTGTCCTTCATTGTCTCTCCAGAGGGGTGTGGAATGTCTCAGGCTCCCCTGAGGCAGGTGGGGTTACCTGTGCCTGATGACACCAGAGAGACGCTGATCTCTGATTGGCCAGTTGCACTGGGGGCAGGATGGAGATCCAGTCAAGCTACTCAGGGGGAAGGTTTTACATTTAAGTAGAAGCAAATTCTGGATTCACGATTATTGTTCACTTCTCCTGGAACCAAGAGCCACATATGTTTGGTGGTTCACCTCCTGGGATAATACGACTGACAGCATCTCAGACATGGCTTGTCCTGGCTTCAACAAAGGCCTTTGGAACTTGCTGGTTTGCCAGCCATGATTGTTCATCTCAAACAAATGGAGGAACTGAAAACTATAGTCATCCTCTTGGTTTTCTTTAGTGACCAGAGGTTGATACTTAAATACCAGAGCTGTGTATTTGACATGAACTGCTTGTCCAATAAGATATTGGGAGGGGGGGTGTATCATCCCTTAAAGCAGCTCTTTCTTCCAACCTGAGCTTGTCCGGAGAGGGGGCTCAGGGAATTTTGGGACAGAGGGATGCCACTTCCTCCTGAGCCAGACCCTTGGCCCACCCAGCTCTGTCCTGCCTGCACTGACTGACAGCAGTTCTGCAGGGATTCAGGCCAGGCCCTCCCCTCCCAGCCCTCCCTTGAGCTGGTGCCAGGGACTGATCCTGGTGTCTCTTGCATGCAAAGCAGGTTCTCTGCCACTGAGCTAAGGCTGCTCCAGACTGGGATGGTGCTCCAGCAAGAGCCCTGCTCAGGGGGTGTAAAGGCAGGAGAAGGCCACCTCTCTCTGCTTACCTAAATTCCCAGTCCCTGTGCAGAGAGGAGATTGTCTCAGGAGGGAGAGGGGGGCAGCTGTCCTTCTGGTTGAGGCTTCCCTTCCATTTGCTGATGGGTGGATGGAAGAAATGTGACTGGTTTCACTTCCCCAACTGGATTCCCACCAGGTGACTCCGCTCAGGTTTCAGAAGCAGTGAGCTTGAACTCCCATCAGTTGTGGAGCTAGAGGGGCTGCAAAGCCAAGCCCTACGTTTTGCAGGGAGCCCCAGTGCAGCATGCAAGAGGCCCCTCCCCCTCCCCTTCTTAGCCATTCTGTGCCAGGAGAGCAAAACAGAGGCATTGAATTCTTGGGGAGCAGCACTGCCTCTGTTTTGTTCCCGCAGCCTGGAATGGCTCCAAAGGGGAGGGGGAGGGGCCGCTTGCAAGGAGGCTCTCTGCAAAACTTAGTGCTTTGCATCCCCCCAGCTACGCTACTGACTCCTATAAACCAGGCTGATACTTTGGGATCCACACGGCTTTTTCTGCTGCATGTTCAGGTATAAGAGTTTGAAGTGCTTCCCTCTTCCCCGTCCTACGCTGTGTCCTTTTGGGGGTAGGAAGACCACCTCAAGTCAGATCTCTTTGCAAAGCCTCCGTGTTCTGTAATCTGAAGCATCTCCTTGTTTCTTTCTGGGAGGCAGTGGCATAGCTAGTGGGGGGTCAAAACGCTAAGCTTTTTCGGGCGCCTGGACACCCATGTAAAGCGGCTCCTCGCACTCAGAGCCTTTGGGGTGGTGAGAGCAATGTGTAGGACAGGGGTGCTCACACTTTTTTGGCTCGAGAGCTACTTTGAAACCCAGCAAGGCTACCAGGGGGGAAGGAAGCGTCTGACAGACACCCCCTTTGATGTATGGAGCCCCTGCTGGACCAGGTCAGAGGAGGCCCACCAAGTCCAGCTTCCTTTGCCCCACAGTGGCCCACCAGATGCTTCAGGAAGCACATGGGAGGCCTCTCCTCTCTCCCCACCCAACATACTGGGGGCAGCCACAGGTCCCCCCAAGAAGCACATGCCCAGCCCTGCTGCACTACAGGGGGGAGGAGCTCCCCACTCCCCACAAACTCTTTGTGGCTGCGCCCCAAGACCAGCAGGGAGAGGGAGGCGTCGCAGGTCCTCCTCGGAAGGGGCGGGGGGCTTCCCCGTTTCCATGGAGAGGGTCTGCGCGTGCAGGCGGCAGGCGAGGGAGACACTGCTCCCACCGGCCCTCCTCCTGCAGCGGCGGGGGGGCCAGGGGGGTCGTCTCACCTGTCAGCCCCGACCGAGAGCAGCAGCGGCCGCAGCACTTACCTCTGGGCTCCTATAGGGGGGGCTGGGCCGGGCATGGCTGGGCTGGGTTGGGCCGGACCTGATTGGAAGGGAAGGGGAGTGTCACTCGGGGCCTCCCGCGGCAACCGCCATCAGAGCGACTCCATCTCGAACTCCCACCCCCCCTTCCGCTATGGAGCCCCAGGAAGAGCCTCAGTCCAGTGCAGCCCAGCTCCCCCTCCCGCCGCCGCCCACTTTAGCTCCTGCTCTTCCGGCATGCAGCGCCACGAAACTGATGAAACTGACTAGAGTCTAGTCAGTTTTGTTGCTGCATGCCTGAAGAGCAGCTAAAGTGTCAGTTTCAGTGTCAGTTTAGTGTCAGCTAAATATGTCAGTTTCATCTAGTCACTAGATGAAACTGACATATTAACAGTTTGGAGAGACAGGGCTCCGCGATCTACTCATTTTGCCTCGCGATCTACCGGTAGATCGCGATCCGCCTATTGAGCACCCCTGGTGTAGGAGATGCCTCTGCAATGCTTCCGAAGTCCATCATGCCACTGAATGTGGGGGGGGGGGAGGTGCCACTTTACACAGCCAAGTGCCTGAAAAAATGTAGCATTTTGACACATCCCCCCCCCCGCTCTAGCTGTGGCACTGCTCAGAGGAGTTTCCAAAACCTGCCTTCATTTCCCAGCTGGAAAAAGGGGTGTGTGCAATTTTGCAGGATATTCTGGAAGAAGAGCAGGTCATTTGCTTATGAGAAGTCCTGCTTAACACAGCAGTAGCTTCAGACCAGAGGGAGCTGTGGCCAATGTGAATCCTCCAGCATAATAGAAACTCTCCTTGTTTAGGCAATGTGACATCAGTGGAGTATCTAGGGTGGGATATGGGGGCAAGTGCCCCAGGTGCCGCACCTGTTGGGACAGCACAACCAGCCTCTTCCCCCACCACCCATTTAGCCTCCTGCTCCTGAGGAAGGCTGGGATTCAGCACCCTTCTGCTTCAGCCCCCTCCTCTCCTCCCATAAAGGAGGAGAGGAAGGGGCTGAAGCAGAAGGGTGCTGAATCCATAAAGGAGGAGAGGAAAGGGGCAACCTAGAGCGGCAGTGCACCAGGACTTGCAACTCCCAGTACAGAGCTGCTCTAGGCTAGCCTCCCTCTGATAAAGGAGGAG
Source organism: Tiliqua scincoides (assembly GCF_035046505.1). Classification (NCBI taxonomy): domain Eukaryota; kingdom Metazoa; phylum Chordata; class Lepidosauria; order Squamata; family Scincidae; genus Tiliqua; species Tiliqua scincoides. Next base: position 266,606,878 of record NC_089822.1, read on the forward strand.
AGGGGGGTGGGCGCCCCAGAACTGGGCTGAATCGCAGCTGGGGTAGCCTCAACTGGCAGCCACTCTGGGTGCAATTCCTCTCCCAGAGGTCTTGAGCAACTCTCAGCGCAACTCATAAGAACAACATAAGAACAGCCCCACTGGATCAGGCCATAGGCCCATCTAGTTCAGCTTCCTGTATCTCACAGCAGCCCACCAAATGCCCCAGGGACACACAAGACAACAGACACAACCTGTGTCCCGGTGCCCTCCCCTGCATCTGGCACTCCGAAGTAGTCCACTTCCAAAATCAGGAGCTTGCACAAACTTACTGTGACTTGTAACCCATGGTGGACTTTCTCCTCCAGAAATTTGTCCAATTCCCTTTTAAAGGCATCTAGGCCAGATGCCATCCCCACTTTATGTGGCAAGGAGTTCCACAGACTAATGACCCGCTGGGTAAAGAAATATTTTCTTTTCTCTGTCCTAATTCTCCCAACACTCAATTTTAGTGGATGTCCCCTGGTTCTGGTGTTGTGTGAGAGCCTAAAGCGCATTTCTCTATCCATTGTGTTGATCCCCTGGGTCATTTTGTATGTCTCAATCATGTCCCCCCTCAGGCGCCTCTTTTCTAGACTGAAGAGCCCCAAACTCTGTAACCTTTCTGTTACCAAAAAGACTGTTTTGCTTAGGGGAATTATTACATTAGGATTGTAGGCTGGATAACAAGACAGGGTAATGCAGAGAAATTCCCTTTTGCTTAAAGAGGAGGCTGAGAGAAAGATAACTTTCAATAAAAGATTATGGGTTATGACAAAAGAACAAAGGTAAAAATAATGCACATGGAGATATATATCTCTTGCTACCTAGCTCTCATGGTGGTTGCGTGAAGAGTGTTTGGTGCATCCGAGGAAAATAGATAAGGAAGGGGGTTGCAGGGAAGGCTTTAGGGGTCCCTGCTCTGCCAATCCCAGCTGCTAACTAAAGATGGGAAGAGAAGGGGAGAAAAAGGCAGGGGAGAAGGGAAAGAGTTCCAGGGACAAGACAGTTACCTGTCCTGTAGAGCAGTTGGAGGGGAGGGGGATCCTGAGAAGAGGACCCTGTGACACGACACAAATGTGTTGGGCCTTGGAGAGAGTGTGTGTGTGTGAGAGGAAGGCCTCTCTTATAAGGGGCTGGGAGACAGACTGAGCTGGAAGGCAGCTTGATTGCTAACACAAAGCTGGGTGCTTGGAGTATGCATACATTTGAATGGGCATCAGGATGTATGTGTCAGTTATCAGCAAAATTCAATCAGGGCTTGAGGGCTGGCTTCCTAGAAGGGGGAACTTAACCAGAACTGGACACAATATTCCAGGGGTGGCCTTAACTCCCCCACTCCCGTCGCATCCCCTAGTGTGCTGCTGCTCTAGGCCACCCCCCTCTTTATGGGAAGAGAGGAAAGAGGTGGCCTAGAGTGGCAGTGTGCCAGGAGTTGCAACTCCCAGCCTGCTGCCCCTCTAGGCCACCCCTTTCTAAATAGGAGGAGAAGAGGGGGTGGCGCAGTATTGTGACCAGAGTGGCCGCAACTCACAGCTGTGACCTGTGCTGCGTCACTCGTCTCCTCTGAGGAAATGAAAGACATGCCCCATAGCAGCACAGAATCATGCCAGATGCTGGAACTCCTGTTGCAATTCTGGAAGTGATTGCAGTGACATGATGTCATCGGTGCCATTGCTTTGGGGTCAGGGGCCAGGGCGGCAAACAGAGTGGCGTCCCCAGGTGGGAAAAAGCCCAGGACTGCCACTGCGTAGCATTGGTTCTGACGAGCCAGCCTATTCCCATCGCCTGCAAAGCTCAGCTTGGCTCCGTGTGAGCCGAGCATCTGATGATCTGGCCTGCCACATCTCCACATTCCTTCTGCTCCAAGGGATGTGCAGGTTACAAATGGCAGGACTCGGCCCTGTCAGTAACGAGGAAGGAAGGCAGCAGTTTGCTGCCCATTCCCCTGGGGAATCAGTGCAGTGCTAACACTAATTGGTGTTTCAGCAAAAGCCACACCATCTTTGCTTGCACCGGCTTTGAAAGGTTGCCATGACTCTCAAATGAGGCTTTATCTATTATGTATTTTTCACATTTTTATACCGCCCTTCCTCCAAACAGCTCAGAGGAGTGTATAGAGCTGCTCCCCACCTATTGTCCTCACAACAACCCTGTGAGGTAGGTGAGGCTGAGAGAAAGTGTCTGGCCCAAGGTCACCCAGGAAGCTTCATGGCTGAGCGGGGATTTGAACCTGGATCTTCCAAGTCTAAGTCCACCTCCCAGACCAACTCACAGATTTAAGCACATTGCCCTATTGAAGATTCTCTTTCTGTTTCAGGAAGCAACAAAAAACATAGTGAGGCTCACAGGGAGTCACGTGGAGTGTCACCGGAAGCTGCTGCTGTTGGTGTAGAACAAGAGACTTGGAGAGTCCAGGATGCGTCAGGGAGGCAGGAGGGAAGCACAGTCTGGAGGACAAAATCTGTTCCTTGTCAGGTATATGACATCCATGAAATCCCAAACCAGCAGGAACATCCGAAAGGGAAGAGAAGGAATGAGAGTCCTTTGCACGGAGAAACGATCAGTTGCACAACCAACATTGATAAACACAGCAACATCCACACAGGGGGGAAATCTCTGAAACACTCTGAGTGGAGAAATGCCTTCAGTCCAAGCACCTCTGTTTCTTCCCATAAGATCTGCACAGGGAGGAAAAATACACATCAAGGCAGATCAAGGAAGCAGAAAGGAAAGCAGACAAAGAAAGGGAGAAGTAAGTCTAGTACTTCTCAGGGTGGAGTTTTCAGTGTCATCCCACTCATTCCACGAAAAAATTCTATAAAGAAAAAGGAAAAATGCCCTCCACATGCAGAGATGGTCAGCTGTACATCAGAACTTAGAGCAGATCAAAGAATTCACAGGGAGCAGAATCCATTTAAATGCTTGGAGTGTGGAAATAGCTTCAGTGACAGCTCATCACTAGTTAGGCATCAAAGAACCCACATCGGGGAGAAACCCTATAAATGCTTGGAGTGTGGAAAGAGCTTTGTTCAGAGCTCAGACCTGACTTTGCATCAAAGAACCCACACAGGGGACAAACCATACCAATGCTTCGAGTGTGGGAAGAGCTTCGGTGTGAGTTCAAGCTTGACTGCACATCAAAGAACCCACAGGGGGGAGAAATTTCAATGCTTGGAATGTGGAAAGAGCTTCAGGCAGAGATCAGGCCTGACTGTACATCAAAGAACCCACACAGGGAAGAAACCCTATAAATGCTTGGAGTGTGGAAAGAGCTTCAGTGTGAGGGGAAGCCTAGCTGTGCATCAAAGAACCCACACCGGGGAGAAACCATTTCAATGCCAGGAGTGTGGAAAGAGCTTCCGTTACAGTGGAAACCTTACAGTCCATCAGAGAACCCACACAGGGGAGAAGCCATATAAGTGCTTGCAATGTGGAAAGAGCTTCAGTCAGAGGCATCACCTGACTGTACATCAAATAACCCACATGGAGGAGAAACCATTTCAATGCTTGGAGTGTGGAAAGAGCTACAATGTGAATTCAAGCTTGACTGCACATCAAAGAACCCACACAGGGGAGAAACCCTATAAATGCTTGGAGTGTGGAAAGAGCTTCAGTAAGAGAGCAAACCTGACTTTGCATCAAAGAACCCACACCGGGGAGAAACCGTATAAATGCTTGGAGTGTGGAAAGAGCTTCAGTATGAATTCAGACTTGACTGCACATCAAAGAACCCACACGGGGGAGAAACCATATCAATGCTTCGAGTGTGGAAAGAGCTTCAGTAAGAGCTCACATCTGACTGTCCATCAAAGAACCCACACGGGGGAGAAACCATTTCAATGCTTGAAATGTGGAATGAGATTAAGTACGAGAGCATGCCTCACTGTGCATCAAAGGACTCACACAGGCGAGAAACCGTATAAATGCTTGGAGTGTGGAAAGAGGTTCTGTCAGAGAGCAAACCTTACTATGCATCAAAAAACCCACACAGGGGAGAAACCATATAAATGCTTGGAGTGTGGAAAGAGCTTCCGTGAGAGAGCAAAACTCACTGTGCATCAAAGAACCCACACCGGCGAGAAACCATATAAATGTTTGGAGTGTGGAAAGAGCTTCAGTGAGAGGGGAAGCCTAGCTGTGCATCAAAGAACACACACCGGGGAGAAACCCTATAAATGCTTGGAGTGTGGAATGAGCTTAAGTAGAAGAGCATCCCTCACTGTGCATCAAAGAATCCACACAGGGGAGAAACCATATAAATGCCTGGAGTGTGGAAAGAGCTTCCGTGTGAATTCAAGCTTGACTGTACATCAAAGAATCCACACTGGGGAGAATCCGTATAAATGCTTGGAGTGTGGAATGAGCTTCAGTCGAAGACCAAACCTCACTGTGCACCAAAGAATCCACACTGGAGAGAAACCTTATAAATGCATGAAGTGTGGAAAGAGCTTCAATGTGAATTCAAGGTTGACTGCACATCAAAGAATCCACACTGGGGAAAAGCCATATACATGCTTCAAGTGTGGAAAAGGCTTCAGATCCAGGAGTCACTTGAATGTGCATCAAAAAAGCCACACAGGGAAGAAACCATATCAGTGTTTGAAATGTGGAAAGAGCTTCAGTCAGAGCTTAGACCTGAGTTTGCATCAAAGAACCCATTCAGGGGAGAAGCCATACAAATGCTTGGAGTGTGGCAAGAGCTTCAGTTGGAGGCAACACCTGACTGTACATCAAAGAACCCACACGGGGGAGAAACCATATAAATGCTTGGAGTGTGGAAAGAGCTTTGGGCACAGTGGAAACCTTACTCTCCATCAGAGAACCCATACAGGGGAGAAGCCATACAAATGCTTGGAGTGTGGAAAGAGCTTCAGTCGGAGGCAACAGCTGACTGTACATCAAAGAACCCACAAAGGGGAGAAACCATTTTAATGCGTGGAGTGTGGAAAGAGCTTCAGTGTGAATTCAAGCTTGACTGCACATCAAAGAACCCACACAGGGAAGAAATCATATACATGTTCTGAGTGTGGAAAGAGCTTCAGTGGCAGGGTTGCCTTGACTCTACATGAACGAATTCACTAGGGGAGAGACCATATATATGCTTAGAGCAGTGGTTCTCAAACTCTCTGGGAGAGTCACTAAGTCTTTGCAGGGGAGGGAGGGAGGCAGTGGGGGGAGGGAAAGGCAGCGATGCGATCCCCAGGATCGCGACACTCAGGGGGGCTGCAGGGACTGCGATGTACTCACCAATCCCTGCAGCAGCCTTCCCGGGTGCGGGGAGCCCTGAGTGAGCGCCTGCAGGTCCTTTGGCCTGATCCAGCAGGGCTCTTCTTATAATCTGTCCGGGACCCACCAAAAGTGATGTCATTAACCTGGAAATGATGTCATGGCCGGAAGTGACATCATCAAGCAAGAAGTGCTTTCCTGAGAATGCAGCAAGTACTGAAAGTGCAGTAGCAGGGAACTTGGGAGGACTCCTGGGGAAACTGCTAAATAGATGTGTTTTCCAGAGGACCTCAGTAATGCGGAACACTTTGTTGCCAAGAAGAAGGAACAAAGGCTGAGAGCGTGAACTGGGACTATCTTTAGAAACTGCAGTTTCAAAGATACCCCAATTTTGCTCTATGCTGGATCACATCGCATCCCGGTCGCCATATTGGAGAGATTCGGATAGCTGGTGACTGTCCCATCCAAATATCCCAACTCCCTTCCAATGTCCTCTTTTTGGCTAATTAACACCCTCTTTATCTCTACAACAGCTGTGATGTGCAAAGGAATGAACACAGAACTCCTTATCTATAGCAACTAACCAAATTTATTGCTATGAACACAGACACTCCCTGCAAGTTCTCTTGTCCAGAGGCTTTCCCTCCCCAAAACTCCACTTAACTCAGTGGGTAAAGGTCTGAAGCCTCCAATTCAAGTCCACAGTTCAATCTCCAAAGCTGTCCAATCTTCCCAGTCCAGTATTCCCAGTCCAATAAATGCAGATTGCCAACTCACAGTCCAACGTCAATATGCCGGGTCACAGTCCAAGTCCAAGTCCAAAGTCCAGGTAAGCCAGGTCAGGTCTCCTCTGGTCAGCGTCCAGCTTCCGGCTGGGTCAGCATCCGGCTGGGTCAGAGTAGCTCTGTCTCCTTCTGAAGCTGCCTTTTATCCTTGGATGTCTCATAATCCAAAATGCAGCTCAGCTGTGAGCTACCTTGTTAAATCCAAATTAGGCTCAGGTGAGCCATCTCTTCCATGTCCATGAGTCCATGTCCATTCAAAGTCCCATCAAGGTGAAATGAAGCTCAGGTGTCCAACCAGGTTTCCATTGGCCTTGATTGATTACAGCTGTGGAGCCAGCCCTGCCCTTCCCAGAGCTGTCAACCAGTTGACAAAACATGGAATCGCTGTCAACACCACATCATCCACCTGATGATCTTCTGATCTTCCATTACAGTGACTCCCCCCCCCCCACGGCCCACTAGATACAACATGTGAGTGAACAAAGGTTTAAAGTGTGAGTAATCAGTTCATTAAAAGAATTGCAAACAAGAGGTTGGAAGGAGGGAAAAATAACTTTAAGACTATTTACGTTGGCTGGCAGCCACCCAGAGTGGAAAGCAGCGAATTCGGATGTAAGGAAGCCCCTCCTGGAGTATTTTTTTCTTCTGTAATAAGGGTGATTGGAAGAAAAGACAAAAGATAATATTAAATAAATAAGGGAACATTATAGATCACCCTGGCGTAATGGTATGCATCGAAAAGGAATAAACAACTAACTTTTAACAGCTGAAATAATTTTACTTTCACTTTTGTTGCAAAAGGCTTGGAATTGGATTCAGGCCTGTCATTGCAAAAGGCTTGAAGCTGGATTCAGGACTGAGTATTTAAAGAGATATTAACTGGATTTGACAGTGTTATTAACTTGAATTGGACTACTGATCCACCCCTTTTCGATATAAGACTTGGATCACTTTTTATTTGCTGGAGTATTTTGACACTGGTGTGGACTTGAAGTGGTATTTCTTTTTTAATTGGAATACTGATTTATACTTTTTGGATATAAACCTTGGGATTATAAAATTTGAGGATTAACCTTATAAGAAGGTGAAGCAAGAAAATAAGACTGGGTTGACTATTTAATTGCTGGAACAATTCATCTTTGTTGTTATAACTAGAGACCTGAGACAGAGCTCTTAAAGACTCATTGCTTTGAACTGATATTGGTATTGAATTGGATTAGGGATTCACTTTTTGGGGGGATATCAAACTTGGGGATTAGCCTTACAAGAAGGTGAAGCAAGGCATCCTTTTTGGATATAGAATTTGTGGACTAGCCTTACAAGAAGGTGAAGCAAGATACCCTTTTTGGAGATAAAACTTGGGGATTAGCCTTGCAAGAAGGTGAAGTAAGAAAATTAGACTTGGGGAGTTTTTAAATGTTAGATTAATGAAATTTTTTGTGTTTATAATTCTTTGTGGCTATTGAATTGTGGTTATGGTGGTTTTTTGAATTGACCTGTTTTTAGATCTTGAGATTGTCATTTTAAGGGACTACACGGATTAAAAGAACTTTTTTATTAAGAAAGAGGAAAATAGTAAAAAGGAAAGAATGACATCAAAAAAGGAAGTTAGTAAAACTACACCCAAGACATCATCATCAGTTGGATCACAAATTGCTACATATGCAGCTATGGAGCATAGGAGGGAAAGCCAGACTTCACTACTGGATCTGATGAAAGATTTTAGAAATGATATGAAAGAAGAGATAGGCAAACTCTCTGAACAAATGAAGCAAATAAATTCCTCCCTGACAAGTATGCAGGATCAGATTACAAAAAACAAATAGGATGTCAAGAATTTAAAGAGAGATACGAAGAAAACATATAAAAGTATGCAGGAGATGGGAAAGAGAATGGTTCAAATGCAAAAGGAAAACAAAGAATTAGAGACTTCTGTAATGAGACGGGAGATGGAAAAAGCAGCATTTATTATCAGAATACAGAACCTTAGTCTCCAGAAGACACCAGAAGTGGAATAGAAGAATGGTTGACAATGGAGCTGGAACTGGAGAAGGATCCGATTAAAGAGATAATAGTTACTGCATATAGAGTCAATTCTAGATATGCAAGGTTGAATAACAAGTCAAGAGAGATAGTGATAAAGTTTACGAAAAGAACTTCCAAGAGATAATATATTAAAAAGATTGGAGGAAAAACAAAGAACAGTGGAGGGAGAGCAAGTGAGAGTTTTGAAAGAAGTTCCCTGGAAAGTTTGCCAAAAAAGAACACCTTATAGAAATTTTGCTGCAATATTAAGGAGCAATAGTGTGAAATATCGTTGGCAAATTCCGGAAGGCCTTTTGTTTGTTTATAAAGAGAAAACATTTAATATAAATTCAATGATGAAAGTTCAACAATTTTTATTAAAATATGGAGAAAGCCTAGGAGAACAAAACGGGGAACTTTCAGAGAAAGAGAGAACATCCTCTCAAGAAGAGGAAGAATCTTTGGATCAAACTCAAAAAGAACAGAATGGAGAAAAGAAAAAAAACAAAGAGATGGATCAAGATATAGAAGACAGCCAAGAAGAAGCAGAAGGAGCAGTGGGAGGAAGAAGGAATACACAAACGAGACAGAGAACAAGGAAATTATTAAGAAAGACAAAAACCTCTACGTGAAAATGGCTGAGCAACAAGTGAAATTTTTTTCTGTAAATATTAATGGACTGAATTCTCCTCAGAAACGCAGAAGAATGCCAAAACAATTATACCAAACCAAAGCAGATGTAATCTGTATTGAAGAAACACATCTTAGAAAAAATGATGTTAGATTTCTTAATAATAGAAAAATCGGAACTTTATTTTTTGCCTCAGACCTACAAAAAAAGAAAAAGGGGGTAGCTACATATGTTAACCCCAAATTGGAACCTAAATTGAAATGGCAATTGGGAGAATTCTGATTGTAGAGATCCAAGTTGAAACAAGGAAAGCCTTAGTTGTCAATATTTATGCACCAAATGCACATCAAGATAAGTTTTACAGAAGATTATACGAGAAATTAATTGTGGAAGAAGACAGGGATCTTTTTTATTTGGAGATTTTAATGCAGTTTTTCAAGCTAAGCGGGACAGAAAATCTAACAAAAGATCTCTAAAAAGAGGAGGAACTCTACCCAGACCTTTTTTGGAAATGGCAGAAGAATTACAGTTGATTGACACACGGAGAACACAATGCCTGGAGAAAAAACAGTTCAGATATTATTCAAATTCACATAATTCCTGGTCTAGAATTGATATGTGCTGGGCCTCAATATCTGGTTTAGACGCAATGTTTCAGACTGAAATTTTACCTAATACGTTTGCCGATCATAATCCAATTTTATTAATAATAAATAAAAAATTAAGGAGAAATAGTTGGAATTTAAGTACAACTCATTTGAAAGATCAGAAATTTTTGAATCAAGCAATAACAGAAATGGAATTTTTTTTTATGACCAATTTTTATCCAGAAACTAAAACACAAATTGTATGGGATACGTGTAAAACATTTTTTTGAGGATTAGCAATAAGGATTGCAGCAAAACAAAGAATTGGACAAGAGAAGAAAACAAAAGATCTTATACAAAGATTAGAGAAAGATGAAATGGAATTACAGAAAGAACCTACAAATCAAAGAATTCAACAAAAGATTAAGAAGATACAACATGAAATTAAAATAATGGAAACGCAGGAGATGAAGAAGAAATGAAAATGGCAAAACAATTTTTTTTTGAAAATGCAAACAAACCAGGAAGATGGTTAGCTTATAAGCTGAAAAAAGAGAGACAAAAAAACTATATTAAAACATTGAAAGGTTTGACTGGAAAAGAGAAAATAGAATTAGAAGTAAAGAAAAAAATTATTGAACAATTTTTCAGGTATTATATGAGAGAAAAAATATAGAATACCAGAAACAAATAGAATATCTGAAGAAGAAGAATAGCATTAAAATTTTAGCTGATCAAAAGAACTTATTGGAAAATACAATTACTGTAAATGAAATAACAGAAGCGATTAAAAGGCAAAATAAAAGACAAGTACATTAATGGAAGGCAACTATATTAAACTAATGAAAGCAATAAAAAAAGATTTGGAGAAGTATAATAAATTGCAACTATCCCTAATGGGAAGAATAGCTCTATTGAAAATGAAAATATTACCAAAATTAATGTTTTTATTCCAGACTATTCTGATTATTTTGAAGAGAACTTTTTTTGAAGAAATGAATAAAATTACTACAAAATGTGTCTGGGAAGGAGAAAAACCGAGACTGAAATTACTTCAAGAGGATAAAAAAAGAGCAGGATTCGGACTACCTGACTGGGAATTATATTACCAAGCAGCAGCCTTGAATTGGATAAAAGACTGGGGACTCATACCAAATTCCAAAATTTTAACATTAGAAGCACATGATCTACAAATAGGCTGGTACGCATTCTTGTTTTATGATAAAGTCAAACAGCATGGATATTTTAGACAACACATTTTAAGAAGATCTTTAATTTGGATATGGGAACAGATAAAATACAAGATATATTCTAAATTTCCCAGATGGATAAAACTGCTTGAAATAGCAAGTAATCCGAATTGGATTAAAACAGACCAAAATAAATCATACAGCGATCTGCTGAATATTAAAGGAGAGATCCTAAGTAAGCCTGAGTTAGAGGAGAAAAGAATAAAATTGGACTGGTGGAATGAAATGCGAATAAGAACAAGATTACGAGAAGACAAAAAAATAGGTTTTTATGAAGAAGATATAAGCTTTGATAAAATATTTTTGATTGATGAGGGGAAGTGTATAAAAAAAATGTACAATTTTTTCCTGGAGATGAGACATTTGAAGATGTAATGTTGCGCTGGGCAAAAAATTCTGCATGTAATATATCAGTGGATGATTGGAAGCAAATATGGAATATAAATATTAAGATAACTAAAGCAGTGTCTTTTAAAGAGAATTTATATAAAATGTTTTATAGATGGTAGCTAACTCCAGAGAAATTAGCAAAAATGTTTTCTCGGTCATCAAATAAGTGTTGGAAATATAAAGAGGTTGAAGGAACCTTTTATCACATGTGAAAAAGCAAAGAAAGACATACAAAATTATGCAGGGGATGGACAGAGTGGATAGGAAGATGCTCTTTACACTCTCACATAATACCAGAACCAGGGGACATCCACTAAAATTGAGTGTTGGGCGGGTTAGGACAGACAAAAGAAAATATTTCTTTACTCAGCGCGTGGTCAGTCTGTGGAACTCCTTGCCACAGGATGTGGTGCTGGCGTCTAGCCTAGACGCCTTTAAAAGGGGATTGGACGAGTTTCTGGAGGAAAAATCCATTATGGGGTACAAGCCATGCTGTGTATGCGCAACCTCCTGATTTTAGGAATGGGTTAAGTCAGAATGCCAGATGTAGGGGAGAGCACCAGGACGAGGTCTCTTGTTATCTGGTGTGCTCCCTGGGGCATTTGGTGGGCCGCTGTGAGATACAGGAAGCTGGACTAGATGGGCCTATGGCCTGATCCAGTGGGGCTGTTCTTATGTTCTTATGTTCTTATGTTCTAAATACTGGAAAATGATACATAAATTGTTGCAAGAGATATTGAAGTGCGTATTACCATTCAAACCAGAAATATTCCTCCTAAATGTGACATCAGAAATTAAAGATCAATGTGAGAAATACCTTATTGTACATATGGCTACAGCGGAAACAATATTGTTTGCGCAAAAATGGAAATCCACAGACGTGCCAATTAGAGAAAATTTAATAGACAAAATTTATGAAATGGAAGTTTTAACAGAAAGTATGAAAGAGAGAGATAGAGTAAGAAAGTATTGGAAGCCTTTCTATGATTGGATAGATAATTTTAGTTAAATAATACTGAGTGTATCTTTAAATATAAATTTTTATACTGATAAATATGATTGTATTGATGATTATTGTGTGTGTTTTTTTACAGTCGTTTGATTGTATTTTTTTTTTTTTTTGGAATGATGCATGTTGTAATCCAGGGCCAATACTCATGTGTAACCCATTTTCCATACCTGTATCTGTAATAAATAAATAAATAAAATATTTTTTTTAAAAAAATAAATAAATAAAGAGTACAATCCTATCTACGCTTATCTAAGAGTAAGCTCCTTTGACTATAATGGGTGTTACTTCTGAGGAGACATGCCTAGGATCGGGCTCTAAAATTAATAATTATAAATTTGCAAACTAATTAAGAGGAGATGAGATGGTGTTCCTGTTCCACCAGGTGAATTCCCCCTGTAGCCTGCCTGCAATAACCTCAAGCCCCCCCAAAAAAGAAAATTCAGTAAGTTTTCAGCCCTACCCAGTGCCCAGTTCGGGGGGCCACACACGGCCCACAGCAAGTCTGTATCCTGCCCATGGCCAGCCTCTGATCCCCGGAGAGCCTCTGGCACAGTTGACTGAAGACGTCCGGAGCTGTGCTTGTGGGGTGGGGGATGGGGGTCCATTTCAGTCCGTTTACAGCACTGAAAAGCAACAAATCTCAACTGCTCGAGTCTCTTTATTCCGCTATGGGGGGTTCTGCCTTCTGGAGCACCTGTTGAGTTCCACATTCATTGGACTGGGACCGTTCTGGCAGCCTTGCCTGACCCTCCACTCAAGGCAGGGCACATCTGCTTACTCGTACGTGCAAATGTGCAGCTTAGTTTCACTTTCCATTGGGCTCAACACATTTGTCACCTTGGAGGGGGGGACTTCCTTCTTGGGTGTTTTCTGGGGCCGCATCCCTCAGACCGGGACCACTCTAAAGCAGGGCTTTTCAGCATGCGGGGCCACCTCTGAGTGTGCTGCCCCCAACCCTGACCCAGAAGTGCTTGTGGTGACATCATCCTCGCCGCAGTAATTCCATGCTGCTGCGTCCTGCGCTCCCCCTTGGAGGTGGCAGGGAACGGAGGAGGCATTGCAGTCTTTGCGCAAGGCTCCCTCAGAGCGCTCTGGAGCCGCTGGACGCGCCCAGGACAGGGAGTGCCACCCCTTCCACTGGCCCCAAGCACTGCGCTCAGAAGGGCGCGGTAGCCCCTCGGAGCCTGGGAAACAGCACGTTTCCCCATCAGAGTCGGCGGAGGCTGCCCCCTCCCGGCCCCTGAGGGCCACCCTCCACTCCCCTTTCGCTGAGGGGGAGGGGCAGCCCTCAGAGGTGGCTGCAGCAGCACAGCCGCTCCGCGTAGTGGAAGGGGCGGCCCTCAGGACGCGGTCCTTGGTGCGGTGCAGGACTTGCGGGGGGGGGTGTGGCAGTGCCTGGGGCTCCTGCCCCCTCTGGGTACGCCACTGCTCCGGCCGCCTCGTCCTCCTGCCCTGATGGGGAGCCAGGCCCGTGAGTGCGTTCGGTCCCCTCTCCGGAGACTCTGAGCCCTCCTCTTCCAACACTGCTTCGTCAGCGGCACCTTCGTGACCCACCACAGTCAGGTCGTGACCCACCAAGCGGCAGGTGAGGGCAGGAGCTGGTGGAGAGAGTCCTCCTGCACAACAGGGGGAGTGGAGCCGCTGTTCCCTGAGGGACTGGCCAAGAGGACTTAAGAGAAAGGAACAACCACTCTTAGGATGCGCTAGGCCGGAGGCAAGAGGGGAACTCCTGGGGCAGGGGGGCAGCGGAGCATACAAAGGGGCACCTTTGAGGGGGGAGGGGGCAAGCAGGTGCCCCTGTTCGGGATTCCCCTAAAGCACAAGGCCTGGAACCATGAGCAACAGCAGGGTGAATTCTGGGGTGCCTGAACGGCCAGAGTCCGTGTGCCAGGCCTTGTCCCTGACAAAGCACAGCCTGCTCTCTGCAGATTAACCCAGTGTGGGCCCCGAGGATCTCAACAGGGTGAGCGCGAGAAAATGAACCGTTATCTGTAGCAATGCAGAGCCAGCTTTTCGTGCCAACACGGCTTGCAGCACAGGATGTTGGAAAACACCCCGAGAAAGCGGAAAATGGCTCACCATATGATACAGGCTGACACATATCTTTGTAACGTGTTTGTTTCTCATGGATCATGCTGAAAACCCTCCCTCCTCCCTTCCTGAAAGCAGTCTACAAAAATGTTGTAAGTCTAAATAGCCTTTGCTTGATCTGTCTACGGTCAAGCCCGTCTGCACACGAAAGACTTGATGTCCTCTGAATTCTCCTGCCTCGTGTGGGGGCTCTCCGAGAACCCAGGGGTACCCAGTCCCCACTTTTGTTTACACCCCCACCGCCCCCTGTGGCAGGGGGTTCCACAGGCCCCACAGGGAGGAGAGCCCCCTCCTTCCCCTGCATCTGAGGCCAGGCCAGCGAGGAGGCTGTGCCTGCCCCTGGCCTCCTCTGCTCAGAGGGTGTCTAGGCCAGGAGAAGAGCTGACCCCCTTGAGAGCCCAGGAGCTTCCCTGCCTGCGCTCCTGAAGCGAAGCCCCCATGTCTGCGGCACGCGTGGGGAGCAGGAGGGCAGGCGGAGGCAGGCTAGGCTCTGCACACAAGGGGTCTGCACACACAGATTGCACCTGTCCCAGCCCTTGGGGGGCTCCTGAAGTTCAGGGCACGCGTCGTGCGCACCACTGGACAGCCAGTGCATTGAGTGCACTTGTGGACCAGCACAGCCATCAACAGGAAGTATCTGGTTCATGCACCTGGATGAGGGGGAGAGGCGAAGAAGGTGCTGGCTCAGTGGCAGAGCCAGAGGGGTGCAGAGCGCTGGTTTCACAGAGCCCCAGCCCCTCACCTCCCCCTTCAGAGCCATCCCAGGCTGCCAGAGCAACACAGAGGGGAAGGCAGGGAGGCTGGAGCCACCCAGAGCAGGCAGACTCTGAATGGGAGGGGAAGTGTTGGTATCAGGCAAAAGGTTATTGCTCTTCTACCCAGGCTGCTTGCAAACCAAGGCACAAAAACTCAGACCCAAAAATTTAAGACTAAAGGGCATCCATTTCTCCAAAGACTTACTCACAATCTGATGCAGGCTTTGATCAAGAACTCTGTTTTGTTATAAGACCATCAAATATAAGACCATTAAATTAAAGTGAAACAATTTCACTTTAAAGAACTAGATACTCAACAGATGAATACTACTCAGTGTTGCTATTCCCCAACACCCTGCCCCTGTGGCGCTGCTCGGATCGTGGCAGTGGCACCTGCCCCCCTGCCCCCTCCGGACACGCCACTGTCCGGGGCCGCCTCCCTCCCAGGGGAGCAGGCACGGCCCTCCTTGCGCGGCATGCCTCAGTTCCCTCTGCAGGACTTCTGCCTCTTCCTCTTCCCTGGCCCTTGGCTTTGCGACCCACCACAATCAGGTCGCGACCCACCAGGCGGCGAGCAGAGGGCAGGAGCTCGTGCAGAGAGTCCACTGCCCCAGCAGGGGGGAGGGGGAGCCTGTTCCCCGCAGGGCTGGCTTAGCAGTCCCCAGGAGGCCTCTGGAGGAGGAGGAAACTACCGCTCCCAGCATGCGCTGCGCCGGAGGAAAGATGGCGGACGCGGCGAAAACTTCGACTCCCAGGATGCCCCGCGCGCGAGGCAAGATGGCGGCGCTTACTGGAAGCGGCTGAGGTGCGGCTACGGGGGAGGGAGGCAGGTGGCCGGCAGCGGGGGGAGGGGCTCCAGGGCTCAGAACAGCAGGTGCCCTCTGGGGGCCTGGCCCTGAACGTCCCTGGACCTACAGGGGGAGGAGGAAGGGGCGCTGGGCTGGGCTGGGCTGGGCTGGGTGGCGGCGGAGCACGCAAAGGAGCACCTGGGGGGAGGGTGGCAGGCAGGTGCCCCCACCACGTCCTGTGGCAGGGAGTTCCACAGGCCCAGAGGGAGGAGAGCCCCTCCCTTCCCATGAGCCTGAGACCAAGGCCAGGGAGGAGGCCCTGCCGCCCCGGCCTCTCTGCTCAGGGGGTGCGGAGGGCAGGTGCAGAGAGCGGCCCAGTGGAGGCCTGGGGGGCTTTCCCTGCCTGCACTCCTGGGGCGGAACCAGCCTGTCTGCGGCACGCGTGGAAATCAGGAAGGCCTGCAGACTCTGCCCTGACCAGACCAGGGCCCTTTGCACACAGGGGGCCTGCACCACAGACCGCTTCTGTGCCAGCGACTGCCCCTGCTACAGCCCTGGGGGGGTTCCTGGATGCAGGGCACTCTGGACGGCCAGTGCACTGAGCGCACTTGTGGACCAGCACAGAGATCAACTGTGTCTGGTTCACGCACCTGATGAGGGGGAGAGGCAGAGAAGGTGCTGGCTCAGTGGCAGAGCCAGAGGTGTGCAGAGCGGCAGATCTCGGGAAGCCTCACCTTCCCCTTCGGAGCCATCCCAGGCCGCCAGAGCAACACAGAGGCGAAGGCAGGGAGGCTGGAGCCACCCCAAAGCCTGCGGGGCCCTCGGCCTCCTGGTAGCGGATTTGCACCTCTGAGCCCCGCACCCTCCGCTCTGGCCTCCGTGGCACTCCTGGTCTGGTCTTGGCATCTTGTCTCTGCTGTGACTTCACCACTAATCATCCTTGGGGAAGGTTGTGAGTTCTCCCATACTTGGGTTGCTTTGTGGATGTCTGATGTTCTCTGCTTTGTCTTCTTGTTACCCCTTTAAGATAACTCTCTGTCTCTTCATTAGGTGTTGCATCTTCAGTACTGAAAGGAAGAATCAGCAACAGACCTGGCAGAACAGGATTCCTGTGGGTGCTCAGATTCCCTTGACTGGGTAAACTGCCTCCCTGCAGCACCTCCTTCCTTCAAGGTGAAAGTTTCCTCCCTTTGGTCAAAGATCCCATGTGATGAAGCTCTGCTGAGGAAGCTCCTCCAACCACTGCCCACAATCCAGCCCCAGAGCGAACTGCAAGTTCTTTTTGTCCATAGCTGTTGTCAAGGACAGATGCACTAAGCTAAGCTGGGAGCATCCCTTCTGCCTGGAAATGGCTGTGGAGCAAGGGGGAGAACTCCTAGCTCTGGGTCTGCACTTCCAGCCTGCACTAGAGGAACATGTGAAGCCGGGATTGAAAATGGAGCAAGAGGAGCCAGAAAGACTCCAGCCAGAGACAAGGCTGGCAGAACCAGAGGACCTCTCCCCTGCAGCCCGGAAGGGGGCTCTTGTGCAGCATCTGAACTGGGCAGAGCCACCGCACATTAAGCAGGAACCAGAAGAGGGATTGTCATTGCAGCAGTGGGAAGCACAATGGCGGGAGTTCCTTGGAACAGTGCAGACCCCTTGTTCTGGAGAGGGAAGCCCACAGCTCCCAGGGACCGTGCCACAGGGTGAGACACACATGCTCTGACCAGCTGAACGCAGAGCGAGAATGCCAAGTACTCAAGCTCTGGACTCTGCCTCGGTTGAGGCAGCCCAGCAGTAAGATAGAAACAGTGGAGTACAATAACTATATTAAATTGGGTTAAATGACGCAAACATTTGTGGAAGAAAAGCCACTGTGCCCTAATTCTTTTTAAATCAAGGGCACAATACTGAGAGCTGCCTCCCAACACCTGCTTCCTGCAGCAGAGCGGACAGTGTCTTGCTCTCAGTGTAATCGGTCAGAAGCAGGGCATAAAGGCAGTAGCCCCCCTGCCCTTTGCACCCCACCCTACCTCCAGATTAATGTGTCTTTTATGCTGAGGCATGCTGATAGACCTGCCCCCTCTGCCTTCCTTTCATCCAGTTGTCAGGTTAGCTGAGATAATGGGACTTGCCATATGCATCTGGGGAGCACCTTCTGGGTAGTAAGGATGTGTTGCGTGAAGGACTTCCTGCTGTCTCCTCAGACTCTGTCAACAGGCAGAAGATCAGATCTGGGGCCCAGAAGAAAAACTTTTGAGTTGGAGGAATAAAGTCTCCCTTCTGTCTCTTGCAGGCAGTGGAGAGGCCTCGGCATTGTGTTCTGTGTCCCCTCCTCCGTGGGCTGGAGAAGGAGGGGCTGCTATGAAGTCTACTCAGGTAGGGGGCAGGTGACCAGGGAAGCCTGCAGGGAGCGGCAACAGAAGGAGTCGCCTCCTTTGCTTCTTCCTTTCCTGTTGCTTCTGGTGCTGCAAGATGTGGGGGTGCCCATTTGCAGAATATTCCACAGGAATGCCATGAGGAATGCCCTTATGTGCACGTGGTAGCTGCCCCTTTGGACTGGCATGATCTGAACACATTGGCGGGAGTCAGGAGGGGCAGGGCTCCTTCTCTCCTCTGCTTGCAGGAATAGAGGTTGCTCACAGCGAATGTCTCAGAAGCAGCTCTAAATACCCTGCAGCTCAGCAGGGCAGTTTGCAGAGAGAGGCAGGAATGAAGGTTCATTGTGAATAAAAGACGTACCTGTGGGAAGCACCGTGAACTGCTTTGGGCCTGTGTAGTTTAAGTAGAGCTTATTTCCACACAGCACTGTGCCCAAGAACTGGAGATGGCTAGAGCCATCCGTGTGCATGTGCTGTCATCCCAGGTGCTGCCCACATGTAGAACCTGAGCTTTGAGAGACTTCACGCCATCTTGCCCTACAAGACAGAAGAGGGACGCTGTCTGTGGCTCTGCTCGTGCTCTAGGTCAGTGGTCTCCAAACTTTTTGGCCAGAGGGCCACATCAAATATCTGACATAGTGTTGAGGGCCAGAAAAAAATTTAAATATAAAATTTATATAAATCAATTAGAGCTGGAACTTAGATGAGTGAATAAATGAATGAATGGGCTCATTAATTCAGTCTCTCTGGCCCTTAGAACACCCTCCAGAGTCAACCAGAACACAACTCCAGTCATGTTCGGCCAAGTGGGCCGGAGGCTTTCGGGGGACAGGAGGCTGGCCGCATCTGGCCCCTGGGTCAGGGTTTGGAGACCTCTGCTCTAGGTGCACAAGCAGAGATTGAGCTCCAGGTGCTATTAAGTTTTAGGACAGGTGAAGAAGTGTTGCCTTTGCAAGGATAAGTCACTCTGTGCATGCCCAAGGGCACTTTCTCCAGCTGTCCTTTAGAGCACTGGTTCTCACACATTTAGCACCTGGACCCACTTTTTAGAATGAGAATCTGTCAGGACCCACCGGAAGTGACATCATCAGGCAAGAACATTTTTAGCAACCTAGGTTGCAATCTTACGCACACTTACCCAGGAGTAAGTCCCACTTACTATCCTTGTTAAGGGAATATACATAGTAGCTTGTTAAAAGTACAGGTCTGTAATATTTCCCCAAATGTAGTCACATACTATGGTAGCATCAAGTTTAATATATGAAAAATAAAATATTGAAATGAATGGGGACCCATCTGAAATTGACTCGTGACCCACCTAGTGGGTCAGGACCCACAGTTTGAGAAACACTGCTTTACAGAAAGGTTTAGCTCCCCTTCAAAGGGAACCCAGGCATGCTGAGTTAGATTCAGCCCTAGATGCTGGAAAGTTTGCTAACAGAAAAAAGGTGACAGCTGTCAGACGAATCATTTAATAAGCAGTGTAAATGGGCTCTCCCTTGATAGGGACCTTCAGAGTAGCCACCTGCTTGGGTGTTCTAGCTCTGGCATAGCAGGACCCTCCAGTTCCTGGATTCTGTGAAAGCTACAGAGACCATAAGGATGGAGGTGTCACAGAGTTGGCGGCCTTTGCAGTGTGCAGAAGGGGTCTCCAAGATCTGGCAGGGGGCTCTGTGACTTGAGGAAGGACTGCATGGGGGTCTTCTGGAAGCAGAAGTTTGGTGAGATGCTGTTTATTCTTTGTTGTCATTCTAATAAACAAAACATAGGGCGCAATCCTATCCCCTTATGTCAGTGCTTTCCAGTACAGTGCTTTCCAGCACTGACATAAGGGCAACGCAGCTCTGAGGTAAAGGAACAAACATTCCCTTTCTTCGAGGAAGCTTCCATGGGTGATACCCAAATGCAGGATGAAGCACATGTTCCATTGACACTGCTATGCCAGTGCTGGAAAGCACTGACATAAGGGGTTAGGGTTGCGCCCTTAAAAACTCAACTACCCTTTTTCAAATTGCAGAAATGCAAAGGGTTGAGCATTGCAGGAAAATATCAGGTTTCCCCTCCTTGAGTCTCTGAAATGTGTCTTGGGTAGGGATAATTTGCGCCTTTCTTCATTCAGGCTCCGGTGTCCTTTGAGGAGGTGGCTGTGTCTTTCTCCAAGGAGGAGTGGGCTCTGCTGGAGCCAAAACAGAAGGCCCTGTATGCAGAAGTGATGCTGGAGAACCTGGAGAACGTGGCTTTTCTGGGTAAGTCAGGACCCCTTTGCTTAATCTCCCTAGATCAGGGGTCTCCAAACTGTGACCTGGAGGCACATTGGGCCCCCCCCCCACAAGATTTTTTCCAGCCTGCAAGAATTTAAAATATTTTTTATTGCTGATATTTTTGCTATTGATGGATTCATTTAAATTTCATTTGTTCATTTTTAAAATATACAATATCTAGAAAGTTTGGACACCACTGCCCTAGATGCTAAAAGGTATGGATTGTTCTTAGTGTTTATCACCAATGATTCTGCAGAGAAATGGGGAGCAAATGCCGGGATGGGAAGTTTCCAAAGTAACAATGGTCTTTAAGGGAGGAGGCTGTGGCTTTGTGGCAGAGAAGCTGCTTGGCATGCAGAAGATCCTGAGTTTAGTCCTTGCTGCATTTCCAGGTGGGGATCTGAAAATCTCCCCCCAAACCCTGGAGAGCCATTCTGGGCTGCTGGAGGTGAACTCCAAGTCGAATCCCTGGCATGGCTCCAAAGGGGAGGGGCTGATTGAACTGCAGGCTGATGCTCCTGCAAAACTTAGTGCTTTGCACCTCTTCTAGCTATGCTACTCTGTGCATCTTTTATAGATTGTGAGCCCTTTTGGGACAGGGATCCATTTAGTTATTTTATTTTGTCTGTAAACCGCTTGTGAGAACATTATCATTAAGAACATTCAACAAAAAAGAGGTACATAAATATTATTAATGATAATTCTAGTGAATTCTGGAACTCCTATTCAGTTGTGTGAGTGTCATCACGTAGGTCACTGATTTTTTGTTGGTTTACCTGTGCTCCCCCCGCCCCCTCACTTTCTGCTTTTTGAGAAAAAATAGGCAAAAAAGCCAGTGGCTTCTCAAAGCAGCATTGCAACATAGGAACATAAGAACAGCCCCACTGGATCAGGCCATAGGCCCATCTAGTCAGCTTCCTGTATCTCACAGCGGCCCACCAAATGCCCCAGGGAGCACACCAGATAACAAGAGACCTGCAAGGCCTCCTGGGAATTGTAGTTAAGAACATAAGAACAGCCCCACTGGATCAGGCCATAGGCCCATCTAGTCCAGCTTCCTGTATCTCACAGCGGCCCACCAAATGCCCCAGGGAGCACACCAGATAACAAGAGACCTCATCTTGGTGCCCTCCCTTGCATCTGGCATTCTGACATAACCCATTTCTAAAATCAGGAGGTTGCGCATAACACATCATGTCTTCTAACCCGTAATGGAATTTTCCTCCAGAAATTGGTCCAATCCCCTTTTAAAGGGAACTAGGCCAGATGCCATCACCACATCCTGTGGCAAGGAGTTCCACAGACAAACTACATGCTGAGTACAGAATGACTCAGATCACACCATAACTGGCTCTGGCCTTTACAGTGTGGGCTACCACAGAGTTCTGTTTTGTCCCCCATGCTTTTGTGCATCTATGTAAAGCCACTGGGGGAAGTCATCCAGCTCTATCTGTCCCTGCCATCCCATTCCAGGGAGGCTATACAGGTCCTGGAGCCCTGCCTGGAGGCGGTTTGGGTCTGGATGAGGGCAATAGATTAAAACTGATTCCAAAAAAGACAAGCCTCCTCCTCAGGAAATCCTTAATGCAGGTCCTAAGGCATCTGCCCTCTCTGTATGGGGTAGCAGCCGTCCTGCAGGATCCGATGCACAGTTTAGGAGTGCTCTTTTCTCACAGGTCTCCCTGGAGAAGCAGGTGGCAGCTGTGGGCAGGAGTGTGTTTGCCAGTTTTGGCTGGTACGCCAGCTATGGCCATACTTGACCCAATCAGACCTGACCATAGTGGTCCATGCCTTAGTGACCTCAAGACTGGATTACCATAATGCGTTCTGGTGGTGGTTACTGGAGCTAAGCATTTTCAATCTGTTGAACCGCTGCTTCAGTGACTGCACTAGGTGTCCTTTCCTTTCTGGGCCCAATGCAAGGTGCTGACCTTTAAAGGTCAATAAGCCCTTCACGGTTTGGGTCCAGGTTATCTGAGGGACCGTTTTCTTCCGTACTTTCTGACCCAATCTCTGTGGCCATCCATCCCATACATGATGTTATATGTTTCAGTCATGGGGATCTTGGAAAGAAACATTACGGTGGTTACTCCAGCAGTCATTTCTTGTGGCTTTGTGCTATGCAGTCATGTTGACACCTCTCAACGATCTCTTCCCCCTCCCATTTTTGCCTGTTGGTTGGTGAAAAGGCTCCCCTGCCACAAGGGCAATGCAGTCAGATATTAAGCAGGATGGGAGATGCAGTGGATCCACTCTTGCTCTCTCCACTTCAGCTGAGCTCAGTGCCTTCTCCCTGCCATTTAAAAAAGAATGAAACTGTTCAGGGAAAAGCCCCTCTGTACAAAACAGGTGATCCAGGGTTTCTCAGACGCTACTGCAGCATTGAAGCTGCGGAGAGAATCTAGAGCAGGGGTGTCCAAACATTTTGACAGGAGGGCCACATCATCTCTCTGACACTGTGTTGTGGGCTGGGGAAAAAAAGAATTAATTTACATTTAGAATTTGAATAAATTTACATAAATGAATGGAAGTTACATAATGATGGAACTTATATGAATGAATGAAGGTCTTGCAGTAGCTCAAGGCCTATAAAAGACCTTGCACAAAGCAAGCCCAGCCTTTCCTTCACTGTCACTGCTGCATCACAGATGTGAAACAAGAAGAAGTGGAAGGAGCCCTTATTCCACAGCTCAGGTGAGAGGTCAAACAGTCGTCCTCATGCTAAGAGCAGTTTTGTCAGGCCAGCAGAAGCTCCAGGAAGTCTGGAGGGCCAGAGGCTCATTGGAGACTGTGGAGACTGTGGGCCAGATTGAGAACCCCCAAGGGCCACAAGTGGCCCCCGGGCCGGGGTTTGGGCACCCCTGATATGGAGGGAGACCCCTATCCTGTGTCCCTCTAAAGCAGGGGTCCCCAACCCTTTCAGTAGGAGGGCCACATTGTATATTTTACATATTTTCCTGGGCTGAAAAAATCCGCCATGCACCACAGTCTCTGCCCGATCCATTGCGGAAACCTGGTTTGTTATCATTTGTTTACACAGGTGCAAAAGTGGTGCTGTGTCCTCACTGTGATCGTTTTATAGCATAGTTGAAAAGTCAACATGCAGAAACAGTTTGTTTCTGTTGAGGCAGGGCTGAGGTTAACACTGAATAATTATGCTATGAGGGTCTTATGGCATATGGCGCAGGTGATTGAAAGTGAGGGTTAGCCAGGCTGGCACACTCTGGCCATGTAGAGAGAACTGCGGCAGACTTGGAACCCCTGCTCTAACTGCTGAGAGTTGGTCACTGATAAGGGCTGCCATCCTGTGCATAATTTCCTGGGAGTCATTTCTGCTGAATCTGTTGGGTTTACTTCTGAGTATATTTATATGCTAAAGAGTGTGCATTGGAGGATCCACCTCTCTGTTACTAATCCATTCTCTCTCTGTTCCAGGAAGGTGCAGACAAGACAGTGAGAATCAGAGGGAACCATGTGGGGTGTCACTGGAAACGGCGTTGTGTGATGTAGAGGAAGTGACTCTTAGAGACCAGGATGGATCAAGGAGGCAGGAGGCAAGACCAGCACCTGTCAGGTGGACTGAAGCGCTCATTCTTCAGGTTTCTGATTTCCATGAAATCCCAAGACCACAAGAACATCCAAAGGGCAAGAGAAGGGAAAAGGGGGAAACAATCAGTTCAGAATCCTACATTAATGAATACTGCAAAGGAAAGGAAAGGTTGAAGTGCTCTGAGTGGAGAAAGGGCTTCAGTACAAGCTCAAACCTCAGACCCCATGAAAAATTCAAGACAAGGGAGAAAGCTGTGCATGAAGACATTTCAATAAAGCAGGAGGGAAGCCAGACAGAGAAACAGAGAAAAAAATCTGATGCTCATCAGGGTGAGGATTTGCGTGTCTTTCCAGATGATCTAGAAAAAGAAACTAGAAAGAGGAAGGAAAAAGCCCCTCAAAGTGCAAACACCTTCAACAGTAAATCAAAACATGAGGAACCACATAAATGCTTGGAGTGTGGAATGGGCTTCAGTAAGGCAGCAAATCTCGCTGTGCATCAAAGAACCCACACTGGGGAGAAACCTTATAAATGCTTAGAGTGTGGAAAGAGCTTCAATCAGAGGGGAAGTTTCACTGTGCACCAAAGAATCCACACTGGGGAGAAGCCTTATAAATGCTTGGAGTGTGGAAAGAGCTTCAGTCGCAGGGGAAGCCTCGCTGTGCACCAAAGAATCCACACTGGGGAGAAACCATATAACTGCCTGGAGTGTGGAAAGAGCTTCAGTGACAGGCGTAGCCTCACTGCGCACCAAAGAATCCACACTGGGGAGCAACCATATAAATGCTTGGAGTGTGGGAAGATCTTCAGTTACAGGGGAAGCCTTGCTGGGCATCAAAGAATCCACACTGGGGAGCAACCATATAAATGCTTGGAGTGTGGAAAGAGCTTCCATCACAGGGGAAACCTCACTGTGCATCAAAGAACCCACACTGGGGAGAAACCTCATAAATGTTTGGAGTGTGGAAAGATCTTCTATCAGAAGGCAAGGCTCTCTGTGCATCAAAGAATCCACACTGGGGAGAAGCCTTATAAATGCTTGGAGTGTGGAAAGAGCTTCAGTCACAGGGGAAACCTCGCTGTGCACCAAAGAATCCACACTGGGGAGAAACCATATAACTGCCTGGAGTGTGGAAAGAGCTTCAGTGAGAGGCGAAGCCTCACTGTGCATCAAAGAATCCACACTGGGGAGCAACCATATAAATGCTTGGAGTGTGGGAAGATCTTCAATTACAGGGGAAGCCTTGCTGGGCATCAAAGAATCCACACTGGGGAGCAACCATATAAATGCTTGGAGTGTGGAAAGAGCTTCAGTAACGCAGCAAACCTCACTGTGCATCAAAGAACCCACACTGGGGAGAAACCATATGAATGCTTGGAGTGTGGAAAGAGCTTCAGTAACGCAGGAAACCTCACTGTGCATCAAAGAACCCACACTGGGGAGAAACCTTATCAATGCTTGGAGTGTGGAAAGAGCTTCAGTCAGAGGATAATCCTTGCTGTGCATCAAAGAACCCACACTGGGGAGCAACCTTATAAATGCTTGGAGTGTGGAAAGAGCTTCAGTGAGAGGCGAAGCCTCACTGTGCATCAAAGAATCCACACTGGGGAGAAACCATATAAATGCTTGGAGTGTGGAAAGAGCTTCAGGCAGAGATCAGACCTGACTGTGCATCAAAGAATCCACACTGGGGAGAAACCATGTAAGTTTTGAGTGTGGAAAAAGATTCATCCAGAGTACACACTTAACTCTGCATCAAAGAACCCATGCATGGGAGAAACCATATTAATACTTAGAATGTGGAAGGAGCTTCAGGGATCACTCATTCCTTACTTCTTATGAAATAATTCATATTGGAGCTGAACCATTTAAATTTTTCGAGTGTGGATGGACTGCTCTACTACAGGGCAAGGTACACAAGGTGTACACACAGGGTTGGCCCAGGAATGCATCCATGACACTCCTTAACACAGTGTTAAATCTGGGAGGAAACGGGACTTTTACTGTGGCTCTTTGGCTTGTGGATCTGTCTGTGGCTTGTGGATGAAGGAGTGTATAGGAGGTTAGGGACACAGCTGTGGGGCTACTGCTGCTGCAGAAGTACATTTTGGTGCAGAGATGATACTTTCCATTAAGTTCCACCTTTCCGTTGTGAATGTCTCCTGGTTTTGGTACTGTGCGGGATAGAACATAAGAACAGCCCCACTGGATCAGGCCATAGGCCCATCTAGTCCAGCTTCCTGTATCTCACAGCGGCCCACCAAATGCCCCAGGGAGCACACCAGATAACAAGAGACCTCATCCTGGTGCCCTCCCTTGCATCTGCCCTTCTGACATAGCCCATTTCTAAAATGAGGAGGTTGCACATACACATCATGGCTTGTACCCCATAATGGATATTTTCCTCCAGAAACTTGTCGAATCCCCTTTTAAAGGCATCCAGGCCAGATGCCATCACCACATCCTGTGGCAAGGAGTTCCACAGACCAACCACATGCTGAGTAAAGAAATATTTTCTTTTGTCTGTCATAACTCTCTCAACACTCAGTGGATGTCCCCTGGTTCTGGTGTTATGTGAGAGTGATGATGATGATGTAACCTTTACTGGCATATTTACTTTACTGCTGAAGTCCAAGTGCTGCAAAGAGATCATCGCTACTGAGCTGCATGAAATCCTCTGTCTCTGCTGGAGAGAAGGTGAAGTACCTCAAGACATGAGGGATGCAAACATCATCACACTGTACAAGAACAAAGGTGACAGGGGTGACTGCAACAACTACCGTTGCATCTCTCTCCTTAGCGTTGTAGGAAAGTTGTTTGCCCGAGTTGCACTAAAGAGGCTCCAGGTACTTGCAGAGAGTGTTTATCCAGAATTACAGTGCGGATTCCGAGCCAGCAGGTCCACCACTGCTATGGTATTCTCCTTTAGACAACTGCAGGAGAAATGCAGGGAACAACGACAGCCACTCTTTATAGCCTTCATAGATCTCACGAAGGCTTTCGACCTGGTCAGCAGGGACGGTATCTTCAAGATTCTCCCCAAGAGCAGATGTCCACCCAGGCTCCTCAGCATCATCAGATCCTTCCACAAGGACATGAAGGGCACTGTTGTCTTCGATGGCTCCACATCAGACCCCTTTGACATCTGAAGCGGCGTAAAGCAGGGCTGTGTTCTTGCACCAACCTTGTTTGGGATTTTCTTCGCTGTCCTGCTGAAGCAGGCTTTTGGAACTGCAGCAGAAGGCATCTATCTCCGGACCAGATCAGACGGAAAGCTCTTCAACCTCTCCAGACTGAGAGCAAAGTCCAAAGTCCAGCTGAAATGTCTTCGTGACTTCCTCTTTGCCGACGATGCAGCTGTCACTACCCACTCTGCCAAAGATCTCCAGCAGCTCATGGATCGTTTTAGCAAGGCCTGCCAAGATTTTGGACTGACGATCAGCCTAAAGAAAACACAGGTCATGGTTCAGGATGTGGACTCACCTCCTTGCATTACAATCTCTGCGCATGAACTGGAGGTTGTCCATGACTTTGTGTACCTCGAGTCATGGACTCTCCACTCACAACAGGAGAGGAAACTGAACGCTTTCCACATGCACTGCCTCCGGCGCATTCTCGGCATCACCTGGCAGGACAAAGTTTCTAACAACACAGTCCTGGAACGTGCTGGAATCCCTAGCATGTATGCACTGCTGAAACAGAGATGCCTGCGTTGGCTCGGTCATGTCGTGAGAATGGATGATGGCCGGATCCCAAAGGATCTCCTCTATGGAGAACTCATGCAAGGAAAGTGCCCTACAGGTAGACCACAGCTGCGATACAAGGACATCTGCAAGAGGGATCTGAAGGCCTTAGGGATGGACCTCAACAAGTGGGATACCCTGGCCTCTGAGCGGCCCGCTTGGAGGCAGGCTGTGCAGCATGGCCTTTCCCAGTTTGAAGAGACACTTTGCCAGCAGTCTGAGGCAAAGAGGCAAAGAAGGAAGGCCCATAGCCAGGGAGACAGACCAGGGACAGACTACACTTGCTCCCGGTGTTGAAGGGATTGTCACTCCCGGATTGGCCTTTTCAGCCACACTAGACGCTGTGCCAGAACCACCTTTCAGAGCGCGATACCAAAGTCTTTCGAGACTGAAGGTTGCCAATACAATACTAGCATATACATATACATCAAAACGATATGCAAATAAAATTCAAAATTTATATAAGATCAGAGGATGGTGCCATAATCTATAAATGCATGGCACACACACAGGGAAATCCAGTAGACTATAGTGCCCCCATTAGCTGATCTCATACAGGACTAAGCTTCCAGTCTCATTTCCCGTGTACTTATGACTGTGGCGACAAAGGGAGAGATGTTGATAAGAGTTTCTCCCTTCTCTGCTGACAAAAGTGCTTGTATTGCATCTGCCTCTGCCCACCCCCGGAAGCGTGCTAGGATGGGCATAAGATGTTTCTAATGCTGGGTCTTATGCAAAGGACAGAACCGAAGGATATGTTCAACTGACTCCACATGGTTCAAATCACAAAGACAGAGCCTTGTGGAAAGAGTTATCCCTTTACACCCGCGCCATTGAAGGGCTGAAGAAAGGGCATTACATCTTGCCAGCATGAAGGCTCTTCTTAACTGCGGATTCTGCAGCTGGGATAAATAAAATGGCATCCTGCCTAACTGAACGGGTACATGAAAGTGCAATGGGGAGCAGTAGGTGTTAGCCAAACTCATTAGCTCTTGATATTCAATGTCCATGATTCTCTCCCTGACAGCTCCATATGCTGCTGTTTGACACATCATACCCAGGCACTCAATATCGAGACCAATTGATTTTAACTTGGTGTGTAAAATGGTGATCCCTCAAGGCAGGACCGAGTCGGATACCAACTGGAACATCAGGCTATCATTGACCACATTGAAAAGGATACCAAGCCAAAATTTGCAAATCTTAGCCATGCCATTGTGTTCAACCTGATAAGACCTGTCTCAAGGCATAAAACGGAGTAAGGGACACATCTTGGCATGCCTAGAATTTTCCTAAGGAAAATAGATTGAATACGCCCCGTAGCTAGATTTAGTGCCTTGAACCAGACCGGAACACCATACAAAACTTGAGTAACTTGTAAGTAAACCTGTCTTGGCTTTGAAAACCTCCAGGGCTGCCAGAACATATCTATTGCCCTGGGTATGATAAAATGGTGAAATTGCTGACGATGAAAGCTTAGCCAAGTTAAGCACTGAGCTGCAACGGAAAGCCCATGAGTGCCTATAGTGAAATGTAATACCCAAGTATTTAAACTGGTGGACTTGCTCAATCTTATTATCCTTACAGATCCAGCTGTAAGGCTTCCAACTCTTTGCAAAGATCATAACTTTGGACTTGGTATAATTAATCTCCAGCTTGTTGGTTGCTAGATATTCACTACATTTGTTAAGCAACCTCAAAAGGCCAATGCGGATGCAAGATATTCGAGCCATGTCATCTGCCTATAAAAGCAGTGGCACCCGAAGGTTGCCCAGCTTAGGACAATGGCTGTTAACATTCTCCAAGGCTGGAGTGAGGTCATTCATAAACAGGTTGAACAGTAGAGGTGCCAGGATACAACCCTGTTTGACCCCTTTATTGGTAGTTATTGTCTGGGACAGAGTCCCAGGTTGGGGACACCGCACCTTACAGGATGTGTTGGTGTACAGAGATCTGATCAGAAGCAGAAGTCTTCCCTAGTAAGGTAAGCTTGTTCCAAAGCAATCCTCTATCTATCGAATCAAATGCCCCTTTTAAATCAATAAAGGCTACATACAGCCTTGCCTTGGATGCCTTAACTTGCTTGTCAATAAGATGCGAGAGAATCAGGCAGTTGTCAATGGTCGATTTACCTTGCCTGAAAGCTGCTTGCTCCGATCCGAGAATGCAGTGGGAGCTAACCCAGGCCCTGAGCTTATTATATAGGTATCTTGCATAGGTTTTGCCGACAGTTGACAATAAACTGATAGGCCTAAAATTGGCTGAGGAGTCAGGATCACCTTTCTTAAAGATTGGGTCAATGATTGCGGTCAACCAATCTTGTGGGATTTGTCCCATTCTGTTAATTTCAGAGAAAAGAGGAGCTAGTAGTCGTGCCCACTAACTAGGATAATTTTTCAGCAATTCAGAGGGTATTGCATCAATTCCAGGGGCCTTCTTACTTTTAAGATGTCCAATTAATTGACTAACCTCTTCTGGTTCCACTGGCGCCCATACGGGAAGCTCAGATTCTACACATCCTTCCTGAGAGAGGTTAATATCCAAGAACATTTTTCCAAAGTGTTGTACCCAAAGAGAGAGATGGATTTGGGCTGAGACACCTCCTTCAGGTCTTAGTGAGCCTGTTACAATAGACCAAAAAACTCCTATTTTTAGAGAGAATTGCTTGTAATAGCTTCCCCCACTGCTCTTGGTAATACCTCTGTTTCTTATCCAGTGTTATTTTACCTAGCTGTTTTTTAAGTTCAGAGTACTTAAGCAGGTACCTGGGATTGTTGGATTTTCTAAAATTGCGGTATGTTTCTCTAATTTGCTGCTTCACATCCTTCCATTCATAGTCAAACCCCTCCCTTTTAGTTCCTGTTCTCCTGGTACCCATCAGCCCCATCTTGCATCCTAATTCCTTATGAAGCCAGCTCATGAGGGATTCATAAGTGTCATGAATATGTGCAGTTTAGGCCTAGTAGCATGGCAAAGCCTGAACCAAAGTAACCCAGTAACATAGAAGTGGCTTGCATCCTAGCTGCAAGGAATTTACAACTCAATGAAAGGTGATAATGTAGCATCTCAGCAGACCCGAGAGGCGCCATGAATACCCAGTGGGGAGAGGGAGAACTAAGAGGGCTAGCATCCAGCCCCACTTTGAGAAGATTCTGCCCCCAAGGGTTCTGATTGGTCAGTTCAAATAAGTACCTGTTTGAACTGACAGGTTCCTTTGCTCTTTGTCTTTGGTCTTTGCCTCTGTTGGTGGGAAAGGTGGTGGGTGCAACATCCTGCCCCACCAGGACCATGTGGCCTCATAGGTAACTGGGCTAAGGATCTACAAAAGAAGCTGACCCAGGTGAGAGTTAGAGAATAATAGAGTTAGCCAGTTAGCTTTATTATTTTATGCTGATATGTTTCCTAGAAGTTTTTATGCCTCTAGCATTTGCTGTCTTGTAACTTTTGCAACCCTATGTACTTAATAAAGTAAAAATCCTTTTACCATGTTGGTTCATTGTCTGTTGGGGACAAAGTTTCAGAATCTTGCCTAGCCGTTCAGCAAGCTACCAAATCCTCATTGTGGACTAGTAACTTGAGGACTGAGACTTTAAGTAAAGAAAGTGCTCAGTGCCTATAAGGGATATAGTTAAGCCTAGAGGGTCTCATTGTCCCTGGACTGAGACACTGGCACATACAGGGTGGTGGCAGTACTACCGAACAGGGGTCCTTGAGGCTCTAGGGTTCAAGAATCAAGAACTCTGAGCACCCAAAACCCTGGGAGTGCGCGACAAGTATACGACAATAAGATCCTCCTCCTGTAGTATCCTCCTCTCTTAAAATATCTGAAAGGTATTTAATACATTGAGTTCCCATAATTAATTGTTGGAATTTCGCAGGGGTACTTCTATCCCACCATATTTTATAGCTATGTTCCACACTATCCTCTAGCCTAGATAAAGTCTCTAATGTGGGGACATATAGGTCCAAAGTCATGATAAGAGGTACGTGGTCACTCACAGTATTATCACCTATGTAGAAATCTGTCACATAGGGTCTCAGTCTTATAGAGACCAAAATAAAGTCCACCACACTAGCACCCAGGGCAGAGGCATAGGTAAACTCCCCCGAATATGGAAAGTCTTGATAAGGTCATACCTTATCAAGGCTGATGCTAAATTTAGCAAACTCAATACCAGCAGCATTAAGGTGGCAGTCTTTAGAATGTCTATTAAGCAAGCAAATCGGGGGGAAGAGCTGAATCCTGATATACTTCCAATGCCTTATAGAAAACCTGCCTTGAGCTGCCCACCCTGGAGTTCATATCACCCATAATCAGGACCTGAGCTGAGGAATGCAAGCTTTCTAGAGTTTCTACACAAGACAAAAGATTGCCCCAGTATAAAGATCGTTGGGTGGAATTAAGGGAAGGGGGAACATAGACATTTACACAAATTAATTTCATCTCAAACACAAGTGTCATTATGGCTTGCACTATGCAGCAGCCCTGCCTTATCTCCAAATGACTTGAGCTCAGACGTTTTGTGACAAAAATAGCTAGACCTGCTGATGGGCGTCCCCTAGTACTAACTTGCATGGCTGGACAGGAATAAGTATTGTAACCAGGAATGTGTACTGAATCCTTCGCCCAAGTTTCCTACAATGCTATAATGTCAAAAGTCTTAAGATAATCTAAAAGTTCCTTGTCATGCTTTTTTCTGCCCCAACCAGCTATATTCCATGATAGTATTTTCAGAGTATGAGAAGAGGGGGCATGGGCCAGAGGTAGATTATTTAGTCAGTTATCATTTTGTGTCAGGACCTCAATTTCCAAGGTATCAGAGGATACACACGGAGTAGGAATCATTCCCTGAGGCACAGTGAAGTCCGGATTGGGAAGGGAAGGAATTACTGTAAGATCCTCAGTACTGGGACATTGAGCAGATATCTGTGTCGAATAGGTGACAATGTGGTACGTCTCCTCCTAAAGCTCCAAATTGATCCTGGTATCCACTTGGTCATTCTCTGGGTAGCTTGCTATGTTTTGTTGTTTCATTTTTAATGAGTCTCTTCGGGAGGGGGGAAGCTGTCGTCTCTCACATCATCATCAGTGTCATTAAGAAACTTTGCTTTGACTTTGTCCAGACGCTCAGTTGTACTTCGTTCCCTCCTTAGAAGTTCTTGTGATGAGCAATCACGATGAACATCAACTGTCTGTAAATCGTCACTCCTGCCACTGTTCAGACTGGCCAGGGACTTTCCCCTGTTGTTTTGGGGACCGTTTACAGAGAGTGACCCTGGAGAGGGGAGGCATCCATGAGAAGGGGCGGGAGGCAAACTTCCTCCACCTGAAGGCTCTTGATGGATCCCAGCCTGAGTGGCCAACTTTCGAAGGCGGTCTGCTTCTAGGGATGATATTTGAGGGTCTTGTAGAGATGAGCTCTTCGAAGATGCAGGAGAACATTGGGTCAACATAATGTCCGTTAATTCCTGCCAGACAAACTCAATTTTTTTGACCCTCTGTAGTTGGTTTTGTGGAGGGAGAACTCTGTACGCCTCCAGAGCCTCCCTGGTTAGCGTGTCCTCATCGATATCCAGCTGGAGCAGCAGGTCCATGGACTGGGAGCTTGAATCACTGCTGCGAGAGCCAGTATTCTGAGGAGGCGTTGTAGTTTGTGAAGAGACGTTAGGGAAACACTGAGTGATATCACCAGTACCTAAGATCTCCTCTGAGCTGCACACAGAATTCCTCAGAAGATGATTCCTGGCACACACTGTGTCTAAGGCAGGCAGCTCATCCTGTGCCTCTGTGATTGAGTTTGTTATCCTCACCGGGCACCTAGGAGTGGCAGGCATTGTCTCCATTGGGCAGTCTACTTCTGTGTGTGCACTGCTAATGTCCAAAGGTTCGCAGCTCTTACTCCTGGCAAATGAATTCACAGCAGAGAGAAACTCTGTGAGTGCTTCAGCTGTGGTGTTCTCAAATCATTTGATTTGAATATGGTGACAATTTCTGCCCCAGGCACTAGCATACTGGGGGAGGGGGTCCTGTGTTACCGGGCGGCACACTGGTGGGGTGCCGCCAACATAGCAACCTGCTCCATAGCAATCCCACACTGCTGTTCTTTGTGACCTGCGAGCACTGCTGCTGCTGCTGTTCCCCGTACCAACACCCAGCCCAGATAGGGCGGCTTTCCCACTGGCCAGACCTGCAATTGCCATCCTGCGGCCAGCAGCAGCCTTCTTCTTGGCCCCACTGGACCTCTATGTTCAAAAATCAACCCAAGGAATTCCAGTTGTGCTGGGTGTTAAAACTGTAAGCATAAAATCTGCGTGTGGACTGACTTCAAAAATAGGTATTGAAAAAAACAATGGAGACATCAACTTCAGAGATACATTTAATCTTTAAATTGTCTGATACTATTGCACAAGAGCCGATTCCTCCAGTTTCCCCGCCATAGCAGAAAGCCGTGCCAGAATGGACTGCACTGCAAGCTGTGGCGGAGGGACTATGAGGACAGATCGGGAGGCTTGGGGGGGGAAGCCAAATTACTTTCCCTTCCTTGCCCTGCATAAGCCACCAGTGCTTACCAATGGGGCAGTCTCTTAGCTGCTGCAAGTCAGAGGTGACAAAGGGGGCATACCAACTGCTACCAGAGGGGATCATATCCGGCACTAATCAGCCCGCCGGGTGCCACCCCTCCTGCTTCCCTCATGCCCTGAGCCCTTCCCGCATTCTGCATCTTTCTGGGCAGTAATATCTAGTGTAGCAAACCCGCTCCCTGTTTCCCTCTTCCCTTTGTTTGGACCTGCAGCTTACTGGAGAAAAGCCGTGGTAGTTTGAATGCACTGGCACCAGCACAGGATAGCCAGAGGGGCTCCCTGGGCAGAACCCCCTCCTCCTAGAACAATACTGCACCTCAGGGGTCTCCGTCAGAAGGAGTCTCACAGTAGCACCTGCAGAGCCCGACAATTCCTCTGTTTTCCCAAAACAAGGCAGACTGAATAATATGCAAACAAAGCTTTATTAAGGTACTAATAAGAAGAAAAAAGATTACAAAATTCAGTTCAGCAAGAAGCAAACAGGAAAAAGTATCTCTTTAGTAATGTAAATAGATGTGTTTTGTTTTGTTTTTGATGCATCAAAGCACAAACCACTGCATTTGGGCATTTAAGGTATTTTCTAGACATTAAAATAGGTTACTTTTCCCCTTAGAAATGATACCGCGGCTGCCACTGCTGGCACAGTATCACCTGCCTAGCACATTTTTAAAGCATTTCAGATTAGTAAGAATGAGTACTTGGAATACAATCACACAGCGCTGCTTCCTGCCATTTCATTTTTTCTAATCACAAAATCTGTGAAAGAATTACTTTCAAAGGTCTCTATAACTAAGGAGATCAATTCAAATGAAGTCATGACGCTGCCCTGCAGATGGCACGGAGGCACTGCAGGCCTCCTGCATGTGTGTACTTCGGAGCTCTTACTGCCAGCTTTGAATGCTCTGACACAGCCCAAGGAGCTTTGGAAAAGGGCAGAGGGCAGGGATTCTCAAACATTTAGCACTGGGACCCCTTTTTCCGAATGAGAATCTGTCAGGACCCGCTAGAAGTGATGTCATGACCAGAAGTGACATCATCAAGCAGGACAATTTTTAACAATCCTAGGCTGCCATCTTATCTACACCCACGAGTAAGTTCCATTGACTATCAGAATTAAAAGTACAGGTCTGCAAGATTTTCCCAAATGCAGTCACAGACCATGGTAGCCTCGAGTCAAATATATTAAAAATAATATATTGAAATGAAGGGAGACCCACCTGAAATTGGCTTGCGACCCACCTAGTGGGTCCTGACCCACAGTTTGAGAAACATTGGATCGGGAGAAAGACAAATGCGCAGAAACATAGGTCTCATTGCTTCTGGCTACTGCCGGTTCCTATCTATGCATACTTGGCTCATGGCCCCACCAGTTCTTCCCGCTCTGAACGACTGAGAGTGGACTTGCCTGGCTGCCCCATTGGAAGGAAGTGACTGGTTGCCTAGTGGCCCTGACCAGTTTCCATGAAACCAGAGCCTGACCTGTCCCTGCTCCTTGGGACTCTCCTGAGTCTTCAGCAGATGTAAAGGAATGTCCAGCAGAGAGAATCTCTGGATGCTTTGCCAGCACACTGAATGGGGTGGGGGTGGAAACTGACCCCCAGTGAAACGCATACAGGGTCTTACAGAAGCTTCCGGAAAGAGATGCGGGACATGTGAAATAGAGGATGATGTGGCAAAGGCTCAGTGGGATCCTCATCCACCCATCAGGGCAGCTCCCCCACCTTCCAGGGACCAGCCTTGCCTCTGGCCCCTACACACTCTTGCTTTCCTTCTTAGCCACCCCCTGCCCAAATCAGCTTGAGCCGTATAAGACACGGTGCTGCAGAGCATGTGCAGACTGTGATTTCCTGAGCACGGATCAAGCCGTCTCTGCCCAACGTTGCATACGCGCAACAGGGGCCAAATGCCTGCACTGGGGCCGGGCAGGAAAGGGATCCCCACAGCCAGGGGCACCTCCTTGGAACGCTGGGGTGGGAATTCTGTGCAGTACACGCAGGATACACGTGTCCATGGATTCACACAACACCTGTGCCCAGAGGCACACCTGGAACACCCAGGCTGCGTCAGGCCTGAGAGGATTCAATGGACACCCGACCCGCAACCTCCAGCATTCACACAAGCACCATTTGAATGCACAGAGGCTCAGAAGAATCAAGACTCCCGCATCGGGTGAGCACCCCCTTGTGACAACACTGTCCAGGAACATGGCCGAGAACTCCCCCTGTCTGAGGCCTGCCTGCAAGAGTGGCACAGGAGCAGGATGGGGTGGGGGCTGCCATCTGGCTCTGCTCACATAGCAGCCTGGCTGGCAGGCAGAGAGCAGAGCCCTGAAAGAGCTCCCCCTGTCTGATGGCTGCCTGCCCTCAGGGGAGCCTGGCTGGCTCAGAGCAGAGCCCTGAGGGAGCTCCCCCTGTCTGATGGCTGCCTGCCCTCAGGGGAGCCTGGCTGGCTCAGAGCAGAGCCCTGAGGGAGCTCCCCCTGTCTGATGGCTGCCTGCCCTCAGGGGAGCCTGGCTGGCTCAGAGCAGAGCCCTGAGGGAGCTCCCCCTGTCTGATGGCTGCCTGCCCTCAGGGGAGCCTGGCTGGCTCAGAGCAGAGCCCTGAGGGAGCTTCCCTGGTCTGATGGCTGCCTGCTCCACAGGGGGGGAGGGGGAGCCTCTGTTCCCTGCGGGGCGGGCCAAGAGGACTCAGAGGAGGAAACTACGACTCCCAGGATGCGCTGCGCTGGAGGCAAGATGGCGGCGCCTCCTGGGAGCGGCTGAGGTGAGGCTGGGGGTGGGGGGAGGGAGGGGGGTGCGGAGCCCCCCCCAAGAGCCCCCCCCCAAGAGCCCCTCTCGCAGCGCGCCCTTGGCACGCTGTTTCCTCCCTTTGAACAAAGTCCCCATCTGATGAAGCCTTGCTGAGGAAGCTCCTCCAGCCACTGCCCACCTTCCAGCCCCACAGCGAACTGCAAGTTCTTTTTGTCCATAGTTGCTGTCAAGGACGGATGGACTGAGCTAAGCTGGGAGCATCCCTTCTGCCTGGAAATGGCTGTGGAGCAAGGGGGAGGACTCCCAGCTCTGGGTCTGCACCTCCAGCCTGCACTAGAGGAACATGTGAAGCCGGGATTGAAAATGGAGCAAGAGGAGCCAGAAAATCTCCAGCCAGAGTCCAGCCTAGCAGAACCAGAGGACCTCTCGCCTGCAGCCCGGATGGGGGCTCTCGTGCAGCATCTGAACTGGGCAGAGCCACTGCACCTTAAGCAGGAACCAGAGGAGGCATTGTCATTGCAGCAGTGGGAAGCACAATGGCGGGAGTTCCTTGAAGCACTGCAGACCCCTTGTTCTGGAGAGGGAAGCCCACAGCTCCCAGGGACCTTGCCATGGGGTGAGACACACATGCTCTGACCAGCTGAAAGCTGAATGCAGAGTGGATGCTTCCATGCCCTCCTCTAAACCCGCTCCAGCTCATCACTGTCCTTAAAATATCCTGCCCCTTTGGTATTCAGGGGAGGTCTGGCTAGTTCTGAGTAGGGGGAATTATCATTATTCAAGATCTGTCGTAGCCCCCCTGCCCTTTGCACCCCACCCTGCCTCCAGATTCATGTATCTTTTAGCACACTGCTAGACCTGCCCTCTGTGCCTTCCTTTCATCCCATTGTCAGACTAGCTGAGGTCATGGGACAGAAGAGGTCACTTTCTCGGCAGTAACAATGTGTTGCGAGAAGGACTTCCTGCTGTCTCCTCAGACTCTGTCAACAGGCAGAGGATCAGATCTGGGGCCTGGAAGAAAAAGGTTTAGTTCTTACCTGAGTTGGAGGAATAAAGTCTCCCTTCTGTCTCTTGCAGGCAGTGGAGTGACCTCGGCATCGTGTTCTGGGTCCCCTCCTCCGTGGGCTGGAGAAGGAGGGGCTGCAGCGAAGTCTGCTCAGGTAGGGGGCAAGTGACCAGGGTAGTCTGCAGGGAGTGGCAACAGAAGGAGCCACCTCCTTTGCTTCTTCCTTTCCTGTTGCTTCTGGTGCTGCAAGATGTGGGGGTGCCCATTTGCAGAATATTCCCCAGGAATGCCATCAGGAGTGCCCTAATGTGCAAATGGCAGCCGGCCCTTTTGACTGGCATCATCTGATCACTTTGGTGGCAGTCAGGAGGGGCAGGGCTCCTTCTCTCCTCTGCTTGCAGGAATGGAGGTTGCTCACAGCGCCTGTCTCAGAAGCAGCTCTAAATACCCTGCAGCTCACCAGGACCGTTTGCAGAGAGAGGCAGGAATGAAGGTTCGCTATGAATCAAAGACGTAACTGTAGGAAGCATCGTGAACTGACTTGAGCCTGTATAGTTTAAGTGGAGCTTATTTCCACACAGCACTGTGCCCAAGAACTGGAGATGGCTAGAGCTTCTCCTGCTCCTTTGAGAGCCTTCCTGCCATCTTTCCCTGAAGCACTGCTCAGGCTGTTTGTGGCTCTGCTGCTGCTCTAGGTGGACAAGCAGAGGTTGAGCTCTAGGTGCTATTAACTCTTAGGACAGGTGATCCTAAGTGTTGCATTTGCAAGGATAGGTCACTACCTTGATGGGGGCCTTCAGAGCAGTCATCTGCTGGGCTAGCTCTAGCTCCTACACTGAGCAGGAGATTGGAGTGGATGACATAGCAGGACCCTCCAGTTCCCAGATTCTGTGAAAGCTACACAGACCACAAGATTGAGGTGTCACAGAGTTGACTGCTTGTGCGGTGTGCATGAGGGGTCTCCAAGATCTGGCAGGGGGCTCTGTGACTTGAGGAAGGACTGCATGGGGGTCTTCTGAAAGCAGAAGTTTGGTGCGATGCTTTTTGTTCTTTGTTGTTACTCTAATGAACAAAATTTAAAAACTACGTTTTTAAATTGCTGAAATGCAAAGGGTTGAGCTTTGCAGGAAAATATCAGGTTTCCCCTCCTGGAGTCTCTGAAATGTGTCTTGGGTAGGGATAATTTGCGCCTTTCTTCATTCAGGCTCCGGTGTCCTTTGAGGAGGTGGCTGTGTCTTTCTCCAAGGAGGAGTGGGCTCTGCTGGAGCCGAACCAGAAGGCCCTGTATGCAGAAGTGATGCTGGAGAATCTGGAGAACGTGGCTTTTCTGGGTAAGTCAGGATCTCTAATACTGCGGCTCATGTAGTTGCTGGAGATTGGCGGTTTGACTCTGTCACGCCGCTGCTCCGATGGCTGCACTGGCTGCCGGTTCGTTTCCGTGCTGAATTCAAGATGCTGGTTTTGACCTTTAAAGCCCTAAATGGCTTGGGAACAGCGTATTTGAGAGACCGCCTTCTTCCGTATAATCCTCAGAATTCCTGGCATGACTCCAGTGGGGAGGGCACGGTGACACACCTGCAAAAGTTAGTGCTTTGCACCTCCTCTAGCTATGTTACTCTCTGCATCTTTTTGAGATTATGAGACCTTTTCGGACAGGGATCAATTTA
The DNA here is from genome assembly GCF_035046505.1 of Tiliqua scincoides. NCBI lineage: Eukaryota > Metazoa > Chordata > Lepidosauria > Squamata > Scincidae > Tiliqua > Tiliqua scincoides. Next base: position 266,646,361 of record NC_089822.1, read on the forward strand.
GTGATCCTATTTTGTCTGTAATCTGCTTGTGAGAACTCTTTTGTTGAAAAGAGGTACATAAATGTTCTTAATGATAATCAGATATAATACTGGAACTCCTATTCAGTTGTGTGAGTGTCATCAAGTTGGCCACTGGTTTTTTGTTGGTTGACCTGTGCTTCTCCCCCTTCCTGCTTTTTGAGAAAAAGTAGGCAAAAAAGCCAGTGCCTTCTCAGAGCGGCACGCAGCTCCCAAACTGGAGGTTGTAACCCCTGCTCTAACCACTGAGAGCTGGTCACTGATAAGGGCTGCAATCTTTCCTGGGAGTCATATCTGCTGAATCCCTTGGGTTTACTTCTGAGTATATTTATATGCTAAATAGTGTGCTTCGGAGGATCCATCTCTCTGTTGCTAATCGATTCTCTCTCTGATCCAGGAAGGTGCAGACAAGAGAATGACGATCAGAGGGAGCCATACAAGTTCCAGAGAAGTGAGAAAGCTGCGCATGAAGACAGATCACAGAAGCACAGTGTCTTTCCAGGTGATCTAGGAAAAGAAACTACAAAGAGGAAGCAAAAAGCCCCTCAAAGTGCAAAAACCTTCAAAAGTAAATCAAAACATGAGAAACCATCTCAATGCTTGGAGTGTGGAATGAGCTTCAGTAAGGCAGCAAACCTCGCTGTGCATCAAAGAACCCACACTGGGGAGAAACCATATAAATGCTTGGAGTGTGGCAAGAGCTTCAGTCAGAGGACAAGCCTTTCTGTGCATCATAGAATCCACACGGGGGAGAAACCATGTAAATGCTTGGAGTGTGGCAAGAGCTTCACTCAGAGGGCAAACCTCGCTGTGCATCAAAGAAGCCACACTGGGGAGAAACCTTATAAATGCTTTGAATGTGGAAAGAGCTTCAATCTGAGGGCAAGCCTCGCTGAGCATCAAAGAATTCACACTGGGGAGAAACCATATAAATGCTTGGAGTGTGGAAATAACTTCAGTAAGAGAGCAAACCTCGCTGTGCATCAACGAACCCACACTGGGGAGAAACCATATGAATGCTTGGAGTGTGGAAAGAGCTTCAGTAAGAGAGCAAACCTCGCTGTGCATCAGCGAACCCACACTGGGGAGAAACCATATAAATGTTTGGAGTGTGGAAAGAGCTTCAGTACGAGAGCAAACCTCGCTGTGCATCAAAGAATCCACACGGGGGAGAAACCATATAAATGCTTGGAGTGTGGAAAGAGTTTCAGTGGACACTCATACCTAACCATGCATCAAAGAACCCACACTGGGGAGAAACCATGTAAGTTTTAGTGTGGAAAAAGATTCATCCACACTTAACTCTGCATCAAAGAACCCATGCATGGGAGAAACCATATTAATACTTAGAATGTGGAAGGAGCTTCAGGGATCACTCATCCCTTACTTCTTATGAAATAATTCATATTGGAGCTGAACCATTTAATTTTTTTGAATGTAGATGGACTACTCTACCAGAGGGCAAGGTACACAAGGTGTACACACAGGGTAGGCCCAGGAATGCATCCATGACACTCCTTAACACAGTGTTAAATCTGGGAGGAAACTGGCCTGTGGCTCTTTGGCTTGTGGATCTGTTTGCCATGAAGGAGTGTATAGGAGGGCAGGGACACAGCTGTAGGGCTACTGCTGCTACAGAAGTACATTTTGGTGCACAGAGGACACTTTCCATTCTGGTGGGAGCCTAGATATTATGGTGCTAATTTTCTGCAGTGATTTCCTTTCTTTCAAAGATTTTAGAGAGACTAAGGTGTGTGTTCGGTTTTCCATATGGCTACATCTAGGCTACCGAGGCCTCATGGTCAGGTAGACCTGGGCTCCACCTTGAGAAACTTTTGTGGCTCTGATAAGCTGAGATGCTGATATTCTTCCCAGCTGATTTTCACAGAATATTTGCTCTGGCAATCCTGTAGTCCAGGATATTATTTTGCTTGTGTCAAGGTTTAAATAGGTTTTACTCTCTCTTTTAATACAGACAACAGGTGGGTTCCTTGGTAGCAATGGGGGGGGGGTGCAGTGAGAATTGAAACAAGCTTCTGAGCTGGACTATTTTCTCTTGTCATTTGCAGTTTATGAACTACTAGGTGAGAACAGCGATGTCACTTCCTGCTTGATTATGTCACTTCCGACCATGACACCACTTCCAGATTGATGACATCACTTCCGGTGGGTCCTGGACAGATTGTTATTCTGCAAAGTGGTTCGTGGTTGAAAAGGTGTGGAACCACTGCTCTAAGGATATAAGGAGCACCTGATGCAGGAAGGGTTTGTGGGTTGCAGTGGAGAGAGAGTGGGGGAGGGAAAGGAGACTTGCTTGCTGACTAAACAGACTGACTTTGTGGCTAACTGGACTGCTAACTCACGGACTGACTTATGGCTCTGTCCTTTGGACTGGCCTTCTGGCTAAGTGACTTAGGGCACAATCCTCATCTGCAGAGGAGATGCTGGCAAGTCAGACCTTAAAGGAAAGGTCCTTAAAGGACCTTTGCAGGACCTTAAAGGAAAAGGTAGGGCCATTAAGGGGAAAGGGCACACCCCAAACGGCCTAGATTAGCATGAGCTTTCCTAGAGTTCAGCCTTCCCTCCCCCAGGGCAAATCAGGACCATCAGCCTAGGCACCAAATTGTAATGGCATTTACTGGGAAAACTGGCCAGAGGAAATGGATAGAGAGGTCAGTTTCACCCCTTTGCCCAGTCCTATCTACACTTTCCTGGGAGTAAGCCCATTGACTCTAATGGGGTAGAGTCATGCATAGGAGTAGACATGCATAGGACTGGGCTCTCAGTTGTGCTGTCATCTTTTTGTCATTTGGAAAGAAGTACAGTGGTGCCTCGCATAACGAAATTAATTCGTTCTGCGAATCCTTTCGTTATGCGAAATTTTTGTTGCGTGAAGCACGTTTTCCCATAGGAATGCATTGAAATCTAATTAATGCGTTCCTATGGGCAAAAAATGTCAAAACGAAGTCAAATTTGGTTTACAAAGTGTTTATTACGTGCTCTTTAAAGGCATACATACTGTACAGAGGATTTCTAAAATTTGAAGCATACACGAAATTTTTAATTTTGAAAAAATTCGTTATGCGAAGCACGGACCTAAAAATTTTTCGTTATGCGAAGCACGGCCAGAAATTTTTGTTATGCGAGTTACCAAACTCAGTCGAAAAACTCTTTCGTTATGTGAATTTTTCGCTGCGTGGGGCATTCATTATGCGAGGCACCACTGTACATAAATATTCTGAATAAGGAAACAGACAAAAGAGGGCAATACTTACGAGTAGGAGTGTTTGAAAACGCTTTTACTTTTTTTCTGCAGATTTTGTGATTTTTAAAAAAATGGAAAAGGCAGAAAAAAGTGTTAGGTATTCTTTTTTATTTCAAGTTCTCATTTTTATTCACTGCAAACACCTTATGAGAAGTTTATTCACTTTAAACATCTGAGAGATGCAAAATAAACAGGACTCATTCACAGTGGGCAGGGAGGGGCCAGTCAACAATTTCACCCCCCCACCCTCTTTGCCACAGGAGAATAGGAGCCATTAAGTAAGATCAGAGTTTTTAGAAAAGCAAAGTGAGGAAGCCTAAAAATACAGCAGCATCAGCTTCAGTGGCCCTCCAGGGCAGTGAGAGAGGAAGACCCAGAGTTTCCCAGAGAAACAAGGCTCTGGGAAGAGAGGCCCCAGCAGAAGAGAGCCATTTCGCAGCCCAATCCTATGCAAGTCTACTCAGAAGTAAGTCTCATTAGTGTCAATGGGACTTACTCCCAAGAAAGTGTGGACAGGATTGGGCTGTCAGTCTGTCCCTTAATGCAGGCATCTCTAAACTTTTAGGCCAGAGGACCAAGTCAAATATCTGGCATGGTGTGGAGGGCTGGAAAAATAAATAAATTTTAGCTATGAAGTGATGTTTTTAGGTCTTTAGAAGGCATTCTTAGGGGAGGTGCACGGCCTCCCCGGCCCTCAGAACACCCTGCAGACGCAACTGGAGCACAGCTCTGGTCACATTTGGTTGAGTGGGACAGAGGCTTGCAAGGGTCCAGAGGCTTGCTGTGAGCCAGACAGAGGCTTGTTGTGGGCCGCATCTGGCCCCTGGGCCAGGGTTTGGAGAGCCCTCCGTTAATGCACCATCCGGTTAAGCCACACAGATACTGCCAGAGAGATGGAGACCCAGAGAAAGATGCTCCTATTTGCCCGGACCTGGAGAGGAAGCAGAGCTCTGCAGACCCCAGCAGAGAAGAGCCACATCGGTCAGTGAGGAAGCCCACAAATGCAGGAGCTTCTGCAGCCGCACAAATAATCCCAGACCAGTGAGAGAGAAAGATCCAGAGAAACAGAAGCAGAGCCCTGCAGAAGAGAAAAGAAGACTCCAACAGACCAGATCAGCCTGCCTTTGCACCAGTGAGATTCCCTCCGCCAGACACAATGTGGTATATGGACCAGAGAAACAGAGAAGACCCAGAGAAACAGGCAGAGCTCTGCAGAGGAGGAGGAGAAGAGAAGAGCCACATCAGTCAGTGAGGAAGCCCACAAATGCAAGAGCTTCTGCAGCATCAGGTGAGACCAGACAGACCAGTGAGAGAAGAAAACACAGAAGCAGAGCCCTGGAGAGGAGAAGGAGAGACCCTGGCAGAGGAGAGAAGAACTACTTCAGTCTGTCTTTGCACCAGCAAGATTCCTCCCAGTGGGAGGTGCACCATTCCTAGAAATACTGCAATACTAGGTTGATGCATGGAGTGGACAGAGCAAGCCCCTATTCCATCTCCCAGTCCCAAAAATCCTCTTAATATATAGTCCTCAAATAGAGAACATACCAGATATTAAACTGATAAGAACAGATTAACTTTTTATTAGAGAATGTTTCAGTTTCATAAGCATAAAAACAACTGGATAGCAAATATAAGATCCCGGAACACAGTTACATACAGTGAGAGAGTGTTGTCATTCGCAAACACAGAGCATTCAAGTCTGGTATGTAGGTCCGTTCCAGGGGGTTACATGGGGTGAGTTGGAAGTCCATAAGTCACTATATTCAAGGCTAGAGCGAGACGCGCTCACTCCCGCCTTGCACGTGGCCAGCAGTGCCAGGCCAGGCTTCTTCCGCCGAGGGCAGCCTCCGGTCGCGGGTCCTGGATCCAGGGGGTCCTCCGTGGGTGGCCTCCACGGTTGTCGCCGGCGTGTCTGGCTTCTGGGTGGGTTGTTCACACGTTGTAGTAGTGAGGCACAGATCAGTATAAGGTGACATACAAAGCAGTAAGCAATTAGTTAAAGACAAAAAGAGTAATATAGGAAAGGAGTATGTCAGTCCTTCTGACAGCATGTGCAGGTGCAGTTTCTTAGGTGGTATAGAGTCCAAGGTTGGAGGCGGGCAAGGCCCATCTCCTCGCTGCACAGGGCAAGTGGCATGTCCCCCCAGGCGCCCCCAAGCCGAACAGTCTCTTGGTTGGCTCAGGGGCTTTTTGGGGGGGGTCCACCTGCAATGCAGGTTGCCTCCAGCGCTCCCAGAGCTGATGGGAGGCTGGCAGGTTGGGTGGCTCCCCTCCACTGGGTCTGGAGGGCGGGCCGCGAGTGGCTTCCCTCCACTGGGTCTGGAGGGCGGGCCGCGAGTGGCTTCCCTCCACTGGGTCTGGAGGGCCAGCCGTGGGTGGCTCCCCTCCACTGGGTCTGGAAGGCGAGCCGCGATGGCCTCCCCCGACTGGGTCAGAGGGGCAGGCCGGCAGTCCGAGCACCCGGTGGCCTCTCCTCTCTGGGGTTAGGGGAGCAGGCCGGCTGCGGTCCCCCCATCCTCGAGTTTGGGGGGCAGGGTGGAGCCTCATACTGGCGGTGTCCCGAGAGATGCTCGATGTAGATATCTCGGGACCACCGGATAGTGTCGGACACCATCAGCTTGCGCATGAGCTTGGCGTAGTGTTTGCCCACGCCGCAGGCTTTCAGCACGGGCTCGTTCTTGGGGTCCCAGCCACCAAGGGCCCCCACCAGCAGAGCGTGGACGGAGACCTCGTATCCTCTCTGCCTCAGAGCGTCTGCCAGGGGGGCATATTTTTGGTGCTTGCGCTCCCTGGCCTCCGCCATGGCTTCCCTCCTGTTCTCAAAGGGGATGGTGACATCGACCATGGTGATCCGTTTCTTGCCCTCGTCACGGATGACGATGTCGGGTCTCAGCCGGCTCCCAGTGTCGGCCACTGTCCGGTTCAGGGACACATTTCCCTCTGAGGCAGGGATGGCATTGGCAAGGCGCTGCATCACTGCATCGTGCCGGTGTTTCCAGGCTGTTGAGTGGGGCTGGCAACTGCAGAGGACATGGGGCAGGGTCTCGTTGGGGTGGCCACATCGACGGCAACGCTTGTCCCTGTTTCCTGCCTTGACTGCTCCGTTGAGGGGAACGACGTTGAGGCGGGCCCTGTGTATGAAGCGCCAGTCAGCGAAGCGGGTGAAGTCACCACGGGACATGAAGTGGTTGCTGGAGTCCCACTGGGAGGTGACCTCAAACACCTTTCCCTGGTCTGGCTTCCTCTTGAGGTTCAGGGCATACTTCTCGCGGGTGTTGGCCTTCAGGGCACCCTCCAGAGATCTCCTGGCAGCTGCTGTGATCAGGTGGAGTTGTGGGGGATCTCCATGGGATAGGGCAATGCTGGGTTCTCCCATGGCAAGGTCCCAGGCCCACTGGCAGCCAATCTGCTGGTTGAGACGGCGGGTGGCGATCCTTGCGCGGGACCACAGGCAGGCAAAGCTTCCTCCATCACGTCTGAACTCACCCTCCAGGGATCCACTGAGGTAAGTGGCCAGGTCTTCTTCAGAGGGTTCTCTGGTCAGCTTCTGCTTGGCCACGGTGCGGAGAGCGCCAAGGGCGACCGTCTTTACCGTGTCATCTGGGCAGGTCAGCAGGCGGAAGGCGTGGGTGACGACGGCGATGTCGCGAAGGTCCCCCATCTTTGGAATGCCTGCCCCTCCCTGGCGCTGTGGAACATGGAGGATGTCGTTGGTGGCTCTCTTGGGGAGGTTCAGCCACCTCTTGAGCATGGCTGTGATGGTGCGGTCAGCTTTATTGAGGGGCACCTTTGGGACAGCTGAGCCTCGTAGGACGAAGGAGATCCTGGAGAGCAGGAAGGTGCGCAGTGCATCGATCTTCTGCCAGGGGGCGAGCAGCGAGGTGTCAATCTTGCCAGCATCCTCCACGATGGCTTGGATGGTGGCCTCAGGGGTCTGCAGAGCTCGGAAGCCAGTTGGTGTTCCCAGGTGCTGGTATGTCTCTCCATCAGCGAGGTGGGCCATGGGCTCCCCCTGAATGGCAAAGACCGATGGCAGGACCCGGTCTTTAAGGCTGCCGTCAACATGCAGAGAGGCACATTTGGTGGCTTTGAACTTTAGGCCCATCCAGTTGGCGGCAGCAGAGGCGGAGGCCAGCATGGTTTGCAGCTCTTCCGGGGTCTCAGCGACCAGCACCAGGTCGTCAGCATATGCCAACACACTGACCTTTCTGTCGTAAAGATTGAAGCCTCCAGGGCCACTGGCGATGCAGCGGAGCAGGGGTTCCATGGCCAGGTTGAAGATGATGGGACTCAGCGGGCACCCCTGCTTGACCCCCGAGCGTATCAGGACCTCCGCAGTCTCACCCTCCACTGCCCGCACAGTGGTGGAGCAGCCCTCGTACAGCTCGCGGATGAGGGTGAGGAAGGTCTCCGGCATGCCAAACTGGGAAAGCGTGTCAAAGATGTGGCTGTGGGGGATGGATCCGAAGGCGTTGGAGAGGTCCAGCCAGGCCACCGCACACTGTTTCCTGGAGCGCCTGACCGTGTCCAGCACAGTCTGCAGGAGGAAGTTGTGCTCGTAGCACCCCTCGCAGCTCATAAACCCCTTCTGCTGCTTGCTGATGGCACTCCCTGCCAGCGCCCAGTCTGTGACACGGGCAGCGATGCAGCTGGCATACATCTTGTACAGCGTGCTGCACAAGGAGATGGGCCGCCAGTTGCCTGGGTCTGCCCTGTCACCCTTCTTATAAATGAGCACCGTCATGGCCTTTTTCCAGGCGGCTGGCGTGCGGCGGAAGCGCTTGCAGGCATTGAAAATGGCGGCCAGCACCCAGCAGCCAGGGTCGCGCTTTCGCAGCAGGCCGTACCTGATGCCGTCTTTGCCAGGAGCGGTGTTCTTGGCCCTCACAAGTCTGGCACTGACCTCCCCGGGGGTGAAGTCTTTCTCGAGGGCTTCGTGGGACTCCAGTCGGGGCAGCCGGGGGAGATTGTCTGGGCGTTCAGCGGCTGGGCGGTGGGTGCGGTCGAAGACGCTGGTGTAGTAGCGGTGGAGCTCTTCGCCGGGGATCGTGCAGAATGGAGAGGGACCATCCAGGATTTCTCGCACAGCTCGGGCTCTGTTGAAGCGGTACAATTTCTGGATGCGTGAGGCCGCCTGGGGGTCATATCGGTGCGCTGCATTCCGCCTCCCACTCCTGTCCCTTCGGGCATGGGGTTGGTGCGCTGGGGTGCCGGCAGCAGCTGGGGTTGGTCTACCTGCTGGTCCTCTTGGTTGCCTGGCCTCCTCTGAGAGCTCTTTGGTGAAGTCCTGGACAGTCCGCTCAAAGGCCTCAAAGGTTGTGGCCTTTCGCACTCTTGCGATCCATTGGGCCTGCCATGGCGTGGCCTCTCGTGGCGCTGGCTGTCGTCCTTCGTTGTCTTGCGGGGTGGGGGGTGGCCTGTTGTTGTCTTGTGGGATGGGGGGTGGTGTGGGTGGGCCGCTTCGTTGTCTCAGCGGCGCATTATGCGTTTGCTGCCTTGCGGTCGCGCTGCTGCGGGGCTGTGCGGGTGCCCTGGCCTGGGGTTCAGGTGGGACATTCTGTGGTCTTGTGCGCCCTTTTTTCTGGCGGGCGCCAGCCTGGTTGCCGCTGTGGCGATGTGTAGGTGGTGGGGTGGTGCGGCGCTCCTGCGCCACGGGTGGTGCCACATCAGGTTGGGTGGCGGCAGTTGCTGGGGGTGGGGCATGTCCTCGGATGGCCCTGGTTTCTAGGCTCAGGGGGGAGTGCCTGGTCTGGCGTGTCTGATGAGGTGCCGAGTGCTGGTTCTGTGGGATGGGGGGTGGTGTGGGTGGCCCGCTCCTTTGTGTCGGTGGCGTGCGATGGGCGCGGCGTCGGGTGGTTGTGCTGCTGCGGGGTTGTGCAGGCGCCCTGGCCTGGGGGCCAGGTGGGTCCTTCTGTGGCTTCGTGCGCCCCTTCCTCTGAGGGGCTCCAGCCAGGACGCCACTGTGGTGCTGTGCAAGTGGTGGGGTGGTGCGGCGCTCCTGGCAGGCATGTCGAGGAGAGCCCTGTCGTGCCACTGGTGGTATTTCGTTGGGTCGGGTGGTGGCAGCTGCTGGGGGTGTCTTGTCGGGTTGGGCGGTGGTGGCGGCTGCTGGGGGTGGGTCATGTCCTTGGGGGGCCCCAATTTCTTGGCTTGGGGAGGGGAGCCTGATTGGGCCTGCCTGCTTTTTAGCCCTGGGGGCCGTTGGTCTGGGGGGAGAGTTTTCTTTCTGGTAGGCACCTTGGCTCAGCGTTGGCCCGTCTGCCTCCTGAGTAGCTGGGGTTCCCTGTGTGCCTTGGCAGGCCTCAACAATCTCTTGCAGTCGTTGCACGATGAGACTGTAGCGCTGCGGTGGGGTGCAGACAGGGAGGGCGGGCGAGGCACCGGACCGCATGTCACAGGTCGCAAAGTGAACTCTCAGGGGTGACAGGTTCCTATAGATTCTGCCACAGGCACTGCATGCGTAGGTGGGCCCACACATGTGGTCAGTGCGGATGTGCCTGGCCAGGCTGTGGTATGTTGCAAACTGCTGGTGGAGGTTGCAGGGGGCACAGCTGAGGGGCTTCTCTTGTGGGTAGATGATGAGGATTGGCTGTGGGGTGGGGGGGCTGTTTGGGAGGGCGGGGGGGCAGGCTGGGGGGGCATTACCTTTGGTCGTCTTCTCTGGCGCTCCGAAGGCTTCCTGAGCAGCAGGGACCACACGAGAGCGTGAGGTGGCCTGGCGGGTCCGTGTTGCTGGACCATCTGCAGGCGCAGAGGTCTTGGTGCTGGGCCTTTGGCTGGTCTGTGGGAGCTCCAGGAGTGGGGCCCTGCCCATCGAGCCCGCCGGGTGGGCAGTACCTGAGGTGCAGCCCAGGGTGCCCGTGGGGGGGGCTGAGGAGGCCCCAGGAGATTCGGAGGCCAGCAGCTCTCCCTCCAGGGGGCTGGCAAGAGTCCTCAGCATGCGAATTGTGTTGGTCAGTTGCTTCTCTTCTTCTGGGGAGAGTTTCCGGTGTGCAGCTGGCGCGGTCCTGGCGTCCATCTTGCTGTCTGCCGAAGTAGGCGCAGTCTTGGCGTCCATCTTGGCATCTGCTGGAGTGGGCCCAAGTCATTGCTTCAAAAAGAGGTCAGCTCAGGTTTGTCCTTAAAAGGACATTTGAGGATCTTGCCTAGATCTGTTCACAGGGAAGCAGATGCTCAGGCTTGATCAAGAGGAAGCAATGAGGTCAGCTCAAGTTTATAAATTAGGCATCTTGTGTAGTTCTGGTATCAGATCTGCCATCAGGTCCCACTGATAAAACAGATTAAACTGATAAGAACAGACACTACACTTGATCTTAGCCATAAGGCCGAGAAGCGATACTGTACCAAGGGAAAAATCCCACAGCCCTGGCACATGGCTCCTCTTCCAGCTGCCCGAGAACAGGGCTTTGCCCTCCGGAGCCCCCCACCATGCCCTGCACAGCCTGGCTCACTGTCATACAGAATCCACTCACCCAACGCACTTCTGCAGGCCATGGGGGCACTTGCCCTCCTTTGGGGGGTGTTGAGCGCTGCTCCTGGGATTCTTCTCCCCTTGTCAATTTCACCACTAGCGTGCGATCTGCATAACTCTGCCCCCTTTCCCATCATCCTCCGATAACCCTTTGATGGCCAGCTGCGCAGCGCTGCTCTTTCCCATAGCTCAGTCTTGCACCAGGTGGCAGTGTTGCCTTGCCAGTTCACAAGTGTCATCCAAGTGGCAGATTTCTGGTCTGAAACAACCCCACAACACGTCCTTATCTTGGTGGATGGGGAAAAAGGATGTTTCATGGTGAAAGGGTGGGCATGCCAAGGATTGGGTTCTCTTAGACTGCAAAGCTGTCCACGTTAAAGGGGGAGGAGAAAGGAGGGCAGCTCTTGAAGTGCTTCTCTGTTCTTTTTGACATGGTGAGAATCCCAGCCTTTCCTGCCGTGAGCTGGGGGCCCAATCCTATTCAGTTTTCCAGCACTGCTGCAATTGTACCAATGGGACATGCACTGCATCTTGCAGTGGAGGGGCAGTCACTGAGGCCTCCTCAAGGTATGTGAACATGTGTTCCTTGACCTTGGGGCTACATTACAGCATCACTGGTGCTGTAAAGTTGGATACGATTGGACCCTTCCTTAGATTAGCTGGTCCCTGGTGAAAAAAGAACAGCTGCTGTCCTAGAATGTCCCTGTTAAAGGCATAGGAGACCTTTGGCTTTCCACATTAAATTTCCAAAGCAGACTTTCCACATAAAGGGGGCAATCCTAACCCCTTATGTCAGTGCTTTCCGGCACTGGCATAGAGGTGCCAATGGTACATGTGGTGCATCCTGCAGTTGGGTGTCTCTCACGGAGGCCTCCTTAAAGTAAGGGAATGTTTGTTCCCTTATCTCAGAGCTGCATTGCCCTTAAGTCAGTGCTGGAAAGTACGGGTTAGGATTGCACCCGTACTCGCTATCAACTCACAGACCGACCCATGACTGCTAATGAACCAATGAACCGGCTAACGACATACTGGACTTTTGCACTCACTGACTAACAGGCTAAGTAACTGACTACTCAAAGAGACTGCTGAGTGGTGGAGAGCTGAGGTGGTGCTGCTGTACCCCAATGGATGGACAGAGTGGACAGGGAGATGCTGTTTACACTCTCACATAATACCAGAACCAGGGGACATCCACTAAAATTGAGTGTTGGGCAGGTTAGGACAGACAAAAGAAAATATTTCTTTACTCAGCGTGTGGTCGGTCTGTGGAACTCCTTGCCACAGGGTGTGGTGCTGGCATCTAGCCTAGACACCTTTAAAAGGGGATTGGACAAGTTTCTGGAGGAAAAATCCATTATGGGGTACAAGCCATGATGAGTATGCGCAACCTCCTGATTTTAGAAATGGGTTATGTCAGAATGCCAGATGCAAGGGAGGGCAGCAGGGTGAGGTTTCTTGTTATCTGGTGTGCTCCCTGGGGCATTTGGTGGGCCGCTGTGAGATACAGGAAGCTGGACTAGATGGGCCTCTGGCCTGATCCAGTGGGGCTGTTCTTATGTTCTTATGTTCTTATGACTGCTGCTTGAAGGAGGGACCCTGCAGACTTACAGGCAAGCCAACCACCTACTATCTCCTTACTGCTAGTGCTGGGGTACAGTGGTAGTTTCTTGCAGTCTGCTAGCTGTGGTCAAGCTGGAGGAACTCATTAGTCTTGGACATAAGTCCTTTAGGAATTTGGCAAGACCCTCCCCACCCTGCTTTGGTCAAAACAACCCTGTAAGGTAGCAAAAGAACAGAAGAAGAGCCTTGCTTGATCAAGCCAAAGTCCCACCTAGTCCAGCTTCCTGTTTCTCACACTGGCCAACCAGATGTCTCAGGGAGCATTAAAGACAACAAGACATCCATATCCTGTGGCCACTCCCTTGTGCCTGTCATTCAGAGATAGGCTACCTCTAAAACCAGGAAGTTGCACATACCCGTCATGGCTTGTAACTTGTGATGCACCTTCCCTCCCTAAGTCTGTCCAATCCCCTTTAAAGGCATCTGGGCCTAGGTGTTATCATCCTATCCTGTGGCAAAAAGTAATACAGATTAATTACAGCAGGGTCAAGAGAAGCTGTATTTCCTTTTGCCTGTTCTGACCCTCCCACCTTTCAGTTGTAGTGAATGTCTCCTGGTTCTGATATTGTGCAAGAGAGAAAAGAACTTCCCTCTCTCCATCAGCTGCTTAATTTTTCATGTCTCAATCATGTCATAAGAAGAGCCCTACTAGATCAGGCCAAAGGCCCATCTAGTCCTGCTTCCTGTGTGTCACAGTGGCCCACCAAATGCCCTAAGGAGCACACAAGACAACAGACACAACCTGTGTCCTGGTGCCCTCCCCTGCATCTGGCAATCAGAAGCAGCCTGCCTCTAAAATCAAGAGTTTGCACATACCTACTATAGCCTGTAACCCATAATGAACTTCTCCTCCAGAAATTTGTCCAATCCCCTCTTAAAAGCATCCAGGCAAGATGCCATAACTACTTGTGGCAAAGAGTTCCACAGACTAATTACACGCTGGATAAAGAAATATTTTCTTCTTTCTGTACTCCTCTCTCCCAACATTCAACTTCCGTGGATGTCCCCCGGTTCTGATGTTATGTGAGAGGGAAAAGAGCGTGTCTCTATCCACTCTGTCCATGCTCTGCATGATTTTGTATGTCTCAGTCATGTCCCCTCTCAGGCGCCTATTTTCTAGACTGAAGAGGCCCAAACATCCATCTTGGGTGGATGCTATCAGGGCCCGGTGACTTATTGATCTTTAATTTATCAATGAGGTCTGAAATCTTCTCTTTTAACCTCTATTTGACTTAATGGAGCTCTTCACAGCCTTTTCTGGTCTTCACTACTTGGAGAAGTTTGGTGTCATCTGCAAACATGGCCACCTTGCTGCTTAGTCCTGTCTCCAGGTAATTTATGAAGAGGTTGAAAAGTACAGGTCCCAGGACAGCTCCTTGGGGCACTCCACTTTCCACCTCTCTCCATTGTGAAAATTGCCCATTGACACCCACTCTGTTTCCTGATCTTCAACCAGTTCCCAATCCAGGAGAGGACCTGTCCTCTAATTCCCTGACTGGAGTTTTCTTAGCAGCCTTTGGTGAGGGACTGTGTCAAACGCCTTCTGAAAGTCTTTAACTTACCAATTAGGTCTGAAACATCTTCTCTTAACCTCTATCTGACTTAATTCCTTGGTCAGGAGTTTGGGCAGCGGTATCTGCCCGAGGTCTTCTGCCATGAAGACAGATGCAAAGAACTCATTCAATTCCTCTGCCATCTCTAAGTCTACTTTTATCTCCCCTTTCCCTCCCTCACCATCCAGAGGGCCAACTGCTTCTCTGGTGGGTTTCCTGCTTCTGACATATTTGAAGAAGCTTTTATTATTCCCCTTAATGTTGCTGGCCGTGTTTTCCTCATAGTCTCTCTTGGCCTCCCATATCACCTTCTTATATTTCTGTTGCCACAGTTTATGTTCCTTTTTATTCTCCTCATTAGGTCAAGACTTCCATTTACGGAAGGAAGCTTCCTTGCCCTTTACAGCCTCTCTAACTTGGCTCGTTAGCTAGGCAGGGACCCTCCTGGACTTAGTCGAGCCCTTCTTCCTTTGTGGTATACTGCTGGGCCTCTATTACTGTTGTTTTAAGCAGCCTCCATGCACTCTGGAGAGACTGGACTCTTTTTACCCTCCCTTTCAACCTCCTTCTAACCAGCCTCCTCATTTGAGGGAAGTCCGCCCATCGGAAGTCAAGGGTTTTTGTTAGAGATTTGCCTGGTATTCTTCCCCCAACGTGCACGTCAAAACGGATCGCAGCATGATCACTGTTCCCCAATGGCTCAGTAACATTGACATCTCTAACCAGGTCCTGAGTACCGCACAATATTAAATCCAGAGTCACCTGCCCTCTGGTGGGCTCCATGACTAACTGCTCTAAGGCACAGTTATTTAACATGTCAAGAAATCTGGTCTCCTTTTCGTGACCAGAACACATATTGACCCAGTCGATGTGAGGATAATTGAAATTCCCCATGATTACAACCCTGTCCCTTCTTGTCATCTGTTTCCTCATTTCAAGGTCCCCTTCTGATTTCTGGTCTGGAGGATGATAGCATGCCCCCAGTATTACATCGCTCCTCAGGCCTGGTAATTTAACCCACAGAGATTCCATGTGGAGCTGGCCCCTCAATCTCTACTTTGCTGGATTCTATCCCTTCCTTAACATAAACGGCCACCCCACTTCCAACACACCCCTGCCTGTCCCTCCTGTATGGTTTATAGCCCGGGATTGTGGTATCCCACTGATTCTCCGCATTCCACCAGGTTTCCGTTATGCCCACTATATCAAAATTTTCTCTAGTCACCAAACATTACAGTTGTTTGTTTAGGGGTACTTAAAAACCCTACACTGGTTTGCTGCCCCTCTACTCAAGGGAAGTGAAGGGCAGTATCTGGGGCCCTGGTTTCCTCACCCTGCTGCTGAACTCGCACAGATGCTAAACTCACTTGTGGCACTTGGTTCCCAGAGGCCAAGCGTGCTTCGTGCAGAAATATCAATCCACTTCCAGTTTTCTGGGCCAGCATGACATGTGGTGAGTTTTTAAAACTCCCTTTTTCAGGGCGGGGGCGCAATTGCAGTACATAAGAACATAAGAACAACCCCACTGGATCAGGCCATAGGCCCACCTAGTCCAGCTTCCTGTATCTCACAGCGGCCCACCAAATGCCCCAGGGAGCACACCAAATAACAAGAGTAGCATCCTCACTGCAAGGTTGCCACACACTTTAAGGGGGTAGTGACTGGTTTCCCCTGGTTGGAGCCTCTCTACTCCCGACTTTGGAACCTTGGCCGTATGAGATTAAACAACATGGATTCTTTTTTAAATGGCATGTAGTTGGCACTGCTCAGCTGCACTGAAAGCCACTGAAATACATGCCATTTGAAAAAGAATGAAACCCCTCCTGGAACAGCCCCTCTGTGCAAATGATATTTTGTATAAAATGGTAATGTGAGAGTGAGGCTGCTGTGAGGCCTGGGAATCCAGAGGGAGGTCCTGATCTTGTGTTTTCTCCATTGTCCATCATGCCCAGCAAAGCTGCCCCCATCCCAGGACCAGGTCAGCTGACTGTGAGTCGGTCCCTGAGCAGGGCTTGATCCCAGACATACTTTCCTGGAAGTAGGTGCCACTGAATCCATCGAGGTTTTCTTCTTACATGCCTAGATGTGTGTGTTAGAGGTTCCACCTCTCTCTTGCACTGCTAATCAAAAGCTTCTCTCTGTGTTCCAGGAAGCCACAAAAAAGACAATGAGAATCAGAGGGAGCCTTGTGCCGTGGTGCTGGAAACACCCATGTTTGACATCAAGGAAATAACGTTTAGAGATCGGGATGGATCAGTAAGTCTGGAGGGAAGCCCAGCTCTGGGCTGGAGGACTCAAGCTGATCATTATTATTATTATTATTAACAGTATTTATATACCGCTTTTCAACTAAAAGTTCACAAAGCGGTTTACAGAGAAAAATCAAATAACTAAATGGCTCCCTGTCCCAAAAGGGCTCACAATCTAAAAAGATGCCAAGGAATACCAGCAGACAGCCACTAGAACAGACACTGCTGAGGTGAGGTGGGCCAGTTACTCTCCCCCTGCTAAAAAAGGAGCACCCACTTGAAAAAGTGCCTCTTACCCAATTAGCAGGGGTTCACAAGATTGTGACCCCCATGAAATCCCAATCGAAGAGGAACTTCCCAAGAGGAAGAAAAGGAATAAACATCCGTGGCATAGCGATGCATGTACATCTGACATTAATAAACATAGCAAAATCCCCATTGGAAAGAAACCATTTAAAAGCTCTAAGAACAGAAAAGGCTTCAGCACAAGCACACATGTTACTTCCCAGGAAGAGATCCACACAAAGGAGAAAGCTGTGCATCAAAACAGATCAAAGAAGCAGGAGGGAAACCAGACAGAGAGAGGGAGAAATAACTCTGATGTTCCTCAGGGTGGGGATTTAAATATTATTCCAGTTGATCCAGAAAAAGTAACTGGAATGAGGATGGAAAAATGCTCTCAGTGTGCAAAAACCTTCAGCAGTAAATCAAAACTGACTGCGCATCAAAGAACCCACACAGGGAAGAAACCATAACAGTGTGCGGAGTGTGGAAAAAGCTTTAGTGCGAATGGAAACCTGACTGTGCATCAGAGAAACCACACGGGAGAATCCATATCAATGCTTGAAGTGTGGAAAAAGCTTCAGTGTGAGCTCTGGTCTGACTGCACTTCAAAGGATCCACACAGGGGAGAAACTGTATAAATGTTTTGAGTGTAGAAAGTGTTTCAGTAGGAGCAAAACTCTCACTATACATCAGAGAACCCACTCAGGAGAGAAACCATATAAGTGTTTGGAGTGTGGAAAGAGCTTCAGTAAGAGCTCACACCTGAATTTGCATCACAGAGGACAAACCATATAAATGCTTGGAGTGTGGAAAGTGTTTCAGTCAGAACTCACATCTGTCATTGCATCAAAGAGGCCACACAGGGGACAAAGCATATGAATACTGGGAGTGTGGAAAGAGCTTCAGGGATCCTAGAGAACTTATTTATCATCAAAGAACACACACAGGGGAGAAGCCATATAAGTGCTTGGAGTGTGGAAAAGGCTTTATTGAGCTCAGTTCTGACTGTGCATTGTATACACAGCCTCAGACTGTTGGCCAAGTGTCTCTTCAAACTGGGAAAGGCCATGCTGCACAGCCTGCCTCCAAGCGGGCCGCTCAGAGGCCAGGGTTTCCCACTTGTTGAGGTCCACTCCTAAGGCCTTCAGATCCCTCTTGCAGATGTCCTTGTATCGCAGCTGTGGTCTACCTGTAGGGCACTTTCCTTGCACGAGTTCTCCATAGAGGAGATCCTTTGGGATCCGGCCATCATCCATTCTCACGACATGACCGAGCCAACGCAGGCATCTCTGTTTCAGCAGTGCATACATGCTAGGGAGTCCAGCTCGTTCCAGGACTGTTGTTTGGAACTAAGAACGTAGCAGCTTGTTAAAAGTACAGGTCTGCAACATCTCCCCAAATGCAGTCACAGACCATGGTAGCCTCAAGTCTAATATATTAAAAATAAAATATGGAAATGAATGGGGACCCACCTGAAATTGGCTTGTGACCCACCTAGTGGGTCCTGACCCACGGTTTGAGAAACATTGGATCAAGAGAAAGACAAATGCACAGAAACATAGGTCTCATTGCTTCTGGCTACTGCCGGTTCCTCTCTATGCATACTTGGCTCATGGCCCCACCAGTTCGTCCTGCTCTGGAGAGTGGACTTGCCTGGTTCCCTGGCTACCACTGGTTCCTACTGGGATCATGGCTCCACCAGTTCGTCCCGCTCTGAGCTACCAAGAGTGGACTTGCCTGGCAGCCCCATTGGATGAAAGTGACTGGCTGCCTAGTGGCCCTGACCAGTTTCCATGGAACCAGAGCCTGACCTGTCCCTGCTCCTTGAGACCCTCCTGAGTCTTCAGCAGACTGTAAAGGAAGGTCCAGCAGAGAGAATCTCTGGATGCTTTGCCAGCACACTGAAGGGGGGGGGGAAACTGACCCCCAGTGAAACACATGCAGGGTCTTACAGGGGAGCAGTAAGACTTACAGGGGAGCAGGCAGAAGCTCCCAAAAGGAGAAATGGGACACATGAAGTAGAGGATGACGTGGCAAAGGCTCAGTGGGATCCTCATCCACCCATCGGGGCAGCTCCCCCACCTTCCAGGGACCAGCATTGCCTCTGGCTTCCACACACTCTTGCTTTCCTTCTTAGCCACCCCGTGCCCAAATCAGCTTGAGCCATAAAAGATATGGTGCTGTAGAGCATGTGCAGAGTGCAGTTTCCTGAGCCATTTCTGCCCTGCAATGCATACACTCAACAGGGACCACACATGCACTGGGGGCCAGGCAGCAAAGGCACAACCAGCTGTGGTGGGAATTCCATGCAGTGCACACAGGATACACGTGTACATGGATTCACAAAACACCTGTGACCAGAGTCACGCCTGCAATGCCAGGCAGGGTCAGGCCTGAGAGGGTTCAAGGGATGGGAGCAAGACTTGAAGGGACAGAGGCTGAGAACACTCCAGCCTCCCTTGCAAGGTGAGCACCCCTAGTGACGCCACTGCCACACAGCAGGCTCCAGGGGGCGGGGCTGTGCATGGAATTGTGACATCACAGGGGCAAAAGGGCTGCTGGCTGCGGTTGCTAGGTAACACTGTAAACCTGGACCAACTGAACAAAACGGCTACTGGGAGGGGTTGCTAGGCGACGGACAATGCGGGCCACTGAGGGAGGTTCAGGTGGAGGCTGGGAAGCGCCTCCCCCACAGTCTCCCCAGAGGATGCCTCAGGCCTCCCAGGCAGAGGACACACCGGTGAAGCGCCACTTCTCTTCCGAACCCCAACAGCCCCGCCTGCCTGAAAGGCCA